>NC_045795.1:39994003-40639835 GCF_009873245.2 Balaenoptera musculus
TTGACACGGTAGTTCCTGTCTTAGGTTTTTTGAAGAAACTACCTTTACCACGATGCAGATGACCTCTGTGTTGCCAAATCCAGTGGTCAGTTCTCAGTCCTCATCTTGACCTCTTAGTAGCATTTAACCCAATTGATCCTTCTGTCCTCTTTCAAAAGCTTTGCTTGGCTTCTTGCACGCCCCACGCTTAGTTTTCTTTTTCCCTCGTTGTTTCTTCTCTCCTTTGTTCAATCCTTCAAAAAATAAATAGCCCCAGGGCCCAGGCCAGGAGTGCTCCAGACTTCTCTAAGTCATGTCACCCAAATTCCATGTACTGCCACATATTAATCTCCACCTCTGACCTCTTTGCTGAACTTCATAATCCAACTGCCTTCTCAGCAACTCCATTTGTGAGTTGGATAGGCACCACAGACTTAACAATGCAAAACTGAACTCTTGATATTACCCTCTAAATCTGCTCTTCCCACTGTTTTCCCATTTTGTCCGTTTGCTCAGGCCAAGGCACTGGAGTCATCTTTGACTTCCTTCTTTGTCTCATAGCCCACATCAGGAATTCTCTTGGCTCTCGCTTTGAAAGTAGAGACAGAATGTTATGACTTCTCACCGCCCCCAATGCTACCTCTGTAAACCATCATCACTCCTCTCCTGGGACAATTATAAATCCTCCTAACTAGTCTCCTTATCCCATCTTTGTTCCACCTTGCATTCTGTTCTCTACACTGCACCCCAGTGAGTGTTAAAATACTTGCTTAGAACCCCTCAGGAGGGGCGTTCTTCTTCACTTGGGATGGGATCCCAAGTCCTTACTTCCTTAACCCGTTCTGTGCAGCCCTCTATGACCTCTCTCCTTCCTCCCACTCTCTCCTTTGCTAATTCTGCTTTAGCCACTATAGCTTTCTTACTTTGAGTCCAAGTTCCTCATTGCCTGAGGGCAGGACCTTTGTTCCTGAGGGTACCTTTGCTGAGATGCCTTTCCCTAGAGAGCCAAGGCTTGTTTCCTCACTTTGATCAGGTCTGTGCTCAAATATTACCTCTTTTTTTTTTTTAATTTATTTATTTTTGGCTGTGTTGGGTCTTCGTTTCTGTGCAAGGGCTTTCTCTAGTTGTGGCAAGCGGGGGCCACTCTTCATCGCGGTGCGCGGGCCTCTCACTATCGCGGCCTCTCTTGTTGCGGAGCACAGGCTCCAGACGCGCAGGCTCAGTAGTTGTGGCTCACGGGCCCAGTTGCTCCGCGGCATGTGGGATCTTCCCAGACCAGGGCTCGAACCCGTGTCCCCTGCATTGGCAGGCAGATTCTCAACCACTGCACCACCAGGGAAGCCCTAAAATATTACCTCTTATAAGAGACCTTCCCTGACCTCCCTATGTAAAAGAGTACCCTGTTAATTTCTTCTTCCTTATTTGACCTTATTTATCTTGTTAGTACATACCACTTGACATTATTTTTGTTTATTGTCTGTCTTCTCCCATTAGATTGTATGTTCCACAAGAGCAGGGTCATTGTTTTGCTTGTTGCTCTATCCACAGTGCATAGAACACTGATTGGCACTGCATAGGTATTAAGTGAATATTCATCGAATGAATGAGTGATTGAATGTATGAATGCTACCAATATATTCACATGTGGGAAATGGTTCATATATAGGGCTATTTATTGTAGCATTGTTTTAGTAGCGGAAACTGGAAATGCCCAAAATGTCCATCAAGAGGGCTGGTTAAATAAATTATGGTACATCTGTATAATAAAAATCTCCAGCAGTTACTATATGATTTCATTTATGTGAAGATCCAGAACAGGCAAAACTAATCTGTGGTAGTATAATTCATAATAACAATTGCCTCTGGGTCAGGGACATTGACAGGATAGAGGCACAGGGAACTTTCTGGGGAGATGGAAACGTGTATCTTTTTTTTTTTTTTTTTTTGAAACGTGTATCTTTGTAGGAGTGTGGGTTCAAGCACATGTATAAGTCAGAGTCATCATACTGTACCCTGATGATCTATACATTCCAGTGTGCATGAATTATACGTGTTACAACAAAACACAGTTGCTAAAAATAAAAAACAACAAATAAACGAATGACTGTATATCAACCTAGTAGCATCATCATACAGAAAATAAATCTTTCATGTGATTTTTTTTTTTTTTTTAAGAATTGATTTTTTTAAAATTAATTAATTAATTAATTTATTTTTGGCTGTGTTGGGTCTTCGTTTCTATGCGAGGGCTTTCTCCAGTTGCGGCGAGCGGGGGCCACTCTTCATCGCGGTGTGCGGGCCTCTCACTATCGCGGCCTCTCTTGTTGCGGAGCACAGGCTCCAGACGCGCAGGCTCAGCAGTTGTGGCTCACAGGCCTAGTTGCTCCGCGGCATGTGGGATCTTCCCAGACCAGGGCTCGAACCCGTGTCCCCTGCGTTGGCAGGCAGATTCTTAACCACTGCGCCACCAGGGAAGCCCTTTCATGTGATTTTAAAACAGTATTTTGATTGACCGTCTCTAGTGGGATCTATCCTTAGGCTAAGAAGAACTACCAAGAAATCTTAAACTGGTCTTAGTAGTTTTACAGTTAATAGTACTGTTAATTTGAAACTATTAAATTATAGGACAACTCAAATAGATAATTATATTGTTATTTTCAGCATAAAAAATAAAAACATAAAATGCAAGAAGTTAAAAAGCTTAGTAACTTTTGGGCTTCCCTGGTGGCACAGTGGTTGAGAGTACGCCTCCCAGTGCAGGGGACACGGGTTCAAGCCCTGGTCCGGGAAGATCCCACATGCCACAGAGTAACTAAACCCGTGTGCCACAATTACCGAGCCTGCTCTCTAGAGCCCACGAGCCAGAACTACTGAAGCCCGTGCACCTAGAGCCTGTGCTCCGCAACAAGAGAAGCCACCGCAATGAGAAGCCCGCGCACCGCAATGACGAGTAGCCCACGCTCACCACAACTAGAGAAAGCCCGCGCGCGGCAACGAAGGCCCAGTGGAGCCAAAAATAAATAAAATAAATAGATTTATTTAAAAAAAAAAATGTATGCTGTCCTCCTCTAAAACGTAGACAGCATACAAATGTGGTTTAAACTTTGACATCTTATATTAGGTTGAAATGTGATTAATATGTTTGATGATACTTTGGGGACACAATACCTGCCTTTTTACAGTGTATTCCTGTAGTCCTAGGACTGTGTGTGGGAAAATAATGTAGTTTATGGATGTCAGGAATGCTGTTCCTGTGGCTTTGTTTTAATGACCTGAAGAAACTTGAGCATTCTAAATATTTCATTCACTCTGTTTGGCTTTCAGAAATTTCCTAGGGAATAATGCTTGACATTCTTCTTGCTCAATTATAAAAGTCCGAAATGCTTGTTCTAAAATATTCAAGCTATACACAAGGTTTTAAAGTGAAATGCCTCCTCCTCCTCAGTGCCACCAATTATACTGTACAGAGGCAACCACTGTTTCTTGGGTGAATGCTTTCAAATGGACGTTTAAATTGAGATTTTAGAAGTTCCCATAATATACAGAGAGTGTAGGAAGCTTAACTTTTCCTGTAGTATCTCAAGCTGTTTTTTCCTTTCCCACCTGCTTCTCTCCTGTATTTCTGTCTCTTGAGAAATGGATATCTCAATCCACCTATTGACCCCAGTTAGAAGCCATAGCCTCTGCATCCCTTTCACGGCACCCTAATTTCTGGTTAATTACCACTTCCTATCATTGCTGTCTCCTAAATATGACTTGAATCCACTTGCTGCTCCCCTTCTCCAGGGACGCGGATTACATCCAGCTCCCTTATCCTCTCTAACTGAACTCTGTCCCACCTCCCACCCATCACTCATTCAGCCTCCAGATTCAAGCTTCTGACACACAAGTGAGATTGCCTTCTTCCTCCTCAAAAACTAAGGAGGATTCCCAGTTGCCTTCAGTTGCCATAACTCTTTGATGTACTTGTTATATGAACTTTTTATACTGGTCTCAGTTAATTTATCAGCCTCCTCTGTTGCCCTCTTCCTCCTTGCCTTCATGTACCCTTCACCATATCAAACTACTTGAATTTCTCAGCATTCTCTGGATATAATATACTGTTTCCTGCATCTGTGGCTTTGTGATTGCAGTGCCCCTTGCCTGGAACACCTCTCCTTTCTGGGCTCAGTAAATTTCTCCTCTAGGCCCAACTCAAATGTTCCCTCTTGAGAAGTATTCTGGGACCCTCTCAGAATCTTCTTTCCTTCATAATAGTCTTTACCAACATGATGTTGTGGCTGCTTGGGCCCTTCATTAGATCAAGGGTTGGCAAACTTTTTCCATAAAGGACTAGATAGTAAATATTTTTGATCTCTGTGAGGACTACTCAACTTTGCCATTGAAGCTTGAAAGTAGCTGTAGACTGTAGGTAAATGAATGAGCATGGCTGTGTTTTAATAAACTTTATCTATGGACACTGAAATTTGAATTTCGTATCAGCTCACATGTCACAATATTTTTCTTATGATTTTTTTCAACCTTTTGAAAATGTAAAAACCATTCTTAAGTCATGGGCCATACAGAAACAGGTGGTAGGCTAGATTTGACCCAGGGGCCATAGTTTGCCAGTCCGGGCATTAGAGGGTGGGCTGTTCAAGGGTAGGCTTTGTATATTTTTGTACATCACCCCCACCCCCACCCCCCATGCCTCAATTCATTTCTAAGCAAGTAATGACTGAATAGCATTTTTTTGTGGAATAAATGCTTAAGTAAAGAATCACTTGAAATATGTAGTTTCTTTTTTTTTTCCAATTTTTTTTTAACTTGAAGTATAGTTGATTTACAATGTTGTGCCAGTCTCTGCTGTGCAGCAAAGTTACTCAGTTATACACATATATATATATTCTTTTTTTATGTAGTTTCTAAACAAATGTGAAGACTAATGGAACTTCACATTGAGAATTACTAGTCATTTTTTATATTTATTAATAAACATTTTCAGAAAAGAAAGTGTTAAAAAGTTGCATAATATAGAGGAGCTCGTAGTGCCTCTCTATGTAGAAGACAGCTCTGGCCAGGAAAGATATAATAAGTAAGCAAATAGTCTCTGTTCATAGAAGAGAATAGTGGAAAGTGCTCCAAATTCTTTTTTTTTTTTTAAGTATTTTTAAAAATATTTTATTTATTTATTTATTTATTTATGGCTGTGTTGGGTCTTTGTTTCTGTGTGAGGGCTCTCTCCAGTTGCGGCAAGTGGGGGCCACTCTTCATCGCGGTGCGCGGGCCTCTCACTATTGTGGCCTCTCTTGTTGCGGAGCACAGGCTCCAGACGCGCAGGCTCAGTAATTGTGGCTCATGGGCCCAGTCGCTCTGCGGCATGTGGGATCTTCCCAGACCAGGGCTCGAACCCGTGTCCCCTGCATTGGCAGGCAGATTCTCAACCACTGCGCCACCAGGGAAGCCCACTCCAAATTCTTAATTTGAATCAGAGATTAGATTAAAATACCTTCTCCATCCTTTCCTTGTACCTGGCCTGGAGAAAATCATGTCATGGCTTTTATCCAGTGGTGGCTAAGTTTTCAGAGGGTTTTTCATATGCTGCTAGCTACATCATGGATGTAACAGGCTCTCAGTCGTCTGGCTGTCAGTCAGGCCTATAGCCTGTGGTTTGAATCCTGGCTCAGTGCTATCCTTTCTATGTCCTTCACCACATCACCAAATCATCTAAGGCTTGGTTTCCTCATCAGTATAATGGCAAGAATTACATAATGCCTGGCTTGTATGATTGAAAATTAGAGATAGTATGTTAAAAATAGAACATGTAAAATAGCAGCACCTAGCACAAAGTGGGCACTGAATAAATACTACCTGCTGTTGTTTTTGTTTGTTTCCCCCAGTATTAGTCGTTTTTTGTTGTTGTCTTTTTTTTTTGTCTTTTTTTTTCATTATTTACAAGAATTGTGAGAGGGAGTTAAGGTTTACAGGAACAACTCAATCATTCCAGTAAGTTATGTTCAGACAGTGTGATCCAGCAACTTTAAGTCTTTGTTTTTATTTTTATATAACCTGCAAATACAGCCAAGTTTACTGGGTTTCTTTTCTTTTTCAAGATTTGTTTTTGATATGCACCATTTTTAAAGTCTTTATTGAATTTATTATAATATTGCTTCTGTTTCATGTTTTGGTTTTTTGGCCGTGAGGCATGTGGGATCTTAGCTCCCCGACCAGGGATTGAACCCTCACCCCCTGCACTGGAAGGTGAAGTCTTAACCACTGGACCGCCAGGGAAGTCCCTTTACTAGGTTTCTTTAGTCATCTTTTTAGAAATTAAAAAAGTCATTGAATACCAGGTAATATAAAGTGCTATGTGTGGTTATCTTAACATTTGGACATTCATTTGGAAAGACAGGGCAGTACACTCAATCACATAGAACTCTAGCAATATACTCCATACCCTGGGATATCTGTTCTTAAAATACCTTGTTCCTCCCAAAGTAAAAACTGTGCAGAATATCTGGTCATATCACAGTCTTTGTACTAGGCAGAGAATTTCCTCTTTTGTTAGATAAACAACCTGATTAGCTAGATAAAATGAAGGGATTTTGTAAACTGACTGTTTATGTCTACTTGTTCCTCCTTTTTAGCAGTATTCTGAGCTCCTGTGTAGGGAAAAAAAATAGCTAAAGGGTAAAATGACTTTAAAACTCTAAGAACTGAAACTGCTATTGGTTGGCCCTGTGATAATTTATTGATTTAATTTGAATAAGCTTTTTCACCTCATACTCAGCATTATTCATCTTTTAAACATTTTATAGGGTCCTTGTGTCCAAGAACTTGTGGCAGCTGTTCTTTAAAACATTCTGTTAAAAAAATGGTAAATTTGGGGAATTCCCTGGCAGTCCAGTGGTTAGGACTCCACGCTTCCACTGCAAGGGACACGGGTTCGATCCCTGGTCGGAGAGCTAAGATCCCGCGAGCCAGAGAACGCAGCCAAAAAAAAAGGTAAATTTATCTGGAATCCGAACAAGTGCAGATAATTATTCACTATTATGGATTTTTTTTTAAGTAATTAATTAATTTATTTTTTGGCTGCGTTGGGTCTTCATTGCTGAGCGTGGGCTTTCTCTAGTTGCGGCAAGCGGGGGCTACTCTTCGTTGTGGTGCACGGGCTTCTCTTGTTGTGGAGCATGGGCTCTAGGCACGCGGGCTCAGTAGCTGTGGTACACGGGCTTAGTTGCTCCGCAACATGTAGGCTCTTCCCGGACCAGGGCTCAAACCCGTGTCCCCTGCATTGGCAGATGGATTCTTAACCACTGCGCCACCAGGGAAGTCTTATTTCTAAGAAGGGACACATAAACGGTTAGAATGGGCTTAACTGTAAAAGCAGTTTGCAGGGCATGTCACACATCTGATAGGGTGCAGCCCTTGTGCCATCTGGGCTACCAGCAGAGCTGTCTGGCAGTAATGGCATTGTTAAGGGGCTGTCGAATGCCAGGGGCATTGCGTTGTTGGAAATGAGATTATGTTAGGTGCGTTACTGCCTGCAATTTTGTGGAACTTAGTAATGTGCCTAAGATATATAGCTTGCTAATCAGGATTTTCCATGTTGTAGATTATCACCATAGATAATTGATTTTTTAAGAAAAATATTTCCAGAACTTTAACTTGGAATACCTAGAAATTATCTACCCCTACTATACTGTTGGCAGTGAGATTGGAAACTTGCTGGACACCATGGGGAGTGGAAGGTAAGTAGGGGGAATGGGGATAGCTCCTCCAGCTAGAGCTTTGCAAATGCACATTTTCTCCCTTGTGTTTGTCTCTTCCCCTCTTTTTAGTGCCTGTCCAACATTTATATGATTATCTACTAGAAATATCCATTAGACATCTTATTGAACTCTCAAATTCATATGTTCGGAGGACAGCTTCCCTGTGGTTCCTTCCTCCCCCAACCCTTCCACATTCTCCTTGGAGGGCAGCTCCACCATTGACCTGGCCTACATCCTGTCAGTCACCTGGTCCTGTGGACTCTTCCCTTCTTTATATCTGGAAATCTGTCCCTTCCTTCCAACTCCCACTTTTGTCCTCGTTCTTTCTCTGAATCAACTGCAGAAATGTATTTCTGCAGGTCTGCCCATATCCAGCCCAAGTCAGAGTGACCTTTCTAAAACCCAAATTGGGTTATGTCATTTCTTCTGACAACCTCAGTGACTTACCCATTGCCTTCCGGTTTCGATCCAAACTCTTTATAATTGGACCCCTGCTTTTTTGTTCAGCCTCCCTCTTTAACCTTGTCTGTATGCTCTCTGCATTCCTTTTTTAAAGCAGTTTGTTCCCTCAGTCAATGGTCCATTCTTTCATTTGCTCATCAAACATTTATTGGCCACCTATATGGGTCAGGCACTATGCTTAAGTATGAGGCAATCAACGGAACCAGTCCTTAGACCTTTCACTGATCTTTCACACTCTTAATCAGGATCAACTAGGTTATATTGCCGTAACATTTATCCTGAAATCTCACTGTTTGTTTTAACACAACAGAGTTTTATTACTTGTAATGATGCTTATCAGTCATGGGTTTTCAGAGGCTCTGCTCCACACAGGAACTCTCTTCCATTCAAGGGGTTCAGGCTTATAGCTACACCAGCTGGAACTCACAATGTTCTTGGGCACTGTGACAGAGGAGGACGGAGACTGGATGGGCTTCTCCCTGTCTCAGCCCAAAAGTGACACGTGTCCCTTCTGCTCATATTTCATTACGCAAAACTAGTCAAATGGTCCCACCTAACAGCAAGGGGAGGCTGGGTGCCGTAGGCAAGAACATGAAATATCTAGTGAACATTATGGTCTGTAGCACAGTCACTGAAATATAATCGGTCACCTGACTTCTTGTCGGTCTCATCCATTGAACTTTATTTATTTATTGGCTGCGTTGGGTCTTCGTTGCTGCGCGCAGGCTTTCTCTATTTGCGGCGAGCAGGGGCTATTCTTTGTTGTGGTGCGCGGGCTTCTCATTGCAGTGGCTTCTCTTGTTGGGGAGCATGGGCTCTAGGCGCGTGGGCTTCTGTAGTTGCAGCATGCGGGCTCAGTAGTTGTGGCTCACGGGCTCTAGAGCGCAGCCTCGGTAGTTGTGGTGCACGGGCTTAGTTGTTCCGCGGCACGTGGGATCTTCCTGGACCAGGGATCAAACCCATGTCCCCTGCATTGGCAGGCGGATTCTTAACCACTGCACCACCAGGGAAGTCCCTCATCCATTGAACTTTAAATTTCTCAAGAGCTGACGCTGTATCTGCCTTGCTTTGTATCCTAAGCACAGGGCCATACAGTAGGCTTCTGATGATTTTTTGTTGAATGAGTGTCCTTGAACTTGGATTCAACTCAAGTCTCTTCCTTTAAGAAACCTTCCCTTACCATCCCCCTACCACCTCCCTGCCAACCTGGGTTAGGTGTCTCTTTCCAATGTCATTGTGGTATCCTGTGCATACCTCAACCATAGCACTCCTCACCCTGTATTAGTACTCTTTTTTTTTTTTTTGTCCTCTGTCCACTAGTTAATCAGTTTCTCTAAGTCAGGGACTATGGCTTTCTTTTGAAAATTTGTATTAAACAATTTTAAAGCAATTTTTTAAAACCTAAAAAATAAAACATTGGGCTTCCCTAGTGGTGCAGTGGTTAAGAATCCACCTGCCAATGCCGGGGACGTGGGTTCGAGCCCTGGTCTGGGAAGATCCCACATGCTGCAGAGCAACTAAGCCCGTGTGCCACAACTACTGAGCCTGCGCTCTAGAGCCTACGAGCCACAACTACTGAGCCCACTGCCACAACTACTGAAGCCCGTGAGCCTAGAGCCTGTGCTCTGCAACAAGAGAAGCCCACGCACTGCAACGAAGAGTAGCCCCTGCTCGCTGCAACTAGAGAAAAGCCCGTGCACAGCAACGAAGACCCAACAAAACCAAATTAATTAATTAATTAATTTAAAAATTACTGAGAATTCCCTGGCGGTCCAGTGGTTATGACTTGGTGCTTTCACTGCAGTGGCCTGGGTTCAGTCCCTGGTCGGGGAACTAAGATCCCGCAAGCTGCGTGCTGCGGGCAAAAAAAAGAAAAAGAAAAAAGAAAGAAAACATTACTGTTTTAGCTGAACCCCTTTATGTAATTCTCCCCACATTTCTTTATTTTTTCACTACACCCTTGTCCCTAATCAATATAATGATTTTTCTGTGTCCATGAGGATACTAAGTTGTCCCAGGAGGACCACCTGTGTCATGAATCCAAGAGTTCATATATGGATGGGTGTGTTCTGTGGGTTCGTTTATCCATCTCTGCAGGGATATCACCTATCTTGATGAAAAGAGCTTCACAAAAGGTCTGATACACTTGGTTGGCTAGTCCCCCAGTTTGATCTGCCTCAAAATTGCAGAAGTTCTAACCTCTGCATCTCCTGTTCCTGGCTCATTGTAATGCCTAATGAATATTTGCTGAATAAATGACAAATTTCTTTTTCTTAGTGTGTCATTTTCAGAATCGCTTAGGAGCTTTGCCATTTATTTCTTTTTAGATAATTTGTATTTAAAAATCAAGCTTCAGAATAAGAATTTACTGACCAGAACACCACTTACTGTTTTATAAGGTAGGAGGGAGTAAACCCTCTGGCTAAAATAAAGAATATTTTGTTTTGGTTTTTGCAGTAAATTTTCAATGGATTGTCAAGGAAACTTACTGAGGAGAAGAACTATTTGCTGGTAATAGTGTTTGCTTTGAAGTATGACTACAAAGTAATGCAGCTCGCTTCCTCCAGCTGCAGTGTTATATGTAGTCTTACCTCATATAGTCATGCTTTGAATGTACAAAGCAATAACACTGGCTAGATTTACTCATTAATATTTCACATTTACTGATATTTAGAAATTAAATTATACTCTGTGGTACAAGTTTTCTTTTCTTTGCTTTAGCTTTGAGATGTCCCTTTAAAGGTCTTTCATTTGGACTATAACCTAATTGGATGGCCCTAGTCAGCCTTTGAAGCAAACGCTTAGGTTTAGAATGGCTGGTAAACACTTTGCCAAGAAGTGGGAAATCTCTAGGAAGAAAGACTACATGTTGTTATTTATATAACAAATCAGTGAAGGATTAACCCATTTTTCTACTTTTTCTTCTTGAATCTCCCTTACAGATTAGATAGATATGACTTAAATGCCATTGCCTAGAGAGTCTTTGGAGGACTTTTAAAAAACTTTTTGGCTTGAATTAACAAAGATGATTATGTTTGGGTTTATTTTTCTTTTGATAAGGAATTTTTGAAAATGTAAGATTGGCCACAGTTATCGAGGAGAATGGGTATGGCAGTGATCCCCTTTTTCTTTTATGGAAATGATTTAATATAGTAAAACTAAGGGTAACCTGAGAGACCACTCCTCTGGAGTGTAGACTCTGAAGAAGGTAGTGATGGCACTGACTACTTTAGCTTTTAAAAAATTACTGTGATCTTAAAACTAGTTTTATTTTATTGAGCTGAAGTTCACATAACATTAACCATTTTAAAGTAAGTCCGTGGCATTTAGCAACCACCACTTATATCTAGTTTCAAAACATTTTCATCATTCCAAAATAAAACCTGTATCCATTAAGCAGTTACTCCCTATTCTTCCCTTCCTCCAGTCCCTGGCAACCACCAATCTCCTTTCTGTCTCTGTGGATTTACCTATTCTGCATATTTTATATAAGTGGAATTATACAATATGTGACTTTTTGAGTCTGGCTTTCACTTACCATAATGCTCTCAAGTGTAACATTTATGTTCCTTTTTATGGCTGAAAACTAATCCTTGTATGTATGTGCCATGTTTTGTTTATCCATTCATCCGTTGTTGGACATTTGAATTATTTGTGCTTTTTGGTTATTGTGAATAATGCTGCTAGGAGCATTTGTGTCCAAGTGTTAGGGTACCCGTTTTCAATTCTTTGGGGTATGGCGTATACCTGGGAATGGAGTTGCTAGATCATATGGTAATTTTATGTTTAACTTTTTGAGGAACAGCCTAACTTCCACAGTGCCTAAACTATTTTACATTCCTACCAGCAGTGTATGAAGGTTCCTGTTTCTCTACATCCTTGTCAGTACTTATTATTTAAAAATTGTAACCATTCTAGTGGGTGTTAAGTGGTATCTCATGGTGGTTTTACTTTGTACTTCTCTAGTGACTAATGGTGTTGATCATCTTTTCATGTGCCTGTTGGCTATTTGTGTATCTTCTTTGGAGATATGCTGTTTGTCATTTTGTCCTTGAGTTGTACGAGTTCTTTATATATTTTGGATACTGGCCCCTTATCAGATGATTTGCAAATATTTTCTTCCATTCTGTAGGTTGTCTTTTCACATCCTTGATAATGTCCTTCGATGCACAGAAGTTTTTAATTTTGATGAAGTCTAATTTATCAAAAATTTTTTGGTTTTGTTTCTCAGGCTTTTGTTGTCATGTCTAAGAATTTGGCCTATGTTACCAAATCCAGGGTCTTTAAGATTTACCCCTGTTTATAGTTTTAGCTCTTACGTTTAGGTTGTTGGTCCACTATGAGTTAATTTTTGTATATGGCATGAAGTAGGAGTCCAACAAAGACTCTTATTTAAAAGCATAATTTCATGAAACCTCCACATAAAAAATTAATTATTTGGCCGCACCTCTTGGCTTGCGGGCTCTTAGTTCCTCAGCCAGGGATTGAACCCAGGCCACTGCAGTGAAAGTGCCGAGTCCTAACCACTGGACCGCCAGGGAATTCCCTCACATAGTACTTTTAAGATCCCTTGATTAAATATATATACACGCCAACCTAAAACTACTGTGGATTTTATATTATTTTAAGCTATTCCATGTTGTATTAATCAAATCAGAGTTTATATATATTTTTTTTAAATAGTGTTTTTAAGTTTAAGACATTATTTTCTCAGTCCATGGGCTATATATTGGTGACTGTATATGGATTCATGGATTTCCTTCTTATATCTTGTGGTCCCCTCTAAGTCTGCAGATCATAGATTTTGTAGAAGAGCATCAGGAGAATCTATCATGGCAAGAAGAAAAGGGATTAAAGATGAAAAAAAGGTAGAATTTCCAAGGGCTCATACTTGGAGAGACCTTAAGTGGGAGAGAGAATGCTGGAAGGTAGGTAACTGGAAGTTAGTGGTGGGATCTGTGAGCGCCAGAGAGGAAGGAGTGATTTCTTTCAGGCAGCAAAGATGACTGCAGAGTAGAAGTTAAGTGCTGGGGAGTGGAGGGGTGGGTGGGGAATACGGTTTGGAATAGGGCCTGAGACCCAAAAGACATCATCAGAAAGTGATTGTTTAGGGAGCAATTGAGGATTCCTTTAGTTTTGGAAATAATGCCAACCCAGTGCTACCTCCAAATGAGGAGTAAAGCTAACTTTATTTAGCATCTGTCCTAGAGAGGGTTAAGGAAAAGAAACTAGGGAAATTCTAGATTTTATTTCAACCATGACTCCAATACTGGTTAAGTTTGAATTAGTAACCTATATTCTGTATCAATATTTTGTGTTTGTTTGGTTTCTTTTCATTTCTTTTTTTAAAATTAATTTTATTGCAGTATAGTTGCTTTACAATGTTGTGTTAATTTCTGCTGTACAGCAAAGTGACTCAGTTATATATATTCTTTTTCATATTCTTTTTCATTATGGTTTATCACATGATATTGAATATAGTTCCCTGTGCTATACAGTACGACCTTGTTGTTTATCCATCCTATATATACTAGTTTGCATCTGCTAGTCCCAAACTCCCAATCCTTCCCTCTGCCACTGCTCCCCCCCACCCCGCCCTTGGCAACCACAAGTCTGTTCTCTCTGTGAGTCTGTTTCTGTTTCATAGATATGTTCATTTGGGTCGCATTTTAGATTCCACTATAGGTGATATCATATGGTATTTGTCTTTCTTTCTGACTTACTTCGCTAAGTGTGATAATCTCTAGGTCCATCCATGTTGCTGCAAATAGCATTATTTCATTCTTTTTTTACGGCTGAGTAGTATTCCATTGTATATATATGTACCACCTCTTCTTTATCCATTCATCTGTTGATGGACATTTAGATTGTTTCCTTGTTTTGGCTATTGCAAATAGTGCTGCTGTGAACATAGGGGTGCATGTATCTTTTTAGTTTTGTCTGGGTGTATGTCCAGGAGTGGGATTGCTGGATCATATGGCAACACTATTTTTAGTTTTTTGAGGAACCTCCATACTGTTTTCCATAGTGGCTGCACCAATTTACATTCCCACCAACAGTTTAAGAGGGTTCCCTTTTCTCCACATCCTCTCCAGCATTTATTATTTGTAGACATTTTAATGATGGCCATTAAATGTCATTTCTTGATAAAGTTTCCTAGTAAAAGAATTCCAGTTTTATCTCAGCTGAAAGAATGACGAAAAGAAATCTTTCTAGTCCTCATGTCGGTGAGAGAGCTAGGTTCTCAGCGCATACTTAGAGCTTAGGGTGATGTGTAGTATCGGCTTATGGCCATCTGATGGAGCAGGAACTGGGGCACACAGGAGTGAGAACCTTGGAGGGAAAGTTGGGACTGTGGTGCCAACTAGGGCCAAGGCCAGCTCTTCATAGCACTCACAGGCTCATCAGTGACAATCTTTGTTTTTTGTGTTTTTTTGAGTGTCTTTGTCAGCTGTGTGTTCAAAGGGCTTTAGAGAAATGAACAAAGGAGAGGATAGATTGGACAACTGAGTGAAAGTCTGAGGGGGGAACACATAATGGCCACTGGTTCAGATGCCCTTCTGCTTTTACTAGGCAGATTGTCTGCTTTTTCATACAGAAATGAAAGCTACTTTTCAAGAAGTGACTTGGAGAGGTATCAACAAAGAATGGATCTTAGGTATTTTTTTGTGGTGTTTAAACTCTGAATTTGTATGAATGTGTCTTTTTGAGTTTTTAACTACCCATGTGACCTCTGTGACTTTCAGGTGCTACTCGTGAGCAGTAGTCGCCATCCAGACCGATGGATTGTCCCTGGAGGAGGCATGGAGCCCGAGGAGGAGCCCAGTGTGGCAGCAGTCCGTGAAGTCTGTGAGGAGGTATGCACTGTGAACAAAGGGCACGCCTGTACCTTGTCATCATGAACCTGTCATGTCTGTGTAGTTCTTTAATTTATCACCACTCACTGAATGAACAGACTCATGATCACAGAAAGAAAGCACTTAGCAGTTACCACATGCCTCCTTGATTCAGGGGGCAATCAGGTTGTGACATGGTGATGTTTATCAGGCACTCTGTGCAAGGGGAGGGCTCATAGTAGTGACCGTATCTGATTATACCAGACAGTCCTTTGTGATTTCCTATGGATCTCTTCCCACACTGCCTCTGTTACCTGTGGCAGGAGATCAAGAATCAAATAGTTCATCAGCCCTAAGAAATAAGAGGAGTAAGCAGTATTGGTATTAATGGCTCATTCTCATTAACCTTTGGGTGAGGAGGAGGCAACCCTTGTTCTCCTGTGCTCCCTGGGTCCTGGCAATAGAGCAGTGGCTAAAGCAATAGTTCTGTTAGCCAGAAGTTGTTAATGGTGCACCTTGAGAGACAATAGTATCTTCTTTTTTATTTGGTCACATGATATTCAACATATATGTATTGAGTTCTTGGGCCATGCCCAGTATATCTTACTAGATACTCTAGAATAAACAGTCAGAAGTCAAATCTTGGTTCCCTTACTTCAAGGGCTTACAATTTTGTTGGGGAAACTGAGAAACAAGTTGCAATTCAAACCCAGGAGGAAGGAACTAATGTTTCTCCATAGCCTCTTGTGGCAATACCATGCTCTGCTCTGCTTATGCTAATCTCGTTTAGGAGTCCTAACTCAGTGGTGTAAATTTTACCACCCCCATTTACTTGCCTTGGCTGCATAGGGCTTTTTAGATCCATTTCCTTGTTCCAGAAGGGACTTAAGACTGATTCTAAGGACATAAAGTAGAGCTTAGAAAAAGTCTAAATTCTGCATTTCTTTTTGGTCAAGCCCTTGCTGAAGTCTTCTTAGACTAATTTTACTTTGGAATACCCGAGGAATTCTTTCCTTGCTCTGAAGTCCTGCAAACTTATGATGACTCGTGCCACTCTCATTTTATCATATATCTGGGTATCTATAACTAGATTTTAACCTCTGAGGACAAAGATTATATTTCCTATTTTCACTCCTCCCTTCTTGTGTCTAGTACACAGCTGGGTGAATAGAAAGTAATTAACACATGCTTCTATGACAGATGGAACATAAAAGTCCTGGAGAAATACCCCAATTGGAAATTATCAGAGTTCTTTCTGGAGGATCTCAAAGGTTTGACTATTCAAATAAGTGTGGTAGGGCCAGTTGGTGGACCTAAGCTACATAATTTTGATTTCAATCCAGTTGGCTTCTGTGAGTTCGGAGGCACCTAAGGCAAAAGTGATGTTTGACAGAGTTACTGCGGCTCTGTGGATTCAGACAGGTTGTTGGAAGACCTGAAATAGACTGATGGTTCTAGAATAGAGAGGAAGTAAAAAGTTCAGAGACCTTGGGCAAAACTTGCTGCCTGGTTTAGAAGTTTTGGGGGAAGTGTGACAGCTTTACCTCTGTAGAGCACATTTGGATTTGGCGTCTGTCTCAGGAAAACTTATACCCATTGTTGTTACTATTGTTTCGTTGAGTGCTACAGTCGAATTGTCCTTGGGTTATATAAGTGCAACTAAGATGTAGAAAACTAGATGATTGCAATAGGAAGTACGGTGAGGGAGTTGAAAAGGATATAGGGTTACCCTTTTGTTTCCTGGAAATTACATACCATCCTTCAGTAGGTAAAAGGGGGAATAGAGTGGAGAATAAAGTGGAGTTGGGACATGAGAAGGTGAACAATGCAGCACAGATAATTAAAGTATACTTTTCATATGGTCAATATCTTATCTACCTCCTGTCTTAAAGGGAATCCCAAGCTTGAAATTAAACCCTGCCTGCCATTCTCAGCCCTGAAGAATCCTGCCTGACTTTGAGCAAAGTTTTTACTCTCCAGTCAAGAGTCATACCATACCCTGTTCTTTATTCCAGCATTATTGAGAGGATAAAGAATAAGGTACCAAATAAACCAAGTATTCGTACAAACAGTATAAATTAGAGAAATGTGTCATTATAAAGACAAACATTTCCGTGGCTTACATCAAAATAAAATGGAGGGGGTGGCTTTTCTAATTCCACGTCTATCAACAGAGAATAAGACTTAAATCAGAGAGGATGTAAGTAGATGTTTTTTATTGTCCTTGAAGGGTAACTTTTGGAAGCAGAAACCACTGTTCAGGGGTTTATTTAATGTTTTTCAAATGTTTTCAAAATGTTTTCAAAATGTTAATGACTTTTTAAAAGCACACATTCAAAAACTTTGTTCTTTCCTAATGCTTGCAGATCTGATTGCTATATTTATAAGCATAGGAGATTTTTAAGGGGCCTTTGGATAATGTCATTTTTAAGGGGCCTTTGGATAATGCCTAGGCCAGTTCATTGAAGACTTTTAGATGTTTCAAATTACATTTATAAATTTAATTAATTTGATTGTTTTTTAAAGAATGTCAGTTGTCTGACTTTAAAAAAATGAAAATCTTATGAGGCTCTTCAGCAAAAAGTCCTGTGAATGTCATGTATTAAACTTATAAATAAGATGAATATTAAATATTCCCATAATGTATATAAACTTACTAAGATTTTCAACTTAAAATCACAAGTCAGAAATAAGTTATTCAGTTATACTTTCAGAGTCGAGGTTACCATCTAATAGGCCAAATTCTTTTAAACATTACAAAATCATAAAATATGTCTGGTCTCCTTCACCTTTCCTGTTAAATGAGGCCAGGACTCAGGGGTGGCCTGTTAGGAAAGGCCGATCCAGTTCACTGCAGCTCAGTCGAGACTGTAACTTCACAAGGCTGGCTAGCGGTCATGGAATCCACGTGGGTGGTGATGGGTACTGAGTGAGCCATCTGTAGTATCTGGCACACTAGGCTAACTTTGTGCTTCACCCTGAAGGTCTCTTCCTCCATGTAGTCTTCATGATTCCTCCCTGCAGACTTGTTCTCCATATGTGTTTCCATTGCAGTCTGTACTTCTAGCATCGTATTTATCATGTTTTATTCATATCACTTGTCTAGTTGTCTTCTGTGCTAGACTTTACACTCTGTGTAGCCAGGTACCATTCTTTCTTGCTCACTGTTGAATCCCCAGTGCTTAACACATAACAAGTGCTGAACAAAATAAGTGTTGCAGTTTTTGGCGTGACCGCTAGAGCAGCCACATAAATGCAGTTGAGGTAGGCCCTTTTGGGTTGTCAGGAGTAGACATAACATCTACAGGTCCCTCAGTTAATTGAGGGAGAAGAATATGGCAGTATCACAGCAGCTGCCCAGCCAGGCTGTGCAGAACTGGAAACTTAGGTCACAGAGCACAGGCAGGCCTTGCTCGCAGTGGGTAGATGGATGGTGGGAACGCACTGTAGCTCAAGAGCCTGGTCACCATACCAGAGGCCCAGCCCCTCTTCCACTGTGGAGCGCTGCCTTTCTAATGTCTTCTTAGCCTCCCGGCTTCTGCTTACCACTTTTTTTTTTTTTTAATTTATATTATTTATTTATTTTTGGCTGCGTTGGGTCTTCATTGCTGCACGCGGGCTTTCTCTAGTTGCAGCAAGCGGGGGCTACTCTTCATTGCGGTGCATGGGCTTCTCATAGCGGTGGCTTCTCTTGTTGCAGAGCACGGGCTCTAGGTGCGAGGGCTCAGCAGTTGTGGCACATAGGCTCTAGAGCGCAGGCTCAGTAGTTGTAGCACGTGGGCTCAGTAGTTGTGGCGCACGGGCTTAGTTGCTCCGCGGCATGTGGGATCTTCCCGGACCAGGGCTCGAACCCGTGTCCCCTGAATTGGCAGGCAGATTCTCAACCACTGCGCCACCAGGGAAGTCCCAGCTTACCACTTTTTGTTTGGTGTTTTTCCTCCCTTGTGCATCACTAACCTGTCTGTTGACTCACTCTGTCTGTGTATCTCACATTCAGCCTTCCTAAGAGAGGACTTGATTGGTTTTGCCTACTTAACAACCTTTAGAGCTGCCAGGCCACATCAGTTTCTAGCCATTTTGAAGATGTCTGCTTTACCTTTGCATCAGTTGCTGGTTTCTTATTCCTCTAACTGAGCTCAGAGTGGCAAGGTCATGTGCTATAAAACATGACAGCCTGTGCTTAAGTACTGCCTGCAGCAGCTGTACCAATGGTCCTGTGTATGTAGTAAAAAGATATTTAATAACACAGGAAAATATTTGCAGCACATTCCTAAGTGATCAAAGCAGGTTATGAAACAGTATTTATGATAGAAAACCATTTAGTGGGGAAGAAATATGTGTGTCTATTTGTACAGAAAGAACAGATAACACTACTTGTACACTTACTATGTGCCAAGCTGTGTTTAAGGGTTTTGCATATGTCGCCTCATTTCCTCACCAGATCCAATGAGGTAGGAACTGTTATTATCTACGTTTTATGGGTTGAGATTCAGTGAGATCAAGTAATTTGTCCTGGCACGCCAGGACAAATTGTGCCCAGCTAAATGTGCTCAAGTGCTCAAGGTAAGATTTGAATCCAGAACATCTAGTCTTAGCACCCACACTCCTAATGCTTTGAAAGAATGCCCATCAGATGTTCACAGTGGTTATCTTTGGGTTAGCTCTTAGATCATCAAGTTTTCTACATTGAACATATATTTGTTACTAGAAAAATTTTCTGTATAAACGTGGATGGAATGAGGTTATTAAGTAGTTTATCATGGCATTGTCAGTCCCAGATACCATAAAACTCAACCTGTTCTGAAGCTTTGTTCAACCCAGCTTAAAACTTTTAGCATATTGGCTGAATCTCAGAAACAGATAAATCTGTAGCACTTGAAACATTACCAGTCACATTTAAAGGGCTGAACTTCCGTGGCAGTCCAGTGGTTAAGACTTCACCTTCCAATGCAGGGGGCGTGGGTTCTATCCCTAGTCAGGGAGCTAAGATCCCACGTGCCTCTCGGCCAAAAAACCAAAACATAAAACAGAAACAATATTGTAACAAATTCAGTAAAGACTTTAAAAATGGTCCACATCAAAAAAAAAAACCAAAATCTTTAAAGGGCTGAAATTCCCTTTTGGAAACTAGCTTCCATTTTTTAGCTGCTTCTAGTTAAAGTCCTGTTGTAGTGACCCCTCAAAGGGATGAGGCTTTCTCCCAGGACTGGCCATGGGCCTTGGTAACAGTGCATCTCTAGCAAAGGCTAGTATGAGCCAGCCATGTGATGCTCTCTCAGTAATAAAAAAGAAAAGCACTTCTTTGTGTGGTTTTCAGAGCTGTTCTTTCTTGCTAATTCAATGGGAAAGGTAAAACTGCTGGCTGACAGGGAAGAAAGAGAAGCTGGATCTGAAACTGTTCTGTCTTCTGTTCAACTGTTATGTTTCCATTTCTTTCATCCATTCTCACCTCAGCCAAACCAAGAATGTTATCACAAAGATACAGTACATCTGAAAACAGAAACAGGAAAAAATTATGTGCAAACTTCAACTGGATTCTCTTCAAGGGTGACAAAAATGGGTACCTTCTGCCTTTAGAGAAATGTAGCCAGTGATAACTGAGAGTGTGGCCAAATGCCAGTTCCTTTTATCTGCTGCCTCATGTCTGGACAAGGTCCATATCCATATCCATTTCTAGCATATAAATTATAAAGTTTTTGTAGGCAGCCTGATAATTAACCTGTGACATAGGCCTAGCTTTAAAAAAAAAAAAAAGGAACTTGTTCTCTGACTTCCTCACTTGTGTCCTAATATCACACTTCTCTGCTGCTCCTTTGTCTCTTACCACCTGTTGCTTTGCCACATAAATTCACCATCATGGAAATTTTTTCAAGTCAGTGATGTCGCTTTAAACTTCCCTGTACCTTGCTGCCCTCCCTCTAGTTTTTGGGTTTTTTTGTTTTGTTTTGGCCTCGCCGCGCAGCTCGTGGCTTCTTATATTTCCCTGACCAGGGATCGAACCTGCGCTGCCTGCAGTGGAAGCGTGGTGTCTTAACCATTGGACCGCCAGGAGGGAATTCCGTCAAGTTTTTGATACACTGTCTTATGTAAACATTTCACAGCATGTTTGACTGAATTCACCTTCATTTAAGATAGTTTTTTGAACATCTAGATGCTTTAATATAGTATCAAGGATCATGGTTGCCTTGAGCCCAGAACTGCTTCCTGATTATCCCTAGCCTTACTAATCTTATTTACGTCAGCCTATCAAGAATTTATTGTAACCCTTCTTGATCTCATTTGTATTTTCAGATAAGAACATGGAAAATGCCATAGTGAACTTTATTTTTAAAATCTATATCTTCTTATCCCAATTCCTGTACTATGTGTTCCCTGTCCCTGCAAAAAAAAAAAAAAAAAAAAAAAAGGTTGTACTTTCTTTTTTATGTAACATAGCAACCAGAAGGCTCCCGTTGGTATCTCAGAACTGTCTCTGACAGGGAACAGTGTTTCATTTCTCTTGTTATATACAAGTAGAACATTTGAAAATCCTGTGACTGAGCTTCCCTGGTGGCGCAGTGGTTGAGAATCTGCCTGCCAATGCAGGGGACATGGGTTCGAGCCCTGGTCTAGGAAGATCCCACGTGCCGCGGAGCAACTAGGCCCGTAAGCCACAATTACTGAGCCTGCGCGTCTGGAGCCTGTGCTCCGCAACAAAAGAGGCCGCGATAGTGAGAGGCCTGCGCACCGTGATGAAGAGTGGCCCCCACTTGCCGCAACTAGAGAAAGCCCTCGCACAGAAACGAAGACCCAACACAGCCATAAATAAATAAATGAAAATGAAAAAAAAAAGATTAAAAAAAAAGAAAAGCCTGTGACTACTTGGGAATAATTTGAAATACAGTTTTGTCAGCCTTTTTTTAGCTCATAGTGTTTGACTCTGTTTGGAGTGGAGAATAAAGTGAAGGCTCTGTGTGACTGTGTTGTATTTTCATCTTTACTTTTTGGCCCAGCCTAAACAGTTATGAATAGAAGGTGGGGATAGTGTATCACAGAATTTATTAGGGAAATACATTAATTTTTTTTTAATTTAGAACTTTAACCACAAAATATATATCATAATATATTAAGAATAATTTCAGTCATTTCAACATGATAAATAAAACAGGGAGAAATAATGTAGACCAGGGGTCTCCAGCTCATAAGCTTGTAGGGAAGCTGTCAGGCAGTTGACGGTGGGTGTAGCTCTGGTAAAGTGGGGAGAGCCTACCCTAGACCAGAGACGGTCCTCTTCAGGCCTAGCCGGTAGTTTTCATGTGGCAATTAAGACGCAGTTTGACTCTGATGTTTTAAGAGAAGCATGAAAGCTGGATTTTTTTTTTAATATATATATATTTTTATAAATTTATTTTATTTTTGGCTGCGTTGGGTCTTCGTTGCTACGCGCGAGCTTTCTCTAGTTGCGGTGAGCAGGGGCCACTCTTTGTTGCAGTGAGCGGGCTTCTCACTGCGGTGGCTTCTCTTGTTGCGGAGCACGGGGTCTAGGCCCGCGGGCTTCAGTAGCTGTGGCTCGCGGGCTCTAGAGCGCAGGCTCAATAGTTGTGGCACACGGGCTTAGTTGCTCCGCGGCATGTGGGATCTTCCCGGACCAGGGCTCGAACCCATGTCCCCTGCATTGGCAGGGGGATTCTTAACCACTGCGCCACCAGGGAAGCCCCGAAAGCCGGATTCTTATGTGAGATCCCCTGATCTTTCAACATAAGCAACTAATTTTTAAAATTCGTTTTTAAAATGTCAGTCAAATAATATATGCCTAGTAGATTAAAACAACAGCAGTAGTAATACTAAAAGGCTCATAATGGAAAACAACCAAAAGATGTGTTCTTAATTAGGTGGATGATCTGTTTTGCAGATTTTTACTTTATTTTGAACTGTAAACTGAGAAGCTCCAAGCTCTTGGAAGAAGATAGTTTTATTTTTTAGTCTCCTAAATGATAAATGAAGGCAAATAAAGGTTTTTAACCTTGGGAATATTGCAATGTTTAATAGAAATGTTAATATGAGAAAATATATCCAGATGTAAATTACTGTAAATCAAGAGAGATCACAAACCAACCCCATTTGTTTGTTGAAAAGCAGGCTTTATTTAGGTAGCATTTTCTGAATTTCTATTATTTAATTTTTAAGGAATTTTAAAACCATGTGAATATGAATTATTAATAATAATGTACATGTATGTTATATGCACCTATAGATTTATCTTTAAAATTGATTTAAGGGAATTCCCTGGTGGTCCAGTGATTTGGATTCTGTGCTTCCACTGCAGGGGGCCCAGGTTCAATACCAGCCAGGGAACTAGGATCCCACAAGCCACGTGCCAAAAAATTAATAATAATAATAAATTCTAAAAAATTGCTTCAAAAATAGGCAGAGGATTTTTCTATGGTTAAAATTTTTCAAAATAAAAAGTTTGGAAGAAAATAAGCTTAAACACTTATCATTTGCCACCTACACTGAAAGTCTTCAGGCAGAAACCACGAAGTACAACAATGATGGATGCCACTTTCCCCAAGAAAAATGGTGTTTTTATAAGTACTACCATGTCTTTATTTTTACTTGGTAAAAAGATATTTTTAGCTTCTTTGATCAAAGCATTATAAAATGTAAGAATCATGTCTCTTAATGCATTATATTTAATTATCTTATTCTGGTAATTTATTCTTTTTTAAGAATTTAATGGGAAATGTGGCTCAGTGGTAAAACATTTCAGGAAAGCCTTTGTTCACCTAACATGGGGATACATGTTTGTGTGTGGCAACATGTTTATTCTGTGGTCCTAGAAAAGCATATACACAAAAATATAGCAAAAGAAGTTAAGAGCTTTTCCTTAGAAAAAGTCATTTTGAATATATAAAATGATCAGAGAAAACATACCATGTCTTAGATGGAAGGCCGTTGGTGTGAGGCCGTTTTATGTTAGAGTACAGATTGAATCCCGCGGATCTCTGGCAAAGGCCCTTAAGTAAATCCGTATTGAATCTCCTGTTTCTGGCAGCTGAGAACTTAGAAAGGGCCTTTCCTCTCAGTTACAGTTCAGGGATGAAAGGAGACCTTGGCATAGACACTGCCTTCAGTGAAGGGCTTGGCTGAGGCAGCTGTGATAATCCCTGTGCTCAGTTTTTGCTCTGTGCTCACATGACCGAGAATGTAATTCAACTCTGGCCCCAGAGCAAGGGAGGCCTCTCTCTCCTTTCAGAGGAGCACTCCTCTCTGCTCCTAGGCTGCCTGGAAATGGTAAATGGCTACTCCTAGGGTACTTCCACGATGACTTCTGGAGTCAACCTTAAAATGATTGAGAATTTTTAGTGACTGTCATTTCGGCTTTTGTAAAAATACTTAATGGATACTTTTGGCTTTATGAAAAGTGTTATTCAAAATGGTATTACATATTTATGTTATTGACCTTGTTTAAATACACAGGTGCTTTTTTTTTTAAAGTTTATTATTTATTTATTTATTTTATTTTTGGCTGTATTGGGTCTTCGTTGCTGCGCATGGGGTTTCTTTAGTTGTGGCAAGTGGGGGCTACTCTTCATTGCAGTGCGTGGGCTTCTCATTGCAGTGGCTTCTCGTTGCGGAGCACAGGCTCTAGGCGCACGGGCTTCAGTAGTTGTGGTGCGCAGGCTCAGTAGTTGTGGTGCATGGGCTTAGTTGCTCTGCGGCATGTAGGATCTTCCTGGACCAGGGATTGAACCCGTGTCCCCTGCATTGGCAGGTGGCACTGCACCACCAGGGAAGTCCTACACAGGTGTTTTTGACTAGGAATTTCCATTAGAGCTATTTGTAAAAATTTTAATATTAAGAATAGAAACAATATAATCTGAACAGGACTCTTATTCTGAGGGCTTTTAAGTGCTCACTCTAGCATTTAGTGATGCTATTAGTGTAGCCAGTTTGATTACTTAAGTAATTAAGCTGGTGACTACTTCAGCTCACCATTTTTCTGATTATAAAAGTAATACATGCTCCTAGCAGAATGAAAAGCCAGACAGTACAAAGATGATGGTATGTTACCATAGTTCCTTGGCTGATTATTTTTTCTCCAACTATTTAATTAAGATATTTTACAAACATGTAAGTGATATTTTAAAAGAGTGAAACAAACACTGTATACCTTCTTCTAGGTATAATATCTGTTGACTTGTTGCATATTTGCTTTATCTCTCTGTGTTTATATCCATACCCTATTTTTTGCCATTCCATTTGAAAATAAGTTGTAGCTATCATGGCACACTACCTCTAAGTTCTGTTCTTTATTTAGCATGCATCCCTTTAGGATAAGGCCAGTCCTCTACATAACTATATACCATTGTCGCACCTAAGAAAATTCATAATAATTCCATAACATCGTCTAATATTTACTCCGTATTCAAATGTCCCCAACTATCCTGAAATGTCTATTATATCTGTTTGTTTCCTCACACATTACAATTGGAGGTATGTCTTTTCAGGCTATATGATATAGATACATTTATACAATAAATAGAACCATAATCTCAGCCTTTTCACACCCTGCTCACCATGATGCTGACTTTTTAAAAGAGTCCAGGATCATTGTCTGATAGAATGTCTCATATTATGGTTTTGTTTGATTGTTTCTTCCAGGTGTCTTTTAACTTATTTCCTTATCCTCTGTATTTCCAGCAACTTAGTCTAGAGCAGTGTTGTCCAGTGGAATATTCTGAAGTGATGGAAGTGTTCTATATCTGCAGTGTTCAGTGTGGTAGCCACTAGCCATATATGCCTATTTAAATTAATGAAAATTAAATAAAATTTAAAATTCAGTTCCTTAGTCATACTAGGCATATTTTAAGTTCAGTAGCTACATGTGGATAGTGGCTACCATATTGAATAGCACACGTCTAGAGGCTTGATTAGATTTAGGGTAAGCATTTTTGACAAGTTGCTGCATAGGTGATGTCATGTACTTCCTAATACTTAATGTCATGAGGCACATAATGTCAGGTTGCTTTGCTATTCATGATAAAACGTTTGATCAGGTAATAACTGACAGTCTCTCCATTGTAGAAGTACATTTCTCCTTATGCAGCAAAATTGGTAAGTAATCTGTTGAACAGTTCTTCCAGGCTATATGAGTCTCTTATCTCCCAACAACCCAACATTTCTTTTTTTTTTTTTTTAACTTATTTATTTTTGGCTGCGTTGGGTCTTTGTTGCTACACGCGTGGGCTCTCTCTAGTTGCGGAGAGCAGGGGCTACTCTTTGTGGCAGTGCGCCGGCTTCTCATCGCAGAGGCTTCTCTTGTTGCGGAGCACAGGCTCTAGGCATGCGGGCTTCAGTAGTTGTGGCTCGCGGGCTCAGTAGTTGTGGCACACGGGCTTAGTTGCTCCGCGGCATGTGGGATCTTCCCGGACCAGAGCTTGAACCCGTGTCCCCTGCATTGGCAGGCGGATTCTTAACCACTGTGCCACCAGGGAAGCCCCCAGCAGTCTTTCAACTAACAGTTTTAGCATCTACTGCTGAACCTTACCAAATCAGATATAAGAGCAGAGACTGAAGAACAGTGATTCTCTAACTCTTTTTTTTTTTTTAAGCTGAAATTCTTCTTTAAAGGAAAGCTCTCTTCCTACTCCCTCCCCACCCCCCTTTTTCCTTATTTTAAATAACCCCACTGGAGTAATGGATTGGTTGGTTAGGACTCCACACTTCCACTGCAGGGACACGCGTTCAATCCCTGGTCGGGGAACTGAAATCCCATGTGCTGTGTGGCACGGCCAAAAAAATATAAATAAATAAAGTCACTGGGGGCTTCCCTGGTGGCGCAGTGGTTGAGAATCTGCCTGCCAATGCAGGGGACACGGGTTCGAGCCCTGGTCTGGGAAGATCCCACATGCAGCAGAGCGACTGGGCCCGTGAGCCACAATTGCTGAGCCTGTGCATCTGGAGCCTGTGCTCCTCAACAAGAGAGGCCGCGATGGTGAGAGGCCCGCGCACCGCGATGAAGAGTGGCCCCCACTTGCCGCAGCTAGAGAAAGCCCTTCGCACAGAAACGAAGACCCAACACAGCCATAAATAAATAAATAAATAAATAAATAAATAAATAAATAAATAAATAAATAAATAAATTAGCTTAAAAAAAAAAAAGTCACTGGAGAGAGAATGATCATATAAGTAAATAAATAGCCTTGGGGGAACGAAGTTGGACTGGAAGGAAGCCCCTGGGAAATTTTGTTTTATCTAAATTTTTTTTAGTTTTTTACAACCCCAGAGTCTGGGCAGAAACGTGAAGAGATCAAGCAGTTGGAAAAGTCAGTATTTAAAGTGCTTAATGGCATAGTCATAATCTCCCAAGGAATTCTAAGGGGATATATTTGGGTTCAGAAAGATTAAAATTAGCATTGCTGAAATTTTGTTCTGTGTTGTCTTCTTGGGTGCAAGGAAATGAAAGCAAAGCCATCTCTGGGGGCAGATGACAAAACTTCAGTTACATATTTTGTTTTTATTTTTGCTCTTTTTTAGCCTTGAGACTTGATCTTGCTCTTCGAAGAATTTTTTTTTTTAATTTAAATTAGAATGATTGATGAAGATAATGTTATTGGGGCAAGGGTTGGTTCACATGGAGATCATCAAGACAGTTTACTGTTTCCAGATGACTAGATTAATCCTTAAAGGAGTATGAATAGAAGTAATCCATGAAGAATCGTCAAATGTGCTAATCTCCCTGAGAACTAAAGAGTATTGCAGTTGGATGGATTTATGTGAACTCTTTTATTGGTGATGCTGACACAGTTGTGTATTTAGAAACTGTTAGTTACTTATTGCTGCCTCACAAAACCTAAAACAAGAATAATCGTGTTATCTCATAGTTTCTGTGAGACATGAATTCAGACAACATGCAGCAGGGATGGCTTGTGCATGATGTCTGGCACCTCAGCGGGAAGAATCAAAGACTGGGAACAGGGGCTTCCCTGGTGGCGCAGTGGTTAAGAATCCGCCTGCCAATGCAGAGGACACGGGTTCGTGCCCCGGTCCGGGAAGATCCCACATGCCGCGGAGCGGCTAGGCCTGTGAGCCACAACTACTGAGCCTGCGTGTCTGGAGCTTGTGCTCCGCAACGAGAGAGGCCACGACAGTGAGAGGCCCACGCACTGTGATGAAGAGTGGCCCCCGCTCGCCACAACTGGAGAAAGCCCTCGCACAGAAACGAAGACCCAACACAGCCAAAAATAAATAAATAAATAAATAAATTTATTAAAAAAAAAAAAAGAAGCCGCCTGCCAATGCAGGGGATATGGGTTCGAGCCCTGGTCTGGGAAGATCCCACATACCGCAGAGCAACTAAGCCCGTGCGCCACAACTACTGAGCCTGCGTGCCACAACTACTGAAGCCCATGCGCCTAGAGTCCGTGCTCTGCAACATGAGAAGCCCGCGCACTGCAACGAAGAGTAGCCCCTGCTCGCCGCAACTAGAGAAAGCCCGTGAGCAGCAACGAAGACCTAATGCGTACAAAAATAAATAAATAAATTTATAAAAAAAAAAAAGACTGGGAACAGAATACTGTTGAGAAAAAAGCTTGAATAATTTTTTCTACTAGGCTTCCAGGACTCAACACTTTTCTGATTTTTCTCCTCCATCTGAGTTGTCTGCTGATTCCTCCCTGAAGGCTGAATGTCCTGAAGTTCAGTTCTTTGCCTTTTCTTTCCTTGTCTCTCACCTACTCCTTGGTGGTCCCATCCAATCTCAAGGATTTAAATATAGTAGGTGGGTGGTTGGGTTAGTGGGTAGGTAGGTTGGTGGATGGGTGGATGGATGACCCATCCATCCTCAACCACAGCTCTCCTTAACCTGCCTATTTGGTATTTCCATTGGGATGTCCAGTAGGCATCTGAAACTTAAGATGTATAAAACTCAACTTGTGATCCCATTATCTTCTCCCAAGACTGCTGCTCCTCCAGCAGTCTTCTCCATCTCAGTAAATGTCACCTCCATCCTTCCAGTTGCTTAACTCAAAAAATTAAGAGTCATCCTTGATTTCTTTCTTTTCTCACACCCAATATTTAGTTCATCAGCCAATTCTGTTGGGTCTACCTTCAAAATACATATATGCAGAATCTAACCACTTCTCACCATCTCTATCTTTACCACTTTGGTCCAAGCCACCGTCACCTCTCACCTCAATTCCTCTGGTCCCCGCTGTACTCTTTTACCCCTTTAAGTTTATTTTCAGCACAGCAGGCAGAATGATCCTGTTGTAAAAACCTGGTCAGATGATGTCACTCGAGGGCCTTCTAAGCCTTAGAGTGGCCTGTGATCTGGCTTCCTCTGGCGCCTCATCTCTCACTCCTCTCTCTTGATCACCGTGCTTCACCCATCATGGTAGCACCCTTGCTGCTCCTCCAGCGACAGACTTGCTGTTCCTTCTGCCTAATCACCATGGTATATACAGTCTTAGACATTGAATCTAGAGAGCCTCCATCCTGCTGGGTTTTCCAAATGGTTTATATAGTAATTGCCTTTTATTGGTGAAGAAATACCATAGTATTGAAGATGGGAAATTAACAGTTTCAAAAAACAGATATAATGTGTTTGTACTATACCCAGCAGGTCTACACATTTACATCTGTGCCAAATGAAATACCTTTTCCATCTGTCTACCTGCCATTCTTGCTCATTTAGAGCTCTTCTGTACTAAACAGTCCTGTCCTTTAGATGAGGCGGCAGTTGTTCATTTCCTTTGGCTTGATTTTTCTTTCTCTTTACTCCCTTTTGGGGTTGAGGAGTGACTTGAGGACATAAATGGGCTGTCTAGGATGCCATCTGAACAGCCGGTTTTATCAGTTTAGAGATGTGGTAGTGCTCCATGTCAGGCCCTAGAGCAGATATGGTTTTGGTTTCAAAGTAAGTCATAAAAACACTAAAAAGGGCTGAGCTTTTGAAGTGGTTTTTTAGAATGGAGAGTGAGGCAGTTAAAGACGGGAAGAGTATCATTTTCAACCAAGAGCTCCTCCATGACATGGTTTCACTGAGATTTATGAGAGCTGAAAGAAAGACGATCAACTATTTATGGCTGTATGACCAGCAGAGTTCTGGGTGCGAAACTGAATGAGGACCTTGCTGAGAAGATCTGTAGACAGCGGGTGTGCCTGTCTATGTAGGGACTATGATGTTAAGTGGAATTTATTTTTATAGGGTTATAGAAGCACGTTGTTGAAAAGGACATCAAGAGGTTATCTGGTTTAAATCTACACTTTTGGTCAAGCAGAGCTAACATTCAAGCCTTCATTTTTTTCTTGTGAATGTGTATGTTTGAAATATACTAACTCTTGTACATTATCTAAATGAGTTAACCTTTAATGCCATCCAGCAATGAAATAACCACTAACGCCTGTTAGAATGGCTGAAATTTTTAAATGCATGCCATTCAACAGCAGATGGAGAGTAAGAAATGCAATTGTAGTTTCTTGCTGCTTTCAAATAAACTGTTCATCCCTGTTGAGTGAATTAAATATATGCAGTTTTAAATGTTTCAGAAAGAGCAAGATCACCGTTACAGTGATACTTGGCAACATGAAGTTTTTTGTCATTTCAAACTGAAATTGCCAGTTCTGCCTTTAAAATAAAACCTAGATTATTGTTAAGAAAATTGAGGGGCCTATCAGGTAAAGAACACCAGAATCACTTAAAATTGCTAGACCAGCTTTTCTTAAGCCCCTCCTTTTTAAAGTTGATCCTCATACTATTTTTTCAGATTCTCAGGTAGTCTAGAGGGCAGATTTATGTAATACACCCTCAGTTATTGCAAACTCAAAAAATGATTTAAGATTCCGTTTATACAATCTTGCCTGCCCTCCAGAAGGTGTCCTAATTTATCCTCTCAGCAGCAGAGATGAGGAGGGCATTGGTATGGTTGGTAGGTGCACGGACTGTGGCATCAAAAGACCCCTACGTCTAAATCCTGGTGCTGCTGCGTAACTGCGTGGCATTGGCAAATTATTTATCATCTCTAAGCATCGGTTTTCTTTTCTGGAACATAGGAACCATGATAATACCTGCTTCATAGGTAGACATTTAGTAAGAACTCAAATACTAGTTGTTATTATTACTGGAAAAGATGAATGATTCAACCTGAATCACACAGCAAAGCATGACTTGACCACTCAGGTGTATTTGATTCCAAAGCCTGTGCACGTACCAACCATATTACAGCCCTCATCTCCCCCACTCCCATTCCCGATACCCTCATCAGGAAGGTGCTAATGAGATTATTGAACTATATGAGCACTTTAGGTTGCTTTAAATATATATTTAGGAAAGAAAATTGATTTATATTTTTGGCATTGTGTTTATTTAAATTGTTTTATTGTTGCTTTTTTAAAAATGCTCACATGATTGGAAAAAATGCTGCCACCACCACCTTTTAGAGTTTTCTGTAGCATATTTTGTGAAGTGTCAAAAAGATTGAAGTGCAAAGGGGGATACTTTATTTTTCGATTTTAAAATGATTTTTTGTCCTGAAATTTTTCAAGATTGAAAATTTTTCCAGTATTTTATTATAAAAATTTTCAGACATATTGCCACACAGAAAAAATTTTATTGTAAATGTCCGTATAACTCACTACCTAGATTCTATCTACCATTAGCACTTTACTATACTTGCTTTATCACTTAACTTATATCTGTTATTGAAACCTTAAGAAATAACCAATACACAACAACAAAAAGTCATTTATATTTCCATCACCTAAAGATAACCTTTGTTAACATTTTAGTAATTTCATACATGCTTACACATCTATAAATATGTGTATTTCTTTTTAAAAATAATACTGGAATTTAGCCATTTCATTAGCTCATTATATTGTGGACATCCTTTTGTGGTAGTAGGCTTACATGTGAGTGATTATTTTGAAAGACTATATAATAGTCCGTGTTTAAATATACCATAGTTTGCTTGATCATTTTTTGTTGAGCATTTAGTTTGATTCTAATTTTTCATTATTCTAGACTTTATCCTAGTACTTCCAATAAAATGTTGAAGAGGAATGATGGGAGGGGACATCCTTGCCTTGTTCTTGATCTCAGTGGGAAAGCTTTTAGTTTCCACCATTCATTTTGATGTTAACTGTAGATTTTTTTTTTTAGATGTTCTTTACCAAGTTTTATCAAGTTCTATTCCTCATTTACTGAGAGGTTTTTTTTATCATAAATAGGTGAACTTTTTCATGTGGTTTTTCTGCAACTATTCATATGATCATGTGATTTTTCTTCCTTAGCCTGTTGATGTGATGGATTACATTAATTGATTTTTATGTGGAACCAGCCTTGCATACATGGGATAAATCCCACTTGCTTGTGGTGTATACTTTTTTTAATATCAGTACATTGTTGGATTCAACTTGCTAACATTTAGTTGAGGATTTTTACATCTGTGTTCATGAGAGATATTACCTATAGTTTTCTTTTCTTGTAATGTCTTTGTCTGGTTTTGGTATTAGGGTAAAGATAGCTTCATAGAATGAGTTTAGAAGTATTTTCTCTGCTTCTGTCTTCTGGAAGAGATTATAGAGAATTGGTATGATTTCTTCCTTAAATGTTTGGTAGAATTCATCAGTGTACCCATCTGGGCCTGATGCTTTCTGTTTTGGAAGATTATTAATTATTGATTCGATTTCTTTAATAGACATAGGCCTATTTAGGTTGTCCTTTGTGTGAGTTTTGGCAGATTGTATCTCTCAAGGGCTTGGTCTGTTTCATCTAGGTTATTGAATTGTGGATATAGTATTCCTTGATTTATTTTATTCCTTTATTATCCTTTTGATGTCCATGGGATTTGTAGTGATGTCCTCTCTTTAATTTCTGATATTAGTAATTTGTGTCTTCTTTTTTCCTTGGTTTGCCCTGTTAGAAACTTGGTTGTATTGATCTTTCCAAAGAATCAGCTTTTAGTTTTTTTGTTTTTTCTCTATTGGTCTTCTGTTTTGAAATTCATTGATTTCTACCAAATTTTATTGCTTATTTTCTTTTGCTTTCTTTGGATTTAATTTGCTCTTCATTTTCTAAAGTGGAAGCTTAGATTATTGGTTTTAGATTTTTTTTTTTTTTTTTTACCTACTATATGCATTCAGTGCTATAAATTTACCTTTAAGCACTGTTACTTGTTGCCTCCCACAAATTTTGGTAAGTTGTGTGTTTATGTTCATTTAATTCAAAGTGTTTTAAAATTTCCCTGTGATTTCTTCTTTGACCTGTGTGTTTTTTAGAATTGTGTTGTTTAATTTCCAAGTATTTTGGATTTTCCAGCTACCTTTCCTGTTAAAGATTTCTCACATGATCCCATTGTGATCTGAAAACATATATTGTATGATTTCTATACTTTTTAATTTGTTAAGGTGTCATTTATGGCCCATAATGTTGTCTATCTTGGTGACTGTGCCATGTGAAATTGAGAAGAATGTGTATTCTGCTGTTATTGGATTAAGTAGTCAATAAATATCAATTATATCTGATTGCCTGTCTGCCTGCTGATCTGTCCATTTCTGGTAGAGGAGTGTTGAAGTCACCCAACAGTAACAGTGGATTCATCTGCTTCTCCTTGCAGTTCTATCAATTTTTGCCTCACATATTTTGGTGCTCTGTTGTTAGATGCATGTACTTTTAAGGATCATTGTGCCCTCTTCCTGGAGAATTGACCCCTTATGTAACACTCTTATGAAGCATTATGTAAATACTCTTTATCCTTGATAATTTTCCTTGCTCTGAAATCTGCTCTCTCTGAAATTAATATAGATACTTATGTTTTCCTTAGATTTGTGTTAACATGGTATATCTTTCTCCATCCCTTTACTTTTAATCTATATGTGTTTTTATATTTAAAGTGGGTTTCTTGGAGACAACATATTATTTTTTGGTCCTTCCTGACAATCTGTCTTTTAATTGATATATTTAGGTCATTGATGCTTAAAGTGATTATTCATATACTTGAATTAATAGCTACCATGTTTGATACTGTTTTCTATTTGTTACCCTTATTCTTTGTTTCTGTTTGTGTCTTCCACCCTTTTCTGCCTTTTGTGTGTATTATAAAGTTGAGTACTTTATAATAAATTATTCCATTTTCTCTCCTTTCTTAACATAACAGTTATGCTTCTTTTTTAGTGATTGCCCTAGAGCTTGCAATATACATTTACAACTGATCCAAGTCCACTTTCAAATAACACTATACCACTTTACAGGTTATGCAAGTACCTTATAATACAAAATAGTCCTAATGCCTCCCTCCCCTCCCTTCTGTCGTTGCTGTGATTCATTTCACTTATCCTCATGCATATGTCTGTGCATACATAGTTGAATACAGTGTCACTGTTATTTTTTTTTTAATATTTATTTATTTATTTTTTGGCTGTGTCAAGTCTTAGTTGCAGCACATGGGATCTTTCGTTGCAGCATTGCCGGCTCTTCGTTGCAGTGTGCGGGCTTCTCTCTAGTTGTGACGCCCGTGGGCTCTGTAGTTGTGGCACGCTTGCTCTCTAGTTGTGACGCGCAGGCTTAGTTGCCCTGCGGCATGTGGGATCTTAGTTCCCCAACCAGGGATCGAACTGGCGTCCCCTGAATTGCAAGATGGATTCTTAACCACTGGACCACCAGAGAAGTCCTGCTGTTATTATTTTTAACAAACTATTGTCTGTTAGCACAATTAAGAGTAAGAAAAATAAAGATTTTATTTTACTTTCTTATTCCGTCTCTAATGCTTTTCCTTTCTTTGTGTAGATCTGAGTCTCTAATCTCTGTCATTTTCCTTCTCGCTAAAGAACTCCTTTTAACACTTCTTTCAAGACAGGTCTGTCGGCAGCAAATTCTCTCGACTTTGGTTTGTCTAAAAAAGTCTTTATTTTGTCTTCACTTTAAAGAATACCTAGGTTGATGGTTTTTTCTTTTCAACATGTTAAAATATTTCACTCCATTCTCTTCTCGTTTGGATGGTTTCTGAGGAGAAGTTGGATATAATTATAAACTTTGTTCCTCTATAGGTAAGCTGTTTCCCACCCTCCTCTGGCTTCTTTTGAGATTTTTTTTCTTTATGTTTGATTTTCTGCAATTTGAATATAGTATGTCCAGCTAGATATAGCTTTTTGTGTATTTATCCTGATTGAGTTTTCTAGATCTGTGGTTTTGTGTCTGACATTAATTTGGGGAAATTCTCAGTCATTATTGCTTCAGATATTGCTTCTGTTCCTTTGTCTTCTTCTGATATTGCCATTATACAGTATTATACTTTTTATAGTTGTCCCACAGTGCTTGGACATTCTGTTCTGTGTGCTTTTATTCCCCAGTATTTTTTCTCTTTGCATTTCAGTTTTGAAAGTTTCTCTTGACGTATCCTCAAGTTCAAGGTTTCTTTTCTCAGCCATGTCTAGTCTGCTAATGAGCCCATCAACGATATTCTTCATTTCTGTTGACAGTGTGTGTTTGATCTGTAGCATTACTTTTTTATTCTTTCTTAGAATTTCTATCTCTCTGCTTGTATTAGCCATTGTTTCTTACTTTTTCCATTAGAATCCTTAGCATATTAATCATGGTTGTTTTTTCATGGCCTGATAATTTTAGCATTCCTGCCATATCTAAGTCTGCTTCTGATGCTTTTCTGTGTCTTCAAAATGTGTTTTTTCCTTTTAGTAAGAGTAATTTTTTGTTGAAAGCTGAACGTGATGACTGGATGTAAGGAGCTGTGGTAATAGGCCTTTAGTAGTATAGTGGTAAGTTGTGCATTCTATAGTCCTGTGATTAGGTCTCCATCTTTCAGTGAGCCTGTGTCCTTGGGCTATGAACTTCAAAAGTGCTTCTTAGTAGTTCCAGTTCCTCGCCCTCCCACCCCCACTTAAGATGGGACAGGATGGATGGTGGGGCTGGAATTGGGTATTTCCCTTCTCCCAGGTTGGCTAGACTCTGACAAAACCCCAATAGATTAGGCTCTGGTAAACTAGTTTCTCTTGAAGTCAGTCTTTGTTAAGAAGAGCAAAATGTTACAGAGTATATAAAAATGGCTATTTTTCTCCTCTCCAGAAGCAGGAGGGGATTTTTGTCCAGTATTCACTATGAAAACCTGGGTAAAGCTCCTGGAGGTAAAACACACGAAAAGCATGGTGGCCCCCCTTGAAGATTTTAGGCTTGTCCTTGAACCTCCAGTGAATGATCAGTTACAGTTTAGGTTTTCTTCCACCCCACCCCTCACTCCCTTCCCTTGGTGGTTTCTGCTCTGGTAAATTGAGATTCTCTGATTTGGCTGTCTCTCCAATTTGAGGGCAGTGGTTTGCCCTTTGGCTTCACTTTTCTGATAAATCTAAGAATAGTTGTTATTTTTTCAGTTTGTTCAGCTTTTTATTTGTTGTTGTGACGGTGTGGAACCTTCTAAGCTCCTTACATGCTGGACCAGAAACTAGAAGTCTCCTTTACTTTTAAATAACACATTTGAACAGGTATTTATTTTTCCAACCAGATAAAACAGTCTACTCACACACACACATAGCTAGTATCCTTTTATTGCCCAGCTCTCATTTGTTTCAGTTTGTAAGTTTAGGTATAGATTATCATTATTAATAAGATATTATTCTTGAAAATACAAAAAGTTATTTGTTACATTGATAACAACCATATCAACAATAATTATTTAAATTTAAGACCAATAATTTTTATTGCTTTCATTAATCACATATATTTTCTCGCTTTCCCTCCTTGCCTCCAATATATTCTTCTTTCTTGTGTGCTTTTTTTCTCATGCATTATTGGTTGACTAATGACTTATTGGCCAATGATAATGCTCCAGAGCATGCTTTGAGACCTGGTTTCTTGTCTACTTTTGCCCTTGCAATAGATCAAGGGAGCAAACTTGGAATTTCAAAAAATAAAAGTATTGGTCTTCCCTGGTAATGCAGTGATTAAGAATCTGCCTGCCAATGCAGGGGATACGGGTCCAAGCCCTGGTCCGGGAAGATCCCACATGCCACAGAGTAACTAAGCTCGTGCGCCACAACAACTGAGCCTGTGCTTGAGAGCCCGTGGGCCACAACTACTGAGCCTGCGTGCTGCAATTACTGAAGCCCGCGTGCCTAGAGCCCGTGCTCCGCAACAAGAGAAGCCACCGCAATGAGAAGCCCGAGCACCGCAACAAAGAGTAGCCCCTGCTCGACACAACCGGAGAAAGAAGACCCAACAGCAACCAAAATAAATAAATAAATAAATAAATTTATTTTAAAAAAATAATAAAAGTATTATCTGTTACTATAACACTGACCAGGTGGTTCAGTTCAATTGTTTACCTTTGGTGGTGAGTTATAATGAGGACTATAGTCAACCAGTTGGTAATTCTTTTTTTTAATAAATTTATTTATTTTATTATTTTTGGCTGTGTTGGGTCTTCGTTGCTGCGCACGGGCTTTCTCTAGTTAATAGCGGGGGCTATTCTTCATTGCAGTGTGCGGGCTTCTCATTGCGGTGGCTTCTCTTGTTGCAGAGCAGGGGCTCTATGCACGTGGGCTTCAGTAGTTGCAGCACACGGGCTCAATAGTTGTGGCTCGCAGGCTCTAGAGCATAAGCTCAGTAGTTGTGGCACACAGGCTTATTTGCTCCGCGGCATGAGGGATCTTCCCAGACCAGGGCTCAAACCTGTGTCCCCTGCATTCGAAGGTGGATTCTCAACCGCTGTGCCACCAGGGAAGCCCCAGTTGATAATTATTTATGAGAAAAATATGAGAGTCATTACATGTTTGATAAAAATTTTTTTCTTCACATATGAATGGTTTGCCTAATTATTAGACTCCTTGAATAATCTTTTTCCTCAGTACTCTTGACTTCAGGCATTGGGTGTTATAGAGGAAAAGTCTGGTATCAAAAATATTTTCACCTATGTAAACACATGAAAACTTTTCTTCTTATTCTTGGCACAGAGATGTCACTGGAATATGCCTCCTATTTGGCAAGCCCTTTTGGTATGGAGATTCGTATCTTTTCTTCTTCAATTATTACCCCATCTTCATCAGTTTCATTTTTTTCTGCTAAAACTCCTATGACATTGTATTCCCTTATCTTTTTTTTAATTTATTTTTTATTTTTATTTATTTATTTTTGGCTGCATTGGGTCTTCATTGCTGAGCGCAAGCTTTCTCTAGTTGTGGTGAGCGGGGGCTACTTTTTTTGCGATGTGCAGGCTTCTCATTGCGGTGGCTTCTCTTGTTGTGGAGCATGGCCTCTGGTGTGCGGGCTTCAGTAGTTGTGGCATGTGGGCTCAGTAGTTGTGGCGCACGGCTTAGTTGCTCCGTGGCACGTCGGATCTTCCCAGACTAGGGATCAAACCCATCTCCCCTGCACTGGCAGGTGGATTCTTAACCACTGCACCACCAGGGAAGTCCCCCTTATCTTTTGTGATAATTTTGATCTCTGCATTTTTACTCTGTGCTGGGAGAATTCTTCAAATTTTGGCCTTCTATATCTCTAGTTTTCTGCTGTATCTGGTTAACCATTGATTGCCTTTTTAGGGTTATTAGTTTGCTAATAATAATGGTGATGTTATTTAAGAACTGTTTTCTGTTTTCACATTGCTCTGTATTTGTGACAGCTTGCCTTTTTTTTTTTTCTCTAATTGTAGCATCTTGAATCTTACTGAATAAGAATTAGTTTTTTCTTGGAATAACCCTGTTTCTTAAATCATCAGATTGGTTCCCTTTTTTTGAACTAGTATCTTTCCATATGTTTCACTTTTCTCTGAGTGCTCATTCTTAGAGTGAAGTCTGAGTTTGTTTGGTAGTTAATAACTGAAATAAATGCTTCTGATGATTATGAATCTTCTCCTTAGAAACGGTCTTTTCTTCATGACAATAGCTTCTCCAGCTCATCTGCCTCAGCAGTGACCCATACTACACCAGCCTGACAAGCTCGCTCCTTATAAACTGATTCATCTTGCAGGACCCCTGTTCCCCATACCCTACAAGGTTAGAGTTCTGCTGACTGTTTAACCTCTGCTTCAAGCATGCAGAGTTTAGTAGGACTGTGTGTGTGTGTCAGAGGCGTTTACAGGGAGTGTGTCGGGGGGCTGGGCAGAGATTCCTTTACTTTCCTCACAGGTTTCACTTCTTCTTGTTGATGCTTTTCCATTCACTCCACTCTTACCTGCCCAGTAGTTTGCTAAGATTCAGTGTTTCCTTATGTGTTGGTTATTACAGAAGGAAATTAAGACTGAGGGAGTCAAGCATAATAAATACACCTATCCATCTATTGATAGAATGTCTTAAAAGATATTTTTCCTCCTTGAGTTCTAAAATTGTATCAAAATAATATTTGTTCATGCTACATGGCTCAAAAATAAAATAGGACTGGAAGACTTTGAATGAAAAGAAACATTCCTTAAGTAATTCCCTACGGAAAAACACCCAGTAGGTAATATCTTATTTCTTGCCTCACACTTTCACTGTCTCACTGTAGGTTTTGCTAAATAGAATTTTTTTTTTGAAAATCACTGTTGCTTAAAATTAAGAGTATTATTATCAATATTATGGATATAAGTCTGATACCAGTTTGGTTCTTATTCCTCTGGAGATAACCTATTTTTTTTGTCTCTTTACCCCTGAGGTTTTGAAGTATCTCATTGATTTGTCTGTAATTTCTATTAATTAAATATTAGACCCTCTAGACTGAGCCTTTACTCTTATTCTTTTTTGGTCATATTTTTCATCTTGTTTTCTTTTATATGTTTTGGGAAGTTTCATTGACTTATCTTCTAACTCTTCTAATCAGTGTTTTATTTCAGCAGTCATACTTTTAAGGTCTAAGATACCATTTTTATTCTTGTTTGCTTTTACATACATTTTGTGCTTGTTTAGCATGCCATAGCTTCTCTAATTTCTTTAAAGGATAACTAATTTTCCCCAAGTTTTCTTCTGTTTCTTGAATTTTTCTTTTGACCAGAGCCAATTTTCATTAACTTATTTTGATCTTTCTTTTGGCAACTTTCCTTGTATGTCTTGTGGCCCATGGTTGTCTCATCACAGTTAGGGTTGAGGCAGTAGCAGCGCTGAGTGGGAGCTCTGTGTAAATGGGTGGGTATATAGAGTGACCTGGAGGGAAGTGGAGCAGTTGTGCCAGGACCCTTCTAAAAGAGTGCCACAATAGGAGGGCTTTATTCTGGGGATGTGTATAGACATATAAGCTACAGTAGTTCTTTCCAGTTTTTCTGTTTTTCTGCTTCGATTAGAGCCCTCAGAGTTGTCTGGGTGATAGATGCCTGGGTCCAGACCATTCTCCATGTATGGGGATAGTTGTTTGGTATTTAGACCTTTGGCTTTCAGGACCCCTTCTCACTCTCTGTGTTCCTGCCATATCCTATCCTTGAATCTCTCCAGAGTCTGGAAGCTAAGCTGGCTTCTTTTGCTTTTCTTCATCTTTCAACCCTCATTCATCACTTTGCACCTTCTTGGAATTTTTTTTGAAATCTCCTTTCTTCCAGTACCTCCTTTCCAGTCGTATTCCTCTACTTCCATTTTAATGAGGTCTTAGGAGAAAGAAGAGATACTATGCTTAGTCAGTATACCACTACAGGCACACCTCGGAGATGTTGTGGGTTTGGTTCTGGACCATGCAGTAAAGCAAATAGCGCAATAAAGTGAGTCACACAAATTTTTGGTTTCCCAGTGCATGTAAAAGTTATATTTATACTATACTGTAGTCTGTTAAGTGTACAGTGGCATTGTGCCTAAAAAAACAATGTTCATGCCTTAAATATTTTATTGCTAAAAGATGCTAACCATCTGAGCCTTCAGCGAGTTGCAGAACATCAAAGATCACAGATCACCATAACAAATATAATAATAATGAAAAAGTTTGTAATATTTTGAGAATTACCAAAATGTGACACAGAGACACAAAGTGAGCAGATACTCTTGGAAAAATGGTACTGATAGGCTTGCTTGACACAGGGTTGCCAACAAACCTTCAGTTTGTAAAGAAAACACATCTGCAAAGCACAATAAAACAAGGTGTGCCTGTACGTTAACAGGTTTCAAAATTATTTTTAGAATTATATCTCCTCTTTTCCTTTGACTCTGAAGTAATGCTATAAATATTTTTATTTGTTTAAGCTAATCATCTAAGATACTAAATAGAAGTATCTTTCTTTCAATAGATATATCCCCCATCAAAAATAACGCAGGTAGGTCATGTGTTTATAAATTAAATCATTTTTATTTATGATTTATCTTAAACACTAGCAGCTTTTTAAAAGAATCACTTTTTAAATCAAGGAATTGATATTTTATTTATTATTTTAAGCTTATTTGGAAAACCAAATTTAAAGGTTAGCTCTCTTACTGCAAATAACTACTCCTAAATTATCTTTCAGCTGTTGTTTTTAAACATTGGAATTAAAAAAAGATATCTTCTTACTCAATTTATCTGTCTACATTATCACACATAATTGAATGCTACACATTGATGAATAGTTAATTCGGTGGTCTAATGTGGAGATTAGAATCTGCCCAGTTAGAGACTATAGTACTGTATTTGAGCTGGTTTCTATTGGAAACCTGAGTAGAGACTGAATTACTGGGATAGGAGCCAGTCGCCTTCTGCTAAATGAATTGATTCCAGATGACTCTTCCAAAACAGATGTATTTGCTTTCCCATCCAGCTCCACATTCCAGGAAAGGATTTTTAGTCATTAGGAAGTATATTCTATTGACTCCAATACAATTCACAGTGGCTTCAGCAAATACTAAGTGCAATCCTTGCCTCTAGAGACTCCTCAGTCTTTAAACTACCAACAGCCACTGGACCTGGACAGGTCTAACTTATCTGGCTAAAGTGCCACTTAACAGCTTCCTCTTAATTCAGTGAACTTACAAACGCAAACTGCCTAGTGCAGAGTTTGCTACACAGGAAGTAAATTTAAGGATTCTGATTCTAACTTATCTCCAAGGGACCCCATGTGGCTCAGTATTAAAGCTAAGTTTCCAGGTTAAATCACAATAAATGTAACTTGATTATATTTAGTTACACTGACTAATTAATAGACACGTACTTAGATTTTAAAAGAAAAAAAAAACTTGCCATATGTTGTTTTCAAACACAGTAATACTGAATGACTAAGAATGAAGGACTGGAAAAAGATATATCAGGCAAATACTAACCATAAGAAAACTGAGATAGTAATTATAATATCAGGCAAAATAGAGTTTAGGTGAAAAACATTAAAGGGACAAGAGGAACATTTAATATTGGTAAAAGGAACAATCTGCCAAGGCAAGATAGCAGTCATGAATTTGTGCGCACCTGGCAAGCTCTTCATCGGCATAAAGCAAAACTGACAGAGTTATGGGGGAAAGCTGACAAATCTCCAGCCATATTGAAGACTTTAAAACATCTCATTTAGAAACTGATAGAAAAAGCAGCAAAAAAAGGATTGAGTAACACAATTAATAGGGTTGATCAAATAGCTGTATTGAGGAATAATCTTGCATCCAAGAAAAAATATGTAAATTTTTAAGCACACATGAAAGAATTATAAAAAAGTAGCCCTATGTTAAGCCATAAAAGAGGTATTAAAAATCCCAGAGCATCCATAATACAGACTATAAAAGAGGTATTAAAAAGAGGTATTAAAAATCCCAGAGCATCCATAATATAGACTATACATACTGTGATACAGTGCAGTAAAATTAGAAATCAATAATAGAGCCAGCTTGACAGAGAAACATACTTGGAAACAGAAAAAAATGTTCTAAATAATCCTTGAGTTAAAGCACAAATCACAAAAACTAGTAAGCAAATAGAGCTGAACAATTATGAAAGTTCATATCATGAAACTTCATATCATGACTTACGGATGCAGCTCATTCACTTTGAGCCCTAGATGATTTTATTAGAAAGCAAAATAGACATTAAATAAACTAAGCAGTCAATTCAAGAAACTAGCAGAAAAACAACAGGATACTCTCAAAGGAAGTAAAAGGATGAAAATAACAAGGAAAAGAGCATGAATTAATGGGGGAAAATAGAAATGATCAACAAAACCAAAAGTGGGTTATTTTTATTTGTCTAATAAAATAGACAAACCTCTCACTGAATCCATAAAGGAAACAAGAGAGAAAGCAACAAATAAGCAATAAAAAAGGAAATAACCACAGATATAATAGAGATTTTTAAATTAAGAGAATGCTATGAAAAGCTGCAAACAAAAAAATTTGAAAACTTCGATAAAAATTTTCTAGGAAAAACTACCCAAATTTACTTAAGAAAAATTAGAAAGCCTATATGTAGATCGTTAATCCTTATAGAAATTAAGTGGTAATCACCACTCTCCCCAGCAAAAAGATTCCAAGATCAGACGAGGTGAATTTTACCAAAATTTCCAAAAATATATATTCTTACCTTAAAGAACTATTCCAGAGAAGGATAACTACACACCTCTTGTAAGGCCAGTATGATCTTGATTCAGCAAGCAGCATACTTTTTCTATAAAGGGCCAGATAATAAATACTTGAGATATAGAAGCCATATGGTCTCTGTCACAAATATTCAACTCTGCTGTTGTAACGCGAACACCCTCATAGACAACACTTAAATGAATTACCATGGCTATGTTCCAGTAAAACTTTATTTACAAAAACCGATGGCAGGGCAGATTTGGCCCGTGGGCCATAGTTTGCTGACCCCTGATCTTGATACTTAAAAGTAGAAAGAACAGTAAATTCTGACCTATGAACATGGATATGAAAATCCTAAGTAAAATAACAGCAAATAGAATCTAATGCTTTGTCAAAATATCACACAACTGGGTTATCCCAAGAGTACAAGGATAGTTCAGTCTTGGAAAATATGTTTATGTAATTTACTTCAGTAAGAGTTTAAAACAGATAAAATTATTATCTCAGTAAATGAAGAAAAATTATTTATTAAAATTCAGTACCCTTTCATCTTAAAAACTGTTAGCAAACATAAAATAAAAGGAAATTCCTTAAGTTGATAGAGTAATAAAACCTACAGCAAACATTATATTTTTGAAATTTTCAAAGTATTCCTATGGCAGACAGGAATAAGACAGTTATGATTGCTATCATGCTGCCATTTGTTATTGAACTGGGGTCCTAGCCACTGCAGTAAGACAAAAATAAAGATTCAAAAGGAAGAAGCAGATTGTCATTATTTGCAGATGGTGTGACCATTAATTATAAAAAACCAAAGAAACACAATAGAAACTAGTAGAACTAGAAAAAGCATTTTAAAAGGTTGCAAGACAAAGGATCACTATGCAGAAACCAGCAATGTTTCTTTAAACAAGTGATAATCAACTAGAAAATATACAACTTTAAAAAATATACATTATTCACAATAGCAACAAAACTATACTAAAGGGCTTTCCTGGTGGCGCAGTGGTTAAGAATCCGCCTGCCAATGCAGGGGACACAGGTTGGAGCCCTGTTCGGGGAAGATCCCACACGCCGCGGAGCAACTAAGCCCGTGCACTACAACTACTGAGCCTGTGCTCTAGAGCCCATGAGCCACAACTACTGAGCCCGCGTGCCACAGCTACTGAAGCCCGCATGCCTAGAGACCATGCTCCGCAACAAGAGAAGCCACTGCAATGAGAAGCCTGCACACCGCAACGAAATGTAGCCCCTGCTCACCGCAACTAGAGAAAGCCCGCATGCAGCAACAAAGACCCAACTCAGCCAAAAATAAATAAATAAATAAATAAATTTATTTTAAAAAAACTATACTAAAACTGAAATACCTTGCTGTAGACTAACAGAGTGCAGGATCTTTACAATAAAAATAATAAAACTTCATTAAAGGAATTTAAAAAGACCTGAGTAAATGGAGAGAGTCTATTCTTGAATGAAAAGACTAAATATTGTAAAGATGTGAGTTTTTCTCGAATTAACCCCAAAATTCAAAAATAAAAGTAAACATCCCCAAAGGATTTTTCAAGAGATCTGAAAAACTGATTTTTGAAATTCGTGTAGAAGAATAAAGGTACAAAAATGGCTTTGAAGTTTTTGAAAAAGAACAGAGGCAGAGACTTACCTTTCCAGGTATTAAGATAAAGCTATATTAGTTAAAATCATGTGATATTAGTACATAAATTAACAACTATATTAGTAAAACAAAGTAATATCCATGGGACTCTTCTGGCTACTTGGGAATAAATTCCCAAATTTATTTTGCTGGATCATAGAAAAAATACGGGAGACTAACTTTATGCCATGGGGATGGGGACATGTTTCTTAAAAAGACATTAAACACACACACAAAGGAAAAGAGAAGTAAAATCAGCAATGTCTGGTAAAAACATGTTTAGCAAAGGACATCAAAAATAAAGATAAAAGACAAATGCCAGATTGGGAGAAAATATTTACCACAGAAGATAAGATATAAATAATTTCTGAAGATCATTAAGATGGTCAATGAACACATAAGAAAAATGGATAAAGAGTATGAATTCCCAGACAAAGAAATCTGAATGTTCATTAAACATAGGAAAAGTGCACGATTTCAATTTTTAAGTTATGCATTATAATTTTACACTCACTGTATTGACCCACAATTTTAAAAAAGCTGATAACAAGCACCAGTGTTAAAGAGGAACAAGAGGTACAAGGTACAAGAACTTGTATACTGCCTCTATACTTGGAGAATATGTCAGTTAGTTGTTGCTGTAAAACAAACTATCCCAAAATTCATTGGCTTAAAAAGTAAGTATTGGCTTCCCTGGTGGCACAGTGGTTAAGAATCCACCTACCAATGCAGGGGACACGGGTTCGAGCCCTGGTCCGGGAAGATCCCACATGCCATGGAGCAACATGCGCCACAACTGCTGAGACTGCGCTCTAGAGCCCGTGAGCCACAACTACTGAGCCCTTGTGCCACAACTACTGAGCCTGTGTGCCACAACTACTGAGCCTGCGCTCTAGAGCCCGTGCTCGGCCACAAGAGAAGCCACCGCAGTGAGAAGCCCGTGCATCGCAACGAAGAGTAACCCCCACTCTCCACAACTAGAGAAAGCCTGCGCACAGCAATGAAGACCCACTGCGGCCAAAAATAAATAAATAAAATAAATTAATTGTTTTTAAAAAAAGCAAGTATTGATTATTGCTCACAAGCCCATGGGTCAGCTTCTCGTGTCAGCTGGACTACTCAGTTATCTATAGCCAGCTCTGCGTTGAGTTGGAAGCTGTGCTGATCTTGGCTAGGCTATCTCACTTTGGAGGTTAGCTGGCTGTAGGCTGCTTTGTGATATCCTCAGCTGAGACTGGTCTTTCATCCTTTAGGAGACTAGCTCACATGGCAGTGGCAGAGTTCCAAGAGAAAAAGTGGAAACTGTAAGGCCTCTTGAGGCCAAGGCTTGGAACTGGTACATCATCCTTCTGCATTTTGTTGGCCAAAGCAAGTCACAAGGCCAGGGGTGGGTAAATAGATTCTATCTCTTGATAGGAAGAACTGCAAAATTACACTTCAAAGGATATGGTGACAGGGAGTTCCCTGGTGGTCCAGTGGTTAGGACTCCGCACTTTCACTGCTGAGGGCAGTGAAACTAAACTAAGATCCCACAAGCTGCGCGGCACGGCCGGAAAAAAAAAGGACATGGATACAGGGGGAGGTAGAGAATTGCAGCCATTTCTGCAGCTGATCTACTGCAGAGAGTAACGTGATAATAAGTGGGAAAATTGGAGGTACTTTTACCCTGTGATTCAGAAATTTGACATTTAGCTATAGATCTTGGAGAAACTCCCACACATGGTAAGTAACAAGGATATCTGTAAGAGAAGTTCTTTTTTTGGCGATGTTTTTTATAATAGCATGACTAAATGTCTACCAACAAGTGAACAGATTAATGAATTGTGATAAATTCTTAAAATTATTGATCAAGAGTTAGAATGAATTAACTAAAACCACATGTATCAATATAGCTAAAAGTCAGAAACATGATATTGAAGAGGAAAAAGTTGCAGACTTTATAATCCTTTTTTTTAATCAAGTAGAGAAACATGCAGGAAATACTATATACCATTACTAGTGGATATATCCCTAAGTAGTAGAAGTGTAAAAACATACAATCGAATGATAAAAACCAAATTTAGGTGAGTAGTAGTTAGTTACCTCTGGCAGAAGGTGGGGAATACACAAGAGGCTTCTGTTGTACTAGTAGTTTTATTTCTTAAGAAAAAAAATGACACAAAATGATACATTACCATTTGACAAAGCTGGTTAGTGACTACCTGACTACCTGAATGTTTATTATTTTCTTTACTTTTTTGATATTTGAAATAGTTCATTTAAAAAGCAAAACAAAAAACCTTGAGATGGGATTTCAGTGGACTTAAACTGTCTTCTCATCTACTTCCATCTGTCTTCACTGTGATTCTTTCCTTCTATAACTGACAAGTTTGGTGGATACCAGAAAGTTATATGTATTGAAGACCATATATTTTTGTTCATATGTTTCCTCATATAGACACTTGCATTAGAGTTGTTCCCCTGAGCTCCTTTTGGGCCTGGGCTTATGGCTTTAATAGAGGAAGATTTTATACTACAGCTCCCTGAATGTACAGAATTTTTCTTTTGGGATATGCAGTCTTCCTCAGAGAGCTGCCTTTCAAATCAAGGGAAGTAGCAGGAAGCTTTCAGATACAGGTGCCAGCATACCTGACTAAAAGTAGCTTTAACATCACTAATTATTTTTCTCTCATAAGAGGTCCAGGGGTTGGTCATTACCCTGTTGCTTCAGCAGCTCAGCCATCAGGACTTTGGTTCACTTCTTATTGATTTTCTAGGCCTTACCCTTATGATCACAAGATGACTGTTGCAGTTCCAAGTTTCAGGTCCCCACCTGACAAGCAAGGAGGTATAGGGTTTCTTTTTGTACAGCTCTTTTTATCATGATGGGAAATCTTTTTTAGAAGCTTCCAAGAAACATCCTCTCAGGAACCACTGACCCAGAATTGGGTCATACACAGCACCCCTAAACCTGTCACTGCAGAGGGCAGCAGAACTCCCTATGCGGTTCCAAGTGTGCCATAGCTCTCACCTGAACAGAATCTGGGTCTTACTGGTAGCAAGGAGGAAGGGAGAATTCTTGTGGGCTAGATAGCCATCTGTGTCTGCCACCATATCCACCTGAGAGTGAAAAAATTGGTTTCAGAAGGTGATGGTCCACTTTATGCCCATCCAAACTAAGCAACAAAGCCAGGGATCTTTGTGGTAGGAGACCATTTTAGGGGCAGGTTCAAAGGCCCATCACATCAGTGCCTCTGCCTAGGCCTCAACTACACACCCCGGGAGACTGCTAGAGGGAAAGAGGGGGTACTGGAGTATCCCTGGTCAGTCCAGCCCTTTACAGATAAATATAGGGTTGGCCAAAAAGATTGTTCGTTTTTTTCTGTAAGATGGCTGTAGTAGCGCTTAGTTATCTTTAACTTCATTCAAAACAATTTTGTTGGGACTTCCCTGGTGGTCCAGTGGTAAAGAATCTGCCTTGCAATGCAGGGGATGCAGGTTCAATCCCTGGTCAGGGAATTAAGATCCCACATGTCGTGGGGCAACTAAGCTCACGTGCCACAACTACTGAGCTCACGTGCCTCAACTAGAGCCCGCGTGCCGCAAACTACAGAGCCTACACGCTCTGGAACCCGTGTGCCACAACTATAGAGCCCACACGCCCTGGAGCCTGTACGCCACAACTAGAGGAGAGAAAACCCGCACGCCACAATTAAAGAGAAGCCCGCGCACCACAATGAAGATCCTGCATGCCTCAACAAAGATCCCATGTGCCGCAACTAAGACCCGACACAGCCAAAAATAAATAAATAATAAATAAATCGTTAAAAAAAAAAAATTTGTTAGATTGTATTGTGGCAGCTGTCACATCAGCGTGCATTAAAAAAAAACACATCAAAATTGGTGAATTTTTGTGTAGCCATTTTAATATTGAAGATGGAAGGAAAGAAAGCAACGTTTCTGGCACAGTATGCATTATTATTTCAAGAAAGGTAAAAACACAACTGAAACACAAAAAAAGATTTGTGTAGTGTATGGAGAAGGTGCTGTGACTGAATGAACGTGTCAAAAGTGGTTTGCAAAGTTTTATGCTGGAGAGTTCTCGCTGGACGATGCTCCACACTCGGGTAGACCAGTTGAAGTTGGTAGCGATCAAATCGAGACATTAACTGAGAACAATCAACATTATACCACGGGGGAGATAGCCGACATACTCAAAATGTCCAAATCAAGTGTTGAAAATCATTTGCACCAGTTTGGTTATGTTAATTGCTTTGATGTTTGGGTTCCACATAAGTTAACCGAAAAAAACCTTCTTGACCATATTTCCACATGATTCTCTACCTAAACGTAACGAAAACATTCCGTTTTTAAAACAAATTGTGATGGGCGTTGAAAAGTGGATACTGTACAGTAATGTGGAATGGAAGAGATCTTGGGGCAAGCGAAATGAACCACCACCAACCACACCAAAGGCCAGTCTTCATCCAAAGAAGGTGATGTGTATATGGTGAGATTGGAAGGGAGTCCTCTATTATAAGCTCCTTCCGGAAAACCAAACGATTAATTCCAACAAGTACTGCTCCCAGTTAGACCAACTGAAAGCGGCACTCGATGAAAAGCATCCGGAATTAGTCAACAGAAAACGCGTAATCTTCCATCAGGATAATGCAAGACTGCATGTTTCTTTGACGACCAGGCAAAAACTGTTACAGCTTGGCTGGGAAGTTCTGATTCATCCACCATATTCACCAGACATTGCACGTTCAGGTTTCTGTTTATTTCGGTCTTTACATAATTCTCTTAATGGAAAAAATTTCAGTTCCCTGGAAGACTGTAAAAGGCACGTAGAACAGTTCTTTGCTGAAAAAGATAAAAAGTTTTGGGAAACCCCAATAAATATGTTAAAAAAAAAAAAACATGTTTTGGGAAGATGGAATTATGAAGTTGCCTGAAAAATGGCAGAAGGTAGTGGAACAACATGGTGAGTACATTATTCAATAAAGTTCTTGGTGAGAATGAAAAATGTGTCTTTTATTTTTACTTAAAAACCGAAGGAACTTTTTAGCCAACCCAATACTTCCAATCTCAGTAAAACACCCCAAAAGGAGAAAAGACATTTGTGTTTTTTTCCTTTTTAAAAAGTAGCCAGTTACTCAGCTAATTTCTGTCAACTAGACCTCAAGTATTAGAATTGATATTGTATACTTTGAGGTTCAAGGAAGCACTCACCTGCATGTAGTTGAATAATGAAGGGCAGTAGATATTTTATTTGGAATTCTTACTACTAGCTAAGATGGGCTTTTAAATAAAGACTTCTCTGGATTAGGGGCTTTTGACAATACAGACAGAAATTGTAACTGCTTTCATATGATTTTGAGAAAAACAGGTCTATACCAGTAACCTGACGGAACCAAACTTACATATACCCTGAATCAAATCTTATCCCCAAATGTCTGAGCCAAATATCTGTCAGATGTGACCCTGACACCTACCCCAACCTGCGTGCAAGAATCATATGAGAGATAAAAATATTTCTCTCCAATTGCTTGTGGCAGCATTTGAGAGAGAGCTAGGATATGAAAGTTGGACTGTGGAAGATTGTGAAAAAGTAAAATGGTTATAGTGAACTCTGTCTCGGAGAACCTTTGTCTATGAGGAATCTTCCTCTTATCAGCACTAGGGCTTTAAAGAACTGAAATCCATTTTCTTACAAAGGAGGAGCCTCCTCCTAAGAAAACTGCTAAAGCCCAGTTTTAAAAACTGGTAAATATAGGAATATTTCTTTGCTTTTTACCATAGATAATCATTGGTAGAATCACCTTAGATAGAATTCTCCCAAGTAGATCTTCCAAGAATAAAACTTGAAAGAAACATTTAAGAAACAAAACTAGTGTTGATTAGAAGTGATTAATTAGATTAATTAGAAGTGAAAATAAATGCCAGTGTATTTCAGTATGACAGCATTATTTGATTTACTCTAGACTATAAAAATGCATCTATTTCATTAAGAAAAATGTTTTTATACTTTTCCCAACTGCCTCTGACACAGAGTAAATCACAGATACATGTTGGTGTTGAATGCAGAAATTACTATAATTAAAAGTTTTAAATAAATTATATTGTATTATCATAATATTAAGTTGATTTATGCCTTTAAAATTTGGAGATTATTTCCTTTTCTGCATTTTTGTTTTCTTTTAAGAAAAGTAAATAATTGAACAGTAACTGCTGAAGAGAACTTTCTCCACTTTGCAGAAGAGAAATGTGAATGATGTCTTCTGTGAACCTCTATGAATCTTTCCTTGTGCCGCCTCCCCTCCGCCAACCCACCGCGGGCCTCCCTCCCCCGAAGCCTGATGGCTCTACTCCCAGGCCCTGTCATTGGAGGCCTGTGGCAAGAGCACAGGTGACACATCTCAGGAGCTGATCTGAGCATGTTTGGGCTGCCTAGGATCAGAGTACAGCATTGGCTTTCCAGATGAGGACAGCCTGCCAGCTCGTCCCACTTGTTCAGGCAGCTTCATTGGTTAATTCATGAAGTACAGTCTAGCTAGTCTTAGCTGGCTGTGGAGTGCAATTATTTCTAAAAACGTAGAAAAGCAATTTAAATAAGAAAAGGTACACACTTCCACTGAAGTAGACCAAAAGCCACATGGGGAAAAGAATAGGAAAAGAAATAGGCATGTTGGCAAGAGAAAGGAAAGTAATTCCTTGACAGATAATTAGCAAAAATTAATTTCAAAATATAGCTCACCTAGGAATCTAGGCCTTTAAATTGGCTTCTGTTGTTTCTATTATTGAATATCTCTAAAGAACTTTTGGAGTACTTATTTTAAATTTTTGTTCATTCTATACAAACTTTTTGAGCACCTACTGTCTTTAGAAAGTATATTTGCCTTAATTTTTAATGTATTGTACAAAATAACATGGCAGTTGTAATAGAAAACAAGTTACTGCACCCCCCAGGCATTTCCAGGGAAATCTTTCCCTCACCTCTCACCCCCTCTACTCCTAGCAGAGACAGATATAAAAGGCAAAAGCTAAAAAGACAGCCTGACTCAAAAGCAAAGTGGATGCCTCCATAGATCAGTAACAGAGCAGAATTGCAGAACAGCAGAGGAAAGTTGCAGCCTGCGTGGCCTTGCATGGCTGGTGGCTGGAGCCCTTGGAGTAAGGGGGAGGCCAAGTACCCAATGGAAAGGACACCAGGAGCTGAGACTTTTAGAAAGATACGGGCCAACAAGAGGCACATGAAAAGCTGCTCAACGTCACTAATTATTAGAGAAATGCAAATCAAAGCTACAATGAGGTAATCACCTCACACCGGTTAGAATGGGCGTCATCAGAAAATCTACAAACTCAGAAAATCTACAAACCACGAATGCTGGAGAGGGTGTGGAGAAAAGGGAACCCTCTTGCACTGTTGTTGAGAATGTAAATTGATACAGCCACTATGGAGAACAGTATGGAGGTTCCTTAAGAAACTAAAAATGGAATTACCCTATCACCCAGCAATCCCACTACTGGGCATATACCCTGAGAAAACCATAATTCAAAAAGACACATGCACCCCAGTGTTCATTGCACCACTGTTTACAATAGCCAGGACATGGAAACAACTTAAATGCCCATCGACAGACAAATGGATAAAGAAGATGTGGTACATATATACAATGGAATAGTACTCAGCCATAAAATGGAACGAAATTGGGTCATTTGCAGAGACGTGGATGGACGTAGAGACTGTCATACAGAGTGAAGTAAGAGAGAGAAAAACAAATATCATAATTAATGCATATATGTGGAATCTAGAAAAATGGTACAAATGAACTGGTTTGCAAGGCAGAAATAGAGACGCAGATGTAGAGAACAAATGTATGGACACCAAGGGGGGAAAGTGGTGGTGAGGGTGGTGGTGGTGGGATGAATTGGGCGATTGGGATTGACATATATACACTAATATGTATAAAATAGGTAACTAATAAGAACCTGCTGTATAAAAAAAAGAAAGAAAGATATGGGCCTAGGTAGGGAGAGGAAGCAGATGCAGTGCACAGTAAAGGATGGGGCTCTATCTACAGTATTCCCTATATTACCTTGAAGCAGGAACCCTAAATTTTCACTTTAAGACCTGGCTCTGGAGAGCCTGGTGAAAGCAGCGTCACAAGTAAGCCCTTCACCAGTTGGAACATGAATTTACTTCAGGTAAAATGAATTTTATAGCATGACCTGACAAAGAACTTAAATATTTTCAGAATGTTCAAAACGTAAATAAAGGAATAACTTCTATTTTAAAAGAACAACAACAACAAAAATCATGGAAGGGCTTCCCTGGTGGTGCAGTGGTTAAGAATACTCCTGCCGGACTTCCCTGGTGGTGCAGTGGTTGAGAATCTGCCTGCCAATGCAGGGGACACGGGTTCGAGCCCTGATCTGGGAGGATCCCACATGCCGCGGAGCAACTGGGCCCGTGAGCCACAATTACTGAGCCTGCGCGTCTGGAGCCTGTGCTCCGCAACAAGAGAGGCCGCGATAGTGAGAGGCCCGCGCACCGCGATGAAGAGTGGCCCCCACTTGCCGCAACTGGAGAAAGCCCTCGCGCAGAAACGAAGACCCAACACAGCCATAAATAAATAAATAAAATTAAAAAAAAAAAAAAGAAAAAAGAAAACGCCTGCCAATGCAGGGGACACGGGTTCAAGCCCTGGTCCGGGAAGATCCCATATGCCACGGAGCAGCTAAGCCTGTGTGCCACAACTACTGAGCCTGCGCTCTAGAGCCTGCAAGCCACAGCTACTGAGCCCGCGAGCCACAACTACTGAAGCCTGTGCGCCTAGAGCCCACGCTCCTCAACAAGAGAAGCCACTGCAATGAGAAGCCCACGCACCGCAAGGAAGAGTAGCCCCCGCTCGCTGCAACTAGAGAAAGCCCGCGCGCAGCAACGAAGACCCAACGCAGCCAAAAATAATAAATAAATTTATTTTTAAAAGAAAGAAAGAGAAGATTCAGAATGAGACAGCAATGTAAGCAATGTCAATGTATGAATCTTTTTTATTTTTCAGGCTGGAGTAAAAGGGACATTGGGAAGATTAGTCGGAATTTTTGAGGTAAGTCTGTTAAAATCTTTGGTGCAATTGGTATCATATTAATAACCACATATATCTTTACCATGGGCCATTCAGGCTTCCGTAACAAAATACCAGAAATTGGGTGGCTTATAAACAATAGAAATTGATTTCTCATAGTTCTAGAAGCTAGGAAGTCCAAGATCAAGATGCCAGCAGATTCAGTGTCTGGTGAGGACCCACTTCCTGGTTCATAGACAGCGGTTTCTCTCTGTGTTCTCACATGGCAGAAGAGGGAATGTCTCTGGGGTCTCTTTTATAAGAGCACTAATTCGATTCATGAGGGTCTTCTGTCATTACCCAATCACCTCCCACTGTCCCCTACCTCCTAATACTATTACCTTGGTGGTTAGGATTTCAACATATGAATTGGGGGGCGGGGGAGGACATAAACATTGTCCATTGCAGTCTTAATCTAGGAAAGATGCCATCTTTGTTTCACCAAGTTTTCAAAACAGTGCAGCACCAGCAGAGAATAATGTGCGTTCTTTTTAAAATCCCATAATCTCCTCCAAACAACTAGAATTATTTGTTAGAATTGTTTTTCCCGTGTCTGCCTCTCTTCCTCTCCTCCCAAGATGTGAGGAGGGGTAGATAAGTGTAGAGGAGACAGAGGAGAAGTGGAAGATAAGTAGCTATAGCACAAGAGACAAACAAGGACATAGGCTGGAGTAGAGATTTGGAGAAAGTAGGAAATCAGGGACTAAAGATGAGCAGGGTTAGTAGGAGGAGGGGAGATGTGTGAGATAATCAGCTTGCTCACTTTGATGGGACCCCTGCCCACCACAGTCTCTCCTCTTTCTGGTGTTCTAGCTAGTTAAATTTACTTGGTGCCTTTTTCTCAAGAGGTCCCAAATCCTTTTCTCAGTATTCTTGAGAAGTTGCACTTTGGGCAAAGAGAAGGAAAAAAGAGGGTAAAGCCTTGGCTTTGGAAGCCCAGGCAAAGAGCTCACCCTCAGATTCAAGTGTGGCATGTTTTAAATAGGCCAGCTGGTGCTATTCCATATCTGATTGTAGGACGATAAAAAGTGAAAGGAATCCTTGGGTCTAAGCTCTCTGGACATTTACATAACCTCAGCTCTTTAAGGAAAAACTCTTTCTCTGTCCCTCTTTGCCCTTCAGAACCAGGAGAGGAAGCACAGAACGTATGTCTATGTGCTCATTGTCACAGAAGTGCTGGAAGACTGGGAAGACTCAGTTAACATTGGTAAGTTATCCCCAGATGGCCTCCAAAGAGCTCCCCACAACCGGCCCTGGCCGTGCCGTAGGTCATTACCCAGAACCACAAATGAGAGCCTGATAAAGAAAAGAAATAACAGAAGGATGTCCATTTTTGAACTTGTGAAAGGTACTATTTTGAAATGTTTAAGAGGAAGCCAGAGTTGGGTACATAGTCAACATTTAGAAATGCGGCCCATGAAAATAAGACCTGTTGATTCTAAAACCAAATTGGATCCTCCCAAGCAGGTATTGATCAAGGCCTCCACAATGCTAGGCCCGCTGCTGGCCACGAACCTCAGGCGGGAGCAGGACCATGGCTGTTCCTTGCAGTGCTTATTCATACTGTTAGAGAAAACTGTCGGTTTGCTTGTGTGAGCCCCTCCCTCCAGAGCTGTATAGTAAGTGTAGAGTGATGGGAGTAGTTTCCAGTTATATTCATGTTACACTTCAGGTGCACGCGACTTTCTCCCAAGGAGCCATTTTCTTTGATCTCAGATCACTATTGCATGTATATGTCCTTTTTTTTTGTTTTGGCTGTGTTGGGTCTTTGTTGCTGCACATGGGCTTTCTCTAGTTGAGGCAAGTGGAGGCTACTCTTTGTTGCAGTGCATGGGCTTCTCATTGCTGTGGCTTCTCTTGTTGCGGAGCACAGGCTCTAGGTGTGCGGGCTCAGTAGTTGTGGTGCATGAGGTTAGTTACTCTGCGGCATGTGGGATCTTCCCGGACCAGGGATCGAACCCATCCATGTCCTCAGCATTGGCAGGCGGATTCTTAACCACTGCGCCACAAGGGAAGTCTGTATATATGTCTTTTGACCTAAAAATTGAGGTGATTTTAATGGTTGGCTCATGGTTTAATCTTTTAGCTCTGAAGGAAAATATATTCTAGAAAAGTGTAATATTAATTTAACTTCCGTTGTAAATTGGCAAACAGATATAATTCATTTACCAAAGCCTCTCCCTTTATTGTTAGTATATGCTTTGCCATCATGCCTCTCACACTGTTGATCTGGGCATTTCATAGCCCTTCAGCTTTTAATTGCTTTGTGTTTGGTAAGAATGCAATAAACTTAAGTATAAATAAATTCAGTGGGGGGATATTAAAAATAGACTCCTTGACAGCCAGTGCTGGGGCCTGAAAAAGAGACAGAGGTGAGTGGTGTGGCTGGCCCTGTCCTCAGAGTACTCTGTCGGGTGGGAGTCACACACTTGTGATGCTAATTTTTAAGGTACCATTGCTCTATTAATATCCAAACAAGTCTTTCACCTGTACTCCCACTGCTGAGAATTGACCCTGATGAAACAATCTGAAATATGGGAATAAGCCTATGAGCCTTCCTTCAGATGAGCCTTTTTCAGATGAAAAATTGAGTCTTAAAATGTACAGGTCAGCAAATGTTAAGTGATCTAAGGTCCATTCATCTGATGGAACGTTAGGCAGCTGTTAAACGCATACTTACGAAAGCTCTACACCATGGGAAAGTGCTTATGAGATCGTGTTGGTGACTGAAAACAGGGTATAGAATTGTATATACACTAATTAGAACTACATTAAAATATGAATTTGAAGTGAAAACAAAGATGAGGTACTGGTTTTCACCTAAAGAATTGGCAATGACAAACAAAAGTTAACAGCGCTGGCAGGAGTGTGGTAAGACTGACATTCCAACACACGAAAGCAGGATTGGGGATCGGTACATCCTTCTGGAAAGCTGTTTGATAGTATCACAAGCCCTATAGTGTTCAGATTTTTTTTAAAGTGTAGCATTATTTATAATAACTAAAATTGCAGACTGTTGATGTCCAATGATAGGGAAATGGTTAAGTGAATGACATTACATCCATGCTAGATATTACGATGTAATGCAACCATTAAATGTCATACTTTTACAACAGAGAAGAATGCTTAAGAAACAATGTGAAGCGGAAAAGAAGCAACAACAACAACAGTAATAGTAAAGCAAACTCTTACAGCATGTACTCTGTCCCAGGTATTGTTCAAATGCTTTACATATTAGCTCTCACAACAGACTTGAGAGATAGGCACTATTTATTATCTCTATTTTATAGATGAGGAAAGTGGGGCACAGAGAGGTTCAGTAACTTGCCCAAAGCTGTGCAGCTCATTAGAGCCATTGATGTGATTGGAGCCCAGCATACTAGCTTCAGTGTCCATGTTCCTTACAACAGCACTGCATCAGGGCCTCTGAGGATTCCGAGCACCTTAAAGCATGATCCCAATTATAGTTGCTCAAATAACTGTGTCTTTTTCAAATAAGATGAAAGAAAAGCAAATGCACTAAGGTATTAAGAGTAGTTACTTCTGGTTTATAAGATTACAGGTAATTATCTTATTTATGCTTTCTTCTGTTTTCCCAATTTTAACCAATGATCTTTTGTTATTTTTGTAAGAGAAAAAATAATGGAGGATTTTAAAACATGCATTTGAAAAAAAAATTTAAATACACTGAAAAGTTAATAATTGTGTTGAGATTATATTTTCCTCTTTTTGAGAAAATATTTTCTTTTTTGTAGATATATCACTTTATACAAAAATTTTAAAATAAATAACTGATTACAAGTCAGCCATCCTGGTAATTCTGGAAGCTGATGCTCATGTCTATTTTTTCAGGAGATGGGGATGCTGGTGGGCTTCAGGCACTTATGTACAAGCCGAGGAAGGCTCAGAGGCCCAGGAGCTCAAGAGGAAATCACTAGCAGTGGTTCTCTTTAGAGGGCAGGTTTCACACAATTACTTTCAGCTCTTCAGTTTTCAGGTTTCTTACCTGTTTTCTGCATTAGGCATTTGTGTAATATTTGAAGCATATAAAGTGTGCTTGCATCACCCTTGTAAGAAAAGAAAATAAGGAAAAATAGATTTACATGTTTTTTAAATGTTGATAACCATCGTGGTCATTTTGTAATGTGTAGAAATATCAAATCACTATGTTGTACGCCTGGAACTAACATAGTGTTGTAGGTCAGTTATACTTCAATTTAAAAAAGAAAAGAGAAACATTGATAACCATTGTTGCTTCCATGTTTTTTTCTACATTTTCTCAAAAGTTTTAGGGTCAGAAACCTGCTGCTTTCCTTTTGTACTAATTTCTTTTTCTCTCTGCCTCGACAGGAAGGAAGCGGGAATGGTTTAAAATAGAAGATGCCATAAAAGTGCTGCAGTATCACAAACCGGTGCAAGCATCGTATTTTGAAACGTTGAGGCAAGGCTACTCAGCCAACAATGGCACCCCGCTCGTGGCCACCACTTACTCAGTTTCTGCTCAGAGCTCGATGCCAGGCATCAGATGACTGAAGATTTCCTGTAAGAGAAATGGAAATTGGAAACTAGACTGAAGTGCAGGTCTTCCCTCTCACCCTTGCTCTTTCACCTCTCCTCACAGGCCTCCTCTTTCAAATAAGGCATGATGGGCAGCAGAGAAAGGGTTTATTGATAATGTTGCTGTTTGGTGTTAAGTGATGGGGCTTTTTCTTCTCTTTTTATTGAAGGGGTGGGGGGTGGGTGTGTAATTTGTCAGTACTTTTGTGCATGATCTGTCTCTCCCTTTTCACACCCCTACAATTCTCTAAAGAGGCAAACAGCCTTCCTTCTGCCTTGGATTCTGAAGTGTTCCTGTTTGTTTCATCGCAGCCCTGGCCAGATTTTTTTTTTTATTAAAAGATACCGATGTGAGATGAAATCCTTCAACAGTTTGTCCTGTAATGTGCTGTTAAGTCCAGTAGGTTGGTCACTTTCACTGCAGGATACATTTATCTACACATTATATACTGGGCATATAATATGTAAATAAATGACTTTTAGAAGAGGGATTTAACTGTTTAATTTTTCAAAGTTTTGTTTTTTAAATTCAGGGTGTTTCTGAAGTGGAGAGCCTCACAATTAATTTACTTTTTTGTTTCTGATGCCAGTGGCTAGGTAAAGTTCCCTGTCCTCTCTCTTTTCCCCAGTCATCGACTGTAGTTATATAGGGTATGGGAAGAGTTTAGCTACCTTCATAGTGCTCCCAGGACTCATGGCCTTCTCTTCTCGAAGCTGTGTTTCCATGCCAAGAAAGAAACAGGAAGAAACCTATTTTCTTTTTTATTACCAAGCCAGGAGCAAATGGCCTCAGCTCAGATCTGGAGAAACAATGCTAGAAATTGAATTCCTCCCTACATGTTGACTATAGGGATTTGAACTGGATTCTTGGGATTACTATCTAAAAAACTGGAGCGTCGAGCACTGTTTCTATCCTGCTGGTTTGGAGTTTTTTCCGTAATGCTACTTACCGCCGACAAAGGCCTCTCTCCCTGTGCATCCATGCCTTACACCGTGCTGAACTGGATATTGTCCTTGTGCTCTGAAGCATCCAGCTGTACTTGGCAAGTGCAGCTGTACAGTCCTGTCCCCCTTCTGGGTAACCATGTTACGTTCCTGAAAAGTACACAGGAGGAAAATTCAGATGTTTGCTTGTCTTTGTAATGTTATAGCACTTGTAATTGCACCATGGAGCATGCTCAGAAATATTAAATATGTCTCCCACTGGGATGTGAAAGGTCCATCGTCCGCTGAGAAGTGGTATGGGAGAATGCTTAATCATTTATTAGAACAGCAACATAATGCATTGGCTCCCTGCAAACTGTCTTGTTGGTTTTTGATACAGGTTTGATGCTGGCTTCATTTGCCAATTGTGTTGTTTAGTCGAGAAGTATGCAGAAAAGGGTCTTGAGACCGGGGCTGGGGGTGGGGGGCACTGATCAATCCCTGGCTTGAGACAGGAGTTTGTTGCTGTACTCTTAGTGGCATCTCCTTTGTCAAAACATAGCCAAGATGTGAAATTAAAATCGTAGTTCTCTTTATTTAAAAATTCTAATAAATACTCAAACTTTGAAAAGCTTTTGCTCTTCCCTCCCACTAAAAGAAATGTAGTATCTGGTAGGCCTGTGTCATTTAATGTTCAGTGTTTTAGGGGACATCAGTTGATGAACTTAAATTTTTGCTATCTATTCTCGGTTTGCATATTATCTCCCAGTCTTAAAACACAGAGCCAAAAAGCAGTGCCGGCAGTTTCCTTAGGATACCGCTCTACCTCTGGGAAAGGAATCCTGTCCCTAAGTAAGGGTCCCAGTGGATAGAAAGCACCATGGGATTTGAATCTAAATGCCAACTCACTGTTCATGTGTCCTACTTAAAAACGAACACACTGCTGCTTATTACCTGATTTAGAGCATTCTGAGGTTCTGTGCAAATAAATAAAGGGGACAATAAAATAAGTTCAGCTCAGCACTAAATGGAGTCCCCAAAGCACAATCTTCGAAATAAATTCTACCTTTATGACATAGATTGAAAGAGCTTTGCAGGAAAACGATTAGTACGCTTGAAATAGGAACTGCATTGTTAATAGTAATTTGTGCAGTTTTGAGTGATCTGAAGATGCTTTCACTGGGCTGGTATAATAATACACTACCCTGCAAAGTCCTGTTTGGATTGTTGTTGGCGTCTTTGGGTCAGGAAAGTGAACTGTGCCAAGAAGTATTTGTCAGTGACATGAATGGATCCCATTAATGCAGTTAACTGGCGAGGTTGTGCTGATGCTTCCTTAACTGACAAAAGGAGGCTTTGTCCAACACCAGAATTGTTGAAACTGGTGCAGTTATCTGTTGCACTGGGATTCTGGTGAGCAGGGGTTGGTGTTTTTCCCTCCCTGGCACCATAAACACCATGGCTATCTCCTGACGTGTAGTCACAGCCCTTTTGTGCTACATTACTTAAACGTATGGTTGCAGTAACCTTTCTATCTCCCCCAAAGAAAGCAAGGAAAAAGAGAGGAAAGCTCAAAGTTTACCCTACTTGCAGAATATTTCGACAACACTGATTTGCCATTAATTCTGCAAGTACTCGCCTTATTCAGGCTTGGCAGAAACAGGTTCCTGTGTTCAGGGCAGATATAAAGTCTCTTTCTCACGGTGAACGGGCATGTCTTAGATTCTGGTTATTACCAGAGTGCCCATCAGAGTCCTCCATACTCAGGATGGAGAAAGATAGCAATGGCTTTTTTTTTAAATTAAAATTTGCTTTTGGTTTATAAATTGCAGCCCTTGGGGAAACAACAGTGAGATCATGCCATTTTTTTTGGACCAGGACTTTGTGTGAGTGAGTGAGTGTGTGTGTGTGTGTGTGTGTGTGTGTGTGTGTGTAAGAGAGAAAGAGGACTACCAGGAGTCAGCCGCGTTAGGTTTTCTGGTAGCCTCTCAGAACAGTGCAGCCCGTGAAAGAGGAGTCTTGTTTTTTCTCATGGTAAACATAACAGGATGGAAAAGTTACTGAATTGACTTTTATTTTTACAAGTGTCTGCTGCCCCATCTGCCCTGCGAGGAGAGGGTTCCCTCACTGCTGAGTCTGAGCTGAGGCCATCTGGAGGGATCAGAGAGTGTGGGAGTATCACCCCGCTAAGGCTGAGCAAGGCCTAGAAGGTGGCTTCGCTGCAGGATTTCCGCCCTCTGCATTGCGTTGCCAGTGCTGTGGAAAGCGAGGCACTGGAGGCCTTGCTTCCCGTAGCCTCTGGGGAGCAGAGTGGGTCACTGCCCTCTGAGAGTGTTTGTAGTTTTTTGTACACTCTTGCTACATAGTCAAGTTCCTTCATGGCAGAGAAATATTTTCTGTTTCAGTGTTAGGAGTCAGCCCATGTAAAGTCTCTTAGACTTGCTTAGAAGAAAAAAAAAGTCACCTTTTGTTTTTAGAATTCGAGGAGGAAGAAGTTCCCCATAGAACCACACTTCCTCCTTCTGCTTCCCCTTTCTCTTCTCCACGTACAGTGCTCATTGGGGGCTTCTTCTAAACCTCTTCAACAGAGGGGAGTAATCAGTCTTCTGATGGACATGGATGTGCGTTTCACACCTTGTACTTAACATATTTGTCATTTCCGTCTAGTGCTGTGTTAATACCTTTGTTGATCTCCCCACCTGATCTTTTTTTAAAAACAGCTTAGCCTGAGCCATATTTTTTTTTTCATTTACAAAAAGGATTTAATAACCACAATGTGATTTTTGTCACAACTGTATGATTTTTAATATTTCTGAAGTGTTCTCTAAGCCCATCCTAGTTGAGAGTGAATTTAGCATTAGAAGAAATACCTGGAGAAATCTCCACAGTGGGATGAATTTTTGCTTAAAGAGAAATGAGAGTTTGATAATATAGCTCCATCCTGGTCCCACCTGCATTTCACATCCACATCTTTACAAAAAATAGGAGACATGCAGGATAGTCAACTCAAGCATTTCTAGGGAGAGGAGATTGTTTAATGGTGATTAAATAATGCAGATGGCTCTTTGAGTTCTTATTCTTGAAGACTCTAAAAGAAGTCAGACCTGAGGCTGTGCAGTTTATACTGCCCAGTTGGGGTGGCGGTCGTTTCTTCTGAGCACTGCTGGGATGGAACCTATTTCCCCAAGGCTCTGCAGCTGTCGACCTTAGTGGCGTCAGCCTTGCTCCATCAGGGCACCCCCCCCCTCACTTGAGGTAGGTGGGAAATCCCCCCAGAGTCAGCCTCTGCACTCTGGGGTGAGCTTGCAACAGAGACCACACCATCCAGAAGAGCTGTGTATTCCATGTCACCTGACATGTCACCTAAAGCAGTAAGACATTTGAGATTATCAAGTAAATTGTGAATTGCTAAATACTGCAAACTATAGAATATACTACATCAGGTTGACTTGAGGTCATCACAGGCCCTGGGAACCTGCTTTTAGGCAGACTCTCCTTTGGAAGCCAGGAGCCTTCCACTCCTGTCTCTGAAAAGGCAGCTTCACACTTCAACAATGTTTTTGCATTAGCTTGATAACCTTTCAGGGATGGGTAAAGCCTAATCAAGACATTTAAAAAATGATACCTCTCACCTTCAGAGTAATCCAATAGTTTGTCCTCCTAATCCCCTTAAAAATTAATAAATAAAAAGAGAAATAAAGAATCCCATTTGGTGTTGATTCTAACAGACTCCTTGAGCTGAGGCTGGCAGTCACGTGATTTGATTTTGTGTGTCTGCTACATGAAGCTTTTGAAGTGAAAAGGGCACGTCTCACCCCTAAATCTTTGTTGATAGTGATGATCTGTGAGCCTGAGCTTGTCCTAGAAAATGAGACTGTCCACCTGGCAAGGGGAGCACAAAGGAAAGCCTCCTTAACTCAGAATTGAGCACAGCAGGAGGGCCTCTGCGGAAGAAGGAAGTGCTTTTGGCTGAAAAAGCAAGATTAATATCTAGAAGGTGGTGAGTCATTGTTTCTGTTCCTCCAGCAATTAGGTTGTTTAATTAAATAGGTTTCCTTCAGTTTACATTCCCAGTTCTTAACCCCAAACAGGGGCCACTAGAACAGCAAAAAAAAGGCATTTAACCCCCTGGAGATAGGCTTTAAAAGATACAAAAGCAGCAGCCTTGTCATTTTCCAGGTTCATCACCATTTTGATGTGCTGCCTGTCCTTCCACCCCCACTGCAGCCAGGCCAGATTTGAAGATTCTATTAATATTTGAGTTGGGGAACATAAATTCTGGTTCTGGAACAATTACCTACTAAATTGCTCACCATCTGTGGACATTATCCATGGGATGCACCTTTCAGGGAACATTTCAACAATACAGTAAAATCACTCTTCTGGGCTTGAGGCCCCAATCAGGCATTAAGATCAAAATCTTAAGTCTTTGGAACCTCTCAGGAAGAAAGCAAGATACCCATTCCCGATGCTGAGCCTTGAGACTGGACTCCCCTGTCTGTAGAGTGGGGTGGAGTGGCTCACCTTCAGGAAGTCATTTCTCCATTGAGGTTGACTGCAAGTCCTTACAGGAAGTAATACTGATATGAGCCTGCGCACCGCAGACACAAACCTGCCCTTTTGCCTCCTCCCACGTGACTGAGAGCATTTTTTGCTCAGAATCCAAAGGGATTCTCTACTCCAAAATCCAGTTTGCTTCAGGTGTTTGGTTTCGCCTCTGAGAACGTCACCCTTTCACTCACCCGTTCATGGACGTAGATGTGCTGCTCAGGGCACAGATTCACGAGGGAGTCTAGGGCCCAGCAGTTGCATAGTGTTGCATTTTGTAGTTAGAAAAACAGTTGGTCCACTCTATTATAAAAGAGACACAGTGTGGGGGTGCAGTTTTATAAATGTCAGGTCTGTTTTTATTGTCTCATGGTCTGAAAACATTCAAACTGATTTATAATTGAAGAAAAAGTTGGTGGTTAAAATAAATAAAATGTCAGTTAGTGCATCTATCTTAAAGATAACTACCAGTGTATACCATGTGTTTAAGGAAGTAGGAGCATTTGAGGATGTTGTAAAAGTAAAGCAGGTATCTCTGGCCTACCCAAGTGTTTCAGAGGGAGGACGTGGAAGCCCATTAGTAGCATCTTTATACTTGACTTTGTATAAAGAGTCCAGTCTTTATTTCAAGGACCTTTTTCCCATCCTACCGAATCACCTTGGTAGGGGATGGGCTCTAAGGAAGAAGCAGTGAGGCCCCAGCTCTATTTGCTGAGCTACAGGGTATGATTTCCAAACAGCATAAGGCGTATTTGAGGGGTTTCCTAACTCTGCTCACCTCCACTCCACTCATCTACCATCAGCACCAGCAGGGTTAAACTCCCTGGGACCATTCCAGTTCTGAAACAGATGAACTAGAGGTGCTTCCAAACCCTGTCTTCTCAAGTGTATCACGCAGGTGCAGTCTCCCTTTGGCCAAGTTCAACAGGTGTTTCCAGGGAACCCTTTGGATGGAGGTAAAGTAGCCAAGATGTATTGAGTTTAACTTTTTCTGAAGGACAAAGTCTTTGTCCCTCTCCCCTCATGTTTTAGCTGAGGCCTAAATGACCAAGTCTCCAGAACTGAGACAGAGAGCCAGGGGCCCCTGTACCCAGGGACCAGTCCCCTGGGGATCTCACAGACTCAAACCAGACTATTCTGATTCCACCGGAACTCCGCTGCTGTCCCCTTCCATCAGGACCACCCAGAAAAGCAAACAACTTAGCCTTTCCACCCCTAGGTCACCTGGTTCCTTGGTGACCATTCTGCAGAGTGAGAATGGATCACCTGTTTAGGCAGTGTGCTGTATATTTGTAGAAAGGGTAGAAAGTGGAGTGGCCAATGGGCTGAGTACTCATCCTTGGAGAGGGTAGCAGAATAACCCCAGATGAGCTCAACAAAACCCCAGGGAATCCAAGGAAAGGTGCTCGTGTGGGAGGAGGGGTTGGTAATGGTCCCTTAACCTCTTGGGACCTTCCACAACTGGGGTTTGGAATAACGTCGCCCTTACCCCTATCCAAATGTGCTCCAGGACGTAGGAGCTCCTGACCCAGGGGTGCATGGTCTTGTTTTCCATTTTTTCATTTGCAAAACAACCTTGCTTGGTATTGTATGAGAAAAGCGAGTTTTCCTCCTTGCCCACTTGGAGCCGCCTGCCCAGGCCTGGCTTCTTCCCCAGTCTCTCAGTGCTCTTAGGAGCTGAGGGGAGCAGAATGGGTCCAGAGGAAGTGGAAGGAAACTGAGTTTTCCTGCATCCCTTTCTCTAGGAGGCTGTTCTTAGGCTTCCTTCATACCTCTCTTTCCCGTGGGGGCAGGCGGGTTGTGGAGGAGGGCTGAAAAGAAAGTCCAGGTTTGGGTCTGAGACAGGTGCACAGCAGATGCAAGTCCCCCTTTCCCCCCTTTAATAGCCAGCCAGCCATGTGTAACCATCCCCTTACTAAAGCATCCCCTCATGTGCGCCGGCACCAGAGGACAGCAAAGCCCTCCCCCATAGTCTAGCTGGAGCTCTGGTACTATCCCTAAAATCCCACCACCCCTATATCCGACTCCTTTTTATAAAAGCAAATGCTTAAACCTGTGAGTGTGCTGTTCCTTTCTATGTGTTAATCAGTTTCTTTCCACTTGAACTGTGTGGGAGGGAAGGGCATTGGAACTGTAGGTTGTAATATTGTGCCAACCAATAAAAACCAGTATTTCACACACATCCCTGCTTAGTGTCTGGTTTCTTTCTAAAAGTTTTCCTCGAGTCCTTCTCATCAGTCTTCTTTTGATTTTACCACCACCCTCTGCTGGACTCTTGAGAGTTGCCCCAGAGGTCAGAGGTGGCCGCATGGAAGATTTGCTGTTCAGAGAATTCAAGTAAGGAATGAAGTGAAGCCCAGGCAGGTAGTGAGAGTCAGTGCCAGGGAGCCCCCCCCCCCGCAGTCACCCAGTGCTTCACTAGGAGCCCAGAGGGGCGTGAGGGGACAGAGGTGAGCCACATCCAGGACAACAAGGGAGCACAACAAGGGGTGCTCTCCTGTGTGGAAGCAGAAGTTGGGCATGGTGGAGTCAGGAAGGGCTGGAGCGGCGTTTTGAAGATGCATGCTGGTAGGACTTGCAGGCAGAGAACAGGCAGGGCATCGCCAGGGCGAGAGCAACATCAAGTGAGCTGTGCCCCTCCAGCCGAAGACAGATGACAAGCATTATGGGCTGAAAAATAAAGCATGATGAGGCCAATTTAGGGAAAGCCCCAAAAGCCAGGCCAAGGAGTTTGGCTGCATACATGTGAAGTGCTCTTGAGCAGGGCAGTCATGTAGAATCAGCCATGTTTGAAGAGGAGGCAGGAGAGGTTGGAAAGGAGCCACCTGGAAACTTGTGATGCCAGGCCTTACGGACTCAAGGAGTGGACCTGGGGATGGAGAGAGGGCTGGAGAAGAAAGAATAAAGAGTGTGTCACAATCAGATAAACACGTTCATCCACTGAGGGCCCCTGGCCTCTCTGGGACCCTGGTGGCATCACCACTTCATTCAGCCCCAGGGCAAATTCCCAATCAACTGGTCAGAGCACCCTTTCCTCCTAAAATTCTGATTCTGCAGGCCTCCTTTATCCCATGATGATCACCGTCCCTTCCTTTATCAAAGGATTCTTTTGCCAGGTTTAGCGTGTGTAATGAGGCTGTGAGCTTATGAACGCCGATGCAAGTGATACATGCAGGAAACCACCAAATGGCCACCTCTAATTGGGATCTGGGGTTCCGGAAACTCTTCACTCGCCCACATCAGATCATGATGGGCCATTCTAAAGGTGACCCATCCCCATCACATTCACTACATGTTGATTGTTCTTCATTCTCAGGGTAAATGCAAATGTTGGGATTACCTTGCTGCAGCCCAGTCTCCTAATAGTCTGCAGGACTTGTGGCAGGAGGGAGGGCGAGTGGGAGAGAAATCTCAAAAGGCCCCAAAACTTTGAGCATGAGTGACCAGAGGAAATCAGTCCAAAGAACACGAATGCCACTCTGACATTGCTGAAACCAGCACCGGGGACAGTGCTGCGACATGCATTGCACTTCCTACGCCCTTTGTTATTCTGAGGTGGCAGCTTTGACCAACTCAAGCCAGATTGAGTTGGCAGAATTCCTGCCCAAACCCCAGTCAGGCTGGCTCCCATCCTCTCTGGAGACCTGATAACCGTGCTGAAGAAACCCTGTTATTATAAACCATGGACTTGTTTGCTTTGTGGTTTCAGACACATTCGAGGTGTGAAAGGTTTCTTTTATCTCCTTGGTCTTGTGACACCCAGCTAACATCTCAGCATCTGCGATGCAGCCATGAGGCTCCATGTTCTATGACCTGAATTCCAGCAATGTGCTCAACCCAGGACATGCAGTCCTCACAGAGGCACCTGCTTGGGTGACAGATGGCATGCAGTGGAAGATAAGACAGCCTGGGTAGGTAAGCCATTGGGGGTGGGGTGAGAGGGGCCGATGGAGAGAGCTTGGGCAGGGGGACCATGGAAGGGTGGAATGAGTAAGGGATTCAGAAAAGGGAGGGAGGATAGGGCAGGCTGCCTGCTATAATAGAAGGTGTGAGCATTGGAATTAGACCAGGGTTCAGGTCTCCGCTCAGCCATTGACAAGCTCTGTGATCTTGGGCAAGTTACCGTCTGTGTTCCTTCCTATTCATTGGGGGAGAAGTCTACTTTGTGGGGTCGTCATGAGCGTTAAATAAGTGAAGGAGTGTATGTGATGCCAGAGTTGGTGTGTGATCATTAAATAGTGGCTGTGAGTGAACACCTGTTTGGGAAATGCCAAGGACTGTGCTGAGTTCACTAAATAAGTCACAACAGACACAATCACAATGCAAAGTGACAAATGCAATAAAAAGAAGGCAGAGAGAGTGACTAACTCCATCCCAGTGGAGCCACCATCTGAGAGGATTCATGAAGGGTGACGGAATTCTCAACCAAGGGGACAGCATGTGCAAGGGCGCTGTGCTCGGGTAACAGCGAGTTTGTAGGGGCTGGAACGTGATAGCCGTGATGGGGAGGGAGGAGGGAGAGCCAGGAGGTGCCACGGGAAAGGTCAGCTGGGGTCAGGTGGCTTGGCTGGCTGTTTGAACTTTACTCCGCATGACTGGGAAGCCAACAAAGGTTTTAAAACAGCAGTGACTACATCAGGTTGGGCATTTGGGGAAGATGATACTACTCTCTACTGAGCGCTCCTGGGTTGTTGTTCCAGGCCTTTATGCCAGGAGGTGTGTTCACTGCTTTACAATTTCATCTTTGCCATCCTTGTGACACATAGGACCTTTGGTCATCACCTTCGTGATGGTAAAGGAAATGGCAGCCTAGGGAAGCAAACTACTTTTTAAAAGAGTTGGAGAAACTAATTCTAAAAATCACAAGGTAGAGTGCCAAGGATGTCTAAGACAGTTTTGAAAAACTACAAGGAAAAACACAGGACTACAGGGAAGTCCTGTGTTCTATCAGTATCAAGACTTTAAAGATAAAGTAACTGAAGCAATGTGATAAATGGGAATAGCTAGATAGAGAAGTGAATTAGGAAACGGAATAGAACAGGGGACCAAGAAACAGACCTATGCATATGTGGGAATATGGTAAGAGCCAGAGGAGACATGCACCCGAGTGGGGAAAGGATTGGTCCTTCAGTAAATGGTGTTGGAACAATTGGCTAGACAAATGGAAAAAAATAAATTTAGATCCCTACCTCACACCATACAATGAAAATAAACTCGCAAATGTGTAAAATGAGTCATAAAGCTTTTAGAAGAAAATACAGAAGTTAAGTAACACATCCAAGGTCACACAGGTAATAAATGGAAGAACTGTAGTCAAACCCAAGGGGTCTGACTCCAGAACCTGCCTTCTCACCCACTTAGTAGTATTCTCTCCTGGTCACTTTAGAGTGTAAGATGGACCAGAGCAAGCAGAAACTGAAGTCAGGGAGGGAGGTGGTGAATGAATTTGCATCTGGTCCCCAAACACCTGACATGAAGGGTTGCTGAAGAGGCAGAGGGAGAGACTTCCCCATGTAATCACCATCACTCAGCCAACAGGTTGGGCACTGATGATGTGCCAGCACACTGCCAGGTGTCTGTGAGAGAGGTCATCAGGAACTCCACGAATATGTATTGAGAGTGTATGGGTAGCCATGACACTTAAGTAGGTGTGAAGAGGATAAAAATAAGCGAACAGTGGTTCCCTTATAAGGGAATCATTACGTGGTAGGCCTGGAAGGATTTTAGGGATCATCTAATCCTCTCATTTTACAGATTGGGAAATAGGCACAGTGAGAAGGGATTTTTCACCAGTATTCGAGTTTGGAACCCTGAGCAAAGAATACATATCTCTGGCCATGCTGTAAATAGCCAGCTCTTCTGGCTCTGTGGACATGAAAGTATATTTTTTAATGGTTATCCCATTCTTGGCCACCAAACTCTATCTAAGCCGGTGCCAAGTCTAAACCCACGTCCATCACTTCATCACTCACTCACTCACCATTATTTACTTGGTATTTCTTGTCCCCATCTCCTCCCCCTGCAGCCCCCCTACAGAATCCCAATCCTGAATTCACCCCTCCTATACAAGAGCTGAGCCTGCCCGGAGAAAACCATGTCCTGTGGGGTCACTATGGGTTTATGTGTCCCCTCTAGTGGGCCTCCAGTGCCGCCCATCAATGGCTAGTGACTGGCACACTGACAAATCCAAAGGCCACTTATCTTCTCCCTGACTTCACTGACCCCTCCCTGCCACCTGCCCCCCCCCAACCCAGTGTCCTGGCTACACTTCTGGTTCTCCTCCTACCCATAGCTTTCAGAGTAAAGTTCTAATACCCTAGAGTAGTACCCAATATCTTTTGTGATTTGGCCCCTGCCCACCTCTGCAGACTCATTTCTTGCCACCCACCTTGCCCTTCTTTTCCCCTGGCCTCTTAGAACATTTTGCAGTTCTTCAAAGCTACCATGTACCATTGCACTGCTTCACAATTCACATGTGCTGTGCTATTCTTTGGGAAAGATGTCCAAGATCCTCTTCCCTAGGAGGAGCTGAGTGACTCCTGTGCATGCCTCCATTCTGAAGGCAGGGAGAATATCTCTGTTCTTTGCATCCAGCTGAGTGGTTCAGAGCAGGTACCTAGGAAATGCAGGTTGGAGGAAGCAAAGAGCCATGGCATTTGGGGATGTCCACAGCACAAAGAATGTCTGCCTAGTGTCACTCTGTTCTCTCAACAACACACACACACACACACACCCTTCACTTTCCCCCAGACCTGGAAGCAAATGTAGAACTACCCTCAGGGATGGGGAGAGAGAAGTTTGGAACAGGTGTAGGTGGGGGTAGTTAAGGGTGATATTCAACCAGCGTGGTGCCCACCAACAAATCAGAACAAACACCCTATTGAAGCCTGTCCTCTGAGACCCCTTCCCCAGCTTCCTCTTCTTGCCTTGAACTTGGGAGTTAGAGGGAAAGCGGGGAGGAAACCCGCAGTTCCTGCTACTCCCCTTATCTCTCAGCCCAGGATCCTGTGAACTTTCCCAGTTGGAGGGCAGGAGCTAAATGGAAGGCTGGTCACTTTCAGCACAGCCTGTGTCTGAGACAGGCAAGGAAAGCCAAGTTAGGATTGAGACTGGAGAAGGGAGGGGTGGTTATGGGGATTTGCAGTTTGCGGGGTGGAGTCGAGGGGAATTTGTTTTACTTGGAAGGAACTTGATCTGAGGAAATTGAGTGGACCGATTATAACAGCTAATATTTGACTGTGCTTTCCAGTTTACCAAGTACTCTCCCATCAGTTCAGACAATTCCTTGAACACTTACTGCCTGTACAAGGCTAAGGGCTAAGGGCCAGGACACTGACCTTCACATCTACCCTGAGAGGCAGGTACTTTGATCCCCAGCTCACTGTCGATGGAGCTGGAGCCTGGAGGAGACTAAAGGACAAGGGAAAGTAGATTGGGTGTGGGTAAGATTTAGAAGGTGAAGGAAAGCTGCGGGGAAGCAAATACCTTGAAGTCAGGCCTCTGGTGCTGTCAGGGGCTGGCCAGTAGGGACCCCAAAGTGGAGGGAGCCCCAAACCTCCACTCCTCAGGCTGCCAGTGATGTCACAATGGCAGGTGCAGGAACTGTGGGGTCCCTCTCCGCCTCAACCCCACTGATCTTTATCCCGGAATGGGATGAGGGCCGGCTTCACTAGGCAGTGTCTCAGAAGCTCGTTTTCCACTCCTTCCAGAGCAGCCCTCTGCTCCGCCCTCCGTAAAGAGGCCAATGGGCTTCTGGAAGGTGCGGAAGAACAGCGGAAGTAAAGGTATGGAGGTGGGAAAATGGGATGTATGCAGAAAACCAGGTAACTACGCAGAAATAAGTGAGCCAATGTAAGAAAGAGCCAGGAAGAAAATACCCTCTGAAAGTGAGATTATGAGTAATTTAATTTTCTTCTTTGTGACTTTGTATATTTTCCAACTCTTGGTAGTAATTTGTTTTTGCAATAAAAGACAATCAGATTGTTTTGTAATCCCTTACGTTTATGGAGCATGTTATTATTTACCTAATGCTTAAGCCCATAAATTTTTTTTTTTTTTTTTTTTTTTTTTGGCCACGCCACGCGCAGCTTGCGGGATCTTAGTTCCCCGAACAGGGATTGAACCCAGCCCTTGGCAGTGAAAGCGCGGAGTCCTAACCACTGGATCTCCAGGGAATCCCCCATAAATGTAATTTCTTTCAATCAACAATAATCTTATTTATGAGGTGGGCATTATTAGTTACATTTTGGAGTCAAGGACTCAGGTTCCAAGGTGTTGAGTGACTTAGTTGAAGCCACAAGAATAGCCAGTAGTGGGGTCAGGGCACTTTGGGCCAGCCTGGCAAGGTTGAGCCTGGGCAATGTGATGGTGGCCAACAAGATTCTGCTATAGTTTTGGTTCCTTTTTCTTTGTATGTCTCCCCCTTCCCAATCCCTGGGCATTGGCCCATTGACTCACCTGTCATTAACTCCATTAACTCATTTATAAAATAAATATGCATTGATCCATATTTATTGAGTCATTCTTTACTCATCATATTTTTTAAAACTGTATTGAGGGGCTTCCCTGGTGGTGCAGTGGTTAAGCATCTGCCTGCCAATGCAGGGGACACGGGTTTGAGCCCTGGTCCAGGAAAATCTCACATGCCGCAGAGCAACTAAGCCTGTGCACCACAACTACTGAGCCTGTGCTCTAGAGTCTGAGCCACAACTACTGAGCCCACGTGCCACAGCTACTGAAGCCCACGCGCCTAGAGCCTGTGGTCCGCAACAAGAGAAGCCACTGCAACGAGAAGCCTGCACACCGCAACGAAGAGTAGCCCCCGGCTCACCGCAACTAGAGAAAGCCCGCATGCAGCAACGAAGACCCAATTCAGCCAAAAATAAATTAATAAAAATAAATAAATTAATTCTTAAAAACTGTATTGAGCTACAATTAACATAAGCTGCACACAGTTAAAGTGTACAATTTAATACATCTTGACATATGTTTTCAAATGAAACTATCATAACCAAGGTAATAGACCTATCCCTCACCCCCAAAAGTTCCTTTGTGCCTCTTTGTGTCCCCTCTCACCTGACCCTCACACATCCTTCTTCAAGTAAACACTAATCTGCTTTCTGTCACTATAGTCTGCATTTTCTAGAGTTTCATATAATAGAATCATACATTAGAATTTGTATATATTGCAAGGTATGGATTCAAGGTGATAATTTTTGCATATAGATAACCAGTTGTTCCAGTACCATTTCCTAAAAAGGCTATCCTATTCTTAGTTTGCTGTGTTTTTGGTTTTGGTTTTTTGTTTTCTTTTGTTTTTGGCCACGCCATGTGGCATGTGGGATCTTAGTTCCCCAACTAGGGATTGAAACCATGTTCCCTGCACTGGGAGCATGGATTCTTTTTTTTTTTTTTATCATGAAAATGTCATTTAATGAAAGTTTCTATCAATATATACCTCCCATGCTTGATTTCCTAATAGTGTATTTTTGTTTGTTTTTTGAATGTTTGAAGGTGTCTTTATCTTCATTCTTTTTTTTTATCATGAAAATGTCATTTACTGCAAGTTTCTATCAATATGTACCTCCCATGCTTGATTTCCTAATAGTGTATTTTTGTTTGTTTTTTGAATGTTTGAAGGTGTCTTTATCTTCTTTTTTGTTTTTAACATCTTTATTGGAGTATAATTGCTTTACAATGGTGTGTTAGTTTCTGCTTTATAACAAAGTGAATCAGCTATACATATACATATGTTCCCATATCTCTTCCTTCTTGCGTCTCCCTCCCTCCCCCCCTCCCTATCCCACCCCTCTAGGTGGTCACAAAGCACCGAGCTGATCTCCCTGTGCTATGCGGCTGCTTCCCACTAGCTATCGGTTTTACATTTGGTAGTGTATATATGTCCATGCCACTCCCTCACTTTGTCCCAGCTTACCCTTCCCACTCCCTGTGTCCTCAAGTCCATTCTCTATGTCTACGTCTTTATTCCTGTCCTGCCCCTAGGTTCTTCAGAACATTTTTTTTTTTTTACATTCCATGTATATGTGTTAGCATATGGTATTTGTTTTTCTCTTTCTGACTTACTTCACTCTTCACTCTAGGTCCATCCACCTCACTACAAATAACTCAATTTCGTTTCTTTTTATGGCTTAGTAATATTCCATTGTATATATGTGCCACATCTTCTTTATCCATTCATCTGTCGATGGACACTTAGGTTGCTTCCATGTCCTGGTTATTGTAAATAGAGCTGCAATGAACATTGTGGTACATGACCTTTTTGAATTATGGTTTTCACAGGGTATACGCCCAGTAGTGGGATTGCTGGGTCGTATGGTAGTTCTATTTTTAGTTTTATAAGGAACCTCCATACTGTTCCCCATAGTCGCTGTATCAATTTACATTCCCACCAACAGTGCAAGAGGGTTCCCCTTTCTCCACACCCTCTCCAGAATTTATTGTTTGCAGATTTTTTGACTGGTGGGAGGTGATACCTCATCGTAGTTTTGATTTGCATTTCTCTAATGATTAGTGATGTTGAGCATTCTTTCTTTTGTTTGTTGGCAATCTGTATATCTTCTTTAGAGAAATATCTATTTGGGTCTTCTGCCCATTTTTGGATTGGGTTGTTTGTTTTTTTGATATTGAGCTGCATGAGCTGCTTGTAAATTTTGGGGATTAATCCTTTGTCTGTTGCTTCATTTGCAAATATTTTCTCCCATTCTGGGGGTTGTCTTTTCATCTTGTTTATGTTTTCCTTTGCTGTGCAAAAGATTTTAAGTTTCATTAGGTTCCCTTTGTTTATTTTTGTTTTTATTTCCATTTCTCTAGGAGGTGGGTCAGAAAGGATCTTGCTGTGATTTATGTCATAGTGTGTTCTGCCTATGTTTTCCACCAAGAGTTTTATAGTGTGTGGCCTTACATTTAGGTCTTTAATCCATTTTGAGTTTACTTTTGTGTATGGTGTTAGGGAGTGTTCTAATTTCATACTTTTACATGTACCTGTCCAGTTTTCCCAGCACCACTTATTGAAGGGGCTGTCTTTTCTCCACTGTATATTCTTGCCTCCTTTATCAAAAATAAGGTGACCATATGTGTGTGGGTTTATCTGGGCTTTCTATCCTGTTCCATTGATCTATATTTCTGTTTTTGTGCCAGTACCATACTGTCTTGATTACTGTAGCTTTGTGGTATAGTCTGAAGTCCGGGAGCCTGATTCCTCCAGCTCCGTTTTTCTTTCCCAAGATTGCTTTGGCTATTCGGGGTCTTTTGTGTTTCCATACAAATTGTGAAATTCTTTGTTCTAGATCTGTGAAAAATGCCATTGGTAGTTTGATAGGGATTGCATTGAATCTGTAGATTGCTTTGGGTAGTATAGTCATTTTCACAATGTTGTTTCTTCCAATCCAAGAACATGGTATATCTTTCCATCTGTTTGTATCATCTTTTATTTCTTTCATCAGTGTCTTATAGTTTTCTGCATACAGGTCTTTTGTCTCCTTAGGTAGGTTTATTCCTAGGTATTTATTCTTTTTGTTGCAATGGTAAATGGGAGTGTTTCGTTAATTTCTCTTTCAGATTTTTCATCATTAATGTATAGGAATCCAAGAGATTTCTGTGCATTAATTTTGTATTCTGCTACTTTACCAAATTCATTGATTAGCTCTAGTAGTTTTCTGGTAGCATCTTTAGGATTGTCTATGTGTAGTGTCATGTCATGTGCAAACAGTGACAGCTTTACTTCTTCTTTTCCGATTTGGATTCCTTTTATTTCTTTTTCTTCTCTGAGTGCTGTGGCTAAAACTTCCAAAACTATGTTGAATAATAGTGGTCAGAGTGGACAACCTTGTCTTGTTCCTGATCTTAGAGGTAATGGTTTCAGTTTTTCACCATTGGGAACGATGTTGACTGTGGGTTTGTCATATGTGGCCTTTATCATGTTGAGGTAAGTTCCCTCTATGCCTACTTTCTGGAGGATTTTTATCATAAATGGGTGTTGAATTTTGTCGAAAGCTTTTTCTGCATCTATTGAGATGATCATGTGGTTTTTCTCCTTCAATTTGTTAATATGGTGTATCACATTGATTGATTTGCATATATTGAAGAATCCTTGCATTCCTGGGATAAACCCCACTTGATCATGGTGTATGATCCTTTTAATGTGCTGTTGGATTCTGTTTGCTAGTATTTTTTTGTTTTGTTTTGTTTTGTTTAATGTATTTATTATTTATTTATTTATGTCTGCGTTGGTCTTCGTTTCTGTGCGAGGGCTTTCTCTAGTTGCGGCAAGTGGGGGCCACTCTTCATCGCGGTGCGCGGGCCTCTCTTGTTGCGGAGCACAGGCTCCAGATGCACAGGCTCAGCAATTGTGGCTCACGGGCCCAGTTGCTCTGTGGTATGTGGGATCTTCCCAGACCAGGGCTCGAACCCGTGTCCCCTGCATTGGCAGGCAGATTCTCAACCACTGCGCCACCAGAGAAGCCCCTGTTTGCTAGTATTTTGTTGAGGATTTTTGCATCTATGTTCATCAGTGATATTGGCCTGTAGTTTTCTTTCTTTGTGACATCTTTGTCTGGTTTTGGTATCAGGGTGATGGTGGCCTCGTAGAATGAGTTTGGGAGTGTTCCTCCCTCTGCAATATTTTGGAAGAGTTTGAGAAGGATAGGTGTTAGCTCTTCTCTAAATGTTTGATAGAATTCACCTGTGAAGCCATCTGGTCCTGGGCTTTTGTTTGTTGGAAGATTTTTAATCAGTTTCAATTTCAGTGCTTGTGATTGGTCTGTTTATATTTTCTATTTCTTCCTGGTTCAGTCTTGGAAGGTTGTGCTTTTCTAAGAATGTGTCCATTTCTTCCAGGTTGTCCATTTTATTGGCATATAGTTTCTTGTAGTAATCTCTCATGATCCTTTGTATTTCTGCAGTATCAGTTATTACTTCTCCTTTTTCATTTCTAAGTCAACTGATTTGAGTCTTCTCCCTTTTTTTCTTGATGAGTCTGGCTAATGGTTTATCAATTTTGTTTATCTTCTCAAAGAACCAGCTTTTAGTTTTATTGATCTTTGCTATTGTTTCCTTCATTTCTTTTTCATTTATTTCTGATCTGATCTTTATGATTTCTTTCCTTCTGCTAACTTTGGGGTTTTTTTGTTCTTCTTTCTCTAATTGCTTTAGGTGTAAGGTTAGATTATTTATTTGAGATGTTTCTTGTTTCTTGAGGTAGGATTGTATTGCTATAAATTTCCCTCTTAGAACTGCTTTTGCTGCATCCCATAGGTTTTGGGTCATCGTGTTTTCATTGTCATTTGTTTCTAGGTATTTTTTGATTTCCTCTTTGATTTCTTCAGTGATCTCTTGGTTATTTAGTAGTGTGTTGTTTAGCCTCCATGTGTTTGTATTTTTTACAGATTTTTTCCTGTAATTGATATCTAGTCTCATAGCGTTGTGGTCAGAAAAGATACTTGATATGATTTCAGTTTTCTTAAGTTTACCAAGGCTTGATTTGTGACCCAAGGTATGATCTATCCTGGAGAATATTCCATGAGCACTTGAGAAGAAAGTGTATTCTGTTGTTTTTGGATGGAATGTCCTATAAGTATCAGTTAAGTCCATCTTGTTTAATGTATCATTTAAAGCTTGTGTTTCCTTATTTATTTTTATTTTGAATGATCTGTCCATTGGTGAAAGTGGGGTGTTAAAGTTCCCTACTATGATTGTGTTACTATCAATTTCCCCTTTTCTGGCTGTTAGTTAGCATTTGCCTTATGTATTGAGGTGCTCCTATGTTGGGTGCATAAATATTTACAGTTGTTATATCTTCTTCTTGGATTGATCCCTTGATCATTATGTAGTGTCCTTCTTTGTCTCTTGTAATAATATTTATTTTAAAGTCTATCTTGTCTGATATGAGAATTGCTACTCCAGTTTTCTTTTGATTTCCACTTGCATGGAATATCTTTTTCCATCCCCTCACTTTCAGTCTGTGTGTGTCCCTAGGTCTGAAGTGGGTCTCTTGTAGACAGCATATATATGGGCCTTGTTTTTGTATCCATTCAGCCAGTCTATGTCTTTTGGTTGGAGCATTTAATCCATTTACATTTAAGGTAGTTATCGATATGTATGTTCCTATTACCATTTTCTTAATTGTTTTGGGTTTGTTATTGTAGGTCTTTTCCTTCTCTTGTGTTTCCTGCCTAGAGAATTTCCTTTAGCACTTGTTGTAAAGCTGATTTGGTGGTGCTGAATTCCTTAGCTTTTGCTTGTCTGTAAAGTTTTTAATTTCTCCGTCAAATCTGAATGAGATCCTTGCTGGGTAGAGTAATCTTGGTTGTAGTTTTTTCCCTTTCATCACTTTAAATATGTCCTGCCACACCCTTCTGGCTTGCAGAGTTTCTGCTGAAGGATCAGCTGTTAGCCTTATAGGGATTCCCTTGTATGTTATTTGTTGTTTTTCCCTTGCTGCTTTTAATATCTTTTCTTTGTATTTAATTTTTGATAGTTTGATTAATATGTGTCTTGGCGTGTTTCTCCTTGGATTTATCCTGTATGGGACTCTCTGCGCTTCCTGGACTTGATTTTTTCCTTTCCCATATTAGGGAAGTTTTCAACTGTAATCTCTTCAAATATTTTCTCAGTCCCTTTCTTTTTCTCTTCTTCTTCTGGGACCCCTATAATTCAAATGTTGGTGCATTTAATGTTGTCCCAGAGGTCTCTGAGACTGTCCTCAATTCTTTTCATTCTTTTTTATTTATTCTGCTCTTTGGCAGTTATTTCTACTATTTTCTCTTCCAGGTCACTTATCTGTTCTTCTGCCTCAGTTATTCTGCTATTGATTCCTTCTAGAGAATTTTTAATTTCATTTATTGTGTTGTTCATCATTGTTTGTTTGCTCTTTAGTTCTTCTAGGTCCTTGTTAAACATTTCTTGTATTTTCTCCATTCTATTTCCAAGATTTTGGATCATCTTTACTATCATTACTCTGAATTCTTTTTCAGGTAGACTGCCTATTTCCTCTTCATTTGTTTGGTCTGGTGGGTTTTTACCTTGCTCCTTCATCTGCTGTGTGTTTCTCTGTCTTCTCATTTTGCTTAACTTACTGTGTTTGGGGTCTCCTTTTCGCAGGCTTCAGGTTCATAGTTCCCTTTATTTTTGGTGTCTGCCCCTAGTGGCTACGGTTGGTTCAGTGGGCTGTGTAGGCTTCCTGGTGGAGGGGACTGATGTGTGTTCTGGTGGATGAGGCTGGATCTTGTCTTTCTGGTGGGCAGGACCACGTCCAGTAGTGTGTTTTGGCGTGTTTGTGATCTTATTATGATTTTAGACAGCCTCTCTGCTAATGTGTGGGGTTGTGTTCCTGTCTTGCTAGTTGTTTGGCATAGGGTCTCCAGCAGCGTAGCTTGCTGGTCGTTGAGTGGAGCTGGGTGTTAGTGTTGAGATGGAGATCTCTGGGAGAGCTTTTGCCATTTTATGATCGGCTTTTGCCGATATTACGTGGAGCCGGCAGGTCTCTGGTGGACCAATGTCCTGAACTCTGGGAGCACGGATTCTTAACCACTGTGCCACCAGGGAAGCCCTCAGCTGTGTTTTTATCATGAAAGGATGTTGAATTTTTGTCAGATGCTTTTCTGCATCTATTGAGTTGATTATGTGGTTGTTTTCCTTTGTCCTATTAATGGGCTGTATGACATTGATTTTCCTATAGTTGAAACACCCCTTCCACTCCTAGGGTAAATCCCATTTGGTCATCGTGTATAATCCTTTTTAATGTGCTATTGGATTTGGTCTGCTAGTATATTATTGAAGATTTTTGTCTATATTTATAAGGAATATTGATCTATAGTTTTCTTATGGAATCTTTCTCTGGCTTTGGTATCAGGATAATGTTGGCCTCAAGGAATGTGTTAGAAAGTGTTTCCCTCCTCCAATTTTCGGTAGAGTTGATGTTAGGATTGATGAATTGGATTGATGTTAATTCTTCTTTAAATGTTTGGTAGAATTGGCCAGTGAAGACATCTAGTCCTGACTTTTCTTTGTTGGGAGGTTATTGATTCCTGATGCAATCTTTTTGCTTATTACAGGTCTGTTGAGAATTTCTATTTCCTCTTGAATAAGTTTTAATAATTTGTATGTCTTTAGGAATTTGTTGATTCATCCAGATTATCGTGTTTGCATATAATAGTTCATAGGGTTCTCTTATAATCCTTTAACTTTCTGTTTTCATTTCTGGTTTTAGTTATTTTCATCTTCCATTTTTTTAGTCAGTCTAACTAAAGTTTTGCTATCTTTTCAAAGAACCAACTTTTGATTTTATTGATTCTCTCTATTGTTCCCCCCCATTTATTTGTGCTCTATATTATTTCCTTCCTACCTTTAGTTTGCTCTTCTTTTTCTAGTTCCTTAGGGTTTTTTTTTTTTTTTAAAGCTACTGAACTATTTTTTTTTTCTTTATTTTTTTGGCTGCATTGGGTCTTAGTTGCAGCACGCGGGATCTTTGTTGAGGCATGTGGGATCTTTTTGTTGTGGCGCGTGGGCTTCTCTCTAATTGTGGCATGTGGGATCTCTCTCTAGTTGCAGCGTGCAGGCTCCAGGGTGCATGGACCCTGTAGTTTGCCACACGTGGGCTCTCTCATTGAGGCACGCGAGGTCAGTAGTTGTGGCACACAGGCTTAGTTGCCCAGTGGCATGTGGGATCTTAGTTCCCTGACCAGGGATCGAACCCTTGTCCCCTGCACTGGAAGGTGGATTATTTGCCACTGGACCACCAGGGAAGTCCCTCCAGTTCCTTAAGGTTTAAAGTTAGGTTGTTTATCTGAGATCTTCTATTAATGTAGGCATTTACAACTATAAATTTCCCAGTGAGTACTGCTTTTACTATATCCCATAAGTTTTTGGTATGTCTCAAAGTATTTTCTAATTTCCCTAGTGGTCTTCTTTAACCCACTGTTTTTTTAAGAGTGTGTTGTTTACTTTCTGCATATTTGCTAATTTTCCAGTTTTCCTTCTGTTACTGATTTCTAGATTCATTCCATCGTGGTCAGGGAAGATGCTTTGTATGATTTTAATCCTTTTTAATTTATTGAGAGTTCTTTTATTACCTTACATTTATATTAATAAGAGATATTGATCTGTAGTTTCCTTTTGTGTGTTTGTCTGGCTTTGGTTTGAGGGCAATGCTGAGTTAGAATGAGTTAGGAAGTGTTCCTTTTCTTTCAATTTTTTGGAAGAATTTGAGAAGGATTGGTATTAATTCTCCTTTAGATTTTTGGTAGAATTCATCAGTGAAGCCATCTGGTCCTGGTCTTTTCTTTGTTAGGAGGTTTTAAAATTTGTTTTGTGGCCTAACATATGATCTGTCCTGGAGAATGCTCCACGTGTACTTGAGAACAATGTATATTCTTTGGGACGAGTGTTCTTTATGTCTTTTAGGTCTAGTTGGTTTATAGTGTTTTTCAAGTACTCTATTTCCTTATTGATCTTCTGTATAGGATATTCTTTTCATTATTGAAAGTAAGGTATTGAAGTCTCCAACTATTAGTGTAGAACTGTTAATTTCTCCCTTCAGTTTTGTCAGTATTTGCTTCGTATATCTTGGGACTGTGTTGTTTGGTGCATATATAATTGTTATAACTTCTTCATCATTTTCCCTTTTTTCAATATAAAATGTCCTCCTTTGTCTCTTGTAACAGTTTTTGACTTAAAATCTATTTTGTCCAATATTAATATATCCACCCTAGGTCTCTTTTGGTTATTCTTTATATAGAATATCTTTTCCATCCTTTCACTTTCAACTTATTTGTGTCTTTGGGTCTAAAGTGAGTCTCTTGCCAGCAGCATATACTTGGATTGGATCTCTCTCTCTCTCTCTTTTTTTTTTTTAACATTTTAAACTGTTTCTAAGTGTACAGTTCAGTGGCATTAAATACACTGTTATGCAAGCATTACTACCATCCATCTCCAAAAATTTTTTCATCTTCTCAAACTGAAACCCCATATCCATTAAACAATAGCTCTTTATTCCCTCCCACCCAGCCCCTCCGCCCCAGCCCCTGGCAACTACCGTTCTACTTTTTAGCTATATGAATTTGACTACTCTAGGTACCTCATATAAGTGAAATCATACCTTATTTGTTCTTTCGTGACTGGTTTATTTCACTTAGCATAATGTCTTCAAGGTTCATCCATGTTGTACCTGTGTCAATATCCCCTTGTACATATGTACCATATTTTGTTTATCCATTTACCTGTCGATGGGAACTTGGGTTGCTTCCACATTTTGACTATTGTGGAGAATGATGCTATGTACTTGAGTATACAGATATCTGTCTGAATCCCTGCTTTCCATTCTCTGTGGTATATACCCAAAAGTGTAATTGCTGGATCATGTGGTAATTCTATTTTCAATTTTTTGAGGAACCACCATACTGTTTTCTGTAGTGGCTGCACCATTTTATTCCCACCAGCAGTACACAAGAGTTCCTTTTTCCGTACATCCTCACCAACATTTGTTATTTTCTGTTTTGTTTTGTTTTAAATAATAGCCATCCTAATGGATATGAAGTGGTATCTCATTGTAGTTTGATTTGCATTTCCCTAATGATTAGTGATGTTGAGCATCTTTTCATGTACTTATTTGGCCATTTGCATGTCTTCTCTGGAGAAATTTTTATCCAAATCCTGTTAGATCATTTTAAAATCCATTCTGCCTTTTTTTGTGAGTGATAGAATATACATAAAATTTACCATTTTAATCATTTTGAAATATACAAATCAGTGGCATTAAATACATTCATATATTGTGCACCTATCACCAATCTCTGTCTTTTAATTGGTGAGTTTAATCCATTTACATTTAAAGTGATTACTGATATTGAAGGACTTACTTCTGCCATAGTACTGTTTTCTGTGTGTGATATCTTTTTCGTTCCTTAATCCTTCCAGTACTGACTTCTTTTGTGTTTGATTTTTCTCCTAGTATGTACCATTTTGATTTCCTCTTCATTTCCTTTTCTATATATTTCCTACTTGTTTTTGTAGTGGTTACCATGGAGATTACAATTAACATCCTAAGATTAACAGTTGATTTATCATCAGAAACCATGAAGGCTAGAAACCAGTAGAATGATATATTTAAAGAACTGACAGGAAAACACAAACAAAAACCTGTCAACCAGTAATTCTATATCCAGAAAAATTGTCCTTCACAATTAAGGAGAAGTTCAGACATTCCCAGATTAACAAAAACTAACAGCATTTGTTGCTAGTAGACCTGCCCTACAAGAAATGCTACAGGGAGTCATTCAGACTGAAACAAAAAGGCACTAGATAAAAGTTCACTGATAAAGGTAAGTACAAGGTAAATATAAAAGCCAGTATTATTGTATTCTAGGTATGTAACTCTTTTCTGATTCTTACATGGTTTAAAAGACAGATGCATAAAACAATAATTATAAATCTATGTTAATACACATGCAATATATAAAGATGTATTTGTGACAATACCAACTTCAAGGGGGACATAGAATTGAATAGGAGGAATTAATGTATGCTACTGAAGCTAAGATGGTATAAATGTAACCTAGATTCCTATACATTTATCTATTTCTTAGGTGAGCTTTGGTAATTTGTGTCTTTCCATCTATTCTCCATTTCAACTAAGTTATTGAATTTATTGGCAAAAAGTTGTTCCTAATATTCCCTTATTATTCTTTTATTATCTGTAGAAACTGTTGTGATCTTACCTCTTTCATTCCTAATATTGGTGATTTGTATTTTCTCTCTTTTTTCCTGATCAATCTGGCTAGAGGTTTATCAATTTTGTTGATCTTCTCAAGAAGAAGCTTATGGTTTCACTGATTTTCTGTTTTCTATTACATGGATTTCTGCATTGATCTTTGTTATTTTCTTCTGTATACTTTGGTTTCAGGTGGAAGCTGAGGTCGTTGACATATCTTTCTTTTTTTAAATAGATATTTAGTGCTATAAATTTCTCTAACAGAGATGTCCCACAAATTCTGATACATTGCATTTGCATTTGCATTCAGTTCAAAATAATTCCTAATTGATCCAGAGGTGTGTTATTCATTTTCCAAATATCTGGGAATTTTCCAGGGATCTTTTTGTTATTGATTTCTAATATAATTCCACTGTGATCAGAACACATACTTCTTTATGACTTGAATCCTTTTTAATTTATTGAGACTTGTTTTATGGCCCATAATATGATCTGTCTTGATAAATATTCTGTGTACACTTAAGTATATGTATTCTGCTAGTGTTAGGTGGAGGATTCTATAAAGGTCAAGTTGGTTGATAGTGTTGTTCTAGTTTACTATATCCTGGCTGATTATTTGCTTGTTTTACCTATTATTCAGAGGGTAGTATTGAAATCTCTGACTAAAACTGTGATTGTTTTTTCTTGGAGTTCTATCCATTTTTGTGTCATGTATTTTGAAGCTGTCTTATTGGGCACATGAACATTTAGAATTGTTATGTCCTCAACTCATCAACCCCTTTGTCATTATGAACTGAACTTTTTTTCATCTCTGGTAATATTCTCTGCTCTGAAATCAACTTTGTCTGATTTTATTATAGCCTTCCCAGCTTTCTTTTGACAAGCATAAACATGGTGTATCTTTTCCCATCTTTTTGCTTTTACCCTATTGGAGTCTTTATATTCAGAGTACATTTCTTGTGGGCAGCATGTAATTGTGTCTTACTTTTTTATCCATTCTGATATTCTCTGCCTTTTAATTGGGTTGATTATTATTATTATTATTTTTTTGGCCATGCTGTGCAGCATACGGGATCTTAGTTCCCCGACCAGGGATCAAACCCATGGCCCCTGCAGTGAAAGGATGGAGTCTTAATCACCGGACCACCAGGGAAGTCCCTTAATTGGGTTGTTTAGACCATTTACCTTTAATGTGATTATTGATATATTTAGGTTTCAGTTTATCATCTTATTTGTTTTCTGGTTGTCTCATCTGTTCTTTGTTACCCTTTTCCTCTTTTTCTCCCTTCTTTTGGATTACTTGAGAATTTTTATTTCTATTTTATCTCTTTTGTTGACTTACATAAAATAACTCTGTTATTTTAGGGTTTACATTATATGGATTTAACTTATAACAGTTCATCTCATCACAGGAACAAACCAGGCCTCAAATGCAGTCCCAGAGTAGCTGCCAGAACAGAGCTGTCCAAGGAAGAGGGGCCCGCCCATCACCCCATTCTGCCTTACCCTTGGTGATCACACCAAGGGCCTTGGGAAGTCATTACACCACTCAGGGCCTCAGCTTACTCATTGTAAACTGAGGTCGTCCCAGCTGCCCTGCCTACCTTGGAATGGTGTTCTGTCCTAGGAGTAAAGACCCTGTGCCTTTCCACACCAAGGGCCTTGGGAAGTCATTACACCACTCAGGGTCTCAGCTTACTCATTGTAAACTGAGGTCGTCCCAGCTGCCCTGCCTACCTTGGAATGGTGTTCTGTCCTAGGAGTAAAGACCCTGTGCCTTTCCACACACTGGCCTAGCTAATGCAATCACTAGGCCTGCTCCGAGGACCATTAGACCCTCTAGATATGTGGTTGGAAGTCCTGAGGATGGGAACAACGGTTGGGTGTGTGGTCAGCCAAGGGGGCCTGGGTCTAAAACCTACTACTTGATCCCTACTTCCTTGTAAGGTGAGGGAGGCCCTGCCTGGGGAGGTGCCTCCTTCCTCTGCCCTCAGGTCTAATAGAAGACTCTTATGGGTGGTCTCCCTACTCTCCAGACTCAGAGGCAGAGAATACCAGGAAATCTACCTGGAGCCTTCAGACCCAAGCTTTTCTCTCATTCCTTTCCCTTTATCTGATTCCCCAGTCAGATGGTGGTGCCTGGAGGCAAGAGGCAAGTTCCCACCTGCCCTCTGGTTCCTAATTGGGTCATCTCTGCACCAGACCTGCTCTCATCTAACCACCTCTGGAAGAACTTGAGGAAACTGAGGCCTGAGCAGACAAAGTAGCTCAACCACATCCATGCCATTGGCTGTCTCTGGCAAGAATAGGGTGAGCCAGGAAATTCCCTGGCGGTCCAGTGGTTAGGACTCCAGGTCCAGTGGCAGGGGGCACGGGTTCGATCCCTCGTGGGGGAACTAAGATCCTGCATGCCGGGCGGCACAGCCAAAAAAAAAAAGAATAGGGTGACTCACAGCACCCCTGTATCTCCAGTAGCACTTGAGGACCCAGGAGGGCCTCAACCTGGTTCGGCTGCCACAACCTTTATGTTCTTGGGTGTTTTCCATCGCCTGCCAATCTGGAGTTTTCCCAACTGTGTGTGATTCTGGTGATGGAAAGGTAGGTGTGGTACAAAACTATACACACACAATTCGAGGTAACTAGATTCACATGCAGTTGTAAGAAATAACAGAGATCCCTTGTACACCTTGCTTAGCTTCCCCCAATGCTAACTTTCGCAAAACTATAGTATAACATCACCAGCAGGATACTGACATTGGTAAAACCCACCAATCTTATTCAAATTTCCCCAGTAAGTGTGTGACATTTTAATTATCAGACGACCGAAGCTTCAACCCAAGCTTACCTACTTGGCAAGTTACCTATGACCCAGAGGAACTTCACCTCGCTGCTCCGTCTGTGCCCTGGAAAACCGGAAAGAGGCTAACAGGGAATTTAAAATTCTGGGCATGCTATGTGCTAGGCTCTACCCATGTCATGGTTTAATCCTTACAGCAGCCTGTTTTACCAACATTAAGAGTGAGGCGCAGAGAGAGTGGCTAGGTGGGTGGACCTGAGGTCCAAGGCTGGGCAGGGGCTACCCCAGGCCTGCCTACACACTCTGAGCACAGCACAGAGGGCCAGTCTGCGCTGCTAGGAGGTCTAGAGGGCTCAACAAAGCCCTTGCGGGGCTTTGGAGGCCTTGTGGGGCCTGGGCTAAACGTTAGAGCGTGACTGGGCTCCAACCAGAAGTACGAGTAAAGCGGAGGCCAGGCCTCTCCCTGGAATGTGAGCTCCCAAGCGCGGCCGCATAGCAGGGGTCCGCCCCGGGGTACGCTGGGAAGCCGCGCGCGCCCCGCCCCTCTCCGCCCCTCCCCGCTGCGCAGCCCTCGGCTGCCCCCTGCCGTCACAGGGTGGACCCTGCAGCCCAGGCCGTCTCGGCACGGCGCCGCCAGCATCCCCGGCCTCCGGATTGGCCCCTCCCGAAGCCTCCGGGCCGTCTGCCTGCCGCCATCGGATTGGCTGCACCCTGATACTGTGGCCCCGCCCATTTCCCCGGGTCCTTTGATCACGCGCCTGCCGGCTCTTCCGGGGCCCCGGAGCCAACCGAGGGCGTTCCTTTCCGGGCTGCATCGGCGGGAGGTAAGGCTTGGCCGGGTTGGATGGGCTGCAAAGCGCCGGTACAGGTCCACGCCTCGGGGTGTCGGGATGCCAGGATGCCCGGGGCCCTCTGTGCTCCCCCTAAGTTCCCTTCCCCTGGCCTGAGCCTCCCAGCGCCGTGGGAACTACCTCCCGCTCTCCGTTGCTGGTCCGCATCCTAGGAACGGCCTGTCACCCTCCCTACCTCGGCATGTCCCCTCGACCATGGGACGGGCATGCGACTCGGTGAGCGCGGAGTCCCCATGGGTAGCGGGACGGGTAGCTCATACCTTGCCCTCCGATAGAAGCCCAGGAGAACCGGGGTCAAGGACCAGGGTATATCTGCGTGCAGCCATCCGTGAACAGTCTCCTTGCGTCTGTCATGGGAGCTGACCCTCTCCACTTCCTCCTGTCATCCCAGGCCAGGAGGGGAGGGACCCGGGCGGAGCCCCGAGTGGGGACCAGGGGGCGGTGACATCACCTCGCAGATGCAGTCCAGCCCTGCCCACTTGTGTCCACCCTGGCATATGAGACCGATGGGGGAGACGATGCCCAGGCTATGCCTGAAGTGACTCCAGGGACAAAGAGGCCATAGGACCTATATAGACCGAAGTGTGGGCACTAGACCCGGGCCGAGATGGTCTCCTTCAGATGCTCCCACCTCACCCCTAGGCTGCAATGCAGGACCCTCATGTTTTAACCTAATATCCCCATTTTGCTCCACTGGATAGCTGCTGGCAGTCCAGTACCCCAGGAGGTTGGGGCAGGAGCTGGGAACCTACATCTAACCTCTCCTCAGGAATTGATATCTGCAAATGTTCAGCCAGCACCTGAGCTGAGCCCCACCCTGATTTGGGGATAGGAGCTGGGCAGGACTCAGGCCCTGGGTCTGGGCCTCCCTTTGGTGCTGTTTACACCCAGGACTTGCTGAGTCCCTGCAGGGTTAAACCCAGCACATTGACCTGGAAGAGCCCTCTTCCCAGTGCCTGACCTAAGTTTTCATATATTACTAGCTCTTGGGGAGGAATCCGGAGCCTGGGTGGAATTGACAACCTCCTTCCTCCTCCCCAGGGAGCCCAGTGGAGGCGCCCTCCCGAGGCAGTACTACTGCCCATGCTGACTACCCAGCCCTCTGGCTGCCGATGTCATGAGTAACACCACAGTGCCCAATGCCCCGCAGGCCAGCAGCGACTCCATGGTGGGCTATGTGTTGGGGCCCTTCTTCCTCATCACCCTGGTCGGGGTGGTGGTGGCCGTGGTAAGGAGCCCCCACATACATACATACATACATACACACCCACACCTTTGCGAAGGCAGGGCTGGGTGGGCCTGGTCCAGCCTGCACACAGCATCTCAGCTGTCCTGCTGTTACGGGAGAGGAGGGTGTGGAGGTGGACCCCTGTCACTTGTGGGCCATCCTGGGCTCAGCGGCCTCCACAGTGCTGTGTCTCTGTTACAGGTAATGTATGTCCAGAAGAAAAAGCGGTGAGTGTCCCTGCCCCCAGCGCCACCTCCCCCGAATTGTGCTTAAAGTTCTTCCCATAGGATCTGAGATCCCTGCATACATGTAAGATGCTCCTCAGCCATTCAGACACAAACCTGAAATTCCCTACACTCCTGTTAGGTTTTCCTGCCCAGACATGTCTTGTTAGAGCTCTAGTGTGCCCCTGCCAGGGGGAGTAGAGACAGGGCAGTCAGGTGTCTGAAGAAGGGGACTGGGTCCCCTGGGCTGAGCCCCCTCCCATGCTCCCCAGGGTGGACCGGCTTCGCCATCACCTGCTCCCTGTGTACAGCTACGACCCTGCTGAGGAGCTGCACGAGGCTGAGCAGGAGCTGCTCTCTGACGTGGGAGACCCCAAGGTGAGCACTCTGGGGACAGGGAGAATCAGCAGAGGTGGGTCTGCTCTATTCATACCCCTGAAGATAGAGCCTGGTTCTGCTCTCAGCCTTCCCCATGTGGGCCGTGGCTAGTGGGGTGCCTCCTCCCAAGTTGTGCTGTGGACTGTGCCCTGTGGTGCGGGTCTCCTCCCCTACAGGTGGTCCATGGCTGGCAGAGTGGCTACCAGCACAAGCGGATGCCCTTGCTGGACGTCAAGACATGACTTGAGCCCCGTCCTGGTCTTCAGAACCATGGGGTCCTGGAACGTCCAGGGCCCTGCAGCCTGCTGCTTCCCCCAGCTCCCCCTCCTGGGTACTGGGTCTCCATTCCTCCTCCCATCTGTCCCCAGTCCTAAGCCCTGCATAGCAGTCAGCCCCCACTGTCACCTCACTCCCTGCTAGGCCTTCAGTCCTTTGTGGGCTGAGCCTACCAGCCACTCCCAGGAGCTAATGGGAATTTTTCCTTCTGGGGTGGAAGGGTGGCTGGGAGACAGGGTGGAGCTTTGCCCTTCCACAGGCACCACCTTTCTCTAGCCCTCCCTGACTTGGCTTTGGAGCTGTTCCCATGGTGACAGGGCCTAATGTATAATATTCAGTATATATATTTTGTAAATAAAATGTTTTGTGGCTAGGGGTGTAGTTGACTTCTTCAAGAGGGGCTTAAGTTACCTTCCCTGGAGCTGACGCCAATGCTTTTTCTTCTTCCTCCCCCACCCACTAGACCCTTGGTTTCCACCCTTCCCTATTCCAGGCATCCATCACAGAAAGACTCAGTCCAGAAAAGGATATTTTTTTATTCAAGTAACTGCAAATAGGAAACCAGAGGGGGGGGCCCCAGGCTGGGACAAATAATGGCTACCTCCTCCCTGACAGAACAGGGGGAGAAGGTGGCCCCTACACCCGACGGTCAACACAGGCCCCCCTCCTTACTCTGCTGCAGCATCCTAGGGGCAGGGCCCCACCTTCCCTGGGACTGGGGTAGTCGGTAACCCAGCCTGCTTTGCCCCAGGCCCCTTCCCCTAAGAGCATCTTGGAGGAGGGGAATGTGGGCAGAACAGGAGGCAATGAGGATGAACATTTGGCGCTGGTAGCAGCAGCAATGACGGATGTCTAAGAATGAAACATTGAACAAAAAACAACACAACTGTCCAGAGGTAGTTTGTGAACAGAGGAAAGATGGAACCAGAACCTTGGGGGGTGGGGAGGAGCAGAAGGATGGGAGTGGGCAAGGCTAGCTCCTTGTTATTAGTGCCCCGAGTGAGGGAAGGAAGGGGAAACCGAGGTCTAGAGTGGAAGCAGACGGGGACAGGGAGTGGCTCTAGCCCGCCTTAAGTGGCTGCCACCGGGAGCCCAGGCCTCCTGGGCCTCACCTGGATAAAGGTGACTCTGCATTTTCATCACTTCACTGGATTCCAGGGTGAGGGCAAGGTAGGTTGGAGCCTGCTTAGAGGGGGGAGGGGGCTTAAACCCCTCCTGCCTGCCTTCCTGTGCCCCCAAGTGGGCGGCCCAACCTACTGCAGGGACTAGGCAAGGTGGGAAGGAAGCAAAGGGGGTGTGAGCCACCCCTGGTGAGACACAGCTTGGTCGGGGGCATCTGGGGCCAATCACCCCTCTCCAGTGGCCACACCTGCTGCCGCTAGTACAGTGGGAGTGGGGCATGTCAGAATGAGATGGGGCTTGGGCCCCTTTTTAAGGCCAGGGGAGCCCTCCCAGGCCCCTTAATGGGAAGCCAGAGGGAAGAGTCGGGGATTAGAAGGGACCCCGAAACCAAGAGCCCAGCCAGCAAGGTCCCCACACTGAGGGAGTGGGGATGCAGCAGCGCGGGAGCAGCTAAGTGGGAAGTCAGGCGCCGTGGGTCAGGGGTCGCTGGGACCTGAAATCAAAGGAAACTGCTCCCGACTCGGGGCCCCGGGGGCCCTGCGGCGACGGCTGGTGTGCTGTGTAGTGTGGCGGTGAGGGCGCAGGTGGGTGGCGGTGACACGAGAGCCTGGGGGAAGGGGTGGGGGCAGTGGGAGCGGAGCGGAGCTGTCCAGTCCCAGAAGGAAACTGCTCCTCGGTGAGGGAGCGGGCGGCACGGCACGGTCACTGCTCCTCCTCTGAGGACTCCTGCGAGATGCCCTCCTCTTCCTCCTTCTCCTGCAGGGTGGGCAGGGCCATCAGCAGGAATGCCAGGCCTGCCCCCCTCCTCCTCCACCCACCAGGGGCCAAGCTCGCCCCCAACCCCTCCCCGCACTCCCTGGCTCTCCAGAAGGGGGATGAGTCAGGGCTGAGTGTGTGGGTGACTCAGCAACCTCCACGGCCCAGTTTCATTCATAAAAAAGGAAGAATTTAAAGGGAGGGAAAAAAAACCACACACATGCTGCTCTCACACAGAGCCAGGCCCCTTGGCCCCCAGGCCCACGGCGGGGGTACCTGGCAGAGCTCGGGGCACCACTGAGCTCGAGGAAGCGAGGAAGTGACTGGTTCTCGGGCAGGGGAGGAGAGGAGGCAGCCAGGGAGAGGAAATGAGGAGGGAAGGGGTGGCTGGAGGCTGCATGAGCCCCCCTGGTGGGTGCAGGGGAACCGAGTGGCCTTGGCCTGCAGGGGCAGCTGCTGGGCTGCGAGCGGTGGCCACGGGCTGACCCCAGGCCAGGGTGGGGAGGAAGGGGAAGTGTGTGCCGCCGGGGCTCACTCACTGGGCGGGAATGTCGGGACACCACACGGGGCCCCCGTGCCAGGCACAAACTCCAAAACAACTTGTTTCCTGTTACTCACTCCTGGGGCCCAGCCAGCACCCCGAGCCCCCCTCACCCCGTGGTGGCTCGGCTCACGCTCGAGGAATGACCGCCTCAGGGAAGACAGGTTGGGGACAGTAAAGGGCCGGGAGGGCCCTCACTGCGGTGGACCCCCTGGAGGCATCTCCCGGCTCAACCTGCCTACTTTCATTACCAGCTACTGGGGCCTAGAGATGGACGGCGCCTCCCTGAGGAGGTAGCTCCCTGCGGCATCGCACCTCAGCCCCCACCCAACGTGACCCCCTCGCCCGCTCGCCCGCCCAGGCCTGAGCTCCTTTGCTGCTCCTTAAACCTCCCTTTGTCCTCATTTCTATAATGGCGGCGGGGGAGAAACACTAATAGTTGACCTCCAAGTTCACCCTAGAAGTTCTGAGTCTGTTCTAGAAGCAGAGGAAGGAGAGACAGGGACCACCCCCAGTAGGGCAGCGCAGGGAGTCTGGTCTGGTTGGTACCTGGGACCCCTCAATTCTCATGGACACAGCCCTTTAAAAGCCCTGGGCTGGGTGCCAGGAACCCTGAGCCCTGGACAAATCCCTTCCCCTCTCCGGGCCTGGGTAAAACATGAAGTATCACCATTCCTGGCCCGGCAGGTCAGGGAGAGCCATGTTCCTATGCAGGCACAGGATGGGGCATCTCCCACTCTTAACAGCCTCCCCAGAAGAGCCAAGCTGCCGCCATCTGTTCACCTACCAGTTTTTTGGGTCTGCCCCTTGGTTTCCTCCCTGGAGTTGTGGTGGTTTTCTAGATGGTCAGAGAAAAGATCCACTAAGTCAAAGATGTTCCTGACGGTGCTCACCCAATGACCAGTGCCCTGGATGGTGAGGGAGAGCAGGGAGGGGCAGAACTACCTTCCTCTGCTCGGGGCAGCCCAGGACTCTCAGCCCAGCAGGCCCACCCGAGTCCAGCTGGTGATGACTGGCCAGCCACACTGCCCCCCCCCACCCCAACATACACACACGCCCCCCACTCCCTCCTCCACCCATGACTCAGAGGATATGAGTCGTGTCTTAGAAAAAATAAAATAAAAAACAAAACAACTTCTCTGAAAGGCTGATGCCACTGTAGATCTGGCCTTCCCTGCTTCTCCCCACTCCCTCAGGAGCCAGGGGGCCTCCGGGAGAAAAGGTGACATTCTCAGCCCAGGACCTGCCCCTTCGCTCCTCCCAACTCGCCTCTCTCCAGACCAGGAAAGCTGCGGGACATCTGACTTGATTTCCCCATTGTCCTGGGCAGGACCAAGGCCCCAGAAGTGGGACCTCAGTCATTGCCCCACTCTCTTCAATTAGCAAAGACACATCATCCCCCATATGCCAGAGAAAAAGAGGGTGCCAAGAATGAGGACAAGCCAGCCCTTTCCCAGACCTCCTATAGCTGCTGTCGTGGGGAGAGGGCCCTCCTCAAGCCTCACCCGGGTCTTGGCAGCGCCCTTGTTTTTGCTCCCCTTCGGTCGGCCCCGAGGTCTCTTAGGTGTTGGCACTTCGCTGGGCTCCTTCTGCAAAGACAGATGGGGCAGTCAGGGACACAGAAGCCACCTGCCCCACCCTTTTCAGGACAGAGCCCTCTGCCCCAGCCCAGGAGAATTAAGTCTGCAAGCCATCCCCCAACTCTGGAATCCACAGGAATCATGGCAGGCAGCCCTTGGGATTCAGGTTCTCCATCTGAATATCTTTTACAAAGTCTCTCCCCTTGCTTCCCTATGACAGCAAAATGACAAGAGACCAGAAGGCCTCTGGGAAGGGTGTCATGGGGGCAGAAAGACACTCTTAGGCAGCTCTGTCCACATGCCAGCTCGGCCACTGACTAGCTCTAAGATCTTGGGCAAGACACTTAATGCTTGAGCCTCAGTTTCCCTCATCTGTAAATGGTGACAAGACTTACCTTGCAGGGTGTCACGAAAACTAAATGAAAAATGTACAAGTGTCCAGCACTGGGCTGTGATCATTGCCCACCCCCTCAGATGATGCAGAAGAGGGGAAAGGATCCCCCTTCCCCCTAGAGGGAACCTACAGCCTCTACCTGCAAACCAGACTCCCTTCAGGCTGCCTCCTAGGGAGAAGGAGTTATGTCCAGATCTTGGAACCCCAGAGATCCCTGCCCATTGGTGTCGCTGAAATTTTAATAAGCCCGAGACAGAATAAAAAACTGCTACATAATGCATAGAAGCTGGGCAGCAAAGGCACGTCAGCTATGGTTTCCCAAGGCGGCTGCCTGGGGGCTCTTCACGGTCCAGTAACCCAACACCCCTTCTCTGACACCCCCGCTGACCACAAGCTAACAGGCGGCAGGGGTGGGCCTAGGGAACGAGACTAAGAGGATGAGCTCCCCACACACAAACTGTGGGCTCTGAAAGAGGCAGCTGAATTCCACCACCCGTCAGACTCCTCACGGCTCCTGAGAGTCAGTACAGGCCTCTCCACCTACAGATGGGGGGCGGCGACCGGGGCCCGGTGGACACAAGCTGCCTGAAGTGTAAAGAGCAAGGATCGACCTCATCTGCTTTCCTCTCCTCTCCCCCACGAAAGGGAAGTAATGGGGCTTCACCAACAGCTGCCCCTTACGTAGGGATAGCTGCCCCTCTGTGAGAGAAACCAAGATCTCCCCCATGTAGCAGGTGGTCCCCACAGCCTGACTGGCCAAGCTCCCTGGGGTGCCCACAGTGCCAGGCTGGCCTTTTAACCCCACGGGACCTTTGTGAGGGGCAGAACCAGGGCTCTCAGTCACTCTGCCACCAACTCCCCAACATTTTAAGCTTCTTGGGCTTCCGTTTCCTTTTACAGAGCTGGGGCAAAGCCCAATCCAGGGCCACTCAAGGAGGTCCGTGAACAGGTGCTGGCCCAGAAACTGTTACTGTCCTGGGATGAGGAACTACAGAAACGTACAGTAAGTATTTAGAAACCTTCATAGTAAATTTCATAGTAAATTAACAAAGTACTATCGTGTGCAGTGAGTATAATAACAAAAAACGCTGGGCTTACGTATGTAAATGTTCACGTTTCTATAATTCATCTTTACTGTTTCATAAATGCACTGGTCCACGATGGACTGGAAATAAAGGGTGGGTGGTTTACCACAGTGTATAAGCACTGACTGGCCTGCGTGACTACAGGGTCACTTCTGGCTTGGACTTTCGGGCTCGGGCTCAGGGTTCCCTCAGGCTGCACTTCTCTCCCAGGCTCTCAGGCACCAGGGATGCATGTGTGGGGAGAACACACATGTACAGGAATGACGCTGCGCCCTGCCAGTCCTGTTTTCACCTGCCAAGACGCCTGGCACCTCCCTAGCCCAAAGAGGTAAACCGAGGCAAAGGTTTGGACACCCACCTGACTCCCTACCAGCGCCGTCCCGGGACTCACCGGAGGCTGCTTGCGCGGCCTGCCCCGCCCTCGCTTCTCAGTGCCGTCCTTTTCCTGCTTGGAGGCCAAGGGCTGGCTGGACTTCGAGCTCGACTCGCTCATCTTCCCTTGTCGGCAGAGCAGGTGGAGGAGCGACGGCTGGGATGCTGGGAGGCGGGAAAAGTTGTTTTAAACAAAACCTCTTGCTTTAGCCGCCTCCTACCCCCTCACCACTCCCACCCTCAAAATGCCCGGCAGGAAACTGCCTGCTCCCAGGGGTCCCCGCGATTCCCACCTGGGCCGATGGGGGCATCTGCCCAGCCCAGCTTGCAGCCACAGGGCGGGGCTGGGCCGTTGGCCCTAATCAGCTCCTTATCTCCTCTTCAGAACGGCTCTTTGTCGTCCTGCCAGCCCCACAGGGCCCGGGCCCAAGAGCCCAGCCAGCCCAGTCCTGGCTGTGGGTAAGGCCGCCCTGGCAACAGTGTGGGTGAGATGGGGGTCCTCACACTGCCAGGGCCCCCTCCCTCCACCAAGCTGTCCCTTCTCTTCAAGAGAAAACCGAGCCTGGGTAGCTCGCAGGGAACAAGGGAGGAAAGGTAAGCAGAGAATGAGCCCTGGGCATCTGGCAGCCATAGACATCAATCCCCGGCCCACCTCGTCCACGGTACTGCCCATCTGCCAGAGCCCCACCAGTTCTTTCCGCTGCTCTCTCCCTGAGTAAAAGCCTTGGGGGTTCAAAGACGGGGACGATTTGGAAAGAAGGGTGAAGGGGGTTAAAACTGCAGTGGGTGAGGTGGGAGGAAGAAAAGAAACCCAAAGCTGAAAGGTGAATCTCCTCTTCCCCCTTGCCCGCCCCCACCCACCTGGAGTGAGATGAGATCTTTCTCTTTGATGCCTCCTTACACGAGGGGCAGGGACTTGTCCAACTGAGAGGGGCCCTCGTAACACATGCTAGCTGACTCCCTGAAGCCCTAGCAGGGCTGATCCTAAAAGCTCCTTGGTCCCTTTCTAGCATCTCCCCTCTCCTTAGAGGCCTGTTTGTGCTTCATCAGCCCTATTAATATAGAATTTACCTGAAACCCCCCTCTGCAAGGAGTATTTGGGAGTCTCTTCCAGAGGCTGAGAAAAGACAGCGAGGGCCCTCGCACCCCCATCCCTGTCCTCCCCGTTATTATCCCCAAGTTACAGATAGAGACGTGTCCTGGGAGGCCTATGGTTCCACACTTCCCTGATAACCAATCCCTGGCTGCCCTTGGCAAAGGGTGGGCCCAAGTGGCTCCACTTCTGAAAGCCCCTCAATCTATAAAATGTGGGTAATGATAAGGCACCTGCCTCACCTACCTCTCCAGACTGCGGCAAGGATCAAACCAGGTAAAAGTTAAAAACGCTTAAACAACAGAAAGCTTCATTCCAGATCAAAATGAGAACTAGAACGTTTGAAAATGACTTTCTTTCCCCTTTTCAGATTCAGACAATTTCCAATTTTAACCCAATGAGAGGAAAGACTGTTTTTGCAAACTTGTGATTGTTAGAGGGCCTGAGGCCCCCGATCCTCAAGTACTGAAATTCTCCAGACGGCGGGACTTTGGTAATTATTCCATTTTATAATATTTCAGACTTGAAGACCCTTTTAAACAAGGTGGTTGGTGATTTATCCTGCTCCATCATTAGTGGCTTGGCCTGCTCTGTAATTGCAGGCAGTGATTAGAATCTTATATTACACCACAGGTCCCCCTTCAAAACTAAACATCACAATTAATCAGCTAAATGAGTGCTGACCTCACATGAGGTTTGCTGGAGGCCCCCTCGGAGAGGTGGTTCCAGTTGGGCAAAGCCAGCCCCTAATCCCATAAAGCCTGGGCCAGCCTGCCTGGGGATCCTGGTGGGTGTCCCTGGTGTTTCCCCCCACCTCTTGCTGCTGGGGACCCTTTAATCCCCTCACCCCCACCCCAGATCCAGGACTCCAGAGAAGGCAAGGCCTGAGGCCCTCTCTGGTGAGACCAACAAATGCTTGTCTCTTCCACCTGTTTCTGAACATCAGAGAGACCAGGCTTGGCAAAGCCACGTTTAGGGTCCAACTTCAATCCTTCAGTTGGTAATAAGCCCTTTCAGGCCTCAAGCCTGTCTCCTCCACACACTGTGCACGCAGTGTGGGCTCCACAAATGCTGAGGCAATCTGCAGGAATGACTCTAGGAAATCATCCTGGAACCACCTTGTTTTCCCCAAAATAGTAGCCCAGAGAGGGCTGATGAGTTGCCCAAGGTCACAGAGCAAGTTGGCGAGCAGGATGGAGTGGGTTGCTGGCGACCCTTCTAGCCCGCCACTTTCCTTACCCGTCTGGGGGCTGGTAAAGTCCCTATCATCCCTGTTGCAGACCCGGGGCCCAGGGTGACTCTGCAAGTGTCTGCGCCCGGCGGTTGCAGGTCGGCCGGCGGGACTGGGGGCTAGAGTGCGGGGGGGGAGGGGCGCAGGCCGCTTTCGCAGGCGCGGGAAACCGGTGCACCCCGACCGCATGCACCGCCACGAGGGTGCACCCGGCCCCACTTCCTGCCAGAGGGGGCACCCAAGCCCGCCTTGGGGCAGGAAACCTGGCGCGCGCGGGGGAGAGGAAGAAAGCCACCTCCCTCCGCGCCCTCCCCGCAAAATAAAGCCCCAGAAAAAAAAATTGAAACGGGGAGTCAAAGGGACTAGTTCCAACAGAGCCCAGCAAAGCAGAGAAACCAGTTTGTGGGGGCGGAAGGCAGGCCGGGCCCTGGGGGCTGAAGAGGCGCGGGCCGGGCCAGAGGTGGGGTCGGGGTGAAGCCCCAACCCAGGCCGGCGATTCGGCCTCATCTGCGGAGGGGCGCCAGGAGACAGGCCGAGCTGGAGTAAGGCCGAATTGCGGGGTCCCTGCCCATCCCCCTCACTTCTAGAACTTCCCCAGGCTGCGGGGGCCACCCGGCCCCCCACTCTCCCCTGGCGCCGCAGCCCGTTCCTCTCCCCGCCCCCCACAACCCAGGCCCGGGCTCGGGCTCGGGCGGGAGCGGCGGCCGCGCGAGGTGCACCGGGCTCCGCCGGGTGCACAACTCGCGCTCGCCGCAGCCGCGCGCCCCCTCCCCCACCGCGCGCTTTTCCCGGGTCCCCGCCCCCCGCAGGGCGCCCGCGGCGCGGGGGAAGGGGTGCCGGTGCCCTCCCCGCGCCGCCGGGCCCCGCCGCCCGCCCCCGCGCCGCGCGGCCCTCCCCCGCCGGCGGCTCGCGCAGCCCCGGCCTGGGAATAAAGCCGGAGGCGCGCGCTGCAGCCCCGGGCGGCTTGCAGGAGGGGCGGCGTGCAGCGGGGGCGCGGGCGCCCCCCTCCGCCGCCGCCGCCGCGGGCCCCGGGGACGACTCACCGCGAGCTCGGCCGCCGGCCTGCGGTGCGCGCTCCGGGCTGCCGGGAGCGACGGTGCTGGGCGCTGAGGACCGGCCTGGCTCCGCCGCCGCCGCCGCTGGTAGCAAATGCGGATCTGAAACCGGGAGAGAGAGCAGAGGCGCTCAGAGACCGCCGCCGCCGCGTGCTCGCCGCCCAGGCCCCCGCGGGGTATTTATATGTCACATCCAGGCGGGGGGACAAAAATATTCCCCCTCCCCCGAAGGATGGCGAGGGGCAGGAAGCTAGGCACGGCCCGTGCGCGGCCTCAATAAATAAATAATTTAATTAAATGATAGATATAAAAAAAAAGAGCCACCGGAGGGGCCGCGAACTCACGCCTTCTTGGAGCCGCGCCAGGGCCAGAAATAGCCCGGGCTCGGAGTCCCAATTAGAGGAGCGCAGCCCCGGCTCAGGGGAGCTTAAAAAGAGCGACCCAGGGGCAGGGGGGACGGGCCCGCCCGCGCCAGCCGTGTCACTGAGGGGGGCGGGGCCATGCAAATGAGCCCGGGGATTTAAAAGGGCGGCCGCCCGCCAGCCGCCGCCGCCGCCGCGCGGGTGGGTGCTGAGTTCGGGGAGGGGCGAGCGGTGCCGGGCTTCTGGGGGCGGGCGCGCGCGGGAGGCCTGGACTGGGAACCCGAGGCCACGGCCCACTTCCCACAGTCCCGGCCGGGAGACAGGGGGAGGTGTTTAGAGGGGTCACCAAGCAGTCCTTCGGGGGGGGAGAGGGCGTCCTTACTGCATGGAAAGGGGGTCCCCAGGAGAGTCACCTCTTGGGGCCTTCCGGGTGTGTGGGCCTGGCGCCCGCGGGGCGCGTGGATGTGGGCGGGTGTTTGTGCTTGCGGGGGTCCGTGCGGGCGGCAGGGGTGGAGAGAAACACGCCGGTTGGAGAATTTCGCGGCCTACCCGCAGCTCCCTTCGCCCAGGTACGCGGCTCCTAGATTTTCCCTGGGCGGACAGGTGTCAGCATGTGCATTTCGCTGCCAACCCGCGTGTGGCTGACTGGTGAAATGCAGGTCTTGTGAAATTCAAACGTGAAACTTGTGAAATCCAGGGTTTAAATTTATTAATGGGCCCGAGTGAACCATAATCAAGGTGCAGCCTTCAAACGAGGCAAACGATTGGCTCCTTTGCAGGTAAACCTGAGGAAGGGTTTACTCCTTTAGGTGACCCGGATGGTGTTTTGGAGACCAGCGATCCCTCCTGGTACCCTGGCCCCTTCCGCTGTGGCTTTTTTAAAAAATAAGAAAGCGTTAGCCGGTGGTCGCCTGGAAGCACTTTGAGGGCAGGAACTGGGTCTACGCACGCCGTACCCGCCACGCCCGGCGCAACAAAGACTTGTACAAACGAGAAGGAAGCCAAAGTGGGAAGATGGCGGGGAGGGCGGTGGGAGAAGAAAGGGCGCTGTCAGGCGCGCCCTGCAGGCCGGGCCTGCACCTCCCCGCCCCTGGTCCCTGAGGCGGCCTTCCACACCTCCCGTGGTTCAGGGAATTGCAATGCGGCCCAGTGACACACGGCTGTGACTCATGTTTTTCCTTGCTCCCCTTCTTCCTCCCTGGCCGTTGGAGGCCCCGGCCCAGCCCCCTCCTCAGGGGGCGAGCCGGCGGTGGAGGGGGACGCCAGGAAAACCCTGAGCCCAGCGTGGAGGCGGGGTGGGGAACCAGAGGGGCTGGGCCTCCTAGTTTCAGGAATGTTTCAGGAATGTTTCCGGTGGGGGTGGGGAGCGGGGCCGAGCGGGCGCTCGGGCCGGGGGCAGCACGTGCTCGGCCGGGTGGGGGCGGGGACGCCAGGGCGGGAAGGCGCTGGGGGCCAATCCTGTGGGTTCAAAGAGGAGGGCGCGGACCTAGGGCCGGCCGGGGCTAGGAGTGGGCCGGAAGGGCGCCCTCCGCGCGCCCGTTCCACGCCGCGCGCCCAGGTGGAACGTAGTTTCTGAGAAGTGCCCAGGCTGCCCCGGAAGGGGAGAGGAAATCACCGAAGGGCGGCCTGAAGGGAGAGGAGGGTAGAGGGGGAACGCGAGGGCGAGGCTGGGGGAGGGGCGGCCTGCCCCTTTGTCTGGAGCGGGGGGTGGGGCGGGGTGCAAGGCACGCTGCTCCCTCCATCTTTGTGCCCTGCCTGCAGAGCGCGCGCGTAGTAGGCCGCAAGTAGGTTTGGCTGGAGGGCCTTGAGTTGCTAGCTCGAGAACCTCTGCAGTGTTGAGTGTAAGAGCGACCCTTAGGCCCTTACCCTACCCGCCTGGGTCAAAGGCCCCTGCCAGCAACCCGGGCGTCCACGCCGGTGCAGGGAGAGCCCACCCAGAGCCGCGCGCCCCTACCCACAGCCTTCCCCAAGGCTGCCCAGGCTTCCAGGCCCGGGCTCCGGGGCTGGCGGCCTTTCTAGGCCCCTCCCCTTGGCGCAGCTAAGCTCGGGGCAGCTCTCCCTGGCCTTGTGAGGCCAGTGGTGGCCCCTGAGAGGGAGGGGAGGTGGGGAAGGGAGAGGGCCTTCCGTCGCGAATGGGCTGTGGGAAAACTTGGCCAACTTTTTGGCCCACTTGTAACGAGCCGATTTGATCTTATTTTTCCTACTCTTATTTTCCCCTCGTCCTGATTTCTTCACCGACTTGTTTGTTACCTTGTATTATGTCTGTGTATTTTTGTAAGCCACCTCAAACCCTCTGGAAGGAGGCAAGCATAAATTTGTAGGCAAACATATCAATAGCAGCTTGTTCCTCACCCACACCCTTGAAATCCAAATAACTCTACCCACTGACCCCCACCTCCATTCTTTCTGGATTGCAAATGCCCCGAATTGACTTCCTTTTTTTCCTCTTCAATAAGTATTTATTAAGCAGAAGGGTGAATGACAGGGATAAAGATGAATAAGACATAGTCCTTGCCCCAGCGAATTTCATGTGTAGAGGAATCAACCAGGAACACACCAGAGAAAGCTGAGTAACAATTGCAGAGATGCCATGAGGAGAAAACATTCAATCATTCATTCATTATTTATTGTAGGCCTACTGTGTACCAAAAACTAGTTCAAACTCTTAGGGTAAAACAATGAACAAACTATGAAATGAAATAGAGTTTCATTGAAAGAATGAAACAATGAAAAAGAGTTCCCTGCACTCTTGAAACTTGAATTAGGGGGTTAGGTGCTTTAAGAGAGACTTGGGTGCTACAGGAGGAGAGAGGATGGGAGCTGGCGGGGAGGGGCTGGTGTCAGGGAAGTCTGGAGGAGATGGACTTGGGCAGGCTTTAATGGGATTTGGGTAGGTAGGGGCTGGGTGGGTGGCCTCTGGGGAACAGTCTGGTAGAGGGGAGCAGTTCTAGGCCTGGGCATCAACCCCTTTAGTCAAGGCCTGAGGAAGGAGTCCGGGGAATCAGCCATATCAGAACCAGTCTTCCCCGCAGGAAGCATTTTCTTACGTCAGAGTTGGATTATACAGTTTTCACAAGGACAACCCAGTGAACTTAAGCGAACCCATCAGGAATGTCCAGGGAATGGGGAATTCGGGTCAACTTTATTTTTCAGGACAGCTGAAGGTTAAGCTCATTTTCACTTGGGCTGTTGAAATTCTTCCCAGTGAATGTTAGTTCTTTCCCTGCCTTACTAAGTGGAGTAGCAGGGCCTAGCGATCTCTCAGTTGTGGCTTGGAAATGTGGAGGTTTTGGTAGGTAGGGGTGTCTCTTAGCATTCTGTGGGGATTCGTGTCTCGATTCATCTCTGCAGTCAATATATTTGCTTAATCAGTTTACCTCTTGCTTTTGAGTCAACTGTAGCTCTTAGGAGAGTAGAGGAAAAGACCAGTGTGATCATTCCATTTAGTGACTGAGTTAGTCAAGGTTTTCCAGAAGGCGTGGGGATGAGATGTGATGATGTTCTGTGTGTCCAGCCCAACATGGAAGGTAGACGGGAAGAGGTGGGCAGAGGAGGAACAGGAATTATTTTACCTATTGTCCAAACCAGGAAACCTTTTAAAGTAAACCTGTTACTGATGAAAACTATACATACAGAAAATGCACAAATCCTTTGTTCAGTTCACTGCATTTTCATAAAGTGAGCACCCTTGTGTCCCCAGCACGCAGGTCAAGAGACAGAACATCTCCAGCCTCCCCTTATGTCACCACCGTCCCAACTTCTAATAGCATCCTCTGGTTTCACCTTTCAGGTGCATTGTATGGATGGAATCACAGGTTAGGTACTCTTCTGGGTTAGTTTCCTTTATTCAGTGTTTTGTCTGCAATTCATTCATGTCATTGCATGTGGCTGCAGGATGTTCATTCTCATTGCTGCATAGTTAAGTGGTGTGAATGTACCACAGTTTAGATATCCATTCTGTTGAAGGACATTTAGATAGTTTCTGGTTTGGGGCTATTACAAATAGTGCTATTGTGAATGTTCTAGTGTCTGTTGGTAAGTAGATGTACAAATTTCTGTTGGGTACATGCCTAGGAGAGGAAATCCTGGATCATAGGATATGTATTCCCAGCTATTAGAGACAAGCAGAGCACTTAAGAGCAAAAGGAGTTACTATTAATAGTTGTGACTAGACTAGGAACGTGAACCTGACCTGGCCCATTGCAACTGGGGTTGACCTGGACCATATCAACAGGATTGGCCTGGGTAAGCCTGATATAGGGTCCACCCTAGTGCCACAGTGACCACTCTCCTGGAGAGCCACCCAGCTACTAGTACATCTGGTCATCTGGCAGGATCCATCCTCCGGGCCCTGCTGACCACAGGCTGTGCTGCCAGGAAGCCTGGCAGGGCCAGAGAGGAGGAGGGCCTTTTCTCTGCTTCCACTTTCGAGGGAAAAAACTCTCCAATGAATAGGACGGCCCAGGAGACGGGCACCACTCTGCCCCCCTGCCCTGAGCCAGCAGCCCACCCTGCATGGCCCAGGATACCAATGAACTTCATCAGCTACCTACTTCAGGGCTGGAACCCAGGGAAGCCCAGCTCCTCACCAATCTCGGGGAAAAAACCTGAGGAAAAGGGGAAGTTGAGGAGCACATACTAAATGCTTATGTTCTCTCAAATCCTTCAACCCCCTACCAGGTCAGTAATGCTATTGCCCCCATTCTACAGGTGTTAAAACTGAGACTCAGGTTAAATAGCTTGGAATTCTGCCACTTTTTCCTCCACTGCTTTTTCTCCCAGACTGGGTAGGCTTGCTTCCTTCTCCCAGCCTGGCAAGATAGGGGATGTGGCCTTGAACAAGGTAGCTACATTCCCTGTCCTCAGGGGGCTTACTTTGAGTGACCTGGGGAGACAGACCAGTACATGGCTTCATCAGTGTGGTACCCTCTGTGATGGGTGCCTGGGGAGCACAGGGCAGGGGCCCAGGGTGTGGTGGAGCATCCCAGGAGGCCTTGGAACCAGGTGAGGGAGAGAGCAGAGCATCTGACATACAGTGGGCTTGGAGCTGTGACAGATATGGTGGTCTGGCATTCGGCATCTTCCCCACTCCTTTGAAGCTATGGTTTGGGATGTGAATTAGGTTCCCCTTTGAAAGAGTGAAATTTGGAGGGAGGAAGCAAGGGGGGGGGCTGTGGAGATGTGGGGTTTTCTGCAGAACATCTGTCATCCAGTCACCAGCTTTGTGAGGGTCTATAAGCAGGAATGGTGGCAGAGGGGCCTCCTGCCGCTGGATCACAGCTCAGCCACGCAGGTGGGGCTTCCTGATGTCCTGCCCCCTGGATCAGGATAGAGGCAGGCAGTTCAGTTTGTGTTGTTCCATGAGGCTCAGCCCAGGGTTGGCTCCTCCAGTTCTTCCAATGGTTTTGTAAGCACCTAATTCCCACCTAATTCCTAATTAAATATTAAATCTCTTTCTACCTAAAACGTAAGGCATGTCCCTCCTCTGCTAGAAATCCTCCCGGGGCTCCCATCTAAAACAGAGTGAAAACAATGTCCTCACAAAGGCCCTGCAATCTGCATCCCCTCCATCCCTCTCATCTCCTACCTGTTGCTCTGTTTCAGCCACACAAGCCTCCTCGATGTTCCCCAGACCTGCCAGGCATGAGCTCACCTCAGGACCTTTGCATTTGTCATTCCCTCTGCGTGACTTGCTCTTCCCCTAGACATCCTCAGGGCCTGCCCTCTCACTGCCTCAGGTCTCTCTGTTCAATATTACTTGTCCATGCTATTTAAAACTGCACATCTCCCCCTACAGTCCCTCACCCACTTTACCATGTTCTTCTTTTTTTTTTCCCCTGTAACACCAGTTTCTAACATGCTATATAATTAACTTTTCTACTGAGCTGTTGAACAATAAAAGTGATATGTATTGCATTTTGTGCCAGTTCTCCCCACTGCAAGGCTAGCGCCATGAAGGCAGGATATTTTATCTTTCTGTTCACTGGGTATCCCCAGGACCTAGGACAGTATTCAAGCTCACAAAATGTGTTGAATGAAGAATGATTAGCCAAAGTTATCAGCAGAGGCCAAGCCACAGGGCAGCAGTTTAGGGATCTGTCCCTAAACTTCAAGGCAAAGAAAAGAGCAAGGAACCCAGCAGTTCACCATGGTAGGGACAGAGTGGCCCAAACTGAGTGGGACAGGGTTTCTGCACCTTACAGAGACACCTGGTTTTGTCTGAGTAGGTTAAACATTGCTGCACCATCATTATCATGTGATCTGGGCCCAGACTCATTTCCAGCGGGCATTACCTTCCGATTTTATAGTTTGCCACCAATCGTGGGAAATTGTTTTTTTCCCCTTGGTCTCAGGTTCAGTCAGCAGGAGCTGGCAGCCACCTGACAACCATCTTGGTCCTTTGGCTGGGGCAGACTGGCTGGGTTGCTTGTTGGTGTCTGGGCAGTGGTGGCAGCTCAGCGGGACTGTGCTTTGGAGAGTGTAAGGTTTATACTTTACATGGAACAAAATAGTTTCCCTTTTGTCTAAGGTACTTTCTGACAATATCCAGTGGAACAGGCTCTGTGGGTAAAATGCCCCCAAACATGTCGCATCCTCCCACTCAGGAATGGCTGAAAATACACTTTTTTTTTTTTGGCCGTGCTGCAGGGATCTTAGTTCCCCAGCCAGGGATGGAACCCAGGCCCCCAGCATTGGGAGCTCGGAGTCCTGGACTGCCAGGGAATTCCCAGAAAATACACACTTTAATCTTGTGCAGCCTGTGGAAGTCCTGTGCACGTGAGCCAGTGGAAGGAAGTGTTAGAGCAGCGACGGCAGGCCTGTGACCCTGTTCTCTGCGGGCTGGGGTGTGTTCTGGAGTCCTTGAGGCCCTGCGCTGGGTTTGTCTCCCCCGGCCGCATGCCTGCTGGGGTTGGATGTCCACGTCAGCCCGTTAACCAGCTGTGGGACTTGGGAACTCATGTCCTATGGCTTTAGCCACCTGTTCCTACCCATGTCACACTTTGGGAACAGGCCCTAAGGTTTCAGGAGATTCTCATATGGTCTTTGACTTCTGTTCTCTGTCTCTATTCCTTGCTGCTTTCCAAGGGGGGATATGTCCTGGGCCAGGGAAGGGGAACACTGACACCTGGGGCCTTCAAAAGTGACTGTTCTGCCTAACTGGCTGTGGGGAGGCTCCCTCCTGCCAAGGTCGGGGGGTTGGATGAGTCCTGCCCGGTTCCTTCTGCCTCTGCAGGGGGACGCTGCTCTGAATGGGAGATGTGCCCTGGGTCACACAGTGCTTTGTCCCCTCCAGGCCACTCTGAACCCTCACCCCGAACTTTTCTTAGGGTTGAGAGTGCGGCCCTGGGGGTCTCCATACTGGGAACGCACAGGAGGGGCTGCTGCCTGTCTGATCCAGAAGCACATGGGGCGCCGAGGAGGACTCACAGCCCCACGGGCCACAGGCCAGAGTCGACAGGGAAAGGAAAGCAGGGTGGAGGTCGAAGGGCGGGGGCCTGGGCTGAGGAGGAGGTGGGCTGGGGGTGGGGGGAGGAGCCCACACAAGGCCAGGGATTCGCCGGAATCCTCCAGGGCTTTGTTTGGTTCTTCTGCACACCGCGAGCCTCTCACCAGGCCTAAGGGGGCCTTGGCGCTCAGCAGAAGTTTGCTGAATGGATGGATGAATGAGAGCGAAAGGGGCTGGGGGAGGGGCGGAGGAAGTGGGTAGCTGGGGGAGGGGAGAGGGTGGGGGAGGGGAGGTAGCCACTGGCTGGAGAGCGGAGGAGGAGGAGGGAGGCGGGCAGAGCTGGGCGAGCCTGCTGGTCTAGAATCCGGCCTGGAGGAGATGGCGACGGGGAGGGGCCCAGCGGCTGCCCTCCCCACCAACCTGGCTTAAAGCCTCGTTAGTCCCTGCCCCTGGCCTCCAGGCCTCTCACCAACCTCACGAATCCTGGGGGTCATCAGTCCTCTAAGGCCTAGTCCTCACTGTGAATTGAGTAGCCAGCTTCTTTGTTTTCCTACTTTCTTTATTACTTTCCAGCCACTAGGGGGTCGGTGGCCCTGCCCTCTGGGACTAGAATATCTGAGTGGCCCCGTGTGGTGGGCATCTTCAGTCTGTTGGCAAAACCAGCCTTGGACCCTCCCCCCCACTCCCCTCTCCCCACCCTCGCCTTATCTCTGAGGTCTGGATGGCGGGAAATACAGCTACTGGGATCTGGGCAGCTTAGGAGAGTCTGGGGTAGGTCTCCAGGGGTAGAGAGTGAGCCTGTGAGCAGAGAAAACCCAAAAGCTTGCCCTGCAGGCAGCTGCCAGGGACTCCTGCCGGAAGCAGTGGAGCTCGATGTGGGCAGTGCCAGGCAGGAGCTGCTGACAGCCAGGTTTCTGGGTCACCATCCAGGGTGCCCTGCCAGTTCCCAGGCTTTGGGGGTGGAGTGGGGTGAGGGCGGGTAGGCATCCCAAGCCCAGACCCTGCTGCCTCCTTTGTCTGGGCTGTTCTGGGCCCTGCTCCCATCCCCCTCTTCCAGCCTTGCTGGGGCCTCAGTCCCCCAGGAACGGGCTGATTGTTGATCTTCAAACTTCCCTTGGGCTTGTGGGTCTGCTGCCCTGGAGGTGGGGTATAAAGGTGATCCAGAACCCCTCCCACTCTCTCGCCTCCACCCCTGCTCCCTGGGGTCTGTCCACAGTTCCTATGCATCCCTTTTTCTGGCAGTTTTGCTCTTCATGGTAGGGATGTTTAGGGGCAGGAAGGCTTTCGCGGGCAGAAATCCTTCTAGTTTCTAAAGAAGGAAGTCATCTTCCCAGTATGGTAAAGTTGGCACCTGGTGCCCCATCCATCTGGGCACTGCCCTGTTTCAGCTTAAGGTGGTGGCTTGGTTCCCAAGAAGTCTACAATACTTTTCTCCCAAGAACTCAAGTACCCATCACACAGTCAGTGAAATTGAGGTTGAAAGATGTGAAGTATCTTGCTGTGGCAAGGGGTAGAAATGGATAAAAGATGGAGGGTCTGGGCAGGGGGGTCGAGGGCTAGGCTGTCTTTGGTGGCCATTAGGTGTTGGAAGTGGAGGGGATGTGACTGAGATTGGGAGGCTCTGTGCTGGCCACAGCTGCAGACAGCTGGAGGGGGTGGGGACAAAACTAATCTGATGAGTGTGCGTTACTCCAGTCTACACAGGAGGAATCATGGCCCCATTTCATAGGTGAGGAAATCGGGGCTCATCTATGAGGTCAGGAGACTTGCCAAAGCCAGTGGCAGAGCCAGAATTCAGAATATCTGCTGTCTCACTTTTCTGAATCCTGCCCCACCCCACCGGGCTCTCCCCACCCCCTACCCTGCTCTACTTTTTTTTTTTTTTTAATTCCATAGCCTTTATCTGACATCTAGACTCTGCCTCCCACCTTGCCACTTGGCACAGGTGGTGACCGAGCACTTGAAATGTGGCTAGTCTGAATTTAGATGTGATGGAAATACTATAAAGTCCTCACTGGCTTTCCAAGCCTAAGGGTTTTTTTTTTTTAATGTAGAAATACTCAGTTATATTCTGTATATGATAATATCTGGGTGTATTGGATTAATTATTAAAATTAATTTCATGTGTTTCTTTTTACCACTGTAATATCTCACAAAGCATGTGTGTCTCCCATTCTGTTTCTGTTGGACAGTGCTGGTCTAGATCATTTGCTTATGTACTATTTACTGTCTCCCCACCCCACCCCCAGAATGTCAGCTCTTGGAGGGCAGGAGTCGACATAGTTTGCTCACTGTCCTGTTTTGTTCACGGTTGTATTTCAGGTTTTCAGAGCCTGGCACTGGTTTTTATTATAGGTGTTCAGTAAATATTTGTTTAATTGAATGGAGCGGATCTGATTCCAGGTCAGTCTCGGAGGGTTAGGAGGGGAGCCTGAGGGAGGGGATCTTTCATCCCTATAGGACCCCAGGTTGCCTGTCTCCTTCTGCCACCCCACGGAGATCCACAAGGTGATCTGGTCGACCCCCAAGGGGTCCTTCTTGACACCCTGCCCCCCACTGCCTCTGGCTGCAGGTGAGCGATGCTGGAAGCTGGGAGAGGGACTGCCCTGTGGACGGAACAGACCGTAAGCGCCACTGGGACCCCAGTTGCTGGCCCCGATCTGTCCCCCCACCGCCCCCGGCAGGCAGGGGAGTCCCTGCGCGTCCACCCTCCGGAGCCCCGGGCCGGGCCCTCCCCGTGGTGGGCTGGGGGTGTGCGTGTTGTCGTCTGCGGGGAGAGCGTGGGGGTGTGTCCGGCTCGGGCTCACACAAGGTCACTGTGTCAGAGGCGCGTTCCGAACACTTTCTCTTTCCCTGCGATTCGATTGCGGCTCCGAAAGCCCCTTCCGTAGGGACTTCCCTCCGCGCCTGACTCACGCTGCCTCATGCGTGTGACTCAGGCCGGGCGCCGCGCCAGCCCCGCTCTCCCCGCCCGCCGCAGGGGCGGAGGAACGGCCGGCGACAGGGGGCGGGGCGTGCGGGGACGGGTGCCCGGGCGGAGAGCGGGGGAGACCGACGCTCTGGCAGAGATGGGGGACTGAGGGGCACAGGGGTACCGTCTAGAGGGGAGTGACAGAGGAACTGAGCTGGGGGGATGGATGAAAGTCAGCGGTAGGAGAGGCTGACCGAGGGAGACTGAGCAAATGGGAGGAGAGAGAGAGAAAGTGGAGAAGGACACAGAGACGGGAAAGAGAGAGCCGAAAGCCTCCGCGGAGGCCCTGACAGACCGAAGGTGGGAGGATGGACAAGTGACAAGTGAGAGGAAGGGAGGAGAGAGGAGGGAGACAGGAGCGCGTGCGGGCTGCCGCCCCCGAGTCCTGCCAACTAACACCTGGGGGCCGCCGGCCTGTCCTGGGAGGCTGGGCCGAGGGACCACCGCCTCGGAGCCTTGCGCTTCACTTGCAGCTCCGCCTTCCCAGCTCTGTGACAGCCGGCACCTGACTTCCTGTCTCTGCGCCTCCATCTTCTCATCCGCGAAGTGGGAGGCGGTGGTGGAGCAGAATCCTGTCCGCCGCCCCCACCGCGCCACCCCGCGCTTGTTATTCTCCTTCATCCACTCCCTTACCCTCCCCATCCACCCCTGCTCTGACCTGCTCTTTGCCTGGGAGGCTGACGCTTGGCTGCGTCCCTGGGCCCGCCCCTCAGCTGGCTTTCTGTTGGGCAGTACCCACTCGCAGGAGATCCGAGAGAAGGAGAGAAGCTGGGGTACTCCTTCCTCTGCCCTGGCCCTGCTTTGGCCCCTGGTCTGGCTGCAGCTGTGTCCCTCCATGACCGAAGCTCCAGGAACGTTAACATCTGCCCCTTACCCTTTCAGCCTTGGGAGTCACGACTTCCTGCCATTGTTGGGCCCAGTGCCACACCACCCCTCTCTGATCCCCTTCACCTGCCAGCACCCCTGTAAGGAGCCCCTCCGCTAAAGCCTCTCGAAGCCCCTGGGTTGGGTCCCCTTTCCTGCTGGGGCCCCGACTGCTGCACTGCAGGGCTAGCACTCAATGGAGCAGCACAGCACTTGGCACCCAGTAAATCATAGCTCTTACCATTATCCTGCTCTTTCCTGCCAAGGGTAGGAGGTGGGCAGAGATGATAGACCTCAGCAGAGTGATGCACAACATTAAAAAGCACTCGGATACCTATTAGGACTTTAAATCATCACAGTGAGTCTGTGAAACAAGGGTGGGGTAATTAACTTCGTCCAAATGAGAAACGTGCGGCTCATGCAGTTAAGAAGCAACACAATAGAATAGTGACACAATAGAGTGGTGACAGTGGGCTGTTTTCCTAAGGGTGATAGGCCAGGTTAGGAAGGGGGCAGAATAACAATAACAATAGTAGTAGCTAAGATGTAGTAATACTTCCCAAGTGCCAGACACAGTTCTGATATATTACTATTAACTCATTTAATTCTTGCAACAACCCTATGAGGTAGCTGCTCTCCTTACTGCCATTTTACAATTGTGGTAACTGAGGCACAGAGAGGTTAAGTAACTTTCCAAAGGCCACACAGCAGAGCTGGGCTGGAACATAGTCAGTCTGGATCCAGATCCACCACTCTAAACCTCTCCTAGGTAACCCCTTGGGGAGGGGTAGGCAGGGTGAGCACACCTGCATTTCAGGCTCAGTAGACAGCATGGGCAGAGCATTGGAGGGGAAAGAGATTTTGCTGCGGGTTTCAGAAATAACCAGCCCGTGCTGTTAGCGCCTGGGGGAGGAGAAGGAAGCAGCTGAACTTGACAATGAAAAGGAATTGGAGCTGATCTTGGGGAATCCACCTGTCAGCCAGGCGCATGGGCTTTATTCTGAAGGTAATAGGGCGCCACGGAAGGTTTTGAGCAGGGGTGGAGCAGGCTGGCATTTTAGAAAGGACTACTTTAAAATGCAAGAGAGATACTGTTTTTTTCCTATCAAATGGCAAAGAGCTTTAAAGTGATAATTCCCGATGCTGTCAACGTTTCAGAGCATTGAGTGCTCTCACATGTACCTGGTGAGAAGGAGTTGGTTTCACCTTTCTGGAAAGCAGCTGAGCCCTGTGTCGTGCTTGAGGAGGGTTCAGCCCTTTGACCTGCCAATCCCATTTCTAGGAATCTCGCCCCTGACATAATTAGAAAAGGGGTCAGAGATTTATGTCTCAGAATCTGAAATTCATTCCATCATTGATAATAATAGTAATAATAATAAAATGAAACAATATAAATGTCCAACAGGAGGGAATTGCTAAAATAAATTAAGAGCAAAGTATCACAGAATGTTTTATAGCAATTAATATAATTTTTTCAAAGAGAGTAAGTGCATCAGAAATGCTATAGATTTCTAGAACTCTTAGAAGTAATAACTGAGTTCATCATGGCTGCAGGGTACAAGATTAACACACAAAAATCAATCGTATTTCTATATGATAGCGACGAACAACTGGAAACAAATTAAGAAGACAGTACTATTTATAATTACTTCCAAAAAAAAAGAAACGACAACAAAAAGAAATACTTGGGTCTAAACCTAACAAAACATATGCAGGATGTCTATGCTGAAAACTATAAAATGTTAATGAAAGAAATCACAGAAGATCTAAATACACGGAGAAACCTATCATGTTCATGGATTGGAAGAGTCAACATAGTAAAGACGTCGTTTCTCCCCAGACTGATCGAATTTGTTTCCTAGAGCTGCTGTACCAAGGTACCACAAACTGGGTAACTTAAAACAATGGAGATTTGTCTCACAGCTCTGGAGGCTAGAGGTCTGAAATCAAGGTGTCAGCAGGATCATGCTGTCTCTGAAGCCTCCAGGGGAGGATCCGTCCCCGCTTCTTCAAGCTTCTGGTGGTTTGCCCACAATCCTTGGTGTCCCTCAGCTGGTAGCTGCAGCACTTAAACATCTGCCTCTATTGCTATATGGCATTCACCCTGTGTGTCTGTCTCTTCTCTTATAGGGACCTTGGATTAAGGACCCACCCTACTCCACTATGACCTCATCTTAACTAAGTACATCTACAATGGCCCTATTTCTAAATAAAGTCACATTCTGAGGTGATGTATTGGGCCCAAGTTAGGACTTCAACATATCTTTTTGGGGGACACAATTCATAAAACTGATCTATAGATTTAACACAATTCCAATCAGATCCCAGCAGGAATTCTTGTAGATACAGACGAGCTGATTCTAAAGTTTATATGGAAAGGCCAAGAAACGAGAATAGCTAAAAACAATTTTGAAAACGAAGAATAAAGTTGGAGGAATGACATGATCTGATTTTAGGACTTACAACAAGGCTTGCAGCATTAATCAAGAGTGTGGTGTTGTCAGAGGAATGGACACATAGATCAATGAAACAATAGAGAGCCTAGAAATAGACCCACATAAATATAGCCAATTGATTTTGACAAAGGTGCAGAGCAATTCAATGGAGAAAGGATAGTCTTTCCAACAGATGGTGCTGGAACTACTGGACATCTATATGCAAGAGAAGTGAACCTTGTCCTAAACCTCACACATTATACTAAAATTAAGTCAAAATGAGTTATAGATCTAAATGTAAAATCTAAAACTATGAAACGTCTAGAAGAAAACATAGGAGAAAATCTTCATGACCTGTGATTAGTCAAAGAGTTCCTAAAACATGACACTAAAACCGAGATCCATGAAAGAAAATAACTGATAAATTGGACTTCATCAGTTTATCAAAAGACTCTCTGAAAGATACTGTTAGAAGAACTAAAAGACAAAAAATTTTAAAAATAAAAAAACTGAAAGACGAGTTATGGGCTGAGACACAATATTTACAAATCATATATTTAACGAAAGACTTGTATCCAGAATTCATTAAAAACTCTTAAAACTGAACAGTAAGAAAACGACCAACCATTTTTTTTCTAATTGGAGTATAATTGCTTTACAATGTTGTGTTAGTTTCTGCTGTACAATGAAGTGAAGTGAATCAACTATATGTATACATATATCCCCTCCCTCTTGGACCTCCCACCTCACCCCCATCCCACCCATCTAGGTCATCACAGAGCACCGAGCTGAGCTCCCTGTGCTATACAGCAGGTTCCCACTAGCTATCTGTTTTACACATGGTAGTGTACTTATGTCAAACCTAATCTCCCAATTCATCCCACCCTCCCCTTCCCCCGCTGTGTCCACACGTCCGTTCTCTACGCCTGCGTCTCTATTCCTGACCTGCAAATAGGTTCATCTGTACCATTTTTCTAGATTCCACATATATGCGTTAATATACGATACTTGTTTTTCTCTTTCTGACATACTTCATTCTGTATGACGGACTCTAGGTCCATCCACATCTCTACAAATGACCCAGTTTCGTTCCTTTTTATGGCTAATATTCCATTATATATATGTACCACATCTTCTTTATCCATTCTTCTGTTGATGGACATTTAGGTTGTTTCCATGTTCTGACTATTGTAAATAGTGCTGCAATGGACATTGTGGTACGTGTGACTTTTTTTTAATAGAACTTTATTGGAGTATAATTGCTTCACAATACTGTGTTGGTTTCTGTTGTGCAGCAAAGTGAATCAGTCATATGCATACATATATCGCCATATCCCCTCCCTCTTGAGCCTCCCTCCCACCCTCCCTATCCCACCTCTCTAGGTCATCGCAAAGCAGCGAGCTAATCTCCCTGTGCTATGCTGCTGCTTCCCACTAGCTAACTATTTTACATTCGGTAGTGTATATATGTCGATGCTACTCTCACTTCGCCCCAGCTCCCCGCTCCCACCCCCCACCGTGTCCTCAAGTCCATTCTCTATGTCTACGTCTTTATTCCTGCCCTGTCACTGGGTTCATCAGTACCATTTTTTTTTTTTTTTTTTTAGATTCCATATATATGTGTTAGCATATGGTGTTTGTTTTTCTCTTTCTGACTTAACTTCACTCTGTATGACAGACTCTAGGTTCATCCACCTCACTACAAATAACTCAATTTCGTTTCTTTTTATGGCTCAGTAATATTCCATTGCATATATGTGCCACATCTTCTTTATCCATTCATCTGTCGATGGACAAAGGTTGCGTCCATGTCCTGGCTATTGTAAATAGTGCTGCAATGAACATTGGGGTGCATGTGTCTTTTTGAATTATGGTTTTCTCAGGGTATATGCTCAGTAGTGGGATTGCTGGGTCATATGGTAATTCTATTTTTAGTTTTTTAAGGAACCTCCATACTGTTCTCCACAGTGGCTGTATCAATTTACATTCCCACCAACAGTGCGAGAGGGTTCCCTTTTCTCCACACCCTCTCCAGCATTTATTGTTTGTAGATTTTTTGTTGCTGGCCATTCTGACTGGTGTGTGGTGAGACCTCATTGTAGTTTTGATTTGCATTTCTCTAATAATTAGTGATGTTGAGCATCTTTTCATGTGCCTCTTGGCCATCTGTATGTCTTCTTTGGAGAAATGTCTATTTAGGTCTTCTGCCCATTTTTGTTTTGTTTTGTTTTGTTTTTTTAATTTATTTATTTTATTTATTTATTTTTGGCTGTGTTGGATCTTTGTCACTGTGCACTGGCTTTCTCTAGTTGCGACAACCGGGGGCTACTCTTTGTTGCAGTGTGTGGGTTTCTCATTGCGGTGGCTTCTCTTATTGTGGAGCACGGGCTCTAGGCGCACGGGCTTTAGTAGTTGTGGCACGTGGGCTCAGTAGTTGTGGCTCGCGGGATCTAGAGCTCAGCCTCAGTAGTTGTGGCGCACAAGCTTAGTTGCTCTGTGGCATGTGGGATCTTCCTGGACCAGGTCTCGAACCCATGTCCCCTGCATTGGCAGATGAGTTCTTAACCACTGCGCCACCAGGGAAGTCCTCCGCCCATTTTCGGATTGGATTGTTTGTTTTTTTGTTACTGAGCTACATGACCTGTTTGTATATTTTGGAGATTAATCCTTTGTCCGTTGCTTCACTTGCAAATATTTTCTCCCATTCTGAGGGCTATCTTTTCGTCTTGTTTATGGTTTCCTTTATTGTGCAAAAGCTTTTAAGTTTAATTAGGTCCCATTTGCTTATTTTTGTTTTTATTTTCATTAGTCTATGAGGTGGGTCAAAAAAGATCTTGCTGTGATTTATGTCAAAGAGTGTTTTTCCTATGTTTTCCTCTAAGTGTCCGGTCTTACATTTAGGTCTTTAATCCATTTTGAGTTTAGTTTTGTGTATGGTGTTAGGTAATGTTCTAATTTCATTCTTTACATGTAGCTGTCCAGTTTTCCCAGCACCACGTATTGAAAAGGCTGTCTTCTCTCCATTGTATATTCTTGCCTCCTTTGTCATAGATTAGGTGACCATTGGTGTGTGGGTTTATCTCTGGGCTTTCTATCCTGTACCATTGATCTATATTTCTGTTTTTGTGCCATACCATACTGTGTTGATTACTGTAGCTTTGTAGTATAGTCTTTTTAAAAATATCTTTATTGGAGTATAATTGCTTTATAATGTTGTGTTAGTTTCTGCTGTACAACAAAGTGAATCAGCTATATGTATACATACATCCCCATATCCCCTCCTTCTTGAGCCTCCCTCCCACCCTCCTTATCCCACCCCTCTAGGTCTTCACAAAGCATCGAACTGATCTCCCTGTGCTATGCAGCAGCTTCCCTGTAGTATAGTCGGAAGTCAGGGAACCTGATTCCTCCAGCTCTGTTTTTCTTTCTCAAGATTGCTTTGGCTATTGACCAACCAATTTCAACAGACAAAAGAGTTGAACAGACACTTCACCCGAGGGTATATACAGGTGGCAAATAAGCACATGCAAAGATACTCAATGCCATTAGCCATTGGGTAAGTGCAAATTAAAACAACAATGACCCAGCGTTCCCACTCCTAGATATTTACCCTAGAGAAACAAAAACTTACATTCACACAAACACCTATACAAGAATGTTGATAGCAGGTCTATTCATAATCACCGAAAACTGGAAGCAACCCAAATTGGGAGACTGGATACGTGAACTGTGGTTCACTTAGGGAACTCAGGAGTAAGAAGGAACAAACTCTTGATACACATAACAACGTGGGTGAAAGAAGCCAGTTTCAAAAGACACATGTCCTTTGAGACTGTATGGCCCAATTTATGTGACATTCTAGAAAAGACAAAAAATGGTGATGAGAACAGATCAGTGGTTCTCAGGGCTAGGGGTGGGGGAAAGTGTGCCTACCTGGGGATGGCAAGAGGGAGTATATTGGGGATGATGGCACTGTTCGGAATCCTGATCGTGGTGGTTACATGAGTCTGTACATGTACAATTAATAGAAATGCACACCAAAAGAGGTATCTGTTACTGCATGATAATTTGAAAAACCAACTATATACACTTGGGTAACTATGTGATAAAGCAAGCATAGTACACTGTTAATGGGAGAATCTAGTGGTGGATATGGGTGATCACTGAACAATTCTCTTAGATTTGCTGTCTGTGTGAAAATTTTCATAATACAATCTTGGAAAAAACTATATTCAGAATGATCCTAAGTTTGTTTTTATTATTTATTTATTTATTTATAAATTTATTTATTAATTAATTTTTGGCTGCGTTTGGTCTTCGTTGCTGCATGTGGCCTTTCTCTAGTTGTGGCAAGTGGGGGCTACTCTTTGTTGTGGTGTGCAGGCTTCTCATTGCAGTGGCTTCTCTTGTGGCAGAGCACGGGATCTAGGTGTGCGGGCTCCAGTAGTTGTGGCTTGTGGGCTCTAGAGCACAGGCTCAGTAGTTGTGGCGCATGGGCTTAGTTGCTCTGTGGCATGTGGGATCTTCCTGGACCAGGGATCGAACCCGTGTCCCCTGCATTGGCAGGCGGATTCTTAACCACTGCGCCACCAGGGAAGCCCCCTAAGTTAGTTTTTAAAGTCTGTCTGTCTGTCTCTCTCTCTCTCTCTGTCTCTCTCTCTCTCGCTCTCTATCTATTTATCTATTGGTCTATCTCACATATACAAATATAGGAAGAAGACTGAAGGCATCATATCAAAATATTAACAATGGGGATCTCTCTGAAGGGTAAAATTGTGAGTGATTAATATTATCTTTTTATATAGTTCTGTATTTTTCTATAATGAGCACATATTTATTTTATTTAGGGAGAGTATAGGCTGTATTTTATTTATTTTAAATGTCTTTTTTTCAATTACATGTGCAATCCTGGCTTATTGTAAGGTTCGAATGGTACAGAAACGTTATTGTAAGGTTCAAATGGTAAGGTTAAAATGGTACCCCACAGGGAAAGTCCCTCGTACTCACTCCCAGCACTGCTAACATTCTGCATGTATCCTAAAGGCTAAGTCTTAAATTCAAGTTCATTTTTTTCAGATTATGTCACCTTTAAAAAAACTAAGCAAGTCAAACAATATTCTATCTTTGTTTTCCATTACTATCACCTAACAATGAAAGTTTTATATTTACAAGGAAAAAAATGGCCTTTATTCTATAGGTTTGAGGCATAGAACCTGAAAAGATGGTGTAATAATTTTTCTTGATTCCAAGAACTGAAACAGGAAAGAGTCTGCTTCCTTGGGTCACTCTTCTTTGTTATTTTAAAAGATATAACTATATGTATTTGTTTTCAATTTCTTTTGTATCTTAGGTCAAAACTGGAATGCTCTTTTGTTCTATGTTTGTGTGTTTCATTGCACCAATAATAAAATAATACCTGCTGAGGAAACTGAGATCAGAGCCAAGAGGGAATGAGGCTCAGGGTCACTTCTGGCACAGCCACCAAGTCCCCGTGACCCCTCTCTGGGCCTCAGTTTTCTATGCTATATTATTTTTATAATGAAGAACAAACAAACAAAAGTAATAATAAAACCCTGTTACTAGGCAGCAGCGTGGAGGGTGCTGCAAAGAGTGCATTGTCCCACATGCCTGATCTCCCCTTTCTCCTGAGGACTAAACTTTTCTATATTTTTAGCAGAGCACATGGTGACCCTCAAAATAGACTGTTTCCTTGCCTTCCTTGTTAGATGTGGTCAATGGAAAATAAGCAAAAAGTTTTTAAAGGGAAGGGATGTTTTCTTTTTCTCCAATTACTCCTTTCTAATGACTAGGATGTGGGTATGATGGCTGGAGCACAAGCAGCTATTTTAGACCATGAGGAAACTTTGAGAATGAAAGCCATACACCACAGAGCAATCAGATAGAAAAAGGTGGGTTCCTGGCACTGTGGTGCACCATGCTAACTCTCCACTACCTGCCTCTGGACTTCTTGAATGTGACAGAGAAATACACCTCTGTCTAGTAGAATCCATTGGTATCTTTTTATATTGAATTATAAATGACATACAATATTATATTAGTTTCTGGTGTACAACATAGTGATTCAATATTTTTATATATTGCGAAATGAACACCACGATAAGTCTAGTTACCATCTGTCATCATACAGAGTTATTACAACATTATTGACTATATTCCCTATGCTGTACATTACATCTCATTTATTTATTTTATAGCTGGAATTTTGTACCTTTTAATCCCCTTCACCTATTTCACCTGTGCCCCCAATTTACCTCCACTAATCCATTGGTACTTTGGGATTTTGTTATTTGCAGCCATATACACACAAGGCAGGAGAATCAGTGAGGAGACTGTTTTAGTAATTGAAGGGAGAGACAATGAGGGCCTGAACCATGGTGGGAAGTGGATTTAAGAGACATTCATCTAGGACGTGCCAAGTTCCCATGCCTGAGGGAGGGACCATTTAAAGGGGGCTGTGAATTGCATTGATCTGGAGTTGAGCAGAGAGGTCTGAGCTGGAGGAAACATGTGGTCAGAGAGGTAAAGATGCCCAAGTCACACAGCCAGGAGGACCCTGAATGGAGTGTGTATTAGTTACCTATTGATGAGTAAGAAATCACTCCAAAACTTAGCAAGGGGGAGTCAGGAGTCTGGGAGCTGCCTAGCTGGGTGGTTCTAGCTTGGGGTCTGTCATGAGATTGCAGTTAAGACGCTGGCCAGGGCTGCAGTCACCTGAAGGCTTGATGGGGCTGGAGGAGCCATTTCCAAGGCAGCTCATTCACCCGGCTGCTGACCCGTGCTGAGGGCCCATCCTGTGCCCACCCTGTGTTGAAAGTTTTACCCAAGTAAAGATGACACCACTTCTGGGGGCTGAGGAGAGAGACAGTGTAGCATAATGGTGGTCTCTGATAAGTTCTGACAAGGATGGTCAGGATAATTAAGAGACATGCTGTCTACAAGGTATGTGGCCACAGCAAGTGCTCACTAAATGTTAGCTCCTGGTGGATCTAGGGCCAGAGAGACTGCGATTCATGTGCCAGCTTTGCCACCTAGTAGTTGTGGTGCCTCAGAGTCCTCAGTCCTCAAATGGGATGCTGATATCCTATAAAGTGTTGTCATGAGGACTGAAGAAGAAAATACATGTGAAACACTGAAGCTAGTGCCCAGACATCATAATTGCCCAAATAAAGCTTTATGATGGTTAATATCCCGGCTCAGAATTCTCCAGGGGCTTGCCCATGCTGCAGCACCAAAGCAACTAAAAGCCTCCTCCACGGAGCCTTGCCAGCTGAATTTCACCCCCGCCCCCAGGACCTGGCCTCAGTCTTCCTGTGCCCCTGTCGCCACCCCCCATGCCACCGCCATGCCCAGACCTCTGTTCATCTCTTCCCCAAGCCTTTCCTAGCGGGAGCTCCCAGATGGGCCTCGCCTGCCCCTGTGCTTTTCAGGACATGCCCCCACCCACTTGTTCCCTGTGCCTGGCACGGTGCTGGGCACAGCCTGGTGTGTGGGGGAAGATCCACATTGCAACAGTTTCTGTGAGGGGTATGGCTGACTCAGCTGAGATGGAGGCATCCAGGGGGCCGGCTGATGGGGAGCAGGAGGGAGCAGGGGGTGGGGGTGGGGAGGGGGTGCTCTGGAAAGGCCGTGGAGGAAGTAAGCCAGAGGTGGAGAGGCGAATGGTAGCCCCGCAGCCGTGGGTGGCAGTTGTGGATTTTTTATCTGCACACTCTAGGTGCTCAAGAGTTGCTTTTAGGGACTTCCCCGGAGGTCCAGTGGTTAAGACTCTGCGCTTCCACTGCAGGGAGCACGGGTTTGATCCCTGGTTGGGGAACTGAGATCCCACATGCTGCGCCGCGTGGCCTAAAATTTAAAAAAAAAGAGTTGCTTTTATAGTTAATTGGAAGGAGGGTCATCTGAGGATTTGAAGGGTGATAAAATCCCTGCCTTTCCCCCAAATACCCTCCATCAGTTTGTTCAAGGTACATGAAAGTTCCCCATTAGAATCATGTTTGTCTTGAAAGCCAGTGTCCCAGAAGCTCCTGTTGAAATCTGCACCCAGTGTGTTCCATGGGCGGGTAACGGAGCAGCCCATTAGTCCTGATGAACTGATATGACAGATCATCTGTCACCCACAGCCTTGAGCTACACTGAAACCACCGAATGTGTCACCCAGCTTTGCTCCTCCTCAGGGTCCCCCCAGCCCTCTGGTGGTCCGGACTCCCTCTGAGTAACCCCAACCCCCAAGGTTGTACAGACTCCTTCATCAAAACTTACCCCTCCAAGGGCCATGCTCAGGGCCCTGCTGGGCTTCCCTTGGTGAGGAATGTGAGGCAGAATAAGTTCCCACAGGAGGCTTGAGGGGAGATGGCCCCTGCCTCCATCCCTCTCCTCGATGTGCTACCCTAGTAGAAATAAAGGGTCTCTCCCTCGAGCCTTCTCCCATGGAATGCAGGAGCAGCTGTGCTGGGGCAGAGTGAGATGGCATCACAGAGCCGTAGAGCTTGGGACTTGAAGGGACCCCAGTGAGCCAACTGGTTCAGTCCTCTGCAGTTAGGCAGGCAAGGTACCATTCTCCATGGTTTTAGATACAGAAAACCCCTAACTGAGCTACTTTACCCCATCAGCTGGATCAGGCCAGCTCTGTCTCTCATGGGGAAGCACTTCCCACCTGGGCTTTTTTGCACTGGCCGGTCTTACAACACTTCTAAGAGGGAGACAGGTGTATCGTACAGGAGCAAGATTCAGGGTGCCTCAACTTGACACCTCATTCAAATGGCTTCAACAATGAGGATATTTTTGCTGTCTTGTAACAAGGTGACCACAGGTGAAGTGGTGCCAGTGCTGGTTAATTGAGTGGCTCAACAGCATCATCCAGGGCAGAGGTTGTTTTCAACCTTCATCTCTCTGCCATTGCCAAGGGGTCAGCCATGTTTTTCCTCATGGTCACAAGATGGCTGCCTGTCACCAAGCATCATGTTTAGACATGACAAACGTACAGTCAAAGAAGAGAACTTTCCTGGAAGCCGCCAGCAATTCAGCTTCATGTCTCAGCAGCCATAATTACACCATTGCTCATTCAAAATCCAATATAAGTGCAATGTTGGGAGGCAATTCTCCATGGGCCTCTCGTGTTTTTGCACATCTCTCAAAGAGGTTTGTGTAGTGAATAGCCTTAAAAAGTAGTGTTTTCGGACTTCCTGGTGGCACAGTGGTCCAGAATCTGCCTGCCAATGCAGGGAACATGGGTTTGATCCCTGGTCTGGGAAGATCCCACATGCCCCAGAGCAACTAAGCTCGTGCGCTGCAACTACTGAAGCCCGCGCGCCTACAGCCCGTCCTCTGCAATGAGAGAAGCCACTGCAATGAGAAGCCCGTGCACCGCAACGGAGTAGCTCACGCTCAACGCAAATAGAGAAAGCCCGTGCGCAGCAACAAAGACCCAAGGCGGCCAAAAATAAATAAATAAATTTATTTAAAAAATAGTGTTTTCCTCCAGATCAAAGGGCAGATTTGTTGAATTCCTATTTTAAAAGATTCAGGTTCCCTAAGCTCTGGGTTCCTCTTCTGTTAACACAGCTCATGTAGTCACATGACCACTCCTCACTGCAAAGGAGGCTGGGAAATGTAGTCTTTAGCCAGACAAACATGTGCTCTGTTGAAATTTCCATTTCTACGGAAGAAGGGAGAATAAATATTGGGGCAGCTGGCAGGCTCTGCTATAGTTACTCCAGTAACACTGGGGTTCTTTCAGGGAGGAAAGGTGTTGGAGAAGCGATAATGCCTGTACACTGCGGTTGGTGCCTTGGCCTCATTTTATAGATGAGGAATTGCATTCCCGAGAGGGAGGTGTCAGCGCCAGGTCTGCTGACTCCTGTCCTCAGGTGTTCCCATCATTTTCCTGCCTCTGCATCAGTGCAGGTCAGGTTAGGCTGGGAGGCCTCCTCTTTCTCCTCAAGTACTCAATTCCCCTGGCTTCCATGAGTCCTCTCCCTCCTGCTGTTAATCCGATCTCTGGTCTCTCTTTCTGTCTCCTTCTCCACCTTCTCCTCTTCCCAGCCTATCAATGCCGAGTTCCCAGGCTTAGCCTTCTTACTTGTACCTGTGTGTGTCCATCTGGCCTGTGGCATTAAATAGCATCTTCTCACCAAGACTCCCTCACTCCTGTCTGCCTTTCAGACCATTCTTTGTGCTTTGGACTTGTATATCCAACTGCCCACCAACACCCCCATTTGGGTGTCTTACAAGCACCTCCAACATCACAATCCAAAACTGAACTCATGACATCACCCACAAACTTGCTTCTCTTGCATTCTGGCCAATCTCAGTAACTGTCCCGCCAGCCAGCCGTCTTGGCCTCTTTGCTACCTTCCTCTACTTCTTCCACATCCACTCCGCCTCCCTAACCTGTGCCTGGATCATTGTTGGAGCCTCCTCCTGCCTCCCTCAAGCCACCTCAGCTCGCCCCAGCCATTCCTTACCATCTTAAAATGGAGGTATGCTCATACCATTCTTGTTCTCAAAAACTTTAATGGCTCACCATTGCTTTAGGATAAAGACCAAATTCTTTTCTAGTGAGGCAGAGGTTCTTGCCCCTCCCCCATTATCCATTCTTTCTTCTTTAGAAGACAAACCCCCTATTTGTAGCTGGGCACTTAAATCCTAGCCAATTGGATGCAGGCTGGTGTTGTGTTCTTATGTGGAGATGGGGTGGGGCTTCCTTTGCCCTTCCTCTTTCCTGCTGACAAGAATGCAGACATGATGGCTGACACTCAGGCAACTATGTTGGGCCATGAGGAGGAAGCACCTGCTGAGTCTGATGGAGCAACAAGACAGATGGGCCAGGTCCCTGACACTGATGCACACATCTGCTTACCTTTGGGCTTTTCGTGTGGGAAACGGAAATAAACTGTGATCTAGTTTAAGTCACTACTCTGGGTTTTCTCACAGTCCAACCAAATCCCACCCCAGTCACATGGCTCCTGCTGCCTCTGGAGTCTCAGCTTGTGGTCCTTCCCTTTGTTCATTCCACTCTACCCACGATACTGCTGTTGAGTTTCTCTTACACACCAAGGTCTGCCCTGACTCAGGGCCTTTGCACGTGTTCTCCTCTCTGCCTGGAGCACGTTTTCCTGGCCTTCCCTGACTGCAGTGACATACCTAGAGTATTCAGTACCCAGAGCAAATAGTTAATTTAAAAAAAAAATACCCCTCCTCTATACATTGCTTTCAATAATAATCATGAATCACTATAGTAATAGTGGCCAATAAAACATGCAGTGAAAAATTTCTTTTATTGAGTTTCATATATATAATCATCATGGTAAGAAATAAAGTAAAACAAATATTATAGTAAAAAAAGAAATAAAGGGGTGGGGCCAGGTCTTGGCTTCCAGAAGAGTTCATGCCAACGAATATTCCCCAGTACCTCCACCACCTGTGTCCTTGTCCCCACAGCAAGCCACAGCTGCCCCCCTCCTCCTCAGGAGACCCTCCAAGACCAGCAGATACTACTGAACGAGTGTGCTTGATCCAGGGAACAGCTGAAGCACTGAATGCAGTTCATGGATTCATTGCAGAAAAAATTCGAGAAATGCCCCCAAATGTGGCCAAGACAGAACCAGTCAGCATTCTACAAACCCAGACCACCGTTAACCCAGACTGCATCAAACAAACATTGCTATCTTCCCCAACTACCACCAAGTCCTCTCCATCGGATCCCATGACCACCTCCAGACCTAATCAGGTACAGTATCATCCCATCATCTACACTATACTTTTCACGGTTGATTGCCTGCAGACTGGAGAAAAAGATACTGGTGGGTTAAGGATGTATTGGTTCATTCATTCACATATGTGCACCATCATCAGATTCCAAGTAACCTGAGAAAGAAATATCAATTATTCCTGAAAATTTATATGCATTTTTAGCTTTAGATAACAAAAATATATTCAGATGGTAGACTACTAGAATTTTGGATTTTCACCTTAAAATTATGAATTTATGGAGCTCTGAGGGTTATTGATTGAGTTGGTGTTTATAATCTCGCTTATTGTTTCTCCCTAGAATTCTTGGTATATAAGTTAAGAATATCATATATGCAAAACATAAATGTATAAATATGACTTATTGAGCAAAGGTATATCTTTAAACGTGAATGCATTTTTCTTTGTTTTTTATTTCAGGTATGTCTTACTGTGTAACACTTTTAAACTTTTGATGAAAAGCATGTCTAGCAACCTAAAAGTAACTGGAAATTGGTATTTGTGATAATTTTAATGCTGTTTAACAACTCAGGAAATGGTACTTTCTTAGAATTTAATAATAGCATTTTCTTTGCTGGAGTGGCAAACTTTGCAATCAGAAATATATCTTAGTTTGATTTGATGGTTGTTTTTGTGCTGCATATTTGTAGGACATCCTTCAAAAATGCAGTTATTTTTGGCACATTTAAGGAAATCATCTACAATATTCTTTGTAATTCACAGCCTTCCTGTACTTTAACTGACAAATGTTGAAAAATGTATTTATTAAAGTGATTAAACACACAAAAAAGAATTTAAAAAGTAATACCTATATCGATGGCAGTAATGAATAACATTATGCTTTCTGCTTACCAACCTTCTGCAAATTTGTCAATGACTTGTCAAAATTATCTTTGCATATTCATGTTTGAGAAATAGCTTATGCAGATTTGTCAATTTATCTTTGATCATAATTGACAGATGAATATTTCTATTAATTTTTATTTGGAAATTTTTTTTCTCACATGGAGCAATAGATACACGAATAGTCAGGGAAAGACTTAAATATAAGGATAAATTTGGCAGAAATTCAGAAAAAATCCATTTCACAATAAATGGGAACCACAGTCCTGTCCACATCTGTTTCTTCAGGATTGATTCTAGCAGCTTTCAAATATCTTCTCAGTTGAAAAATTTTAAACAAATAAAAAACTCCAAATGATCACATAGAACTAGGCTACCAATGTTTATTTCAAAGCCACTGTTTAAAAGAAGGACAGTACAACAGGGATTCCAGACACAACTTTCCTCTGAAGTGAACATGAACAATTCTGCGTCCACATACCACGGGTAGCTGGGTCCCCGTGTGTCGGGCGTGGCGCTGATGACCGGGAATACTCCCAAGTAAACTTCCAAATGGAATACAATGCTCCTTAAAGGATAAGTTATAAAATGTGCTAATTTGAAACTTACATATATATTATGAAAAGTCAACAGTAACTGAAACAATGGTTGAGGTCTTAAACCTCAGAAGAATTTTGAGGGGAGGGCATTGTTTAGAATTGCTGGTATGCAGTGATAATAAAAAGCAGACCGACTTTTAGTGGTTTCTTACTGTTTTACAGTTTGTTACTGAGGACACCCCCTCTTGCCTGCATCAGGGCGCATGCTCCCACTGCCCCACCCTCAGCATGCCCTCCTTGCTATTGACACTGTACATGTCCCTCTGAGGCTCTTACCTCAATTACGAGTATATCTGTGTCATGACATCTTTGTCATCTGTCCCCCACTAGACGGTCTGCTCCATGTGGAGGTCACTGCTCTGCTCACACTTGGGCCCCAGCTCCCGGCAGAGTACCCGGCACCTACTAGACCCATAGTACGTATCTGTTGGATAAATGTAGGTGAAGAACCTGGCACACAGTATGTACTCAGTAATAAGTAGCTGTCATTGCTATTATCTGCAGCGCGTTTATGGTCTGAAACGTTAATAACCATTTGAATGCCTCCACATTCAAATCGGCAAAATGCTGCCTGAATTTTGAAGCATGAATTTTACCTTCCCCAACAGTCATTCTTTGAGATCAGCAGTCACTTCTCGTTCATCTCTGGGGTCCCTTGAACCCCAGCAGGGGACCTGGCACTAAACAGGGGTCAATAAATATTCCATAACCAGAGTTTACTGAGCATCCATTACCCACCGGGAATTTTCTTTCATGTATGTGGTTTCTCCAGGGTCGGTATGAGCATGCTCACTTTACAGATGAGGAAAGTGAGACCCAGAAAGGCTGGATGACTTGCCCAAGATCACAGAGTCAATCAGTGCGGAAGCAGCTTTAATCCAGGTCTGCAGGGGCGCCAAAGCCCCTGATCTTTCCAGGACTCCATGTTGTTTCCCGGACGTGGGGTGTGAGGGAGGTGACTCCAGTTCAGGGTGGGACTGCGTGGGGGTGGGAAGCCTGTCCTTGGCACCCAGCTTCGTCAGGCTGGAGGAGCTTGGGCTTCACGTTAGGCACGGGCCAGGTGCCTGGGCTGACTCCTGGTCAAGCACAGTGGTCAGCACCTGTGTGCTTCCATGGCGTTGAGGCGCCCAGGTGTGGATGGGGAGGCCTGGGGTGGGGTGGAGGTGCGGACCTGAGTTCCAACGCAGGCAATCTCCACCACCAAGAACTGTGCAGCCTGCAAGGTACGGAATCCCTCCAGGCTGTGGAGGATCGCTGGTGATGGGAGCATCCCCATGGAGATTAGAGATACTAAGGCTGGCCCAGGGCTGGGCACAGGGAGAGCTGGGCACAGGAGGTGCTCTGCCGATGGCAATGTCTTCTATTCCTCCTTCGTGTTCTCTTCCCGGCCCCTCCCTTTTACAATCCAGGAGGAGCAAGGTTAACCGCAGTGGGCCTTGCAGGGAGGGGGTGCTGCGCACCTGACGGGGCACCTCCAGGACCCTGCTAAGGCTGCTGCGGTCCAGCCTCCAGGTCGCTCTGGATCGAAGCGGTCCCTAGGCTCCTTCCACGAGGATGTCCCGGCGGCCGCACCGCTTCCGCCACTGCTCTCCGGCCAGTTGGCCACCAGCCTGCTCCCCTCTGAACGACTGAGCGGGGACTAGGCTACGGCAGTGGGCGACTCGAGAGAGGAACACGAACGTGGCCCGAACGGGTCTGGGTTTGGGCGTCTCGGGCGGTTTCCTGGCGCCACCTCGTGATCGTGTTCTGCGTTGCCGCGCCTGCTCTGAAAGGGGCTGCGGGGAGGGGGCGCAGGGGCTGGGGTCGGGCAAGTTTGGGCTCTTGGGCTGCAACACTGCGACGAACCCCAAGCCTTGCTCCTGTCTTTTGAGGGAAAACCAAGGCTTGAGAGCCCCTGAGGCCTGTGGCAGCGGGAAAGCTGGGGAAAGAAGCGCTGAGGGCTGTCCAGTCCAGGGAGGCCGAGATGGGGGTGAAGGACCCTTCCTGGGGCTCAGGAGCAGAAAAACACCCCGGTCTCTACATTATGGCTCTCTTTACCACGGGCTGAATCCCACAGCCGTTCCGATGTTCATCTGTGGCCAGACGTGGCAATGGCATCGTCCTCTCACTCCTGATTATTGCGGACAGATGGCGAGAGCTGGGGCCACAGCCCAGGCCCTGCCTGTCTGGGACCTGGAAGCCCGAGTATGACCGTGCAACAGAGAGGAACTTCCTGGGCCAGCCCTGCTCACCCTGGGGCCTCCGGCTCCCAGGCAGCTGAGGTGTCAGCAATGCAGTGTCTGTCTATTGCCCTGCCACACCTCCAGGCCAGGCAGCGGGACAGCAGCGCGGGGGACTCTGGGCCCCTCGGGATTCCCCAGGAGGCCCCAGGACCCTCACCAGCAGTGTCCACGGCTGCTCTGGTCCCTGTTGGAGGGAGAGGGCAGTCTGGGAATGACCCTCAGGAGGGTCACACAGCTAAGATATGGCAGAACTACTGCTTGAACCCAGATCTTCTGGCTCTAAACCCCATGGTCTCTGCTGGACCCTGTGTGATGAGAGGGGTGACCGTGTGGGATGTGAATCCAGTAAGAGTATGTGGGGAGGGGGTGAGGAGGTAGGTTTTCCAGCAGGAAACCAGGGACAAATGATCTCCAGGGATCCAGGCGGTGCCAGCAAGCCCTATGGTCAGGTAGGGGCTGCTGAGTCCTTGGGACATTGCTGTCGGGGGAGGGGTGTGTCAGGGAGTTGGGAGTCCAGGCAGGGATGCAAACGGTCACCTCTCAGTGCCATTCCCCCTGCCCTCCCTGGCATCACTATACAATCATAGCACTCTTTTTTTTGCTTTTAATTACAAATTTTAAACTATTTGAAGTGCACAGAAAAGTGCAAAAAATGATATAACAATTACCTATAACCCTCCAAGAAGTTTATACTGTTTTAAATATTTTGATTTATTTTCTTTTCAGAATACACACACACACACACACACACACACACACACACAAATATTTTTTACCCTTGGCCTCCCTCTTTCTTCCTTCCCTGAAGTATTTTTTCACTACCAAACACATTTAAAAACTTTTATTAAATAGCTACATAGCCATAAACAATATGTGGTATTGTCTTGTGTCTTAAATTCTACATAAATGGTATCATAATATTACATAGCATTTTGAAAATTGCTTTATCTCAACATCGTGCTTTTGAGATCTATCAGGGCTGATTATGCAAATCTAATTCACTCATTGTAACCTCTGCGTGTCTTTTATCCGATGCCGACCACAATTTATGTACCCTCCTGCTAAGAATAGTATTTCATGATTATGATCAACGGGCACAGAGAACCTTCCTGAACATGTCTCCTTGTACACGCACAGAAGAGTTTCTCTGCAGTTGTCAGCTGGAAGTGGAAATTCTGGGTCATAATGTTTACACATCTTCAGCTTTACTAAGTATTGTCAAATCGTTCTCCAAAGTGGTAGCACCAATTCACACTCCCACGAAAAAACTATACAACTCGAGTTTCTTTACGGGCTCGATGAGGCCTATTAATTTTTGTCAATCTGTTGGGTGTGAAATGGTTTTCCATTCTTGTTTGAATTTGCATTTCCCTACTTACTAGTGAGACTAAACAGCTTCTCATAGCCGTGGGTAGCTTCTCTTCTTTCAAAGGTCAATTCAGATCTTTTGTCTATTTTTCTTTTAGGTTATTTATCTTTTTCTTACTGGTATAAAGGAGTTCTGGATATCTTTTGTTAGTGACACTGATTGCAAACATTGTCACACAGCCCTTTTGCCATCTGATCCTGGACAGGGACTGAGGACCAGTGCTGGGTTGGATTAGTGATGTCTGCCACAGGTGTGGGAGGGGAAGCCAGAAGGGCTTTGGGTTAAGACTACAGTATGGAGGTCCAGTTACGAGACTAGGGCCAGTGAGGAGACTCCATCACAGGCACAAGGCCCAGTAGTGAGACCACGGCAGGTGTGGGCAAGTCAGGTCAGCAGGTGAGGCCCTGGCCCACAAATCAGACCTCTTAAAATTGTTCTGAGAGACCTCTGAGAAGCCCATGGGGGTTTTGGCCCTGCTAGAATTTCTCTAGTTGAATTGTAGAATATGTGTATCCTTAGTGAGAGACACTGCAGGAGAGTCATTACAGACTGTGTGCTCGGCACCCACCTTGGCCCTTGCACATGACCCCATGAGACCCGTGGGACCAGAGGAAACATGCAAACATGAAACTCATGCTGCTCGCTGTGCTTTGAGTACTAAAGTCCTTTGTCTCTGACCCAGGGCTCTTGCATCTTCTGCCAGCATCTGTGAAACGGTGACCAGTTAATTTGTTAGTTTGCAAGTAGGGCAAAACCTCGGACTCTTCTCAGCCTTTCCCAGGGTCCTTATTAATACTATCTGTAGTGGCCCTTTGACATGCCTTGTGGCTACTCCAGCATTAAAAAGTTTTTTAAAAAATTGTGGGGAAAAAAATCCGTATTGTCTATGATAGGGTTCGTTTGAGCTTCTTTACATGGTCAGCATTTTCTTTGCTCACTATTTCTTCATGCATTTCAGACTCTCCTGTGATCATTTTCCTTCCTTCTGAAGTCCGTCTTCTAGAACTGATAGCGGTATGCACTCCCAGCTATGTTTTGTTTGGAACTTTTAAACAATTATAAACTATAACACATGTTTAGAAAATGCATAAGACAAAAATGGATGGAATGATTATAAAATGGACACTAGACCCCCAACGTGTTCCTTTTTCAATCATGTTTCAGGAACTATCCTTTTATGTTAATCACATCCTTGCTTCTCTTTTTAGTTCTACCTATATCCTATCCAACTCTTTATTTCCTTGCCTCTCGGTACTATTGCCAGGTAGTTTGAATATAGCTTGAGCTCACTAATTCTCTCTTCAGCTCTGTCTAATATGCCTTCAATAGGTTTTTAATTTCAACCATTATATTTTTATTTCTGAATCTATTTTAGTTATTTATTTATTTTATTTTTAATTTTTTTTTTTGGCCGCAGCTTGTGGGATCTTAGTTCCCCGACCAGGGATCGAATCCGCGCCCTTGGCAGTGAAAGCGTGGAGTCCTAACCACTGGACCGCCAGGGAATTCCCTTGAATTCTACTTTAAAATCTGTCTGTTCATTCCTAATTGTCTTTTGTTGAGTGGTTTCTTTATAACTGCACCTTTTATTTCTTTAAGTATTTTATAAATATATGTTCTATATTTTGTATCTGAAAACCCTCCAGTCTTCAGTCCTTAGGGATTTAAACCTGCAGTGCATTTCTTCTGCTGACTCACAGACATAGGAACTGCCTCCCATGTGCTGGTGATCTTTAATTGTGAGTTCATTGTTTGTTTAAAATTGGTAGGAGTTTTGTGGGCCTTAGGTGGGTATTGGGGAAGCAATCCTACAGACAGCATTTGCTTTTCTACTTCTGCTAGTACCAGAAGCACCACCGATCTGGGGTTACTTTATCTCACCTTGAATGAGGGACCCCAAGACTGCCCTTTCCCCATTTAGGCTGGCTTGAGCTTCAGTTTCTCAGCAATGGAGGGAAATTTATTAAGCTGCCTGTTGCCCTAGCCCTGCCAGCCCCTGGTCCCTTGTCCAGGATGCGGTATCCTTGGAGACATCCCTTATCTCTTGTCAGATCAGCCACATCTCAAATAAATATGTTTTTCAGAGTTGGGCTGTACTCCTCAGCCATGTAATTCCTGAAGCAGAAGACCATTTACATTCTCTAATAATTTCCTTTCTACTTAAACCATCCTGCATGGGTTCAGTTGCTTGCACTAAAGGCCAAATATGAGGGTGGGGGTACCTGTGGGAAGGGGCGCCCGGCATCTCGTTCCCTGGCTGCACATCCGCTTCCTCAGTGGCCAGGCTGATCTTCTCCCATGACCACGGGAGCAGGGGAAAGAGGAGTGGAAAGAGGGCGGGTGGGGCAGGGCCAGGATGCGTGAGTCTCCCATGGCCCAGTGGACCCCAAGGGAGGGTTAGGGCCATTCTGCTCATCTTCCCCGGGGAGGGCTGGCCACTGGGCAAGGGACCCTCAGCAACAGCAAAGGTGGGGTGGAGCCTGGGGTGGTAGGAGGGGCGGAGCCAGCAGAGGGCACTGAACGGGCAGGGGACCCCGCCAGCCCACTGTCCACCCCACGAGACATCAGGCACACAACAGGGAGACTTGACACCCCCAAGGAGGTGATGACGGCAGGGGACTTTGAAATCCGGCTCCTCACCTCTCCCCGCCTCCTGCAGGCCCCTGGGTAGGGACTGACCGGAAGGAGGGGGAAGTGACCACTGCAAGGTGAGTTTCAATTGCTGCTGGATGGGACTGGGTTTGTGTACATCTGAAAATCACCAGAAAGGCACCGGACATGCCAAGATGGTGGGATAGGATGGGAAGGAGAGGCTGAAGGCTGGATTTGGGGGTGAAAATCAAAGTGTTTTGTGGTAGGGCCCCCCTGAGCTGAGCCGCATCGGGGCCCAGTGACCAACGCAGCCTCCCTGAGGGCACCCATTCTGTGCCCCATGGCCGGCTCAGCAGGAGCCCTCGTTGGGGGGCAGCACAAGGAGCCGGGGGTGAGGGGCCCTGGAGCGAGTGGCCCTGCTCTTGCTGGGCACAGCGTGGCCACTGCTGACATCTGGAGGGGACTCTCCTGGGCCGGCAACCCCACCCAGGAAGCCCCATCCCAGGGGCTGCTAGACTGAATCCCCCGGACACAGGGCCAGGTGCCCCCTCCCTCCCTCCCTCCTTCTCTAGGGATCAGGCTCAGGCCAGGCTCCGCCGACAGCAAAGGGTCCTGGAGACCCAGAGGAGTGAAGCCCCTGGACCTGGAGCACAGGCTGAGGCCCCGGCCAGGGCAGAGAGACAAGGCGGGGCTCCCCTGGTGGCCCCAGCCCGGGCCTGGCTGCGGGCCCGGGTCAGGAAGCAGTGGTGTGGGCCGCCTCGGGCCCCAGGGCCCCAGAGAGGGCAAAGCTGGAAGGACCAGGATGACCCCTGTGCCTGGGACCAGCTGAGGACAGCTGGCCAGAGTGAAGGGGATCCCAGAGGGCTCCCGCCAAAGCCTGGTCTCTACGGTTTACGGCCTCTTTGGTTGGTGCGTTTCCCTTACCATTGCGTTTGTAAGGAAGGCCTTTTAGTTTAAGCCTCCAGCTTGCCGAGTGAATGAAGGTGGGCCCAGGTGTGTCCACCTGGTGGAAAATGCTTCCAAAGACAAACTTTCGGATCCTCAGTTTCCTCCCCTGTAAATGGGGTAATAATATTTACCTGAACGGGTTGTTGTGAGGGATAGTGAACTGTGAAAGGGTCTAGCACAGGCCTGGGCCACAGCAGGTGCTCAGGCAATGGTCAGTTATTATTCGACCTCCTTTTACACCTGCCCCAGTTGCCAGCACCTTAATGAAAAAGGAATGGGTGGAAAGGAGAAATGATCTAAAGGGGTGTCGGAGCGCCCTCTGCTGGCCAAGAGTGGTCAGAGGCCAAGTTGGAAACTATCCAAGGCCAGAAGAGGGCTGCACCCACCTGGGGAGAAAACTGATGACAGTCGTCCAGGGCCCAGCGTGGGGGCCAGTGGAGGACAGAGCTGTCCTGTCTACTGTCCTGAGATCCCTCATGGGAGGAGGGAGCAGCTTCCATTCCTGTAGATGCGTGTGTACATCTGCAACAGCAGGGACAGCCAGCCCCAAACCTGGACACTTGCACTGTGAGGGTCTCCTGACTGCCAACACTCGCTGAGGTGTGGCTGAAGGAAGGGGGCTCTGCGCAGGCCTGAGGCTCCCGGTCGCCTGGTCTCAGGCCTGTGGCTTCCCCTCTCAGCTTGTTTCCTGCCCTGTGGACCAGATGCCGCCCATTCCACTCAGTCCTTTGGAATTACCATGGTTTACCTTCAGCCTCCTACTCCATCCTTGGCAGCCCCGTGAGAGAGAGGTTTCCACTGCTGCCTGACAGCTGCTTTTCAGAGAGGTTAAGTGACTGGGCTGAAGCCAACTTTGTGGTTGAGTCTGGGACCCCAGGTCCCAGCTCCAAGTCCCGCGTTCTTCGGGGGATGGTGGACGGTGGTGGAGACCCTCCCCTCTGCCCACCGTCCACCACCCACCCTGGACTTCAACCCTGCTGAGTCACTCCTCCCAGCTGGTCGGTTTGGCTTTGCCCTCTTTGCTTTGCAAAGGTGAGGACCTGGGCTGGAAGGAGCAGAGACCCCTTCAGCTGGCACAAAGGGGAACCGTGGTGAGCAGCAGGGAGGCACATGGCAGGCTGCAGGAAGGGAGCTCATTTCTTCCTCCTTTTCTCTATGGACGGGGATTTTCCTCCTCGCTCAGGCCACAGGGCAGTTCGTAATATTCAATCCAGGCACATTATGATCTCTTTTTTCTCTTGTCCAAGATCCTGGGGGAAAAAAAACCAAACACATCAGGCTGAATGTGCACCCACTGCTATGTGGGGCAGGGGCCAGGCGAGACAGCCCCAAAGTGCCCACCACCATAAGATTCTCTGAGATCTGGAAGATTCCATCCTTGGTGTCTGCCTGACGGCAGCTCCCCCAACCCACGCCCCCAGCTTCCTTGATTTACTCGGGGCTGAGCCTGGTTCTTTTTCTCTAAGTCCCCAGGGTATCTTGAGTTACCCTGCTCAGAATCCCCCTTCTCTAGAAATTCCCCCCATAACATGTATAGCAGCCACTTTCTTATATGACCTCAAATCCTTGGCCATGGTGATGGGATCCAGGGGAGGCACCTGATTGAGATTGGGCCACTCATATTACTATAACACTGGCCAAAGCCAACTGGATCCAGGACAAAAGAATGAAGCCGTTCCCTATGGATTGCTTATAACTGGGATCCAAGGAGTAGTGGTCAGTCCTTCTCTCATGTGGAAAGCAGCACGAATTCAAATTCAGAAACTCTTGAGGCCACGTGGAGAGAACATTTGTGTTTTCTTCCTTCATCCCCAAGTGATAGCCTCCTGATTTTCTTTTGGGAAGTGCCTTCCTCCCTGTGGTCTGATAGGACTGGCAGACAAAGGTGTAGGCCCAGCAACTGGGCTGGACCAGTGGGATTCTCTCCTGGGGGTTTGGAGCTTGTGCAGAAATTCACAGGGAGGTGAGGTGGGTGGGGCTCAGCAAGTCCCCAAAAGGAGGATCCCTGAAGCCCCTGCTTCCTGTTCTGTCCTCCCTGAGACTTGGTTAGTCAACTGTTTTTTTTTTCCAACTCTGTAAGCCAGGAGCTTCCAGTAAATTCTGCTTCTCTTTCTGTTCTTCAATGCCCCCACCCCACCACATGCACATTGGAAATTTTCAGAAGTGGCAAAGTTGGAAGAATAGTGCAATGAAAGTCTTCTTCCCTTCACTTAGGTTCACCACCTGGTAATATTTTGCCACATTTGTTCACACATACACAATCAACTTTTTTTCTTTCTGAATCATTTGTAACAGTTTATCCCTAAATCCTTTTGCAAAGTCCCCTGAGAATGAGGACATCCTCTTCCATAACCACAATACCATGATCACATCTTCCAGTTTTCTATTGTTGCACAATCACCTCAAAACCTAGAGGCTAAAAACAACAACAATTATTTTATTATCTCTCTTGGGTTTTGTTTTGTTTTTTGAAAATAAATTTATTTATTTATTATTTATTTTTCATGGCTGCCTTGGGTCTTCATTGCTGCGTGCAGGCTTTTCTCTAGTTGTGGCGAGCGGGGGCTACTCTTCAATGCGGTGCGTGGGCTTCTCATTGCGGTGGCTTCTCTTGCTGTGGAGCACGGGCTCTAGGTGCGTGGGCTTCAGTAGTTGTGGCTCGTGGGCTCTAGAGCGCAGGCTCAGTAGTTGTGGTGCACGGGCTTAGTTGCTCTGTGGCATGTGGGATCTTCCCGGACCAGGGCTTGAACCCGTGTCCCCTGCATTGGCAGGCGGATTCTCAACCACTGCGCTACCAGGGAAGCCCTCTCTCTTGGTTTTGTGGGTCGAGTGGGCTCAGCTGGGGGGCTGTCTCTCAGGACCTCTCTTGTGGTTGTAGCCAGATGGGGGCTGGGGCTGGAGCCGTCTAATGTTCCTCATCCCCATGGCTGGTGGTTGAGACTGCCTGCTGGCTGGGACTCAGCTGGGACTGTTGGCCAGAACACCTCTGGGTGGCTTCTCTGTGTGGCCTGGACGGCCTCACAGCATGGTAGTTGGGTTCCCAGTGTCAGGGTCCCAGGGGGCAGGAAATGGAAGCTACCAGGCTCTTCAGGCCCCTACCAAACACTGGCAGAGCATCACTTCCACCTTATTCTATTAGTCAAGGAGTCACAGAGCCCAGATTTAGGGACAGGACAGAGTCCCATCTCTTGATTGGAGGAGTGTCCAAGAATTTGGGGGCTATATTTTAAAACTAACACACAACCCCATGAATTCAATGTCAACACAATAATATTACCTAAAACACAGTCTGTACTTAAGTTTGTCCTAATGATGTCCTTTATACCTATTTAAACAAATCCAGAATTCAATCCAGGTTATGCCCTGCACTTAGTTGTCATGATTCTTTAGTATTCTAGAACCCTCCACATGTATTTTGTCTTTCAGGACATTGCTATCTTTGAAGAATCCAGTTGTCTTGCAGAATATGCTACAATCCATGTTTGTCTGGTGGTGTCCTCAGGATTTGATTCAACATTTTTTGGCAAGAATACTACCGAGATGGCATTGCATACTTCCTGCAGCACATCTGGGGCACATAATGTCATTAAATCAAAAGAAATATGAAACCTTCCCCCACAAAACATGTCATTCATTGATTTATTAAAAACTTCACTTTGCTCTACCTATAGGACAGGGTGCTCTAGAACTAAGAAACCTAATAAGTCACTCAAACCTCTCATCCTGTCTGCAAATGCCTGTTATTGCTAATCAAGGGAAACAGAAGATAATTCAACATGAACAGAAAAAAGCAGACAACGTCCATTCAAGAAAAAAAAATAGAAAATGAGAATCAAAACATTTCAGCTAATGAAAATTCTCCTCCAGAAAACCACCACCAGGCAGTCTAACATAACACTTCAACCTGTGCTAAATATCCTTAAACAAGGTTTTGCAGATATGAAGAAAACAGTGTAAATCAGAAATTTTAAGACATCATACAAAAATGGACCCCAACATGAGAAGCAGGAAATGAGAGTTAACAAAAATCAGGAAAGGAATAGAAGAAAAAGTCAAAATCATCTCACAAGTGAAGATTAAATTGCAAGGTACGGGACTTCCTTGGTGGTCCTGTAGTTAAGACTCTGTGCTCCCAGTGCAGGGGTCCCAGGTTTGGTCAGGCAACTAGATCCTGAATGCCACAACTAAAGATCCCACATGCCACAACTAAGACCCAGGGCAGCCCAATAATAAAAAAAAAAAAAAAAAAAAAAAATTTAAAAAATTGCAAGGTACTCAACTGAAAATATCATAAGAGGCATTCACATCATAAAAGGAATGAAAAAATCCAAGAGAAAAAAAATAAAATCAATCACAAAGTAAAAAGTGTCAGAGAAAAAGAGATGGTTAAATATAAGCAAAGATGGTCCAACACACACATAACTGGAGTGCTCAGAGACAGAAAAATAAAACAATAGAAGAGAACTAAGATCACACAAAAGTATCACTTCCCACAGAAAAAAGAAACTTTCTAGAAATAAATGACATGAACATAATAAAAAGGCCTATCGGGTTTTCCCTGGTGGCCCGGTGGCTAAGACCCTGCGTTTCCAATGCAGGGGGCGTGGGTTCAATCTCTGGTCGGGGAACTAGGATCCCACATGCTGCACGGTGTGGCCAAAAAATTAAAAAAATATATATAAAAGGGCCTATCAAGTACTTAGAAAAAATGACCTGGAATGGTCAACTCTGGGACAAATGTTAGTAAAACCTAGAAAAAGAAGAAACGTGTCCTGATCATGCTGAAGGTGGGGGGCCTGGCAGTGTTATTTACTCTCCCTGTTGTTTTCAATGGCTTTGGGAGGATGTGTGGAGAGATTTGGATTTCAGCAGCTGCCATTATCTAAGGGAACCTGGAACCCAGCTCAGGTCCTCTTGGTGAACTGGCAGAGACCACTGGGAAGTTACATGTGAGTTGTCAAGTCAGTTCCTGTTACTTTGTTTTATTTGTGCTTAAGTTGGGCAGAATCATCTTGTTGCTTGCAACCAAAGGTTCCGAGCTGTAATATCGTGTTTCCTGCTGACTGGATGGAGCTGGGTTGCAGAGAGAAGCAAATGTGAGCTAGAGAGGTGAAGGAGTTTTGGAGCCCGTGGGAGCCCTCGTTTCAACCCATTCAGAATTCTGTGTATTTACTGAAATTTTTGCTGAAGTACTACACACTTTCACAGAAAGGACACACCCATGTCATTAGCATCCAGATGAAGGACGGAACATACGAACCCCGAGAGGCCCCCTCACATACCTTTGGGTCACTGCCCCCCTCAAGGGTAACCAATATTGATTTCTCTCACTACAGGTTACTGTGACCTGTTTTTTTTTTTTTTCACACACACACACTGTATTTTATTTTTACAAGAGATAAATAGACTGACACCAAGCATTGTACATGGATGACCACAACAAAAGCAACAATGATTGCAATTACCAAACATGAAACACACTCATACTATGTCATAATATTGACATTCAGTCCAGTAATCCTCCACTGTAACAGCTCCTTTACTTTGTGTGACCTGTTTTTATACTTTGTGTGAATGGAATCACACAGAATCACCCAACATGTATACTCAGGTCTGGCTTCTTTTGCTCAGTAGGATGTTTGTGAGTTTCACCCATGTTGCTGTAGAGATTTAGGATCCATTTTGGAGGTGGAACAGGTAGGACTTGGAGATTCATCATTTGCCCAGTGCCCTTGGGCAAAGCACATCACTTCCCTGAACTCAGTCCTCTCATCTGTAAAATGGGACTGACGAGGCTAATTCCCAGCTGTTAGTGCTGCAGTTTCCTCAGTGAGCTCCATCAAAGGGCCTGGAATAGAGCAGAGGCCGCGGGAGCCCTATCCTTCCTCTTGTCTAAAAGAGTGTAGCTGTGCAGTTGGTGGGAATGTAAGTTGGTGCAGCCACTGTGGAAAACAGTATGGAGGTTCCTCAGAAAACTAAAAATAGAGTTACCATATGACCCAGCAATCCCACTCCTGGGCATATATCTGGACAAAACTATAATTCAAAAAATACATGCACTCCTATGTTCATAGAAGCACTATTCATGATAGACAAGACATGGAAACAACCTAAATGTCCATCGACAGAGGAATGGATAAAGAAGATGTGGTACATATATACAATGGAATACTATTCAGCCATAAGCAGGAAGGAACTAATGCCATTTGCAGCAACATGGATGCAACTAGAGATTATCATACTAAGTAAGTCAGAAAGAGCAAGACAAATACCATATAATATCACTGATATGTGGAATCTAAAATATGACACAAATGAACCTATCTATGAAACAGAAACAGAATCAGGGACAGAGAGAACAGACTGGTGGTTGCCAAGGGGGAGGGGCTTGGGGGAGGGACAGAGTGGGAGGTTGGGGTTAGCAGATTTAAGCTTTTATATATAGAATGCATAAACAACAAGGTCCTACTGTGTAGCACAGAGAATATCCTATGATATTGATATTGATATTCAATATCCTATGATATTGAATATCATAGGATATTCAATATCCTATGATAAACCATAATGGAAAAGAATATATATAAAAAAAAGAATGTAGTGACTTCCCTGATGGTCCAGTGGTTAAGAATCCGCCTTCCAATGCAGGGCACATGGGTTCGATGCCTGGTCGGAGAACTAAGATCCCACATGCCTTGGGCAAGGAAGAGCCAGCCATAATGAAGACCCAGCGCACACCCCCGCCCCCCAAAAAAGAATGTATATATGTATAACTAAATCACTTCGCTGTACAGCAGTAATTAGCACAACATTGTAAATCAACTATACTTCAATTAAAAAAAAAAAAAAAGAGTGTAGCTGTGGCTGCTAGCACTTGGGCTTGGTCGTCCCCAGCGTGTGAAACAGGGGCACCTCTCTCCACCCACACCCCTCCCCCGACTGCACTTCCAAATTTGGAAACAGCTCTTTCCCTGGGGTGCTCTTGCCCCTGTTCTCCACTCTGTCTCCTCAGTCCCCAGTCCTTGGCCCATGGGAGGACGTGGCTGTGTGCTCTCAATAAACATATTAGGCCAATAATGATGCCTGTTAGGGATGACTTCTTGCAGTTGAGGAAGCCTTAGCTTGCGCACGCCAGCGCAGGGGGCTGAATCCCAGCGCTCCTTCCGCTTTCCGAGCCTCTGTGAGGAGCAGACTGTCTATGTACCTCTCAGGGCTGTGATAAGAGTGACAGGAGCAACCTCGTGACAGAGCCAGCCCAACTTGCGCCTGTAGTGCCCGCACAGCGGGAGTGAGACGCGGTGCACGTTGCATCACTGGGATGATTACACATGGGCCCTCCAACACTTTGTGATTTCATTGGTTTGAGGTGCGGACGGACATCGGAGCTCCCCCAGGTGACTCTAATGTGCGATAGAGTTGGCAACCAGGGCCAGGCACACAGTGAGAGCACAGTAAATGTTGACCTGGGCGGAGAGAGGCTGGAGCTTGCTGGGAAGGCTGGAGGGTGCAGCTTCTTGCGGCTGGCGCGCCCCCTTGCTCCCCTTACGCGTCTCCTATTTGCACCCCCAGCTCCCTTACTCTGCCTTCCTCTCACCCAGGAATCCAGGACATCCCTCACCTGCCGCCTCCTGTCCGGGGTCAGCCCGGTTCCTTCTGGATTTGGGGGTAGTGCCCGCCTCCATCCCTGCTGTCAGCGCAGGTGAGCCCAGCCGCGCACGAATCGAGTCGGTGGGGGCGGTGGCCCAGCCTGGAAACAGCCCTGAAATAGACACCCCCGCCGCCCCCGCTTCCTCCTCCCAGGATCTACTCGAGTGAAAAACAACCCTCTCTATCAGAATGTCTCTCCAGGCGTCAAAGTGGGGTGGCACCGAGTCCTGCCGGCCGCGTAGACCCGGGCCTGGGTCCAGCTATGATGCGCGCGCGGACCCTCCCCGGGAGGGCCAGGGCGTGCGGTGAGGGCGCCCGGCCACCGAGCGGCGCTGCTGGTCCGCGATGGGAGCCTCGCGGCGGCTGGGGCTCTGGGCCGGGCCGGTTGGGAAGGGAGAAGGCCAGCGCTGTGGCTCTCCAGTAGGGAGGCTCCTCACGCCCCTTCTCGGTCTGGGGCGTCCCGAGAGGTGATCTCCCCGCATATTTGGGGTGGAGCAGGGACGAATGGGCTCTTCATCCTGAGGAGGCCGGGGCAGGGGGCTTGCCCAGGCCAGTGATGCACCCTTCTGCAGGAGCTGGCCAGGAGAGAAATGGGGCCACTGTCCCCACTCTCTTGATACTTCTTTTTGTCTCACGTTTCCCACGTGCTTCCTGAGTTCTGAACTTTGGTGGCGGTAGGGGGGAGGAGGTCAGGACTATCTATACATCTAACTCTTAGTCTGTGTGTCCATCGACCTGTCTACCCAGGTGACATTTGTTCCCCACAGGCTCTAAACCAGCTGGACTGAAGAAATGGGAGGTGGGTAAAAGATCACCCCTCCCAGTCTGGGGAAGGCAAACCAGTGAACTGGATGCCCTGGAATTCTGGACCCAGGTGATGGTTAAGCCGGGCCTTGAAGGTCAGGGAGGGGGTTTCTGGGTGAGAAGGGCAGGTGATTCAGCCACAGAGGTGAGAGGGAGGATGGAGGGCCCAGGGTCACAGGCTGGAGGGAGCCAGGAGCTGCATACGCTATCTCACCCAACCATCCATAGGGACAACGCTGGGGGATCCCCTCCTGATCCATGAGGAAACTGACAGAGGTCAAGGGACTGGCTGTGGGCCCCCCGGTGGTGAGTGTTCAGCTGGGGCTGATGCAGGTGTATGAGGCTCAGGTGGAGAAAGCACCGGCCTTTAACCACAGAGCACCTTAACCGGGCATACAGGGCCAGGGTCCGCCTGCGTCAGCTCGCAGTCCTGAACACTCTGACACTGGCCTCCCAGGAGCACAGGGGCTCTTTCATGCTCCTGGCTTCTACTCTGTGCCCCCTGAGATTTCTCCTGCTCTGCTCTCCTCCCCACTCACACCTTGCTTTTGGGAGGGGCTCGGTCTGCCATCAACCATGACCTCTGCAGTGTGTGGGAAAAGCCCTTGCCCCTGGTAAGGGGATTCAATTCAGACTCTACCAGCAGGTAGGGAACACCGGGTGGGGCAGAGTCAATGCTTTAGGAGCCCCACTCCTCCTGTGACCACCAGGGGCTGGGGCCAGAGAAGCCATGGGCCAAGGGGCTAGCGGCTCAGAGCTGGGGCTGTGCAGAATTGGGGCCAGGGTCAGAAGTCAGACTGAGCTCTGCAGTGAAACTGCTGTGCAGCCCTGGCCCAGTGGCTCCCCATCTCTGGGCCTCAGGTGCTCCCTGAAGGGGTGGGGCAGATCCCTGAGGTGGGGAGGGCAGAGGGGAGGCCCAGGTGTGGGGATGTAGGGGTGGAGCGGGGTGTGGGGGGCAGATGGGGTGGGATGGGAAGCCCTGGTTCTCTGGGTTGGGTGTGGCTGCGTGTTAGCACACCCGGCTGAGAGGCCCTGTCTCCCCACCCAGCCACGGTCCCACCTCGCTCCTGCCTGTCCCCCGCGTATCGTCAGCTGTGGGGCCTCATACCCCACTCCAGCTGGTTGGAGTTCTATTAATATTTCAGTTTGATGAATTAAAGATTCTTTCTCCCCTCCTCCTTCTGATGTCCCAGGTGGGAATTAAAAGCACATCCGATCCGGTCAAACGCCATTAAAATGCAGCCCACGAGGGTAGGAGCTGGCGGGTGTGGGCTTTTCTTTCCCAGCACTGCTTTGTCCTCTTTGGGGGTGTCTGGGTGATGGTTGGTCTTTGTGGGTACGGGAGGCAAGAGAGAGCTGAGGTGGAGGAGCATGAGGGGTGTTTGCCTAAATGCTGCTGCTTTAGAGGGAGCAGCACCCCCTGTGTGTGGGGCTCGGGTTCCGGATAAATGAGGATGTGGGGATGGGGCAGGGCAGGGCCCCTGCAACCCCTGCCCCGTGACCTGACCAGGACCCCCACCATGGGGTGTTTTCCGGGTCAGCCCAGCTGCCCTGGCTCTCCACGGGGCCGCTGCAGGCACCTAGCAGTGAGGATGAAAGCCTTGGAGTCAGCAAGGGCGGGATCGATGCTCCTTGAGGCTCCACTAGCAAGAGGTCCTGCGGGGTCCTTCCCAGCTTTCTATCCTGCCAGCTGTCTGGCTCCACCTTAGCAGGGAGCAAATGCTGGGACTTCCTTCCATGCTGTACAGGAGGTTCCTAAGGAGGACCAAGGCTGGAGTGTGGTGGGGAATGATGGAGGGGCCCGCCAGGGATTCCCAGCCTGGCTGTCAGTCAGCCAGCCAGGCTGTGTGACCTTTGCCCCAACCCAAGGGCCTGGGGCCCATTTGGAGGACAAGCTAAGGCTCCAGTCATAGGGATCCTTAGACCTGAAAAGCGCTTCTCAGCCCCATCCTTTCCCTTCAACCCCGAAGAGCCCCCAGTGGCAGCAGCATCACGGTCCACATTTGCCGGTGGAGGGAGCTGAGGCTCAGAGTAGGCGAGGTTCATGGGACACATGCCCTCTAGAACAGGGTGGGGGGCATGCTGTGACAGTGTCTGAGGCTGGGGTGCTCCCTGGCGTGTGTGATGATCAGGGAGGTGTGTGGTGGGCATGAAGGAAAGGACTGGTAGAATCTGGAGAAGGCACTGCAGGTGGGGCACGGGGAAGCAAAGACATCCCCTTTCCAGGTTGCCCCCCCACCCCTGTCCCCTTGCCTGGCCTCCTGCAGGCCTCCTCTCTGGGCCAGCTGGACTGCATCCCCTCCTGCCCTGTCACCTGGCTGCTCGCCTGACGCCCAGAGCCCTGCCATCAGCAGAAGGAGCAGGCCTGCCATGAGGCCCAGGGTGGGGCGGGAGGGGCTTTAAAAAGTTAATTGTATTTTGATCTCGGCTGTGACATCCATCCTAATGCTATTGGGCTCACAGCTGACAGCCCCCCGACATATGGAGGGAGAGGGATAATAAGTAGTTTTAAATTGCAGCATGGCAAAGAGGCTGGAAAATCTAGAGTCTTAAGAAAAAAGAGGGAGAGAGAGGAGAAGAGAGAGGAGGAGAGAGTGGAAATCAAGGAGGAGGAAGCATCCTTCTCTGGGGGGGGCGGGGTTGGTCATCATTCATTTGTTTAACAAGCCAACCTTTATTGGGCACCTGCTGCATGCTTGGTACAGGCTCAGCCCGTGGAGGCTCAGATGCCCAGTCTGGCTATGGAACCCCTCTCCCCTCCCCTCCCCTCCCCCTCCCTCCCCTCCCCTCCCCTCCCCTCCCCCTCCCTCCCCTCCCCCCCCTTCACAGCACTCAGCTCTTCCAAATCCTACTCCTCTTTCAGGGTCTAAGTGATAGCTCCCCTGAGGGCCCCTCCCTCCCAGCCTCAGCTGCCCCTCCCTCCCTGACTACCCAAGAGCCTGGGGCTGCGCCACAGCCTCCCCTGCTTTTCCTTCCTCATATCCCCTCCCTCTAGCAATGTGGTGCCAACTGTCCCCTAAATCCTTACCTACCTGGTTCGGCTCCTGCATCTGGTCCCCAGCACTTGGGTTTAGCAGAGCTGTGTTCAGAATCTGCTCTCTCTGCTCCGTCCAGCTTCTCTCCTCTTCCCACGTGTCAGGGCGGGTTGGGAGGGTGTAGATACAGCTGTGCTGTGGACCCTGGAAAGTCTTTGGTCCAAATGGGATGATTACAGGTGCATAGGTCCCTGGGGCCAGGTGGTTTTGGAATTTAGAAAGATAATATGGCACAAATATGATATATTGTGCAACAGCGCCAGGGGGCCTGGGGCAGTATCCCCAAAACAATATGCTGGCTCAGGTTCCTGTGGTGAAACAGAGTATCTCCCACCGAGGGAGCAAGACAGTTACAATGACTCGCTTTCACATCAGGTTTTGCAGCCAAATGACTTTGCCGAAAATTTATGGACAAACTGGTTTTCAGAGCCTGTTGAATTTTGGAATTGTGGAAAGGGGATGATGGCTTTAGCCAACTCATTAGTCCAAGTCAGAGGTCTGAGAAAGTTCCAGGGGTTGTGGGAGGATTCCCAAGGTTGGACCCATACCAGCCTCAAAGGAGGGGGTCACTTCCTGGCCTGTCCCCGAGCCAGGCCTGGGGCAATTTCCGAGTATCTGTGTCCTTGAGACTCAATATCTCTGTGGGGCAAAGGAGAGGGGCTGGGGTGGCCCTGCGAGGCTAAGTAGGGGTGACTTACCCCGGGGTGCTTAACCCCGGGCCTCACCTCTCACCCCAGCTCTCCTCAACTCCTCTGAACCTGCAGGGTGACTTAGGACTCTCTGCAGAGCCCGGGGCCATGCCTTCTCTTGTAGTCAGTTCTTCATCCTGGAAATGTCCTGCCAGGGGACAGTTATTGTTTAAACAAACTCCCCTGTCAGAGACATTTCCATCTCATGGCCTGGTTCAGGGGAAACCAAAATTGAAACCCATCAGACCCCGAGGCTGAGGCGGTGACTGGTTTCACTCCACATGGGAACCATTTCTCAGGTGTTCCAGGCCTGCCAGGCTCCCCCCAGGCCCCTGCACCTTCAAGCTCACTTTGATCTAGTTCAACAAATTCTAAACTTCAGGATTTTCAAAGACAATTGCCCTCTCCTATTAGGAATCTTTTGAAATGGAGAAGTCCTAGAGCAGCTTGGTGAGTTTGAGTTGCCAACCCAGTGGTTGGGAAAAGGCAGGCAAGTTGTTTTCCCTTGCCAGGGAGGCCAGAATGAGAGCAGGAAGAAAGAATCTGCTGCAGCAGGAGAGAGTTAGGTCAGACCTCAGGAAGAACTTCCAGGTCATAAAGGTATAAAGTACGGGTGCAGGACTTTCTATGATTCTTTCCTCTAGGACTACCTGCCTCTTTCTCTCCCCCTGAAGCCATCTGTCCATCGGTGCTGAGACGGTGTCTCCTTTTCTCTGGGGAGGCCCATGTGTGCAGGACTGGTGGATTAGAATATCCCCCCTGAGGACCCCACCAGTGTCAATCAGGTCAACTTCCTTAAAGATTTCAGAATAAGACCCAACACCAAATCCCAGCATCCTTAGAAAGAACTCGGCCCAGCCCCTCATGTCACTGATGGGGAAACCAATGCTCAGAGAGGCTGGGCAACTCCCCCAGGTCACACAGCCTTAGCGCCGAGGACCTGGCCTCCTGCTTTCAGCTCTGTGCCCCGCTCCCAGTCAGAGAACAGCTCTGAGGAGTGGGAATGGGACAGCTTGCTGAAGAGCAGTTTGGAATTTGGGCCCTCGCAGCTGACCCACGCTGGGGCCCTGCTGTGTGATTCCTTGAGGTCACCTGTGATCACTCTTCTCCCACAGAGGCGGCTCTGTAGTTCCTTTGTCTCCAGGGCAGGGGACAACAACTGATGTTTCTGGAGGTGTGTGTGAGTGTGTCTGTGTGTATGTCTGTGTCTGAGGGTCTCTGTGTGGGTGCCTCTCTGTGTATGTGTGTATATATGTGTCTCTGTGAATGTGTATCTGAATGTGTCTCTATGTCTGTGGCGGGGGTGTGTCTGTGTGTTTGTGTGTGTGAGTCTGTGTGTCTCTGTGTGTCTGTTACCATGATAAGCCAAGTCAGCCATGAGTCAGCATGAGGGAGAAGAGGTGTCCCAGCTGGACCAGGCTGGGGGGTCACAGGTGAGGGCTGGGTGGCCGACCACTCTGAGGCTGGAGGCCTGGAGGCCTGGGATGGCCCGGGACGGCTGCCCAGAAGAGCTAGGCCTCAGGCTGAGACCTTCAAACTGGACGAGTCCACAAACTCAGCCATCTGCCAGCCAACAGTGTTTCTTTTTTTAACCCCTGAAAAATATAGCCTACCCAGGCTTCTGCGACACAGCTGGTGGGGGGTGGGATAATTATGGCCAGAGTGCAGGCAATGCTGAGGGCCAGGGGGTGGGGAGAGCGGCTGGGCTCCTTTTGGCTCTCAATAAACCATGGCCCCTTTATGTTCAGTTCCATTCATTCATTCATTCAACAAAAGGCTATTCAACAAAAGGATATTGAGGACTATATTCTGTGTTAAAAACTGCAGTGGCTCCCACTTCTGGGCACCTAAACACAGGACTGGGTGCCCTGCATCCATTATTTCTTTCCCTCTTCATGATGGCCTTGCCAGTAGGGCCCAGGCTCCGGCCCTTATGGACCCTTGGCAGGAATCAGACAAAGAACCCCCATCTTTTAGGCAGACCCATCCTTAAGACAGAATGTGTCCCGTGTCAAGCCCAAGGCAGGCTGAACTTGAACCTCCCAGCACCCCTAACTGGGTGGCTTCTTGCACAGCAACCCGGCAGCCCTGCTCTGAGGTCAGCATCATGGTCCTTGTTGTACAGGTAGGAAACTGAGGGACCCTGGGCAGGAGGACTCAGGTACGCTCGGGGTTTGGTTGGAACCCAGGCAGGCTGTTCCCAAGGCCACGGCCTCTCCAGGAGTGACTTGAGTTTCCTGCAAGCCCAGAGCAGTGCACACGTGTCTGGGCAGAGCCGGCAGACAGCAGGAGCTTTGGTGGCCTTAGCTCATTCATGCCTCTCTAAAATGCATCTGGCCGAGGTGCACGTGGCCATGGGTGCACTCTTCAAGGGCAGGGTGCTGTGCTGCCCTCTGTGTATTCCTGGGACTAGGAATGCAGCAGGATCTCAGTCAGTGCTGGTTGCATTAAAAAAAAAAGGCATGAATGAATGCATGAATGAATGCATGATCACCGCCCTCCCACCAGAGACTTCAGTCTGACTGGGTAAATGAGACATGTATTTGGGGCTATCACATGAGAGAGTTACAAAGAGAGTTCATGTTTTGCCAACATGTGTTCATTCACCAAACAGTGATTGAGCTTTCACTAGGGCCAGGCATGGTGCCAGGCCCTGGATGAACCATGGTGAACAAGATATGGTTCTGGCCTGGCAGTGTCTGGAATTCTGGAGGAGGGGATGCCTGAGTGGGCCTTTGGGAAGATGCCGGGGCATTGGATGAGGAGCAGGGAGGGAGAAAGGGCAGAGTAGGGGAGGGTCAGACCCTGCTATTCCCAGGCCCTCCCAGACATTCCCCTGATCTAGAAGAAGAAATTATCTGTGGAAATGAGGGGTTGGGCTGTGGGGGGCATGAATCCCCCCAGGCCTGGGCACAGTGGAGCCCAGATGGCACTCTGCAGGTCGGCCAGGATGACTGAGGTACTGACGTGGGGGAGGGAGGCCGCTGGTCAGCCACTCTCCCCCCCCCGCCCCCCGACAGCTCTCTGTCACTGTGCTGAGCACCCTCCCTGGGACAAGGACAGTCACTTGTCACAGCTCTAACTGAAGACACTTCTGCAGTCTGGGATGGGATGCTCTTGCAATCCTAAGAGGGCTGCAAGGCTCCCTCCCTCTCTTCCTCTCTAAGGCCAGCCCTCTCCTGGGATTTTTCACAGCCCCCCTGGGGAGGAGGAGAGCTGGGGCTCCAGCTTCTCCCTGGCTGAGGGATTTTTCCCCAGGCTCGCTCCTGTCTGCCAGCCAGGCCACCTGTTACACTTTGCAGACCAGTGCTGGAGGGAGACCAGTGGGCTGTGGGCCATGGAGTGGGAGTTCCCCAAGCCTGGTGGCGTTCTGGGGTGGAGGGGACCTCAGTGGGAAGGGGCTCCTGAAGGCTGTGTGACCAGGGGCAAATGGAATCCCCTCCCCCTCCCGTCCTGTGTCATATGCTCAAACCAGGAGCAGTGGGGTGTGCAAATGAACATGCCACATGGGGGCACACGCCACGTGCGTGGTGCAGATGTGTGATAAGCTGGCCTAAGGTGGGGGTCTTAGTGATTCTCAGGGAGGATGGGGGTGGGGGTGGGGAGGAGCGTGACCCCTTGGCATCCCTGTATTTGCTGTACTTCTCAGGGAGTGTGTCAGGATGCTATGTTCCTTGACCCTCGACCTTTGGGGTCAGGAGGGGTCCCTGCCAAGTCCTCTGGGTCGAGGAGCAAACATCCGCCCCGGGGGAGGGGGGAGAAGGGGGCTTCCAGGAGAGGGCGCCGGTGGGGCGTGGTGAGAGGGGGAGCAGAAGGCGGGGCTGGTGCGGAGGGGTGGCGGGGAGCTGGGCAAGCCCCAGCCTTCCGGCGGTGGAGGTGCGGGGTCGGGGGTGGGCTCCCAGGTGCTCTCTCTTTAAAAGGCCGGCGGAAGCCGCGCGCTCGGCCGCACCTGCAGAGCAAACTTGGCGGGCAGGGCTCCCGCCTTCCCGAGTGCGGCGGCAGCAGAGTGGGCGTCGGGCTGAGCGGCTGCGGTCCCCTCGCCCCCTCGTGCTCCCGGCGCCCGCCCCCTCCCGCAGCCTCCCCTCTCGGCGTCTTCCTCGCTTGCTCGCTCGCTCGCTCTCCAGCGCGCTCTCAAGCTCGCTCTCCTTCTTTCCTGCTGCCGTGCAGCTGCCGCGGCGCCGCCGGGTGCCCGCATCTCAGCCGGCTGAGCTCGCTGCTCGGCTCACGCTCCACTCCCTTCCTAGCCCGGAGCCCTCGGCCGGACCCCGCGCCCCGGAGCCGCCTCCTCTCTCCCTCCGGCTCGGACGTCGGGCTCCGCGGCGGACGGAGCAAGGCTGCCCGCCGCTCCCTACCTCGCTGGCTCGCTCTCGCCGGAGCAGCAGCCGACCGCCGCGCGATTGGAGGCGGCTCGGGCCGGGCGGCCGCCAGCTCCTCCCCGCTGCGTCCCGGACTCCGGGCGGCTCCGCGCCGGGCTCGGACCGCAGCGTCAGAGCCGCCCGCCGCGGCCCGGGCTCCGGCCACCGCGAAAAGCCAGCCTCCGGCCGCCGCCTCCCTGCGCCCCCGGCGCGGGCGGGTGCGCCACCGAGCCCTCGCCGGCGCGCGGTGAGTTGTGGCCCGCGGGGAACGGGCAGAGGGGACCGTGCCCTCCGGCCTCTGGGGCACGAGCTGCGGCGGGGACTCCAGGGCTCGGGGATGTGGCCTCTGACGAGCTCCCGGGCTCGGGGCTGCCCAGAGGGCCGGCGGACCGGAGCTTTCAGGGCTGGAGGGCGCGGGACCCGGGCTAGAGGGTCTCCCCTCGGGGCTGGGGCCGGCTGTCCCACCGCCCCGAGACAGGCAGTAGGGCAGCGGCTCTTTCGCGGGCCTGGGGGAAAGTGTCTCTGTGCCTGGGGTTGTTTCGGGTTCCCCCGATTAGGGGGTCGAGCCCGCGCTCAGGTGGGGGCGGCGGCATCAGAGCGCCCCCTCTGCGGAGAGGCAGGGCGGGCGGGGGCGCGGGCCGCTCTTTGCCCCCGTTCCCCGCGGTCTCCCGGCGGGAGAGCAGCGCCAGCCTCGCGCGCCTCTGCTCCCTGACCCACAGCAGCCCCGCGTCCCGCTCCCGTGGCCGCCCCAGCGTCGCCTTCGTCTCCGACCGACCCCGGCGCCGGAGGCTTGCTCTCGGCGGAGGCGGGATGGGACGGCACCCCAGGGTCTGGGGTCTCCCCGCGGCCCCGGGACTTCACGGTCAGGTGCTTCTCGGATATTCGGGACCGACCCTCTCCGGGACCCTGATGAACCTTTGCTTCTACGCGGCCGCGGGGCGGGCAGCCGGGCCGAGTGTCTGTGTGTGCGTGTTTTGTGTGTGTGTGGGGGGGTCCCCTCCGGGGTCGGCTTTCCCCGGCGCTCAGGAGCTGAAAGCGCCCCCTCCCCGCGCGGGGGCGGGGCTGGGAGGGGGAGGCCGCGACTGCGAGAGGCGCCCCCGCACCGGGACGGTCTGAGGCTGTTTGTGCTGAAATGGGGCGGCAGTGGCGGCAGGGAGTCCTGAGGCCCGAACCTAAGAGCGCCCCCTCCCCCAGGCCGCGAGTGACACCCCCGCCTTCAGACTTTCCGTCCTTTTTGGAGGAGGCTTCTTGTCTCTTTCCCTACTCCGGTCACCCTCCCTGCCCCTGGTGCGGGAGAAAGCTGCTTTGCGGGACTGAGCTGGTCTTGCTTAATGGGGTGCCCCAAGCCACGTGTCTGTTGGAGCCGTGGTTAGTCTGTCTGCCCCTCTGTCAGTCTGGCAGAAAGCCAGATGGTGGTGGAGGGAGGATTGTGTGTGTGTGTGTGTGTGTGTTCCTCATAGTCCCTCCTCTCCTCCATTCTGGGGTGAGGTTGGGGACTGAGGGCTGGTAGGGCGGCCAGCTCTGTAAGAGTCTCCATACTGGGCACCCCATTCCCACAGCCTCCCATCCCTGGGCCAGCTCATGGTGGAAGTGAAGAATGTTCTAGCTCCCATTGCCCCTTCCCCAGGATGTGTCCTGGGTCTGCCTTGCTTTCTCCCTGGCTCCACATTGGATGCTGGGCCCCAGGCTCTGGGTGGGCACCTCTGCTCCTCAGAGGCCTCAGGGCATAAGGTGGTGGGAGAACTTCCATGAAAAGGTGAGGACTTGCAGGAGCTTTTCTGATGACCCCTCCTGACGTGGCAGAGAGAATTCCCACAGAGCAGTCTGGAGGCTCCTGGGTGTGGACATCCAACGGACAGGGCAGGGGGCTTATCTCCTCTCCTGGGCAGGCCCTGGGACTAGTAGCAAGGGCCCCCGAAGCGGCTACAGAGGGGAGTAGGGGTCAGAGCCCTTGCCCCTCTCCCTGATCCCCTAGAGGACCACTTCCTGGAGGGCCTTCCCAGCCCCTAATGTTCTGTCCTTGGGATGGGGTCGGGAACCTTTGGGGATGGTGCCTCTGAGCCTCTGCTTAGCCCTGGATGGGCATGCCTGTCCACTTGTGAATTTGGTGACCACTGTCTTCATCTCCCCCCAACTTTTGTCATTCTAGCCCTCAACTTTCCCTTAAATGTCAACATCTTCACACCTGTCAGGGACAAAAACATCATAAAGTTCTTCCCTCCTGAGATCTTGCTCACTTCTAGGGCTACCCATCCCAGGGGCATTTGCTGTGAAGAGAGATTCAGAGAGGAAGAAGGCAATGCTTAACCCAAAGGAATGCTCTACCGGTGGTGGATTTTCAGGAGAGAGATGTATGGGATGTTGGGGGTGGGGCATGCAGCACATCCCATAAAATAGGTCCTGAGCTGGTAGAAGGGGAGGAGGGAGCATGCCAGGAGTTGAGCTGCCTTCTTGGCCTCAGTGGTCCAGCATAGGCCGCTCCTCCCACCTCCCTCCTCTCTCCTCCCCCAACTTTCCTCTGTGTGGCTTCATTCTGTTGGAGGCTTGACATCTCCAGGAGGGAGCGCCTTGCACAGCGGCAGGCAGGCAGCTGAGGTAGGTGAGAGAGTCAGCGAGCAAGCCTGTGAATGAGCAGTGTGCTGGCCAGACAGGGCGGGGGTGGGCCCAGACCAGAAGGGCTCTGCAGCCCCCACCTGCTTCCCGAGGGGTCCCCTGCCCAGCTTCCAGGATGCTTGGCCACACCCGAACCTGTCCCGCTGCAGGGGGACAGCTGGCAGGAAACGATGGCACCAGGACCATGGGCTTCTGAGCTTTATAATTACAGCCACTAGACACATCCTCTCCCTTAGACAAGTGTGGGGCCGGCAGCCTCTAATTACCAGTGACCCCAAGACATCTGCCCACCCCTGCTGTCCTCGTCTGCTCAGTCTAGCACCCCATTTTCCAGTGGGCAGGCCCCACTGGCAGCCTGGGTAGCTGGGCCTGCCAGCTGCTGGATGGGAGATTATCTCACTTCTGCAGAGTGAGGCCGCCTTTGCCACCCAGAGAAGGCACGGGGGAGCTGGCATCTGGGCTCTGGCCCTGCTCACTGGGGCTGGCAGAGCTGCTGGCTGCCCAGGCCAACCTGAGGGAGGAGGCCGAGGGGCTTCCCCTGGTGGGCAGCGGGCCCGAGTGGAGGGCACCAGCTTTCTGTTCCCCCCCACCCCCCCACCGCCCAGCCTGGTGGCGGCTCCTGGAAAGAGCAGGGAGGGCTTGTTTCCGTGTCCACTCTGCCCTAGTTAGCAGGGGACTATCAAAAATTAATTTCAAGATCTCACTGCCTTTGGTCCTTGCCAGAGTGCAGGCTGCCTTTTCTCTGGCTCCTGGGAGCTCTGTTTCTTTCCTGGCTGTGCAGCTTCTGGCCTCCCTCTGTCCTCTGCTCTGCTTCTCTTCCACTGTCTCCCTGCTGCCTCTCAGCCCAACCCCAGGCATATAGCTTTGCCTTCCCAGCGAGCTTCTGCTCCCCGCCAGTCCTGGAGTCAAGCTCTGGGGGCTTCTGCCTCAGTACCGCCCCCCCCTCTGCTCCCCCAACCTCTCTTTCCCTGCCTGAGCTTTGCTCCTGAAAGGGAGGCTTATAAAGGGAACCTGCTTAGGAAAGATGAAGCCTGCCCTGCAGCCCTGCCTCCCAGCCCCCCAGCCCACAGGGCAGAGAGAGTCTCTAGCCGCCTGTCCAAGTTTCTCTTGGCTCCTTGGAAAAACGAGCACCACAAGGATAGTAAAAATCACCCTTAAATGAAAGCTGATGACTCCCGTCGAAATGTTTTATAATTAACCTCACCGTTTAGCAATCTCGTGGCAGCAGTGAGGCATAAATATATGTGTACACACGTATATTAAATAAATTGGGGAATGCAGTGCATAATGACATTATCTGGACCCCATTCAATTAAGGTAGATATTATCTGCAGTAATTGGGAAATGCCAGCCCATAATGACAGCCCGTGCCATTTCGGCTGGAGCCATGCTGACGAGCAAGCTGTGGTGTCTCCCTAAGCCTCCCTCTTCTCCTGGAGAAAGCCCTGGCCGCCCAGGGGCTGTGATGACGCCCTGGGGAGCTCAGCTGGCTGGTGGTCCCAGGCTGGGCCACCTGCATCGGGACCAGGAGGTTGAGTCCTCCCCGGGTCCCCCACACTCAACCCTCCCAGCCACCCCTCTGTCCCTCAGGGGGACAGACTAGTCTCTGGACCCGTGTTCTGGTTGGGCTATGACTTCTAGTAAAAACACTTCATCGCTACAGGGTTATTTTTAGATTTGAATATAGAAATAAAGATTGGGGACTTGACCTGGATTCTTAAGTTTTTGGCAGGTGATTGCTTCTCAGATGTCACGGCCCCTTCTTTGTGCCTGGCCTCAGGGTGCCTTAGGGTGGGAAGTCTCCCCCACCGCTGTGGTTCTGTTCGTGGCTGTGCAAGGCAGTAGGGTTTGGACATGGACTCCCTAAGCCAGTGGGCCCCCGCTTTCCAGGGCAGTGCCGGGGTTCAGGAGGGGAGACAGGAAGAAGGAGGAGAGAGGAAGAAAGAGCATTAGCAGGAAGCCCACAATAGCAACAACTGCAAACAAAGGCACTTGCCCACTTGGATGTTGTGCTGGAAAACTGGATGGTCCTGGCAAGTGGGGGTGGGGTGAGTTGGGGCCAGAAGGAGAGGCCTGGGGGTCTGCATGGGGGCTGCTGGTTGGAGGAGACCTTGAGCAAGCGTGAGCTTGGTGGCTGGCCCCCTGGCTCTGGGAGAGTGGGAAGGTCAAGGCTGGGCATTTTCTGAGCTGAACTGGTGGGACCCAGTGCCAATGAGGTTTGCTTGCTTTGCCTTCCAACTGATGGGAGCTGCTGTGGCCTTAGCAGGTGGCTGCCTTTGAGCCTCTGGTTTCTCTAGTCCCAAGTCCCTGCCTGCTGTGCTCACAGTGGGCCCTCCTTTCTGCATCCACACCATGGCCTACAAGGTCCTGCTTGATCTTGTGCTTGGAGCCCTCTCTGACCTCCTCTCCTGCCTCTCTCCCTTCCCACTGCCCTCCAGTCATGCTGACCTCCTTGCTGTTCCTTGAACAATGAATGCTAATCATATGCCCACCCCAGGGCCTTTGCACTTGCTGTTCTCTCTACCTGGGATGTTTTTCTCCCAGATACATGGCTCATGCCTTTACTGTTTTTAATCTCTGCTCTAATGCCACCTCCTCTGAGAAGCCTTCCCTGACTATCTTTTTCTGAAAAAGCTCCTCTGAGTCATTCCCTTTCTCCTTACCTGCCTTGTGTGTCTTCATAGCCCCTTGATCCCCTGAAGTGCCACCCATCTGTGTGTAGATGTATTTATTGTCTCTCCTGCGCCACTCCCCACTGGGATGTTGGCTTCACAGGGCAGGTGTTTGTATCTGTTTTCACTTCCAGCGTTTCCCCAGTGCTCAGAACAGAGTCTGGCACACAGCAGGAGCTCAGCACGTATTCGGATGGCACATTGAAAAGCTGAATGGTCATGGATTATATTCCATGACTGCCCACACAAGAGGGTTGTAAGAATTCAGGGTAAGGTCTGAGTCCCACTCCGGGAACCTGGAATGCTGCTGCAGACCCCCACTCCCTGCCCTGGGCTCCACACTGGTGAGGGTGGTGCTGTGCTGGCTCTGGGCAGGGACCTGGCTTTGTCTGGTTGTTGATTGAGAATTTCCTGCATTCTGAGCCTTGGGCTGGGCACTGGGACACCGAGATGAGGGCGGTGCTGTGCACCCAGGCCCTTAACGTGCTCCCAGGCTTATCAGTGCCAAATAACAACACACAGAGAGAGGCTTTATGGTATTGGCTGTGGAGGAAGGAGATAAGGGGAACTAGAATCATCAGGGCAGGCTTCCTGGAAGAAGAAGTATCTCAGTTGCTCACTTGAAGGGTAAGCCCCACAGGGAGGAGGCTGGAGGGAATCCAAGGGTCGGGGAAGCATGGGCAATTGGTTTGTTTCCCCCTTCTTAGTTTCCGTTGGCATGAAGCTCAGGAATTATGTCCTCCATCCCTTCCTTCTTTCCTTCCACACGCATTTCTCAGTGCCCACCGCATGCCCAGCACAGAACCAGTCACTTCTGAACCAGGCCCTTGTTTTGGAACAGGGAGAGGATGGCTTTTGAAGTGAGGTCTGGGGTGTCTGAACTTGGGAGGTTCCTGATCAGGCCAGGGAGCTGGAACAGCTCAGGGAATTGAAGGGAAGGGGGCATGGGGTCCAGACCCCCACTCTTCCCTCCTTCTTGCTCTTAGAACATGGCTCGGGCTGGGTCAGTGCCTGGAGCAAGGCTACTCTTCCTATTATTCTAGAAATAGATTATCTGGGAGAGAAGGGTGGAAAGACCCCAGGGATCATTCAGTCACTTCCACAGACCCTGGTGGGGGATGCGAGGCACCGTGCAGGCTGGGATGCAGAGATATCAAGATGAGGATGATGTGATCCCCCCAAGTTGTGGTCCAGGTGGGGAGAGGGTTGTGCTGCTGGGGTTTGAGGGAGATAATTGGTCACCCCCTTTCCTTAAGGACCCAAATCATACAGGTGGAGATTTGTTGCTGGTGCAGCTCGGGGGGAGCGGGCTTCTGATGACCTGCTTCCTGGGTTCGGCTTTGTCCATTTGAAAGGAGACTGTCTGGCAAACCACACCTCTGCCCAGCCAGCGCAAGTCCCCAGGGGGATAGGAGAGAGGGGGGCCTTAGAGGTGACCTGCAGTCCCAAGGGGGTGGGGGTGGTGTAGGAAGGAGGGGAGAGGCCTCAGGTTCTCCCTCACTGTCCCCTTTGGGGAGTGGAGCTGCCAGCCGGTCCTTTTGTGGAAATGTGAGATGTGGGCAATGAGGCGTCTAAACAGCTCAGGGGGTTCAAACCCCACTCCACTCCTCCATTCACAATCCCTGAGTTCTCCCAGCACCTGGGCTGGGCTGGGCCCAGCAGAGGTCAAGGTGAAGAGAGCTGAAGTAGGTGCTGGAGGGAACTGGGGCAAGCAGAGGGGGAGGGCCACCATAGGTCCGGAGGCCTGGCTCAGGAATGTCGGGAGGGTGTGCTGGGGACCCCGGGCAGGCGGGGAGTCCTCTCTGGACCTGGCTTTCCTCGTTCCACCCGCTCAGCCCTAGGGGCTGGCCTGCTGGCCTGCAGAGGAGCCAGGAGGCTGAGCGTCCCCTCGGAGGGCTGGAGGGGAGACGGAGCCGCTCTGGTTGTGGCCCCCACCCCTGGAAGCAAAGCGCAGGGTCCCTCCCTCCGACTCTGCCCTTTATTTCGTGTTTGGGAGAATTCTATTTCTTTAGCTTTGGGAGAAGAAAAAGCAGCTCAGTGAAAACTAAATTGGAGCTTACTAAGTCACAGTAGCTCTCTTCTGGTTGTTGTTTTGTGGTTTGTGGTTCTTTCTGGCCCAGGCCCTGGCTGGAGAGGGAAGGGTTGAGGTCAGGCAGGAGAAAAGCCTGGAATCCTGCTTGTTAAGACTCGGAAGGGGTCACTGAGGTAGGTTTGGCCAGTTCCTCGGGCGTCTGAGAGATCCTCAGGTGGTGGGGCTGGCTGGGCTAAGGGAGGGGGCCAACTGCAGCTCTCCCCCCAGCCTCCCCTCCCCCATCCCCTTTCACTGAGGGAGAATGTTCTGGAAAATGCCATTGGCCAGTGAACTATTGCTCTACCCTGTGCTCCTCATCCCTCCCTGCCTAGTTCTGTCCTCCCCAGAGCGAAAGGATCTAGCAGGGACAACAGAGGGAAGTGAGTAAGGGGCTGAGGAGGGAGGTGGGAAAGGGAGACTGAGGACGGGAGAGGAGACCCATCTGGGGGTGGGTGGCCATCCTGGTGATTTCACCCCCTCTAACTGTCCCGGTTTGAGCCTTCCTGGCTGTTTTGGACCTGGGGGGGTGGTGGTCTGAGGAATCCCAGCTCCCTCCTCCCCTGCAGGTGGAGGTGCCCCGTGGGGGAGGGAGGATCAGCCTGGCTCCCCGTCCGCCCCACCCCCAGCCTCTGCTCTCCTGGCTCCTTTCACTCCCAGGTATTTTTACTTTTCCCTGGTGCCTGTTATGCAGGATCAAAGGAAGGAGGGGAGGCTGAAAGAGGCAGTGGTTTGCCCAGCTCTTGGAGAAGCTCGGAAAAGGCAGGCCTGTTAGGTCTGAGGGCTGGAGGGGACTCGCTGCAGGCAGGCTGGGACCCAGTCCAATGGAGGGAGGCCTTGCGGGTGTCTGAGCAGCTTGGGGCAGGGCCTGGGGCCTTGCGGTCGTGATTCTCATCTTGCAAGTATTTGCCTTTCTCCTCACTGAGGCCTCCTTCCCCTGTGTGGCCTCTGTCCTTCCCCTGCCTATGGTGTGTGTGTGTCTGTGTGTGTCTGTGTGCGGGCACTGATCAGCCCAGAGGTGCTCAGGCTTCAAGAGAAGCCAGTGTTGAGCCCTCACGAAGGATCTGGAAGCCTGAGCAGGGCCTGACTGTCAGAAGCTGCTGTGCATTGGTTTCCCAGCCTGAATCTGCCCTGTTGCAGCCTCGGCTCACCACCTTGTCCTGATGCCAAAAATCCCTCCATTTGAAATTCAAGAAAACCAAGCCTGACTTCCTAGGATGTGGGAACTGGGCAGGGCCTGAGAGACGCTCGGGGCCAGCGTGGTGGGGTGGTCAGGGCCTGGGCGGCCTGCACAAACTCTGTGTCCCTGGGCTGTGTCACTGTTTGACGTTTGGTGCCTCAGCTTCGTCATCTGTGTGATGGGGATAAAAGTCCCAACTGGCTCATAGGGACGTGAGTGTCACCTGAGAAGCACTTGCATGGTGGCTGGCACACAGCACTGTGTTGTCCTTTGCAGTTATTTCTCCAAGGGGCACAACTGGCATTTGGACAAGACAGTGTTTCATTGTGCGGGCTGTCTCGCCCATGCCATCCCTGACCCTGCCTGGATGCAGACTAGTAGGTGACTCTCTCCCATCATTGTGACAACTGAAATGCCCCCACAGGGACGGGATGGCCTCCAGACTGGGTCTTATTCCAGCCCATCCATTTTACAGATGTTGAAACTGAGGACTCCCCAGGGGGACAAGTGTGGCCTCCAGCAGGGCAGCAGCAGGACTGCGGGGTGGTCTGAGGCTTCTGCTGTTTCTCTTCTGAATCCCCTAGAACTGGCCTCAGCAGCTAGTATCCCCCATCCCCTCACTCCCCACAGCCCCCTGGGAGAGAGATCTGACAACTTACTCACACAAAGGGGTGAGTGCTGATGAGGGTTCCACACAGGTGTAGCTGCCCCTCTCCTGTATTTTAACAGCTCTTAAGCCTTCCCCAAAGCACAGACCGCCAGCCCTAGGTCACTGAGTCCTGGCTTCCTGCCAGCTTCCCCAGGCTCTCTCAGTGTGACTGGTGCTGGCTTTGAGTCCTCACCCGCCTTGACTTGCTGTTTGACTTTGGCAGAGTTACATGGTCCCTCTGGGCTACTGGTTCACCTGCAGAAGGGGGCTGAGGAGAATTAAGAGCCATAATCTTGGCCTCTGAGGAGCTAATGGAGGAGGGAGCATTCTGATGCGGGGGTAAGATGTGAGGTGAAGGTTTAGAAGAAACCCGGGGGCTGAGGCTGGATCCTGGGCTGTGCCCCCTCTCCTCCTCTACCCCTTGCACAGACCTGGAGCAGTCAGGGACTCTGTGGGGTGGGGGATGGGTGGTTCTGAGACCACCACTTGGTCTTGATAGAGGGACCATATTTCCAGGGACACCTCCCAACCCAAACACAAGCTCTTCTTCCAAATGGCTAGGGAAACTGAGGCACAGAATGGGCGAGTGGCTGCTGGTCTTCATTTGACAAACCCATGGGGAAGGGGGCCTTGGGGTCTCCCCCTAGCCAAGCCCTGGCTCAGCTTTCCGCCTTTCTCCCTGGGGCCTCCTGAGTCGAGGGGAGGGAGGTTGCTGGTGGTAAGGGAAGGCTGGGCCCACACAAGGAAGTCCTGGGGAAATTAGCCCAAATTAGCCATGAGAATGAGGAAGAGCTGGTACTCTCTCCTCCACCCTTGCAGATAAATATTTAATCACAACAACAATAATTAACGACGATCATCATCACAATGTGCACTAGCTCAGGCCAGAACCCAAGCCCCACTCTCAGAGGGAGGAAGTGGGGAAGAGAGAAGGAGCAAAGAGAAACTAAGAGAGAAAGACCCTTAGAGAGGGGGAGGGGAGGGAGAGGGGGGAGGGGAGGGGGAGGGGAGGGGGAGGCCCAGCAAGAGAAAATGAGCCTCAGTTTGGTTGACCGCCCCCCACCCCCCTCCCGGGGTGGGGGTGCAGCTGGGGTGGAAATGGGAGGGTCCACCTAGCCCTCCCCAATTCAGCAGAAGAACCCCAAACCCCGGCAGCCCCAGCTTCTCCCTGGCCTTCAGGCTGAGCAGCTCTCAGCCAGACTTCTCCTGGGGCTTTGTTGGCTTTCCTTGTCTCTGAGTCCTCAAGGAGCCCAAGTGTGTCTGGTTCCAGAGCTGGGAGCCAGAAAGCTGGGTTCCAGGCGGCGTTCTGCTGCTCGCCCCCTGTGTGACTTGGGTCAGGTGCTCTCCTGCTCTGGGCCTTGGTTTCCTCATCTCTGAAATGGGCTGTGCCCTGTGGGACCGGTTTCTGCCTGCTCCTTCCTGTGGGTGAGTGTTGAGAGGGGTCTCTCTTCTTCCCAAGCCTCCCAGGCTGTTGCCTGGGGAGAGTGCTCTCTGAGGCCTCGGGTTTGATGGTAGTGGGCACAGGCCTTAAGAAATCTTTAAACACCACCCAATTTCTGCCTCAAGTTCTCCCATTTGGACCAAAGTCGAGCAGCAGCTGGGAGGAAACCAAGTTCAGGAGATTTGTGGAGTCTTTGGCTATAACCTCCAGCATCTCCTGCTCTCAGGCTCCTGATGAGAGATCCGAATTGCTAATGTCTTCTTTGGGCTTCTCTTTGATTCTCTCTCTCTCTCTCTTTAAGGTTGGTAAGAGGAGAGCATTGGAGCTGTTTTCTCCTTGATGCCAAGATCTGCCAAGCTAGGAGCACTCTCCTGCTTTCACAATCATCCACCAAGAACAGGCCTGCAGGACGTGGGGACCAAGCCCAGAGCTTTGCTGCACCCCAGGCACTCCCTGCCGTCTGGGAGCATGGCCTGTGCCCGTAACTGAGCGTTGCCTGCGGGGCGAGGACCACCAGTATGGTTCAGCCTGTTGGCTGCCATCAGCCGCCCTGCTGCTGAAGCTGTGCTGGAGAGACTTGTGGGGGCTGCTCTGCCCCTGCTCCCCCAGGCTGTGGGCCAGGGGCCCACCACGGCTAGGAGGGAGGCCTGCCGTTCATGGATCTCTAGGGAATTCCGAGATGCCTGGGAAGAGGGGCTGGGGCTGGCAGTGGGCCCGGCTGCTCCTTTGCCTGCTCCTCAGCCTGTCTGGGCCCTGGGTGCCTTCCTCCCTGGGGAAGCCCAAAGGCCACCCTCAAATGAATTCCATCCGCATAGATGGTGACATCACTCTGGGAGGCCTGTTCCCGGTGCACGGCCGGGGCTCAGAGGGCAAGGCCTGCGGAGAACTCAAGAAGGAAAAGGGCATCCACCGGCTGGAGGCCATGCTCTTTGCTCTAGATCGCATTAACAATGACCCGGACCTGCTGCCCAACATCACGTTGGGCGCCCGCATACTGGACACCTGCTCCAGGGACACCCATGCCCTGGAGCAGTCGCTGACCTTTGTGCAGGCGCTCATTGAGAAGGATGGCACGGAGGTCCGCTGTGGCAGCGGCGGCCCGCCCATCATCACTAAACCTGAGCGCGTGGTGGGTGTCATCGGTGCTTCAGGGAGTTCGGTCTCCATCATGGTGGCCAACATCCTTCGCCTCTTCAAGGTTAGTGCCTGCCCAGCTCCTCTCTCTTCTTCTCCTCCTGAATCCGAGGGAGAGAGTGTGTTTCCCAGCACCCCCAGCAATATCTGAGAATTTGGGGCTGACCTGTGGTGAGGAGGGACCCAGCTCTGTGGTGCTGACCGTGGTGCTGAAACAGCACCTGCTGCAGGCAGCTCCTTGATCAACTCCGCTCCTCTGCGGGGAATTCTGAACCAGGGGGGGAAAGGAAGTACTGGCGAACAACAGAAGGGAGGCGGAGATGGGCAGACAGAAATATAAAAAACCCAGACAGATGGACGAATAGAAATTTAGGTAGATAGAAAGGTAGACAGGTTAAAAGATAAACATAGAATGGGAATGTGAATGTTGGAGATTGCCAGGGAGAAAAAGCAAGACTTTTGTTTTGACATTGTTTTTCAATAATTGCAATTGCCAAGAAAGATCTGTTTTTCTCCTGGATAGTTGAGAAAGCCCCGCGTGGCCCTCCCGCTCCACCTCAAGATTATAGTCAGAAGATGTGTCCTGATTTTTTGGATGAGGTGTTGGCTACTGAGCCCGCAGCGAATGGAGATGAGGACGGGAAAAGGCCTGGAGGAGCGGGCAGTCCCTGTTTCTGGTGCCCTTGGCCCTGAACTTAGCTTCCCTGGCTCATTACCTTCCTTCTGCCCCTCTTCCTTGCACACCTTTCTCCCTTTCCTTCTGGAATCCCTCCCTGCCCCCTCTTTGCCGCCTCCCTTCCTCTCTTCCTGGGGCCGGAGCTGCTGATTTGCAATTCAATTGGAGCCAAGTGCTTCGCTAAGCTGCTAAAACTACTGAAAGCTACTGGGTAGAGAGAAAAACATTACAAGCATTTTACCAATAATTATGTGCCTGCTCCTCTCTGGGAGCCTCCTCGTTTGCTGTGTGTGCGTGTGCGTGTGTGCGTGTGTGTGTGTGTGTGTGTGCGTGTGTGTGTGTGTGTGTGTGAGAAAGAGAGAGAGACAGAGAGACAGAGAGACAGAGAGAGAGGGAGAGAGAATAGGGTGAGGAGGAGGAAGGGAGGCACAAAGGGAGCCTCTGGGTCCCTTCTTCACTCTGGTGTTAGATTCTTGGCCTCTGGAATTGGCCCCTTGTCTCCTCAAAGGCTCCAGAGTTAGGGAGTGGACGGAGAGAGGCTGTTTGGCCTCATGCAGGATGGGAAGCGCTGAGGCTGGAGCCGTCTCTCCTGGACCCTTTCTGGAACACGTTTGCCCAATCCCATGATGCCTCAGTACTTGGGGGGCATTTCTGGGGGGTGGGGTAGAAGTGGGGATGAATGGTGCGAATGCCCCTGTGTTGGCTGCGGGGGTAGGTGGGAAAGAAAGGTGGTTGGAGGTGTCCTGTCACAGCAGGGGCGGGGTTGGAACTTTGCCATAGGCTGGTCTGGGCCACGTGTGCTGTGCAGTCCTTGCCTTGGGGCCTTCTTCCTGTAGTGCTGGTTTTGCTTGATGATCCAGATGAAAACACTATTTTAATTTAAAAACAAATGGCTGCATTCTGAAGGATGCAAAATCACGCTGAAGCAGGAGACTTGAAGGAGACTTTGCCTTTGTAGTGAGCAATCTGAACAACCCCTGGGGAGCAGTGTTGCTCGTGGGCATTCGTTGGTGGGATGGTTGGGGAATGGGAAACCGGTCCAGTCCCTCCACCTGCCCGATTCTGCAGTGAGGAGTAGAGACCCAGAGGGGAGGGGGAGCAAGGCTCTGTGGTCCCAGGGCCTAGTGATGGCTTTCGTGAGCTGTGTCATCAATTCAGCCTGCCTTCCCTGGGCTTGGGAGGTGAGGCGACCTGGGTCAGCAGATGTCATCCTATCTGAGTCCTATCTGAGTGGGGCACAGTCCCCCAGCCTTTGAGAAGGCCAGACTACAGGTGGAGCTGCTGCAGTGTCCTTTTCTGAGCTTTGTATTAAACACCTTGGTGAGTCTGGGTGTTTTAAAAAGTGTTTTATAAAGATGATAAATCAACGTGATTGGGCCCTTGGGGCTATGACATTGGTGAGGGTCCTTCCCCACCATGTCCCAGAAGGGAACCAGTACCCACTTTATAGGGAGGTGGAAAAGATCAAAGGAGCTGAGAGGTGTCACCAGACACATGGCAAAGGCTCTAAGAAAGGTCGCTGCCAGCGTTAGGCCTTGAAGCGGGCTCTTGGAAGCCCCACGCAGCAGTGGGCTGTGACTGCTATGCTGACCTCTTCCAGGATGGGGAAGGTCGCTGGTGGGGTGAGGGGGTGTGGGGCCAAAGGGCCTCACCAGCCGAGAGCTCTTCCGCTGCCCATCTGGTCACATATGAATGTGGCCGTGGCCTGGGTTTTGTCTGAGCCTCCTCAGATCACAGGGAGATGAGTGGGTGGGGAGGTGGCGGGTCGGGATTCCCCCAGCCTGCGCAGAGAGCAAGATGGGACTGGGAGGTAGAGGCCTAGGGAGGGGAGAAGGAAGGGGGACGGAAGGGTCCTGTTGGGAAAGGAAAGGGAACGGGCGGTGGGGGAGATGGGGAGAGAGCCAGAAGGAGACAGCTGGCTATGGTCCGAAGTCCCTGGGTCCCTTTTAACAGCGTTGATGTTCCAGGCTGGCGACAAGAGGGCTCCTCAATAATTAAACTGATAGAAATGAGAGGCTGGGCCAGAAACTGAAAAGCCATTTACAGAGACCAAAAGGTTGAACTTTGAGGAGGGAGGTCAGGTGCAGAGCCTCAGGCAGGGAAGGATGAGGGAGGGGCATCTTGGGGGCCGGGGGAGCTGCGGTGTCAGGTGTCTGTTTCAAAGGGCATCACTGCGCCCCAGTCCCGCTCTCCGCCAAGGCTATTAGTGGGGTCTGCTGGGAACTTCTCCCAGAGGCTGTGATTACAGCTCTCTGTCCTCCGTGAGGTGGATTTCCTGTGCAAAGCTTAGAGAGGAGCTCTGGGTTTGGGGGCACGAGGGGTAATTTCCTGCCTGGAGAATGCTGATGGGGTTCCGTCAAGGCCAGGGTATGAGCAAAACTCACACCTGCCAGAGCTGGGAGGGGCCAACTTCCTGTCGTACAGATGTGGAAACTGAGCCCTGATTAAGGGACGGGCCAGGGCTGTGGTCAGGTCCCAGCTCCCAGAACTGACTCCTTCCAGACCGCCTGCCCAAAGCAACTGGGTTGGAAGTGGGCCTCAAACCCAGGCCTTCATTAGGGATCAGAAGCCCTGACTTTGGGAAGTTGTGGGTCTGACAGCTTATATCCTTTACTCCCCTGTTCCCACCCTCTCCTTCATCTTCATTTTGGCTCCATTCTCCTAGTTAAGGGAATATTGATGGAGGTAAAGAATACTTTTCAGAGGAGAGCCTAACGCAGAGGACGTGGCCTCTACAATACTATGTCGTGGGGACAGCCCAGGTTCTGAAGCCAGTCAGATCTGGGTTTGAATCGCTGCACCACCAGAGTTACCTCAGCATATCCACCATATCTACTCACCCTACCAGTCACTTATACCATAGTATGAACGAGCCAATGAGATCTTTTCCTGAGAGTAGTTATTGTTGGGGGGAAAAAGAACATAGTAAGTGCCCTGGAAGGAAACAGTTTTCAAATCCTTGACCTGTAAGAGCTCAGAAGGATCCAGAAATCATTGCATTGAGTCCCTCATTAATCTTGCAGTGGAGAAAAAAACAACAACGACAAAAACTGAGGCTTGAAGATGGGAATATGGCCTAGTATGGTGGTTAAGAATCTGGACACTGGAGCCAGACAGCTTTCGCCACCTTGGCAAATCGTTTAGCCTGTTTGTGCGTCAGTTTCCTCCTTTTGTAAAATGGGGATGATAGTGGTCTCCTAGGCCTGGTGTGGGAATTAAGGGTTAATGTCCAGAAAAGGCCTAGCCTGGTGCCTGGCACACAGTCAGCCTGCAGGAAATGTCATTGCACAGCTTGTAGCTGGGCCTTAAGTCAGCATGGGAGACTCCGTTGATGTGGAGAGGCTGGACCGGGTGGGCAGGGACAGATGGTGACCTTTGAGGCTGATCCTGGAGAGGACCGACCATCTGCTGGGCCTCAGGTGTCTCCCTGCAGTGTGGAGACTGAGTGGCCAACTTAACTTGCAGGTAATGAGGGTTTTCTGGCTGTCACCACAGTGGGGTTTGAGCACTAAGAGTGGGGTGGAGTGGAGGGAGGGCAGGAAGGGGCAGGTGGGAGAGGGGATGCCAGCCAGCTGGTGGAGGGCAGGTGCCCAGCTTCCTAGGAGAGGCTGGGCCAGGGACACTGGTGGGCGACATTGGCTCTCTGTGCCACGTCAGCCTGGCCTGTGAGGGCTTGTCCCTCGTGGGGCTGTGAGTGCTGTAAGGGTTTGTGGTGCTTTTTAGAGAAAGCTGCCTGCCAGGTGCTTGGCTTGTCTGCCCCTCAGTGCCAGGCCCAGGGCTCCTGGGGAACCTTTGTGGCTCAGCTGATACCCCATGTTCTGTTGAGGATGTGGCTTTCCTGTCTTGAAAGTGTTTTCACTGCACAGCCAGGAGGAACTTTCAAGAGGGTCCACCCACTCTCCCACAGCCTGCCTGTCTTCCTTGAAGACAGCTCTGTCCTTGCAGCGCCCAGGCCAAGAAACTTGGTGGCATTTTTGACCTCTGCCTTTCTACCATCTGCAAATCCTGCAGGCTCTCCTTTAGGACACGTCCTCGTGCTGGAGTCTCCTCGACCCCCACCTTGTGCGCTCTCACCTGGATCCAGAAGAAACCTCTCTCCTCTCCCTGCTTCCAGACAGGCCTTTCCACAGCCCAACCTTTGCTCAGCTAACAGAGCGATCTTGCTAAAAGCCAAATCCAATCTGCTCCCCACCCTGCTTAAACTTTTTCTTGACTTTGCATTGCTCTTAGATTAAAACGCAAACTTCCAAAATGCTTGCCAGTCTGACAGACCCTGTGCTACCTGGTGCCCTGACCACATCGTTTTGCCTCTCCTGGGTGCACTCCATACCAGTCCTACTGTTTTCTTTATGTTCCTTGAAGACACTGTGCTGTTTGCCCACCACAGGGCCTTTGTACCTGCTGTCCCATCTCTATTGGAATGTTCTCCTCCTACTCTTTGAGGCTGGATCCTTCTCATTCAACCTAAAGTTTAAGTGGACTCTCTTCAGAGAAACACCCTCCATCCCCCAGTTATTCTATATTATTTTCCCATCTTCCCCTTCATGACCCTCACCACAGTTTGTAGTCATGTCCGTATTTCTTTGTTTGTTTTCTTGTTTCTCTTGGCTTCCCCTCTGGCCTGCTGCCTGTTTTTGTATGGCCCATGGGCTAAGAATGGTCTCCGTGTTTTAAATAGTTGAAAAAAAATTAAAAGCAATATGTCATGACACAGGAAAATTATATGAAATTCAAATTTCAGTGTCTGTAAAGTTTTATGGGAACGCAGCCATGCCTGTTCATTTACATATTGTCTAGCACTGCTCTTGAGCTATGCCCTTGGAATTAAGTAGATGAGACAGAGACCATCAGCTGACCCCTGCTGGCCTCTAAGTTGCGCCTATAGGACCCCAACAGATGCCAGATCCATGGGGGGCCCTCAGGAAATCATGGCTGAAGGGACTCATGGAGAGTGAGCCATTTGCAGCCCCCATGTCTCCCCAAACTCTGCGGTGACAGCAGGGTGGCCCCCGTCTGCAGAGCCTGCATGAGCTCCTGGCTATGGGGATAAGTGTAGCTAAGCTCACCTTACCATGGGGTCCAGCCACTGGCCACTAGTGCCCACCACTTTGGTGACCCCTGGGCCACCTGTTTCCTCCCCCCAAATACCTCCAGCTCCTCGCTGACTTACGGAATTCTTTTCGCTTAATGCTTTGTTCCCCGTTAAAGGGTATCCCCATGTCCCACTGTTGGCTGTTATTAGAGATTTGTCCCAAGAAGACTTACTCAGTAAATGTTCGGGAGTGAATGAGGGACCCTCCTGAAGAGGTCGTTGGGGTAAAATAATCACAGCATTTACATGGCATGTATCCTGTGTCAGGGTCTGCCCCAATCCTCACAGCAACCCCCAGGGGTAGGTGTACAGTGGTTATCCCCATTTTATAGACGGAGAACTGAGGCCCAGAGAAGCTAAGCAAATTCCCCAAGGTCACACAGCTAGTAAGTGGTGGAGCTGGGATATGAACCCAGGCTGTTCGGCCCTGAATCTACCGTTTTCACCGCTCTGCTCTCCTTTCTCTTGGTCATCAGATAGTCTTGGGTGAGATCTGGCCCAATACTCACTGTGTGGCCTTTCTGAGCCTCAGTTTCTGTATCTGTAAAAAGGAGTGTAATGATACTCATTTGGCAGCAGTGATAAAGTATGCAAAGCCTTTAGCGGGTGCTTAGGGGATGCTGGTGTTACGAGAACAGGTTGGATAGACATTAAGGTGTCTATCCAAGCAGCCGAGGGGGGCGGGGAGGAAAGGAGGAGGTGTAGGAAGTGGTCTTGCTGAGGGTGACTGTCAGGGCCTGTTCTCCTGAGGTGAGGACCACACAGCCCTCCCTCTGCTTTTACAGCATTTCTCTTTCCCCCAAACCCTAGGTGTCCCTTTGTGGTGGGAGTCTGGGGAGGGGGCCTCAAGACCCAGGGTCAGGCCAGCATCTAAACAGAGTGGGGAGGGAGGTGAGGGGAGGGAAAACGTGGCCCTGGGGAACAGCCCTGACCACTGAGTTGCCAATTCTCTCTGTGCTCCCGGCAAGTCCTTCCCTGTGGGTGGGGCACTGGGGTACAGGTTGCATCGCCTAGTGGTTCTCAAGCCTGGCAGCTCATCATAGTCACCTGGGGAGCGTTGGATTCCTGGGCCGCCAGTGGTGAGGAGCCCTGGGGCTGGGTCTGTATTTGCACACCTGCTGGGAGGCTCAGCTGGCCGCTGGCTGAATGCTCTGAGTCCTCCACGGTGTCCCGGTATTCCTGTCCCATCTGGCTTCTCCAGCGAGCGCCCCCGCCCACCCCGCAGCCCTCTCAAGCCCACTTCCTCTGATGTGCACCTTCGGGTTGCAGGACCTCTCTGAACACGGGAAATTCGGGAGTGGAAACAAGAGGGTTTCAGCTCTGATCACTGGACTGGCAAACAGGCTCATTACTGGGAATGAAAAGGAGTGGAGGCCTTTGGGGGGCCTCTGGGTAGATTTCCTGGAGATGCCCTGGAGGGAGGCCTGGTGGGCTCCTGGAGCCTGGGTAGGGCTGACAGGGCCCCTGGGCGAGGTGTGTGACATTGTGGAGTGGCCAAGGTGGGGCTGAGCCTGGGGAAGCTCAAGTTCATGACTGCTGGTTTCTGGCTCGCTGTCCCCCATCTGGACCTTGGTTGGCCCATCTGTAAGAATCCATTCATTCGTTCACTCACCAAGTGTGTATTGAACATCTCCTCTGGGCCTCCCTCTGCTAGAGCTGTGGCCTCCATCTGGCTGCACATTGGAATCAGCTGGGGAATTTAAAATTCCCCGGTACCCGAGCCCCACCTCAGGATTTTGGATTTAATTGATGTGAGATGGGGCCTGGGCTCCCCAGGTGATACTCACGTGGAACCCCAGGTGGAGAACCGCCACGCTAAGCAACTTTACAAAGCAGGCAACAAAGCAGATGGAGGCCTGGCCCTCGTGGGCTTCCACGTTTGAAGGGAAGGCAGGCAGTGAACAGGTAAAACACATAAACGTATAATTGTCACGGGAGAGCAGTTCCTTGCAGGACAAAGCAAGGAAGTGGCTAGAAAGCCATGGGGGGTGGGGGTGCCAACTTAGGATGGTTGGAGGTGGACTTTTTGAAGTGGCACATTTGTGCATAAACTTGAGTCGAGTGAAGGAGGTCGCCCTACAAATATCTGGAGGAAGAGTTTTCCAGGTAGAGGGAATAGCAAGTGCAAAGGCCATGTGGCAGGACTGTGCTTGGTTGATGACTTGACCCAGGAGCTCAAGAGGGAGGACCCAGACAGCCCTGGGACCAGGGAGAGGAGGACCAAGGGGGCTCCAAAACCCACATCTGCTCCTTCTAGCTGCAAAGGGTATTGGGGGAGGAGGGTTACCAGGATTCTGGTGACCTTGGGCAAGTCACTGAGCCTCTCAGGGCTTCAGTTTCCTCACCTGTAAAATAGGTAGGTGGTTCTTGACCAGTCCTTGTGAAGCCACAGAGGTGATGGGCAGGAGATGTAAGGGTAGAGCCCATGTGAGAGGCTAGTTCTTTCTCCTGGCTCTCCCCGTGCTGGCCTCTGGCCTCCCCCTCCCAAGCCCCCTGTACCTCTTCTAACTCCTCCCCCTTCATTTCCCTGCTCCCCGCTCCCTGACCTGAGGATGAACAGAGCTGGAGACAGGAGGGAGGCAGACGGGGACCCTGAGGGGCAGTAGCTTTCAGTAGTCAAAGCATGGGCCCTGGGCCAGATGGCCTGGTTCATACCCCTGCTCTGCCATTTATTACCTGGGAGGCCCCTCTCTGTGCCTCAGTTTCCTTGTCTGTAAAATGGGGACCCTTGTAGCCCCCACCTCATAAGGCCTTGTGAGGATTACATGAGGAATACACAGAAAGAGCTCAGGGCAGTGCCTGGCATGGGACTCTGGATATTGGCCGAGTGCCTGGCCCTGGGGGGTCAGCCCAGAGCAATGGCCTTGCAGGCAGCCACACAGTAGGTCACTCAGATCCTGGCCCCAGATCACTGGGCCTCTCTGGACCTCACCATGTCATCTATAAAATGGGCAGAATCACATGCACCTTTCAAGGTGCTGATGCAGAATGATAAGAATGGGGAGCGGGTGGCAGGGTGGGCGCACAGTAGGGTCAATAATATTTGTCCTCATCTCTTGCTGACAGAGTATCCAAGGGGCCTTCGAGGAGGGGTGTGGTCTGGGCCATGCTGGGTGGGGGGCTCTGTGGGGCAGAGAGGCAGGTCGCTGGCTTTGGGCAGAGGAATGACTCTGGTGAGTGTACCCGAGTCCCCCTGTGTGACGGTCCTGGGGTCCTCCCGACCCTCCCAGTTAGGTGTGGGGGACGGTAGGGAGATCTCCGGCTCCCCCCTTGGGGAGGGCTGAGGGTCCCCTTACCAGAAGTCTCCCATAGCTTAGGGACCTGCGCTCTGGGCCTGGCTCTGCTGCTGACTCACTGTGTGACCTTGGGTGGGTTGGCTGCCCTGTCTGTGAGCCGAGGACGTTGGATTAAGTGGGCTCTGACCCCAGTCCTTTACCTGGAGCCTTTCCTGCAGAAGGAGCGACGAGCTTACTCCTCAGGGTTCAGGCTGACCACCCGTGGCCTTCCTTGATCGTGGGCCGTGCTTTCCAAAGCCTGCCTCCCCGCCTCTGCCTGGGCCATGCCCTCCTCCTGGAATGTCCTCCTTGATGCCTGACGGGCAGAGTCGGGCTCCTCCTCCAAGCCCTGACTCAACATCCAAGACTTTCCTGACCCTCCAAGGTCTGAAATCCTGGGGTACATGGGGTTTCTCGTGTGGCATTCTTGGGTCTCCCCAAAGTTCATGAGCACGTTGAGGGCAGGACTGGGTTGGACCTCTCTTGGTGCCCGGCCTGGATACAGACAGAAAGACAAATCAGGGAGCCTGCCATCCTTGGGACCAGGAGTTGGACCACACGAGGGAGCTGTGCCTGCCGCGTGGGTGGGGCGCACAGGCTGCAGGGCTAAGCCCACTTTACTTCCCTCTGCCCAGCCCGGTTTGAACTGTGTACTTTTCGGTTTCCCCCGAATTATTAAACTAGCATTTTTATGACCAAGACATGTTGGAAATGAAAAGAAGGAGAATTCTGCTTTATATTCCAATTGACCTTTTCACTTGCCACCTGCTCAGGGGGCCTGGGCTGGGGCGAGGTGATGAGACGCAGGCCCAGGCCTCGCCTCCTGGCGCTGGTGCTGGGGCTGCTGTGGAGAGTCCTGGCCGGAAGCTCTGTCGGGGGAGGGGAGCAGGGACACCCTTAGTCTGAGGCCCTCTTTCTCTGTACATGTGTCCCCAGCCCTCTGACTCATTCTGTCTCGCTCTGCAGCTTTCTCTGTTTCCCTCTCATGGCCTCCCCCATCTCTCTCTTCCTCCTGGTCCCTTTTGGACTCTCTCTGGCTCTGTCTGGGTCTCTCCCCGGGTGACCTGGGGCAGCCTCATCCCGGGGCCCCGTGGTTCAGGTAGGATGTAAAGCGGCTGCCAAGCCCACCTGCTCCCGGCCGGGCACCCCCCAGCCTCGTGCCAGCTCTGGACACCCACCTGCCTCACACCTGGATTACGGTCGTCGGTATCTCAGCGCTGAGCACTTCCTAGTGGGTGCCCAACCCACCCAGGCCCCCACTCCTGACTCAGGTTGCCTCCCACAGAGCTCCAGAAATTTCCTTGGAGGTATGGCCTGGCCGCGGGTACACCTTGATGCTGCTCTGGGCTCCGCTTTGCTCGCCCGTGGGGTGACAAGGGCTGGCTCTGTGTGCTTCGCAGGGCTGTGGGGAGACCAGGCCAGGCACAGGGGTGTGGACCTGCTTCAAAAAGGGAAAATCCTGGCTCTGCCACGTACTGCTCTGTGACCTTGGGCAGGTCACGTAACCTCTCTGAGCCCAGTTTCTGGTCTGTGAAATGGAGAGGGTGGTTGTGAGGGTTAAATGGGATGATGTAGAGTGGCCAGCACAGGGCCTCGTGCCCAGAGGTGCTCAAGGACAGTAGCTGCGGCGCCCTGTGTTCATGCGCTACTCTCCCCACCCCCTCCTTTCATCCCTCATTCCTGGACCTCCATCCTCCCTGGGCCTCCCTTTCTCCCTGGGGTCTGCTGAGAGGTGCCCCAGGGTGACCAGGAGGCCTGCGCTCTGCTCAGCCCTGGCCCAGCGCAGGGACAGTGAGGGTGCCACCAGGCCGGGGGCCCAGGGAAATTTTAAACTCATCACAGCTGAACTGTCTGGAGGGCGGGAGCCCCCTGGGTCCTACCCCCGCCCTGGGCAGAGTGGAGAGGGGCCCTGATGGTCCTCCATGTCTCCTTTTAGGGCTGCAGAGCAAAGAGAGGCAGCTCTTACCTCATTCTCCATCGCCCTGGGGCTGTGGTTTAGGGGAGAGGACAGGGCTGCGTTAGCCTCTGTCAGGGCTGCAGGCGGCAGGGGGCGTCTGTGTTCAGTGCAGCTTCCTCCCAGGCTGAGCAGCCTCCCCCCTTCCAGGCTCAGGTTCTGGAAGCTGCCAGGGAATCCAATGTGGCCCCCACCCCAGAGGGGCAGGAAGAGGGCAAAGCTTAACCCTTAGGAGTGAATTCCAGGTGGGAGACATTTGAAGTTTAGGCCTGGGGGGGTGGGGCTGTGAGGGGCGTGGCTTCCACCGTCAGTTCAGAGAGAAGACCTACGGAAAGTGGGGTGCAGGGAAGTGGGGTGCACCCAGCTGTCACAAAGAGCCTTTTATTTTACTAAAGATGAATGGCATCTCCCATGTGGGTCTGACAGGAAGGGGTTTCCCTCATTCACCGGGCATCATATATTTTAATAATGCACTCTTTCAAGCATATGGAAAATTATAGAGAATAATATAATGAACTGCCCTTGTAACCACCCCCTGGCTTCGTCAAATATTGATAATTTTACTCTAATTGTGTCAAAACTTGTTTTCTTTTTAAAAAAGAAAACATTGCAAATATAATCAGAGGCCCTTGCTTGCGTCTCCTCATCCCACTCCTTTTCTTCCCCCCACAGAGACGGCCCCAGCACTGTCTTGTATGGGTTGTTTTTAATTCCTTTAATTCCTGTGCACTTGAAAAAAAAAAAGTATATATATATACATACATATACATCTCTCCATAAATAATACTTAGTTCTGTTTTGCCTGTTGTATGCATGATAGACACAGGATCACACTGTGTGTGTTCTGCAGGTGCTCAATGTCACATTGCTCTGCGGTTTTCTTTGTTCCTTTCCTTTTCCAGGTAGCTCTCCACTGCAACAGTGCCCAGTGTGATTGCTGTCCGTTTTGTGTGGTCACCTCGGCAGGTTCCCCGAAACTGGTTCTGCGTAACCATCCTTGCCAGCATCTCCTTGTGCTCTTGGAGAGTTTCTCCTGGGTCACACCCAGGAGCGGAATTGCAGACTCATGGGGAATAAACCTCCTGAACTCTCCCAGAGGCTGCCATGTTGCTCCCCACATTCTGTGCCAGGGCACTGGTTTCCAAACCTGCCTCACCACTGGGATCCCCAGGGGCTTGTTAACACAGGTGTTCCCGGGGTGCCTGGGCCTAAGCCAGCCCTTCTAAGGAGACAGTCATGGTGTGGAGTCTTATTTCATCAAGTCCCCGGGGGCTTCTTGGACCTGCATTTGGAAGTGCCCCTCCTGGCTCTGCCACAGACTTGCTGTGTGGCTTTGGACCAGTTGCTAGATCTCTCTGAGCTAGGATACCCTAATCTATAAAATGAGGATGACGATGATGGTGAAGACTCAGTCAGGGCTGGCCTTTACTCCCTAGGGAGTAAAGCCTGTGGTGTCTCCAGGGTGGCCGCAGCCTGGCTGGGCTCTGGCTTCATCCAGAGGAGGGATGTCCTCTTTGACGCCATCTGTGAAGTCATGCTTGGATTCATTGTTTTGCTTAACAAACATCAGGGCCCCCTGCTTTGTGCAGACTGTGCCATGCTTTAGAAACACGGAGTCTAGGCCAAGGACCCTGACCTTGGGAGTTGAATGGGGCAGTAATTCAATGACAATGATGTGAGTGCTCTAATGGGGGTGGACAAGGTGCCCTGGGGGTGGGTGAGGGGGGCCTCTAACCTGCCTGGGGGGGAGGTATCAGGGAAGGCTTCCTGTAAGAGGACAACTAGCTGAGGCTTACCAGCCAGGACACAATTAGCTAGGTCAAGGGGAGTGCTGGTGGGCAGGGGAGGGCATTCCAGGCAGAGGGATCTGCGTCCAATGGCCTGGTGGTGTGAGAGAGAGAGAGAGAGAGAGAAAGAGAGAGAGAGAGAGAGAGTGAGCCTGGTGTGCTTGTGGGGGCCTGGCTCTCACACCTGCCTGGGGCTGCAGGAGCTGGGCCTGACCAGGCGGCCGCCTTCCCCATAGGGGTCGCTCTTGACAGCAGGATGGCCTTGGGTCGCAGCTGGAAGGGGTTTATGGGAAGCCTGAAGTGTGAGGAAACGTTAAGTGCCTTCTAAGTACTTTGATTATTTTAAATTGCTTAAGTGGTTTCTAAGATGGTCCTAAGTATCCCAGTGACATAGACACAAAATCAATTAGGAAAGTACAACAAACTCAATAAGAGGAGAGTAGACCCCTCACCTGCCTTCTCTGCCCCCATTCCCACCTGGGCCTGGCCGCTCAGCCTGGACCAGGATCCCCTCCTCTCGCCTCCCAACACCAGACTGGGGATCCCCCACCGCCTGTGCTGGGCTCTCCTGGCCTTGAGTCCTGACCCCTCTCTCAAGCATTTCAGTTGGGGGTCGGGGAGAGAGGGTGTGTGTGTTTGGGGACCTGACAGGGTCTCCTTTAAAGATGCTTCTCTCTCCGGAATAAGCCTTTTGTCTGGCCGCTGGGGGACCTGGAGCACCCTAGGCACGGCCTCCTTTTCAGTGACAGCATTATTGCGTGAGTGCATCAGACCTTCCCCTGGGTGTTCAAAGGAGCCAGAGGACGTACCCCAGCCCCAGCCTCGCCTGCGTGCCACCGCTCCCTGCGTGCCTTCCAGAGAGCTCTCAGCCTGGGCGTGGCTGCCGTGTCACCCACTCCAGGCAACATTCACCAGCACGTGGGGGGTGTGTGCACACGTGTGTTCTCCCCCTCCATTTTCACACATCTGCAGCCCCTGCTGGGTGAGCTCCCAGTGCTCTTGGGGTTCGCCTCTGTCAGCGCGAAAGGGCTTTGTGTGGCCCCCAGGACTGCCTGCTTCCTGTTTCCTCAGGACGGACACTTAGTAGTTTCTGATCTTGTGCTTTTACAAAGAACCACGATGGGTAATTTTGTGATTGGCCACTCCGCGGGTCTCTGTAGGGTGAATTGCTACAGACACGTGCTGGGGCAAAGGGCAAGTGTGTTTGTAATTTTTTGTACTCTTGCCAGCAAGAGGTGACGGCTGGACTCGGTGGCGCCCTGTGGCCAGAGGAGGTCCTGTGGCTGATTCTGACTTGACCTCCGTGCAGCCTCATGTAGTGGATCGTGGGAGGTACGGCCAAGCTGGCCCCTGGGCCTCAGCTCAGGAGCTACCCAGAGGAACGAGTGGGCTTGTGTCATGTCTCACTGGTGGCTGGTGGGGTGTGAGGTTTCTGAGCCGCTTCCTCGGCCGTGTCTGTGCACGTCCAGGGGGCTCTCCCTCCACAAGGAGTCATGGCGGTGAAGGCTGGGGTGCTGGGTGCTGGGAAGCAGGAGGTGGCAGGGTCCTACCTAATTGGAGCGGTTATCCTGGGAGTGACGGGTGTTCAGGTGCTCCCTTTGGGGGTGGGTGGAAAGGTGGATGTGGCAGGTGCAGCATAGGAGGCAGAACCAGGTGTCCTCCGTGATGCCGTGGGCATAGAGCACGGGGGTGGGGAGAGGTGCCCAGCTGGACTGCCGGCCTGAGGCTGGGGGACTGTGGCTTCACTTGATTCCTCCTCAGGAGGAAAGCCCCCAAAGCCCAGGAAATTCAGCTCCAGGACTGCAATCCAGCATGGTGGCTGAGGGAGGGCGTGGGCAGGGGGCCAGTCCAGCAGGGAGGGGAGATGACCTCACTCGCACCATTTGCTGTGGACAGGAGGGATACATGGCAGGAGGGGTCTGGGAGAAGGAGGCAGGAGCCCCAGGGCTCCCAGGGTGGCCTTGCCTTGGTACCCTTCTCGCCCACCTCAACTCCAGCCCCTGCCAGCTCCAGCCCAGTTCCCCTGGGTCATTCCCTGACCACACCCCCTGCAATGTCCAATCTGCTAACCTCTGCTTCTGATGTTCCCTCAGCCCCTGAAGAATGCTCTGTCTACCTTTTCTTTACATAAAAAATAATTGAAGTATAACTTATACACAGTGAAGTACACAAATTTCAGGGGCATTACTTGATGAGCTTTTATAAATTAAGATACAGAACATTTTCAGTTCCCTAGAACATTCCCTTGAGCCCCTCCCAGCCCACATCCCTCCCTCCCCAAGGCTAATCAGTAGCCTGATTTCTAAAAGCATAGATTAGTTTTGTCTGGTTTTGAGCTTCATACAACCAGAGTCACACAGTCAGTCTTTTGTGTGTGGCTTCTTTCACTCACATTATCTGTGAGATTCCCCCATGTGGTTGGGTATTTTGATGATTTGCTCTTTTTCATTGCTCTGCACTATTCCACTGTGTCATTGTTTGTGTAGGTCAGCATTCATTTACCCATTCTGCTGCTGCTGGACATCTGGGCTGAATTCAGTGTTTAACTATTAGGAATAAAGCTCTTCTGAACATTTGTGTACATGTCTTTTAGTGGACATTAGTGCTCATTTATATTATATATATAAATATGAGTAGATATGATTGCTGGCTCTTTGGCTGCATGAATGATTAGATTTAGGAGAAACTGCCAAACATTTCCCTAAAGGGATTATAGCTTCCTGCCACATTTTTTTTGCTTTGGAAATTCCACCTGTGCTTCAAAGGCCCATCTTGAATGCCACCTCTCCTGACATCCTGATGGATAACAGCATTGGTCACTTGGATGTCAGCTCTACAGGGCACGGTTGTGTCCCTTTTCTTGTCTGCTCTATCTCTAGGGCCTGGAACCTGATAGGTGCTTCATAAAATGAATAGTTGAATTTATGTGCCTGGCCCTGTGTCAGGAGTTTCACATAGGTTATCAAATGTAAGTCACTGGCTAGGAAGTCTGTCGCACTGGCCCTATTCTACAGGTGAGGAAACTGAGGCTTGTCCAGAAAGCAGCGGAGGCCTTCAGCACTGCCTATCCCTGAAGCCTCTGCTCATTCCACAGTTCTCAGCGGCATGTGTTTGGAATTTCTTGCTCTTTTTCAGCTCGCCCACTTTGATTTCACTCGGCCTCATATTCTAGTCCGGGGGTTGTTGAATTAAATCTCGTGGGTGACCTAGTTAGCTTGTGACCCAGCCAGCTCCTGAAGGATCTGTCAGCTTTTTCTTCATCCTGAGCCTGTGCCCTAGAATCAGGGTTTTCCAGGTTGGGATAGGGGTGGGAAGGCTGAAGAAACCCACCCGTATGAAATTAAAGCCCTCTTTTGGCATGGCCAACATTTGTACCTTGTCAAAATCCCTTTCCATTGGTTGTGACAATCCCTGAGGTCACAGCCTGGCCACCCTCATTTGCATTTTCCGAGTGAAAACATTGGAGCCCAGGGAGGTGGTGTGACCTGCCTAGAGTTGTCAAGGAGCCTGGGGAAGAGCTGGGGTGAGGGCCTTGAACTCCTGCCTTCCAGCCATGTGCTGTGGTATTGTAGGGGTGGGCTGGGAGCGGATGGAGAATGGGAGTTAGGCTAAGAACCCACTGAGGCTTGTCCCAGGGCCGCTTTGGGAATCTGGAAAGGCTCTTTCAGGTCATCGATTTACTAAATGGTCTTTTAGAGCCCTGAAAGGTGTGCTGGGTGTCTCAGGGGCAGAGCCCCAGAGGAGCCTGGAGGCCACTGTCCATGGTGCTGAAGCAGGACTTGGCTGTTGGGAAGCAGAGGAGGGGGCAGTAGAGCTGGCCTTGGGGGCGCTATAGCTTCCCAGGAGGTGCTATCCTGCCAGTTTTGGTGGGAGCTGGGCATGTGGCTGGGCAGACGGTGCAGGCGCCTTGATATTTTAATTGAAGCCTGGAGACACGGTTACTCTGTCTGCTGTGCTAACAATGTACGGAATAAATAATTCATTGGTGGCTGTGTTGTGCCTGCTGTTCTCACCCATGGGGGTGGCCACACGTGTGCTCAACATGCAAGCTGCTGGGTGGGCCAGGAGCTGCTATAATGGGCTGGTGGCTGGACCAGAGGCGGTGCGTTGCCATTTTAACAGGGCCCTGGTCACCTCTCAACCGCCGTGAATCGGTTTCCTCCCAGGCAACCCCCAAGGAGAGGTGAGTGGAATGCGGGGCCAGCTGCTCCTGTGTGTTGCAATTAAGTGACACTTAAAGGTCCATTTGTCCTCAGAGCAGCCTGAAATGGCAGCAACCTGGAGGAAAGGCCCCTCTTAATGGGCACTCTCCCTGGGCTGTGTTTGAACTGGTTCCATTGGATTCAGCAAATATGTATGGAGCTCCAAGTTTGTGCAAGCTACCGGAGCAGGTGGTGGGGATGGGAGAGATTGCCAGTGAATAAATCTGGGTCCTTCCTGGATGCGGAGGTATGACATGCATATGATTTGTCACAGCTCAAGTTGGGGGTGTGGGAGGGCTGTGGTGGAGGTACAGGAGAGGGTGTGTGGGGGCTCAGAGTAGGGAGAGGTCGGTTCTGACAGGGCATACATGGGGTGGCTGCCTGGAGGAGGTGTCCTGCAGGCAGAGAGGGAACCATGACAGTGCTCCAGTGGAAAGGACAGGTATGGTTGGAACTTCAGGTATGTCTGGCATAGATGCAGCAGGGCTCCTGGCATGGGAGAGGGTCAGTGGAGAGGGAGTTGGGGTGGATTAGGGGCTGAGGCCAAGAGTGTGGGCTTGATCCTGCAGGATGGTGCCTTGGTCCGATTTGGGGGTTAAAATATTCCTTTGGGTGTGGAGTGGAGGTTTGGTTGCAGGCCGAGGCCTGAGGCTGAGAGAATGGTTAGGAGACTGATGGAACATTTCAGACTGGAGGGCCATATGGTGGCCCGAATGATGGCCTTAAGCATAGTGTCATTCATTCATTCGTTCATTCACCAATCAAATAATTAGTGAGTCATATGTTAGGCTAGGTTAGGAATAGAGCAGGGAACAAAAGCACGCGCAAGCACGCGCAATCCTTGCCCACATGGAGCTGACCTTCTAAAGGGGGAGAAAGACAGTAAACAAGCAGTAATTCAAGAGGTGACAGGTGCTGTTGAGGAAAATTGCAGAGGGCCAGGGGTTTCGAGAGTGATGGAGGAGGTGAAGAGCTCTTTTAAACCAGGTGGTCAGGGAAGGGGCATTTGAATACAGACCCAGGCAAATAAGGAAGGGAACCAGGTACCTGGATGGTATTGTGGGTGAAGGGCACAGCCAGTGCCAAGGCCCCGAAGCAGGAACATTCTTGGTGCATCTGAAGAACAAGGAGGCTGTTCAGAGAGGAGGAGAAGAGGTGGCAGGGCTGGGTCAGCAGGAGCTCTGGGTCCCAGGACAGTGTGGCTGTTCACTCCAGATGCATGAGTGGCCTGTGGAGGGTTTTAAGCAGAAAGTGATGGGATCAGATTTATGGTGTCAAAAGCCCCCTGGCTGCCCTGTGTGGGCTGAAGGTGTAGCCGTGTCAGAGGCAGGCATGGAGGAGTTTATGTGTAATAACCTCCCTCTCTCTCCCCTCCTCCCAGGGGGCAGTCAGCTCCCAGCCCTCCTCCGCAGAAAGCCCCTGAGGAGGCTTTCAGGAGGCCTGGCAATTCTGCAGAGCCCTGTTCTTCCTGCCCCCCTGCCCCATGCCCCTGGTCCCCAATCCCTGACGCGCTGCGGCTGCGACCCTCAGCCACTGCTGGATGTGCCTTGTTCAGGGCCCTCTCTGGGCCTCAGTCACCATAAGGTGAGCCTCGTGGCAAATGTCTTCCTCACTGAGTTGATGTGAGGTTTAAATGGGAGAATGTCTGTGAAAGCTGTGGAGGGAAGGCCATTATTATTACAAATTTCAAAGCTAGAGGGCAGACCGAAGGGAATGGTTGAAGGGGGCCCTGAGAGTAGTGATTTAGGAACCTGTGACTGTAGGTGGTGACCCTGGCTGAAATATGCATGGATTCAAAAGCTGCAGGGAAGAGGTATTTAGGGAAGCACATGCCGGACAGACTGCCCAAGGAAGTGGTGGGTGTGGGGTGCACCCTTGCCCTGAGGGTGACGCTGTGACCCCCTGATGCCTGAGCCCTGGGCTGAGTCCTGTCCTCACAGGAGGTCCTTCTTCAGCTTCCCCTGTACCCTGTGCCCCCTCCGGCCCCTTCCCACCAAGAGGTTGGGGCCAGGAGGGTGTTTCCAGCTGGAACCTGCTGTGGGCACCAGACTGTCCTCATCTGGGGGGCTGCTCACGCTCCCCACCTTCCATACCAAGCCTTTCTCTCCCCCACAGAGAACCTGGGGACTCCCCAGCCTCCAATCAGCTCAGGCCCAACCTCAGGAACCTCCCTCTGTCCCTCCTCGGGAGGGTGGTTGAGTTATCTGCCGCTCATATGTTTGGCAGAGAGCTGGCGGTGAGACCCAGACTGGCAGTGCGTTCACTGTGGGGCTCCTTCTGGGGAAGCCCCTCTGATTGCTGTCGGGAGCCGTGGATCTGCTGAGGTCCTCCAGGAGCTGCTTATAGAGCTGTGAGCGGGAGACACTGCCTCCCTGGGGCTGGGGGAGAGGATTCAAAGAAAAAGCCTGTTTAATTTAATTCTGTGTTCTATTGCGCGTTGGATAAATAACCTTCATTGAGATGGAAGGTGGGGGGATGGACAGGGAAGTTTGATTAATTTCGAGCTGGTTTCTCATTTGTTAATTTTCTCCCAGTTCAGCAGGATTATTAAAACAAATTACCGACACTGCTCTCTCCTCCCTGGGCTGGAGCGGGGCTTGGTTCACAGGAGCGATCCTGCCCCTCTTTTCCACTACAGTTATTTAGGTACGACTTGTGGTGAGGGATGAGGCCTCCCCTGTCTCGGGGTCTCTGGGCAAGGCCCCCATTTCTTGTTGGGGATCTTCACGTCCCTGCAGCCTCAGGGAAGTGCTGGACACCCGGGGAACAGTGGGAGGTGCTGGCCAGTCAGGGCGCTCTCCCTCCAGCAGTGCCAGTTACCTGGGTGGGCTGGGGCCTGGAGTGAGGGACAGGCCTGCCAACTCCAGCCCTCTCCCCAACCCATGGTATCCAAGGGAGCGGGACAGGTGGACGAGCATGGCAGGCGGGCTCACAGTCTCTGGGCTGCCCCTCCCCCTGGTGCCCAGTCCTTCGGTCCCCTCAACCCCCACTGACCCTGTCTAGGCTCATCAGCCCTCGCCCACCTTGAGCTCTGCCCCTGCCAGGCTGGATCTCCTATTGGTTGGATCAACCCTGCAGAAAAACCGCCCCTTGCCGGGTGGTAAGGGGGGAGAGTGATCGGCACTTTCCTGCTCACTGTGGGCAGTTGAGAGTTCCAGCTGCTTGATGGGCAGCTGGGCAGGGTGGTGACAGTTCAGGGGGTGTTATGAACATTCTTTTGTGCTCCCCAAAATGCACAGTAAATGCTGTCCCTGCCCATCCTGATTATACAGGAGTGTGTGTGTGTGCACGTGCACACACACACACACATTCAGGTATATTTAGCACCATGAGCCACTGTCAGCATGTGTGTCCAGGATGTGTGTGTGGGACTCAGGGCATGCTTGTGTGAGCTTGTGCTCCTGAATATGGGGGCGGGTGTCTCAGGTACACCCAGGTAGACCTAGTGTGCATGCCTGGCTCAGAGCATACCGTCTGCCTCTAGGTGTATCTGTGTGTGACTCATGTAATTCTGTGTGTGTAGTGTGTGCTCTCGTGTCTGTGTACCTGGGTGTATGTGGAGTGGGCAGGGGCGAGCACTTGTGTATGTGTGTGTGTGTGCACGCGACGCCCTCGGCACATGAACGTGAGCGGGTCCTTCAGTTTTGGTGGACTGAATCTGCCGGCTCCTGGCAGGGCTGCCAGGTGTGTCCATGTCTGTGTCTGTGTGTGCGTGTTTCCTCCTCACTGGTCCCTGCCCCCATCGGCTGATACTCTGGAGCCTGAGATTGGATTACCTGGAGTGTCCACCTGGGCAGGCCTTGGCTGCCCTGAAGGTGACCATGGGGGGACCTGTCTCTGCTTGGCTCCGTGTTGCCTGGGGGACACAGGGGTCCCCTGGAGAGAGGCTGTTCCCTGTGGCCTCCTGACCCTCCACTCCCCCAGCCCACCCTAAAGGACCTTCTTGCAGTCTTCATCTCCAGGCCTGAGCTGGAGGAAGGGGCGGGTGAAGGAGAGCTGCCAGGCAGGATAGATGGCCCTGAAGCCTGGGCTAGGGGAGGGGCACCAGCTCGACCTCTAACTCCTGTGACTCACAGGCTGTTGAGGCTGCCAATCCTGTGAGGCACAGCTCCCTCCAGACACTTCCTCCAGCAGAGATGTGTTATATCAAGTCGAGTGAGAAGGGCCATGGGTCAGGGGCCAGGGAGGGGTGTGGGGCTGTTTGAGATGAGCTGTTCAGTGACAGCCTCTCTGAGAAGGTGATGTTTGATCAGAGATGTGAATGAGTGAAGGGGTGTATGTACTCTGTGGCTCTGCGGGGGGAAGCCAGCCGGGCAGAGGGCACGGCACGTGCAAAGGCTGTGAGGCTGGACCATGCTTGGGGCTCAGGGACTGTTTAAGGAGGCCAGTGTGGCCAGAGGGAAGTGAGTTGGGGGAGGGTTGGTAAGAGCTGAAGTCGGCCAGGCAGCAGGTGTTGGGGAGATGCTTGGGAGGCTTTGGGCCCTTCTGAATTGTCCCTGCAGGTGCCCGCTGTCTGCTGGGCCTGGCTGCGCTGGGAGACGGGACCCCTCTCCGGGCACTGCTCCCAGCGGCTGCCCCCAGTGGGACCTGCTGAGGCCCGGGCTCACGGGCAGACCTTTGTCAACTCTCTGGCTTTATGGAGATTCTGGGGCAGGGGCTTGAGTTGGGGGGACCAGGTGGGAGGCGCCAAGATCCGCTCCGGGCTTCCCTCTCAGCGAGAAGTGTCAGCTCAGGTCACCAGTTGCTGGAAACTGGACACGTGGGCTGGGACAGGGGGAGTCTGTGGGCATGTCCTGCCTGTCCCCTCATTGTCTGGACAGGCCCCAGATGTGCTGGTGGCTCTCGCTGTGGGCTTGGAGGGAGGCCGGGCAGCAGGATGGAAGGATTCCTGCTCTGGCATTGGTGGGCCTGGGTTTCCATCAGTAGTTGAGGGATTGAGGGCCAACGACTTCTTTCCTGTCTCCAGGTCCCTGCGCATAAAGTGCAGAGAGCAATGTCCACCTGGAAGGGGTGTTGTCAGAATTAAATTAGTGAGGTTAGAAGGCCCAGTCACAGGTCAGACCCCAGAGCAGACCTGAGATGAGCATGGCGGGCAACTTTCCTGGGAGGTGCCCTCAGGATGGAGGAGAAGTAAGAAGGGAAGTTCCAGGGCCACTGCCTTCATGAGCTGGTACCTCGGTGGGTGCCCGGGACTCATCCCACCTGGGCTGCTGGGGGAACAGCATAGAGCAGGTCCTCAGTACTGGGCAGGACCGTGCTGTCCCCATCCCATCACAGTACCAGGCACACTGTGGGCAGGTGGGCTGTGGTCGCTGAACGGAATCAGACATCTGCAGTTTTCTGCAGTAGATGGAAGGAAGCAGAAGGGTCTGGGGAGAGATTCCCCCCCAAATCCTACCTGCCATCCTTTGGGAGGAGCTGGGCCCTTCCAGGCTGGAGGCCGAATTTCTGGGCTGAGAGGCACAGAGGCAGCACAACAGAGCTGGGGTGTCTCAGAGGTGATTCAGGTCAATCCTTACTTCCACGGGGAGGTGGCAGAGGCTGATGGCAGGTGGAGCCCAGCGGCGAGAGTTCAGATGCATGTCTTTGGGCAAGTAATTCAACTTCTCTGGGCCTCGGTTTCCTCACCTGTAAAGTAGGCGGAATGCTAGTACCTTGATGACAGGTGTCTGGTGAGGACGAAATAAATGAGTGCTGAGAACAGAGCCTGGCACATAGTAAGCATTCAGTAAATGTCAGTTATTACTGTGATTGTTATTTTATGATTATTAGGTGAGAAACCTGGGGCACAGGATGGAAGAGGGTCTAGTTTGAGGTCACACGATGAGTTAGTGACAGGCTAGAATTCAGGCTCTTTCCACCCTGGCCAGATCTCAGAGCGGTAGAAGGTGCCAGCAATGGGGGTGAGAGGCGGGGTAGCTTCCCCTCCGCTCTGGGCTGGGTCCCTGGCCCCTCCTCAACCTGCTATGTCACTGGGGCAGCTGGAGAATCCCCAGGAGCCCACTTATCTTGAAGGAATGGGCTTGGCCCAGAGGAGAAGCGGGCAGCTGACCCCGGAGAACTTGTTTGCCTGGCTCCTGGCTTCAGGCTCTTCATTTGGTCTTGGGTGCGCTCAGAGTTCAGGGGAGGGCTCACTGAGAGTTTTGTCACAGACGGAGACACTTGGAGCTGGAGGGCTTTTGGGGGGGGTCATACTTCTCTCTATCTCCACACACACCCCTGGGCCAGGCCACCCTCACCTCTTCCCTGGACTAGTGCAGTAGCCTTCCCAATGCACTTGGTGGTTCCCATCTTGCCCCGGATCTGTTTCCAGTACAACCGTGTCTCATGCTATAGTCTCCCATCCTCTGTGTTTTTGCCTTTCCTTGAACCAGCCACAGGGCCTTTGCACCTGTCTCACCTTCTATCTGGGTTGTTCTTCCCTCTTTACCTGGGTATTGCCTACCCATCCTTCAGGTGTCAGCTCACTGCCCCTCCTCAGGGAGCCCTCCTTGGGTGCCCTGACCGGATTCAGGCCCTTATTCCAGGCTCTCACAGGTGCCCCCCCGCACTCCCCCGACCTCTTCCCAGACCATCTCAGAGGTTGTGATTATGTATGTGTTGGTGTGCGTATCTGGTTAGAGACCGTCTCTCCCACGAGACTCAGCTCCACGGGAACAGCGGTTTGTCTGCTTTTGCTCACTGTGGTCTCCCTGGTGCCTACCATGGCGCTGGGCACAGAATGAGTGCTCAGTAAATATATTTTATTTTTGTTTAATAAATTTATTTGTTTATTTTTGGCTGCACTGGGTCTTCGTTGCTGCTCACGGGCTTTCTCTAGTTGCGGCGAGTGGGGGCTTCTCTTCGTTACGGTGTGCGGGCTTCTCATTGTGGTGGCTTCTCTTGTTGTGGAGCACGGGCTCTAGGCGTACGGGCTTAGTTGCTCCGCGGCATGTGGGATCTTCCCAGACAGGGATTGAACCCATGTGCTCTGCATTGGCAGGCAGATTCTTAACCACTGCACCACCAGAGAAATCCTGTAAATATATATATATATTTTTTTTTTCTGTAAATATATTTTAAATGAATGCATGATGGGGTGAGAGGCCCATATCACCTCCACCCTTGCCAGGGCCCAGAAACCCTTGTTTTGCAGATGGAGATGGGGCTTCCACAGCAAACGTCCCCCAAGAGGGAACCCTGGGTTAGAACAGCACCCCAGGTACACCTGCATGGGGCCCCCTTCCTGAGGGTGCTGGTGAGAGATGGGTCAGCGCCAGGGGCTGCCAGTGCCTGAGGACAGCGGTGGGAGCAGCTAGGAATCAGAGAAGCCCCTGGAGGTTGGCGGTGCCCCCTGCAGGCTGGGTTCTCAGCAGCTGGCTCCATCCCAGGGACCCGGGAGGCAGTGCTGGGTCAAAGGGGGGTGGGCAGGGGAGAGATGAGCTCTGCAGGTGGCTAGTTGTCAGCCTGCCCTGTGGTCTTGGCTAAATTGCTGCACTTGGCCCACCCATTCCCCTATCCAGCCCAGGGCTCAGGCTCCCTCGCTCCAGTGGGGCCTCCTCCCTGCCAGCCTGGCTGTGGCTGAGCTGTGATGTAAATTACCTGGAGTGATGGTGATGTGACTTTTATCGGCTTGTGTGTTCGATAATGTTCGTACATCCCATTATATCATATTATATTAATACAGAGCCATATATTCCACGCAGCGCAGCACGTTTACCTGACTTGGGAGAACACTGGGCAGACGCCGTGGTTCATCTCTCCCCGCCTGGCCACGCCCCCATCGCTGGCCAGCAGGACAGTGCCGTTACAGATGCTCCAGGGGCACCCCGTTCACTGAGGTTGTCCCGGCCCCGCCCCCGACACCCGCAGCTTGGGGGTGGGCTCAGCGGGTTCTGTGGAAGAGGCTTCTGGATGTCACCCCCACATCGTGGAGGCCCCATCCTCTGTCCTTACTTGTGAGTCCAGGGCTCATTAAACCTCCATTGAACAGATGTGGAAACTGAGCCTCGGACACGGGAAGTGTGTGTCCAAGAGATGTGGTGAGGAAAGGCCAGGAGCAAGGACTCTTGGCTCCCCATCCTGGCTGCTTCCCAGGGGCAGGGATGGTGTGGGCAGAGGGCAGGAGGCTGGCAACGAAAACGGAGTATGTGCCAGGCGGGGCGTAGGGGTGAGAGCGCCCAGGTGCCGGAGTCAGTCAGACCTGGGTTCAAATCCTGCCTTGCCACTTGCTGTGTGATTTTGTTTCCATATTTTCTTGGGCCTCAGTTGTCTTATCTGCAAAATGAAGGTAATAATAGCATTCCCTTTGTGGGGTTATTGTCTGCAGATTAAATGAGAGAATCCCTGTGGAGTGCTGGGCGTGGTGTAGGAGCTTCTGAAATGGTAGCTCCTGGACCTGCTTGGATTCTGCTAATACCTGCGCAGCCTCCTGCCTTCTGCCGCCCCACCAGGCTCTCAGGATGCCCGGCCCCAGCCCGGCCGGTTCTGAGTGCCCGGTCCCTGCTCAGCCGCACCCTCGCCTCGACGCCCTGGGGTACGGCAGCCCCCTGGGCTGGTCCCGAGCCCCTGCCCCTTGGACACTTGGGTGTGGCCTGGTGCCGGGTGCTGCCCGGCTCCCTGGCCCACAGGCAGCCTCATGGCATGGAGAAAGCCCAGCTTGGCCATTAGGTGGGCCTGGGTGTGGCTCCCAGCCCCAACGCTAGGTGACCCCAGGCATGGGCCTCAGCTCTGAGCTGCAGCCTCTCGTGTCAATCGGGGCGAAGGAAACCTTCGCGCTCCCTCAGGGTGTGGTGAGAATCAACAGGAGAGTCTGTATCAGTAGCTGCCGCACCTGGTATGTATCAGACACATAATAATGGCTCCTGGCAGCTTGGATGTTTGTGTCTCTTTCCAAGCTTTCATGTCTGTTGACAGAGGCTGGTTCTCACCACTGTGCCCACTGGACAGATGAGGAGACTGAGGCTAACAGGGGCGGTGACTTGCCTGCAGTCTTGCAGCGAGGCAGTGGGCAGAGGGTGTGGTGGCCTGCTTCTCACCTCCGGAAACCTGGGCTTTGGGCCCTTCTAGGAGAAGGGGGTGCAGGCACTGCAGCCCAATGGGGCTCCCCTGGCCCCCACCCTTCCTCCCCAGACTCTGGGCTCCTCCGTCCCTCGGCCTCCCCCCACATGTCACTCTTGACAAGGTTACGGAGTCAGCATGTAAAACCTGCAAAAGTGAGTGTAATTTATTGATCTAAATTTTGCTTATGAAATAGGACAAGTGCTGATTTGAGGATCTTGTTTCCTCTCGCCCTTACACCGCCTGCTCCCCCGCCGGCTCTTATCTGCGGTAATTCCCCCGAGCCTGCATCAGAACCTGCTCCTTTGTCAGCCCTGCGAGGCTCTCCACTCTGCGCCCTCTATTCTTTTCCAGGCTCCGTGCCTTATCGGCAACCCCCCTTTTTTCCTGGGCTCCTAAGAAAACATATAATGTTTAAAAGGGTGAGACAAGGTACTGAATAAAGCACTTTCTGGGGAAATATTTGTTCAAAGGCGTGTTGCCTGCATCTGTCTGGTTCTCTCCTGGAAAACATAATTCAGAGCAGGCCTGGAAATTAACCCAAGTGTCCCCTTGCTTTCCTGATAAGAGGCTGGGTGGGTTCCCGGGAGGGAGAGACATAGGTGGGTGGGGGATGGCCCCCCAACGAGTGCCTTCTAGGATATCACTGTGAAATCAGGGGGATAGGGCCCCAGGAGGTGCATGAGCTGAGCCCTGGGGTGGGAGGAGGGAGACCTCAGAGCATCTTCCGTGAGCAGGGCGCTGCTGTGGAGTGGCCCCCTTCCGCAGAGCAATGCCCTCCACTTACCCAGGTGAAGTGTCAGACCATGTGAGAATCAGAACTCGGTCGTCTCTGTCACCTTGGCAAGGCCCCAAGGCTCTGAGCCTCGGTTTCCTCACCTGTCTAAGGTGCTTGCGGCCCTGCTGAGCTTGTCCTCAGGCTGGCTGTGTGGAGGGAATGAAGTGGCCCTTGAGTTTATTGAGCCAAATGCTGTGCCAGGCATCCGAGGACACAGTGAGGAATAAAAAAAGGCCCCTGGATTCATGGAGCTGATGTTTTAGGGGGAGGCGGAAAATAAATGAAATAAGCAAGTAAATCTAGAGCATGTTAGAAAGTGATCATTGTTATGGGGAAAATCAAAGCAAGGGAGGTGGAGATGGGGTGCAGGAAAGGGACGCTGGATTGGTATTAAATAGGGTGGTCTGAGAAGGTGATATTTGAGTAGTCTTGAAGGGAAGGATGTGAGAGAGCGAGCCACATGGGTCTCTGGGGAGACCTGGGGGAAGAGCAGTCAGGCAGAGGGAACAGCCAGTGCAAAGGCCCTGAGGCAGAGTGTGCCTGGCATGTTCAAGGGAACAGCAAGGAGGCCAGTGTGGCTGGAGCCACGTGAGCGAGGCCAGGATGGTAGCTGGAGATGAAGTCAGAGATAATGTGTTGAAAATGCTTTGTTAAAATGCCAAGTGTTGTTGATCATTTTGACAGATGGCCCTAAGCTGAGCTGTAAAGGGCATTTTATTAGCACCCAGCAGGGGGTCCCAGAAGAAGGCTGGTGTGTGAGTTTCTCAGGAAGAGGGGAGACCTGTTATCTCTCCTGTCTTCTGCCACCTTAAACATTTCAGTCCTTCCAGCTACAAGATGATACGAACTCTTCCCAAACTATTTCCCCATTACGATGCCAGAAGGAAAAAGATGCCCCTTGTGACTGTGGGGCCGTGCTGTGGGTGGGAGGTAGGTGAGGGTCCTGGTGAGGGGCCCTGACCTGGGCAGCGGGGCCCTGGTGGCAGTGGAGGGACCTACACATGCTGGCTGTGCCTGGGGCCTTGGGGGGAGTCAGGGGCCATGAACCCACTCTCTGGCAGCCATGGGTGGGGTTGGTGACCCTAATTAAAAGCTTGGATCCAAAAGGCTTGATGATGGAATTTCTAATTAAATCAATTTCATCTCATCTGGGAGACAGAGGTTTGCATATGATAAGCATGAAATTAATAATTATGTTCAGAAATTAGCTGTTGCTCAAAGCAGAGCCATTTACACAACCCTGTGGGGCCCCTGGCCCCCACCCCTGCCCGATCCTTTGTGATGGGGATGGATGGACCATTTCAGCCCATAGTGTGATAGCCAGGAGTGGAGGTGCTGGCTGAACACAGAGGGGTAGTAGGGCTGGCTCTCCCCGCTGCGGCCACAGTCGATGTGGGCGGCCCTCCTTGTCACTGGAGCCTACTGCCATCACTCTCAGATTCTGTGTGTGTGTGTGTGTGTGTGTGTGTGTGTGTGTGTGTGTACGTGTACATGTATATGTAGGCCCACCTGTGAAGGGGGGAGGCTGAGGTTTTACATGGCAGTAAAATGGGCTCTGGATCTCGTTCCTCTGGGTTCAAATCATAGCTCAATCACTAGCTGTGTGCCCTTGCACAAGTTACTTAATGTCTCTGTACCTAAGTTTTGGGAAAATGGGGAGAATAAGAGGGCCCACTTCATATACAGTTATTGTAAGTTTAAAGGTGTTAGTCATATAAAACCACTTTGCACAGTTCTTGGCACACAGTAAGCACTCAATAAATGCTCATTCTCAGGATGACGATGATTACATCTCTCTGTGTGTGTGTGTGTGTGTGTGTGAATTTAATTCAGTTCAGCCCAAGCCAGCCTGTGATGGGTGTGAACCAGACACATCCAGGCTCTTGAAGTGGAGGTAAATAAGACCCATTCCTTGCTCTCCTGGAGCTAGAGCTTACGCCCCCTGTGTCTGTCAGCATCAGGAGGAGGTGCTGCAAGAACAAACAGCCCCCGCATCTCTGTGGCTTAAAATACGTAAACTGAATACTTGCTATGTTACATGTCCACATGATTTGGCTGAGTGCTCTGCCCACCTCCTCAGGGACCAGGCTGGCCTGGAACATTGCTGGTCACGGTAGCAGGGGGAACATGTACCCTGTAGGGTCTCACAATGGCAATGAGGTGCTCTGGCCTCGAAATGGTAGCATTTTCTGCTCCCGGCTCAGTGGCCAGAACATGGCAGGTGGCCCCGGCCAAGCATGAGGGGCAGGTGGTTGGATTTTGCCAGGTGCCAGGAAGTCAGGGAGCTGGAAGTGTCTCTAAGGACCAGCACCCATGTTAGTCACGTGCGGGCTCATTTAGTGGCACCTCTCCCACTGGAATGTCAGCTCCATGAAAGCGGGGATTGGTCTCTGTGAGTTTACCCCAGTGCTAAAGATTGTGCAAGGTGCTTAGTAGGTGCTCAGGGAAGCACTGAATGAGTGAATTCATGATGGAATCAACAGAGTTTCTGAGGTGTGTGGGTGGGCTGGGAGCCTGTTGAGGGAGGGGAGGCTGGTGGCCACAGAGCGGCCCAGGCGAAGGGACCACATGGCTTTGTGGGCAGATTTTACTGTCTTTTAAGATAGCACTTGCAGCCTTGGAGACTGATGTCCATTTCTTGGTCAAGGAGGGGAACGACTGCTGGCCTGAGGGGCCTGTGTGACTCGGGCAGAGGAGGACACCCCATCTCCGGGCCTGGGGAGGGGGCAGAGCCGGGGAGGCCGAGTGCCCTGGGCAGCAAGAGGGGCAGAAGGCCTAGTCAGGGCGCCCAGTGTGGGCTGGGCAGGCTGATGGACTGTGCTGGGGCAGAGGTCGGCGGGCCCAGGCCAGGCCGGGGCACATGGCCCGGCCCCCAGTGACCTGGTGCTCGGGGTCCGGAGCTGGCAGCTGGGCTGTGTCCACAGGGTAATGGGATCTGATTAATGACGGCGTCCTGAAGTGAGTCGCCCTGGACCGGCCTGGCCTGAATTCCCACAGGGTCTGTGGGAAAGTGGCCGGTGGCCCCCAAATGGCCCAGTGGGTTGGGGGGAAGGTGGTTATTGAGGGGAAAGGCCCTAGCGTGTGGCTGGGATGAGGCCCAGGGCAGCTGGCAGACCATCCTTCCATCGGGGACCCATCCCAGTCCTTCCACAGACCACGCTGACCACAGACCACCCAGACGCCAGCCCAGCCCCCTGCTCAGGGCATCCCCCACTTTCCAGGCTTTGGAAGCCTGCTTCTCTGCTCTTGAACCCTGGGGTCCCTCTCAGAGTCGGGCTGGGTCAGGACTGAGGGCAGGTGCCCCTCTGCGTGCTGGGTCCCCCCACTGTACCCCCCTCTGCCGTACCCCAATTCCTTCACCTGACTGCCCTTCCCAGCTGCCTTGAACTCCCCCTGACCCCCCTCTCTGCACCGCCCCATTTCTCCTCTTCAATCTCTCTACACCCTCGACCCACCCTGCCAGCCTCTGCTCTCTCCTCAGGACCCACAGTCTGACTCTCCCCGCAGTGAATCCCTGTTGCCCCCAACCCGGCACTTCAGCCTGGAGGCATTTCACTCTGAGGACCTCCTCCCCCCACCCCCCCAGCAGGCTGGTTCTCTGAAGGTGGGTTATTTATTTATTTTTTAAAAATAAATTTATTTACTTATTTTTGGCTGCGTTGGGTCTTCGTTGCTGCATGCGGGCTTTCTCTAGTTGTGGCGAGCAGGGGCTACTCTTCTCTGCGGGGCACAGGCTTCTCATTGAGGTGGCTTCTCTTGTTGCGGAGCACGTGCTCTAGGCACTCAGGCTCAGTAGTTGTGGCGCACGGGCTTAGTTGCTCCACGGCATGTGGGATCTTCCCAGACCAGGGCTCAAACCCGTGTCCCCTGCAATGGCAGGCGGATTCTTAACCACTGCGCCACCAGGAAAGCCCAGAAGATGGGTTATTTAAATCCGTGTCTTCAGCGCCTGGCTGAGAGGAGGTGGTCGCTGATCCACAAGGGTATGGGGGGCGCCTACTGTGTGCCTGGCTCTCAGTGAGATGCTCTCCTGTCCCTGAGGCCCCGGGGAGGTAGGGAGGTGGGCTGGCAGCACCTCTGCTCCTCCCGGGCACCGTCTCTGCAGCAGAGGGCGTGTGGCTCAGGCCATGAGAGGGGTCGGGTGGGAAACGACGGCGCCCCAGGCCTTTGGAAGCTGGCCTTCTGCCCTCTCGCCAGCTCTCTGAACCGTACATTCCTGCCTGAGCAGCTTTCATGTACCTAAAACCTGGCTGCCTTTTATCTGCAAAGAAAACAGCCGATGCTGAGAGCTGGGCAGTCGAGGCCTCATGCAGCCAGGATCAGAAGGGCAAGGAGCAGGCAGCCACTCCGGGGTCTGACCGGCCCCATGCAGGGTCCTCTGCTCCCCGAGTGAGAGGGGCTGTGCCAGGCAGGTGGGGGTCCTGGGGTCTGCCTGGGTCCTGGCCTGGGTCGGGCTGGTGGCCAGAGGGGGCTTCAGGATCCCGGCCTCAATGTGTGGCTGCCCGGCCTGGCTTGTGGGTGGAACAGAAAGAGCAGAGTCGGCTGGGAGGGTGTGCAGGGTCTGAGGCCAGGACTGGGGGACGGTGAACAGGGAGGCAGGGGAGCTGGGTCTGTGCCTTGTTTCTGATTTCTCCTGGCTCTGATACTCAGAGGGCACTTTCATCTCTCCGAGCCTCAGTTTCCTCATCTGAAAAATGGGCACAACGGTCCCAGTCTTGCCTCCCTCTCTAATAGTATCTAGTATTTGCTGAGGGCCCCCATGTGCTGGGCACAGTTTTCAGCCCTGTGTGTGTTCTCACTAATGCAGTCCTCTCTGTTGTTACTGTGACTGCTTTATAGGGGTGGAAACTGAGGCCCAGAGAGGCTGCCTGCTTGCCTAAGGTGGCACAGCTGGATGGCAAAGCTGGGTGGCACAGCCCTGGGCAGGTTGGCTCCAGAGAGTGCTGAGGCAAGGGTTAGGGAAGAGGAGGGAGGAGGAGGGGCTTTTAAACACTCACGCTCACAGGAAGAGCATTGGGGTTCCTGTCAGGTGGCCCTAGGTGTCCGTGGTGATGGCCCCAGACATCCAGCTGCTTGACTCGGGGTTCCCCAGGCCTTGCACAGGTCAGGGTGGGAGGTTCACCCCTGACTGCTATGAACAAAACCCTGGCCTTGACAGAGCCCTGGCCTTCAGAGGCCGTGGGGACTGGGCCCTTGGGGCACTCTGAGATGTTGGGCAGCTTGCTTATCCCCCGACACTCCTCTGGATGGGGTGGGATGGGGACCGGCCACTCTCAGGGGGTCCTCAGATTCTGCTGGTTGGGGAGCCAGTGACCCAGAGCCTGAGCTGTTGGCACCTGGGGCACCACGTTCATCCCAGCCAGTGTCTCTGTGCCCCGGGGGGTGTTTGGGGCTGCTGGCCAGGCCTGGGGCAGGTTCAGAACAGATTCAGGTTGGAACACACAGATACACATGCATGTACATGCTTACACACATGTGCATACACGTACATACGTGTGTTCCCTCTGCCTAAAAAGCCCTCCTTCAAATACCCAGGGCTGCCTCCTTTACCTCCTTGGGGTCTTGACTCAAATGTCACCCTGCCAGAGGGGCTTCCCTAGGCCTTCTCCCTAACAGTCCCCTGAACTCTCCTGATTTCTTTTTCCTCCTGGGCCCCATCCCCATCTACCAGCTCTGCATCGCCTTTCCATCGCCTGCCCCTGTCTACATGGGGTGCCTCACGGGGCAGTGTCCACCGCCTACCCCTGCTCTCAGAGCTGTGCCTGGCAGGTTGTTGGCGCTCGGTGACTATTGGTAAGAGGAATAAATCAATGAGTGTGCTGTGTGCTCAGGGCATATGCTCCAGCATGTGCTCGCACGTGCACATGTCACACAAACACACATGTGCTTGACATTCATCTTCATTGTTGCTCAAGCCCGGAAGCAGCTTTTGTCTCCCATGTGGCAGGGACCTCCTTGTCACTCCAGAAGCCAGAGAGAGAGAAAGAGAGGGAGGGAGAGAGAGTGTTTATTCATGTATTTCCCCCTTCAGTCACTCACCCCTTTCATACTTCTGTAGGCGTGAGGCTCTGCTGGGTGCCAGCTGCAGACACACTGTGTGCCACTCATGGGCATCCCACCTGCCTCCTCCCCAGGGTGTCCCCCAGATGCAGTGAGTGTTGGGTTTGGGGGTGGAATGAGCCCAGTTCCCCTCAGTGTCTCCCCAGTGGCCTTGCCCAGCACAACGCGGGGTGCCTCAGAATGCTTGTTGAATTGTTAAGTGGCCAAATACCTAACACCTGGGAGGACGGGGAAGATGTGCTCAGTGCCCCTGGAGCAGCCCGACTTGGTGCTGCGGGAGGTCTGAGCAGGCTCTCTGGAGGATGAAGGCCCCTGGGGGGCTGCTTGGAGGAGGTGGCACCTGAGCTGGGCCTTGATGCACCAGGAAGATTTGGATGTGGGGAGATGAGGTCTTGGGCTTTGTGGGCAGAGGGAGGCAGGCAGAGAGGAAAGAGAAACAGGCGGACAGATGGCCCCAGAGTAGGACAGCCGTCGTTGGTCAGGGCTGCTGGAGTCTGACTTCTTGCTGACTCTTGTCCCATGAGGGCGCAATAGGAAGGTGTGGCATCCCCAGCACCTGGAACAGTGCCCAACACACAGTTTGGTGCTCTACGTGTTGGGCGACAGCAGGAGGGAGGCGGAGAGGGAGGAGCTGGCGGTGGGACAGGATGGGCATGGCTGTTGTGAAGGAGAGGAACGTTTTCTGAGGAGGATGTTAAGCCAGCGCCTCCCTCCCTCTCGGCTGGGCTGCGGGGACAGTGAGAGCTGCGGAGATGCCAGAGCCCCACTAGGGCCAGGTTGTCACAATCCCCCTGCCCATGGGGTCCCCAGGGCGGTCCTTGCCTCTGCCCCTCCACTCCAGGCTGGGGTGGGGATGGGAGGGAGGGGAGCTTGGGGGGACCTGCCAGCCCCAGGAGGTGTCCCCACTAAGCAATAACTCTGTGACTACAGAGAGAGAGCTGGGGGTGGGAGGGGGAGGCACCAGGGACAGTCCTAGAGCGTAAAAACAGAGAGAGAGCTGCCAGGAGGAAGTGCAGGGGGAGGGATAATAACCCATATCAGAGCTAACCCTTGAGTGCTGACTGCCTGCCAGGCGCTGCCCCTAGCACCTCCCGTGAGTTCCCACACGTGACCCTCACAACCTTATGAGAAAGGGATTGGAATTATTCCCATTTTGCAGAGGAGGAAACTGAGGCCCAGAGAGGTGAAGTAACCTGCCCCAGGTTTCCCAGCCGGTGCATGGCAGACCTGGGATTTGAACCTGAGCAGTTTAACTCCCAAATCACTGCTTCAGGCCATCCTCCTGGGCGCCTCAGGAGGGCCTGGAGCTGAGGAGGGAGCCTGCAGGGGGCGGGGTAGGAGGAGCTGGCAGAGGCGATGTGTAAGAGGATTCTGGCTTATCCCCTGGACCCTGTTCAGGAAGCTGGCTCTACCCCTCCCCAACCCTCATCATCTCAGGGCAGGGTCCCTGTTCCAGGATCTCAGGAATGGTTGGGGGCAGCGCAGGGGCCCCTCCTGGGCTTCAGAAATCAGAGGCCCTGAGCACTCCTGCAGGCTGACACACATACACACCTGCAGGAATCCCATGCTTGGCCCTCCCACCCTTTATGGGAATGAGGGTGTGCAGGGGGCAGGGGCGGCGCCTGGATCTGAAGCCGGCCGACGCAGGCTGAGCTCACTGGGGGAGGCTCTGAGTCCCGGCACCTGGACAGACAGCTGTCCATCCGCTGTCCCTGCCCAGGCTGAGTGCCCAGATGGGAGGGGAGGGGGGAGGTGGCTTGGAAGGAGGACCGAGGGATGAGAAGTTGCCTCATGTGAGCTTCTCTGGCCTGTTCGGCCACCAGCCCCAAGACCTCCCTGGACCTGCTGCCCCTCCTCTGAGCGGGCACTTTTGACTCCGGCCCTATGGCCCTGTGTTGGGAAAACACATCAGAAGTAGGAGACAAGCTGCTTCTAATCAGGAGGCGAGTGGATTTCTGGGTGTGTGATTAGGGCTGGCAGAGGTGAGCTGGCAAACAAACAAACACGGCCATCTTCTCTCAGGGACCTGCTGTGGTGGCCCTGCATCTCCATTGTCAGCTCCAGATTCAGGGCGCTTCTCTTCAGAGGGATGACCCCAAGGGTGACATTTATTTTGTTCTGTTTTACTGTCAAAAATTTTAAATGTAGACATTTCAGGCACGCACAAAAGTACAACAAACAGGGCAGTGTACCTCCACGTCCACACCAGTCAACAGTTGTCAGCTCTTGGCCAGTGTTATTTCTTCTTCCACGCGTTCCCACAGCGATTCTTTTGAAGCAAATCCCAGACCTCATCATATCACTTCATGCCTAAATATTTTAGTACATATCTCTGAAATGGTGGGTCTCAACTGGAGACAGTTTTGTCTCCCGGGGGACATTTGGCAATGTCTAGAGACATTTTTGGTTGTCACAACTGGGGGAGGGGTGTGCTACTGGCATCTAGTGGGTAGGGGACAAGGGTGCAGCTAAACATCCTACAAGGCACAGGACAGCCCGCCAACAAAGAATCACACCCCACTCCCCTCCACAAGCGTTAACAGTGCTGAGGTGGGGAAACCGCGCTCTAAGAGCTAGGGACTCAAAAACCAGCCAGCCAACCGCACCTATAATACCATCATCAGACCTTAAAAATAGCGATACTTTTTGAATGAATCATCAAATGTCCAACAAGAGTCCGCATTGTAGGGGGTGCTGCTTTCATGCTAAGTGCCCTCCAGGGCCGAGAGGACTGGGCTAGTTTTCAGACACTGCTGACTCAGGCAGGCAGAGGGACGCATGTGCTCTGGAACATTCCAGTGAGGTTTGCTTTCTAAACATGTGCTGTATTTGCGTGGTTCTACGTGGAAAACATACAGAGAGTCTAAGGTGGAAGGTCCTGCCCAACCCCGCCTCTAGCCCCTGGCTCTCTCCCGGGAGGCAGCTTTGCCCCTGTTTAGTTTCAGAGCAGGTTGAGTATATACCCCAGTGGAAGGTGGATCCCCCCACTGCCCCTGGGGATAGCCACACCCTAGGCAGAGGCCAGGTGGGCAAACCCATGTGCAGGGGGCTCCTGGAGTCCTCTGGCTCCCGGAATATTTTCCCACCCTCAGTTGCCATGTGGACTAAAATTCTGGCCATTAATTTTTTTCTGCCAGGATTGAATCTTAATTATTCCTTAGGGGGATCAATCTTCGATTTGACATCAGCCCAGATCAGTATGCCCAGCCCTTCACCCTGTCACCGTGGACGACTGAGAGCAGGGTAAAGGGCACACAGGAAGGGTACATGTCGGTGTGGACCAAGGCAGGGGGTGGAGAGCACGGGCCACTGGCTGGTCCTGGGGAGCCGGGAGCAGACGAGAGCCCTTTGAGGAGGGCACCGGGGATGTGGGTGGGGGGAAGGTGGGGGAGGCTCAGGAGGGTCCACACGGCCCCTTTCATGTCCCTTGGGGATGTTGGATGTCAACCACAGGAGGAAGGGCAGCTTGAGAGCTCCGTGTCCCACCTTTGCCTGGGGGGCCAGGTGGGAGGTGTGAGGGCAGGAAGGTGCCCTGTGACTGGGGGAGCCGGGCTGGGGCCAGGAGGCCCGGAGTCTGCCGTTGAGAGGCTGTGGCACCGGGTGGGCCCTGTGTCCCAGGCTGCGGAGAGAGGGTTTCCCGGAGGCCCCACTCTCTCTGGCCTTCTGGGATTCAATCTGTGGGGCGGGGCGAGGGCTGCGGAAATTGGAACCTGGGCTCTGTCCCCTCTGAGCTGGGCAGGAGGAAGGAGCCTGGGCCCAGAGGGAGCTGTGGGGATGGGGTCTGCTGGGGGGGTGACAAGAAAGGCTGCCTGGGGGCAGGGAGTGGACCAGATAAACCCTCAGGCCCCTCTCACCACCCTCATCCCCACCCCATCCCAATTCCCACTCGATCCCTGGGCCAACCGTCTCAGCCACCTGGGGATTCTCTCCAGCTGGGATGTTCCAGCTCTTTATGTAAATTGAGGCACCCAGAGGATCCCGTGGGGTGTGTGTGTGTGTGTGTGTGTGTGATCGCACGTGCGTGTACGTGTGTACATGCATGTGCGTTATCCCCTATGACTGGGGTGTGTACGTGTGTGTTATTGAGGGACCACCGGCCACAAGACCCAGGTGAGGTGGGTTGGGAGACTTTCTAGAGGGCTTGATGCTGACATGCCTCTCACTTCTCACCCTGATGCCAGCCTCACTCCTGCTGGGAGTCGGGAGAGGCCTGGGGAGAGATGGGAGCAGGGGAGCTGAGTGGGGGTGGGAGGCATTGGGACCCTGGGTAGAGCCAGGGGCGGGGCTGACCAACCATTTGCCCACCCTCTCTGGGCCTCAGTTTCCTCCTCTGTCAAGTGGGGCTGGGACCTATTCAGCCCATGTCAAGGGGTGTCCCCCAGGACGAGAGGAGGCAGTGCCCATGGGAAGGGCTGGGGGTGGGGTCCCAAGGCCATGGGGTGGGAGGCAGGTTGGGGTGTAGGGGCTGGTGCTGGCCAGGCAGGGTGAGGTGCCAGCCGCCCCCATCAGTGGCCCCTCTCGCCCCCAGATCCCCCAGATCAGCTACGCCTCCACAGCCCCCGACCTGAGTGACAACAGCCGCTACGACTTCTTCTCCCGCGTGGTGCCCTCAGACACGTACCAGGCCCAGGCCATGGTGGACATCGTCCGTGCCCTCAAGTGGAACTACGTGTCCACGCTAGCCTCAGAGGGCAGCTACGGTGAGAGCGGCGTGGAGGCCTTCATCCAGAAGTCCCGTGAGGACGGTGAGTCCGGCGCCCGCCTGCAGGGTTGTGCTTGGGGCCGGGGGGATGTCACAGCATGGTGGCCGAGCACTGCTTGGGAGCCGCTCCCTGGGTTCTGCCTTGGGACTCTCCTGCCCCGGGCCACCCCCTCATGGGCCTGAGTCTCTCCTCTGAGCCTGTGGCCTTGTGGGCGGGTGGCTGGGTGACTGCTGGGGCCTGGGGGTGGATGTGAATGACTTTTGCGGACATGGCTGGGCAGACGGAGGGACTGTCAATATTCCCAGCATGGAAGCTGATGGAACAGCCCCTGTTCTCAGGCAGAGAGGAGGAGAAGGAGGTGGGGATGGAGGTGGGCTTGTTCAATGACGTCTCAGGGACCCAGGAGCCAGAGGCCAACCAGCAGCTTCTTGGAGCAAGGATTTGTTTGAGGAACTGGGAATTCAGAATCCTTAAACTTGGGCCGTGCGGTGAGGGGCAGGGGCTGCGGTGGGGCTGTGCCGGCCTCAGGGAAGTAGGTGCCCTGTGGGTGGGATTCGGGGAAGGGTGGGAAAGTGACTTGCTCTCCTCCCCACTTACCACAGGCCCCCTTGCCCGCCGAACTCACTGCATTCCTGAATTGCCATCCTCAAAGTGATAAAGCTTCTAGTTATCAGCAAGCAAGGAGAGGCTAAGCAAGCAAGGGTTACCTCCACGGCAGGCCCAGACCTGGGCCTCTGGCCGGTCCTTTCCGATGGTCACACTGAGGCAGGACAGCCTGCGTGGGACTGTGTGTGTGTGTGGGCATCTGGGGCAGCAGACAGGCCCCTGGGTTGGGGGCTCCACCTGGGCTGGTGAGCCCTGCCAAGCTGATTCAGAGCTGTGGGGGCCAAGGGACGGCTCCCGTGCTGCGTGGGGCATGGAAGGAAGCAGGGAGGCCCTTCCGTTCCTGGCGGACCCTCCTCCCCGCAGACGGGGCCCCTCTGCCTCCTCTCCTGGCCTCTCCCAAGGCCCTGTCTCTAAATAGCTCACTGTGGCGCCCTTGACCTTGGGGGATGGCGTCTCTATATTTATACCCGAAGAGCCCCGGGACTCTAATTGCCTTTCCTAAGGACCACAGAGTGTCCAGAGGCTGGCATTGGTAACACCCTGCGGGCGTAATCCTGCTATAAATCTCAGACAAGCCCCTTTAATTGTACAGCCGAAGCAGCTCGGGTGCTTGTAACCTGGCGGCGAGGGCGGTGGGGTGGCGGAAGTGGGGCAGTGTGACTGATGGCTGCGGCTCCAGCAGCTGGGCCCCCGCGGAAGGAAGCAGGGGGTGGACAGACCCCACTCCCACCTGCAGGCAGGCTGGGCAGTGTCAGACCCCAGCCCCCCCGCCCCTCCCTCTGACTGCCCACAAATCCTTTCTTTCTTTGCTCAGACTTGGGTACCTCTCTGCACTGGCTCCACCCATCCTGCTCTGCAGGTTCCTCTCCTCCTTGATGGCTTGAGTCCTTCCCCAAACAAGCCCACTGCCTTCCTGATTCAGGTGCAACTTCTGTTGGATCTGGGGACAAAAGTGCTGGATGGGGGCAGGGACAGAGGTCCAGAATCTTAGTGTTCAGTTGTGTTTGGTCCCTGCCATAGGGACCTGGAAGCCACCCCCTGTGCTCAACATAGCCTCCCCTATGCCACTGGCACATGCTGAGCCTCTGTTTATACCGGGTGTTCTGGGTAATCTGTCCTACCAGATGAAGCAGTTACCCCCGTTTTACAGGGGAGGAAGCTGAGGCTCAGAGACACCAAATAATAACTGGCATCAGGTCACAGAGCAGGTTAGAGGTGGAGAAGGGATTTGAATCCAGGCGAGCTGGCTCCAGGACTAGAGGTCTTAACTGCTTTGTATTTTTGTCACTCTGTCTTCTGCCCATTTCCCACTGCAGTAACTGAGACCCATGTGGACCAGTCCTGTGCAAGGGATGGGGGTATGACAGTCACGTGCACACACACACACACACACACACACACACACACACTTGGCCTGGAGGGACACATGCTGATGTGTTAAGCGTGAGAGAGGCATGGGTTTGGGGTGAGGTCAGGGCATTGCGTTTTGGCTGAAGCTAAGGCTACTGTTTGAATTTTCTGCAAGCATCTAATCAGGCATTGAGTAGTTAGAAAATAGAAAGTCTACTCAAGATTTTTAAAAGGACCCCTAGAAAAGTAAGAGAACTAGCTGCTCTGCCCGGGCCCAGCGCAGGGGCACAGCTGTGCCCCTGCCCCCTGCACTCCTTCCCATTGCTGAGGGTCTGGCCTCCCACCTGGCCGGACCTCCCTCATCCGCAGACCCCCTGGCAGGGTGTGCAGCCCCGGGGGCCCTGGCTGGGCAGCTAGGTCTTCCCGCCCCGCCTGCTAAATGAAATTTGATTTGGAGAACCATCTTTAGGCAAATGAAAAGAAAAAGAGAGAGAAAGCCACGCTCCAGCTGCCCAAATTGAAATCAGAATCGAGCGGCCAGTAGAAAGGGGCCGCTGTACCTTTTGCCTAATCCCTGTGAAAGATTAAAGATGTCTTTGCTGTATATCGTATTGATTCGTCCTCTGAAGTATAAATCATCTTCGCGTTGCTCAGAGGAGTGCGAGGGAGCGGGGAGGACGGGAGGGTGCGCTCGCCAGGCTGAGGGTGTACGTCAGAGCCCTGGTGAGAGCTCAGCCAGCAAGTCCTGGGTGCCTCCTGTGTGCTGGGCTCTGGGTCCTTCAGGGAGCATAATTATGGCCTTTGTATAGATGAGGAAACTGAGGCCAGAGAGGGTAGGTCACTTTCCCAAGGCTACACAGCCAGAACGTGAAGGAGCTGGGATTGGAACCCAGCTCCATCCTCTGGGTGGGGAGCTCCTGGGTAGCACCCAGCACTATTGGGCCGTTGGCACAGGGCTTAGAGAAAGCTCTGGCGCTGCACTTTCCAGTCCCCATCAGCAGTGCCCTCCCACCCCAGTCACTTGGTCATGTGGATTATGCCCTGAGCCAGCCTATGGCCCTTGACTGAACCCTGCACTGTGCCAGGCAGCCTCACTGCACTTTCGTGAATCCTGATGACAATCTTGTGGGCCCAGTGTTTTGTCCCCCTTTTACAGATGAGGAAAGTGAGGCTCAGAGGGGTGAAGTGGCTGGACCAGGCTCACACACTGAGGTGCTGAGCAGGACTTGGAGCCAGGCTGTGAGACCTAGGCCCTTTACCCCATGCTATCCATCTCCCCCAGCTTATATCGCAGAGATGGCAGTGCATGGTTAAGGAACAGGCCTCGACAGACAGACCTGGGCTCCGACTCAGCCACTTACTGGCCACGTGATTCTGGGAAAGTCACTCAGCCTCTCTCGGTTTTGGTTTCCTCATCTGCGAAATGGGGATGAAACTGGTTGTTATCAGAATGAAATGTGCTCCCGGCCCATGGAGGTAGGCGCTCAGGAATGCACATTGGAGGGTTGTTATTAGGGGTCTGGCTGCCTGGGCCCCAGCCCTCCCTGGTGCCAGCCGCTCTTGGGGAGACCCGGGGAGTGATGGAAGTCCCGAGGGGGTGGTGCTGGGCCCTGCGTGGGGCCACAGGCAGTGTCCAAGGACAGGATGAGGGACAAAATCACAGGAGCCCAGGCCAGCCTGCTTGCCCTGGTGTCTGCAGCAGGTCGTGGGCATGTGTGTGCTTTTGTGAGGTGTCGGGCGCATCCCCCATCTGTGTGGTGTGCGCTGCCTTCTGGCTGCAGGGCTCCCCCTCTCCCTGCCAGGCAGAGGCTGCCCAAGGGAAAGGCTAGGGACACAACCAGGCCTGGGATTAGGTATGTAGAGCAGGCCCTGCCTGGGCTCCGGAGATAATGTGAGTGAGTCACCCTTGGAGGGAGATGAAGGCTAGAGGGGGTGGCACAGATGGGGCCCCACCCTCGGTGCCTCCCACCACTGTCCTGGGTGCTCTCGGGGGTTGGGGTCTGGAGTATAAACTTTTATACCCCCACAGCCTTTCCGTATCAGTGGGGCCCTGTGTGAGCCTCAGTTTACTTGTACTAGTGCTCCATTTCACAGATGAGGACAACCAAGGCTCAGAGAAGTCAAGGAGCCTGTCTAAGATCACAAGGAAGTGTTGAGTGTCAGAGCCCAGGGCTCCTGTGTGGGTGACAGGACAATGGATAATATTAGTAGGTAACATTTATGGAGCCCTCCTGTGGACCAGACCCCATTTTATGTGCTTCATACATGTTAACTCATTTGTCTTTCAAGACAACTCCATTATACAGATGGCAATACTGAGGCTCAGAGAGGTTAAGTAACTCCCCTGAGGCCACACAGCTGGAAAGTAGCAGGAGTGGGATTTGAATCCAGCATGGCCTCCTGATCTCTGGTGCACGTCATAGGAAGGACACACAGGTCAGCTCTGGGCAGGGGCATCTCCATGGGGCCACCTTGGGAGTTTGGTTCTCTAATGAGTGATTCCAGCACCCTGGGCACATCTAGGCCTGTACTCCTCGGGTGAGAATGGGAGGGCCTTTCTAGGTGTGGTGGGAAGGGGCGTGGGAGCCTCAGGCTTGCTCCTTGAAGGATGTCCTGTCCCTCACACGGTGGAAAATTTAAAGCCTCATCTCCCTGCTGTGTCCCCGCATCCACCATTGGTATTCCGGAGATGTTGGTGAGTCAAGCTGTTGCTGGTCTGACCTCCAGCTCCAACTCCCAGGGCTGAGCGTCAGACTTGCATTTAGATGGGCCCATCCGCGCAGCGGAGTGGCAGGGCTGGCAGCTGGAGGCCCAAGGCTGGGGCACCTCATCCCTCTGGCTCTGTGACATCTCTAGACTCAGCTTCTCCAGCTGTAAACGGAGGCTCCAAGGGGAGCGGGGAGGAGCTGGCCATCTGGAAAGAGCCGTGCCACCCGGAGGGGCTGGCACTGGTCATCTTTCCGGGAGACCAGAAAGGAGAGAGGTTTGCCCCAGGGCACCCCCAGGATCCAGAAGCTCCCCTTTCTGCTGCCTCCCCTCCCGGGCCTTGTCTCCTTCCACTCCCCTCTCAGCCTCTTCTCCAGTCACACCAGCCTCCTCACGGCTCCTCTAACACTCCAGGCACAAGCCCACCTCAGGGCCTTTGCACTGGTTGCTCCCTCTGCCCAGAAAGCTCTGTTCCTGGCTGTCCATGTGGCTGCATTCTCAGTGCATTCAGCTGCCTTCCCAGGGGTCCCCTCTGCAGAGGGGCCTCTCTGACCACTGCCTCCCCAGTCCACTGCTCTCCATTCCCTGCTCCCTGCTCTGTTTTTCTTTATAGCAATTGACAAGTACATTTTTATTTGTTTATGGTCCATGACAGCAGAGATTTTTTGCCTGTTTTGTTCTCTGGTGCCTCCCCAGCCTCTAGCACAGTCCCTGGCACAGAGTAGTTGCTCAGTAAATGTTTGTGGGATGAGTGATCATGAAATCCAGCCACCTACTCACCTCTTTAGCCCTTCTTCCCATCCTAGGCCTGAAAGGTTGATCTCCCAGTCTATAGAAGGGCAGACTGAGGCTGACAGAGCACGGGCTTCTGGGGTCAGGCCGCCCTGGGACCCTGCCCTCCCCTCTGAGCTCCTGGCTGCCCCCAACCCTATCCTGACTCATTGAGGACAGATATCCTTTCCACCGCAGCGCCTGCCTTGGGATGCTTTGTTCTGAGGTGCTGCCTGCCCCAGAGGGCAGGAACGGGAAGAGGTTCAGCCTTCCAGACCCCGCTCGAGTCTCCCACTGGCCTGGACTTCATGGATTTATTTCACGTCCACTGGGTACCCAGCCCCTGCGCGAGGAGAGGAGAGAGGCAGTGGGCTCTGCCAGCTCTCAGCGGGCGTGGGAAGAGCAGTGCCCAGCCAGACCTGGCACCCTGCCCTCCTGCAGGAGGTGCCCAGGAGAGTTTGCCTTAATAATTGAATGAAGGGATGTGATGACGCATGTGTTGAGGTGAAGAGATGAACTCCAGGGTTGCAAGGGGCCCAGCGCATCAAGATGGGCAGTCCAGCAGGGCTTGGAGGAGGGGTACTTGGACAAGTGGAGAGGAAGGAAGGGGTGTGCCAGGCGGGGGAACAGCGTGAGCAGGAGCCTGGAGGAAGGCGTGAGCAGGCAGATGGGACCCCAGTGAGGGGCCTGGCCTGGTCCTAGTAGCCGTGGGATGGGGACCCATGTGAGATGGAGCTGAGCGGTTTCTTTCAGGTCAACCCTGCATTTAACAGTTTTTTGGCACTTGGGGTTGTTGTGTCCACCTGCCATGTCCAAGTTACTTAGGGCCCTGGGGAGTCTTCTCTGCCCAACACGGCTCAGTGCCAAGGCCCCTCCTCCCTGCAGACTTGCTTACCCTGGGAGGCATGTGATCTTCCCCTAGGCTGGCCTCCTGGGAACCCCAATCATACCTGCCCCAGTGCCTGTTGAATTTCCCCTCTTCCTCTTCCACTTGACTGGGCCCCTTGAGGCCGTGGAAGCCAGGACCCCCTTGGCTCTGTGTCCTTCGCCGTCCCTAGCACACAGTGGGGCCTCAATAGATGTTTGTAGGATGAACAGATGACCAGCCCTGTGCCCTTGGGCACGTCATTGCCCTTCTGGGGCCTCCGTCTCTCATCTGTGACAGGAGTGGGCACGTCAGCTCATCTGCAGGTCCAGCTCTGACATCTGGCAGGCTGGGTCCTCCTAGGCCGAGGCCCCTGACTCCAGGCATCCTTCTCGTAAGCAAAGGCTCATCATGGGGGCCCTTCAGGCTTGGTCTTTTGGTTCAGGGACGAGTGGGTCCAACTGTATGGGGACAGAGCCTGGAGCATGCGACCTTCTCACCCTCAGTCAGGTGAAATGTGGTTGAGATTAGCCGATGGGGCAGGGCGCTGGAAGCAGGGAGGCGTCCTGCCACTGGCTTTGGGTTGGTGTATAAGAGAACAGGATGGCTTGTAGCATCTTCTTGAGGGGAGATCTCTGGGCCTCTCAGCCCAGGGACCCACAGCCCTGCCCACTGACCATGCATTTTCCAAGAATGTGGGCGGGGAGTGGACCCCACCCCGGAGTCAGTCCCCACCATTCTAGCTTATCAACCAGGCTGCCCCCAACTTGAGACAAATTGCATCTTCCTCTCCCTTGGTCTGCTGCCCGTCACTGCTCTGTGGGTGGAAATTCAGTGGACTTGGTATGGGCATCCCCTGCCAAGCTGTGAGGCCCACCACGTACCAGCTGGGTCTCCAGGCTGCTCTGGGAGATTGGCAAGGTGCTGGCATCAGTGTGACTGTTCAGTGATTACCCAGTCAGTCTCTGTCCCGCTTTGAAGGTGAACCCTGAGCTGTCTGGCCTGCCGTGGGGACTTCGCCTGTCCGTTCTAATTTCTCTGCCCTTCTGGCCTTCGGTGCGGTGCTGGCACTTCTTGATTTTGTGAGTCCCGTGGGTTGGGTGTCATCAGGCCACTTTTCCTCTCTCTCTCTGACTCATCTCTGATGTGTTCGCCCTGGCCTATCACAATGGGGACATGCTCCCATCCGAGTTTGCCTCTAAGCTTGACGGGATTGACAGGAGGAAGGAGACAGAATGGACACTGAACGCTTTTTGCTCTGAGTTTGCACCCCTTCCCTCTTGGACAGGAAGCAACATTTTCTTTCACCGGGCTTCTTTGTGGAACATGTTTGAAGATTTCTTCCAGGTCTAAAAAAGTTTTCCTTTGCTGGTTGCAGCCCCTTTGTGAATCCTGTCCTCCCTGGATGATACAGTAGAGTGGAGGGCTTAAGAGCCCAGATGCTGGCTTGGCCACCATGAACTGTGCAATCTTGAGCAGTCACTTAGGGGCTCTGGGCCTCAGTTTCCACCTCATGAAATGGGAATATTTATAGCACTTCCCTGGACTTCCCTGGCAGTCCAGGGGTTAAGACTCCATGCTTCCATTGCAGGGGGCCCAGGTTCGATCCCTGGTCAGGGAACTAAGCACATCCCGCAAGCCGTGCTGTGCTGCAGAAAAAAAAAAAAAAAAAAAAAGAAGCACTTGCCTTCCAGGTTGCCATGAGCATTAAGTGAGTTAATACATGTAACGCACTAACTAGCACAGTCTGGGCCCTGCACTAAGCACTAAGCTTCTGGAGGTGTAATTTTCACCATTATTCATCAGAGTGGGAAGTGGGGATCAGGACCCAGTTGTAGTCCTGGCTCTGTCTCTGGGTGGCTGTGTAACACTGGGCTGGTCACTTTCCCTCTCTGAGCCTCAGCTTCATCACCAATGTGAAGGCGATGGGTCAGGGGACCTCTGAGGTCCCCCGTGATGTGGGTCTTTGCATCTCTCACCCATCTCTCTTGGCTTTTCTGTCCTCACCACATGGAGGTCCGGGTACCATGGGGTTGGCCTCTGGCTTCTGCTGTGTCTGTTCTTGAGCCCAGACCTGAGCCCACAGAGTAGCCACATCCACAGCATCTGTTTCCTCAGCTCCTTTGGCCTCTTTGGTTTATTTTTTTTTTTTACCTCTGAGCCTTTTGACAAACACATCTCTAAACCTGGTCTGAACCCCATTGTCTTCAAGTTCCTTTTCCTGTCCTTGTTTCTTTTTCCTCCCCTTCCTTGAGCCTCTGCACTGGAGCACGTTGGGATCTGTCCTCCGAGGCTCCCACATTTAGGGATCCCTTCCGATTTCTTCCCCTTTGTTAAAGAACAGGTGGCAAAGGCTGTTGACCTTTCCCTGCCCCCCACCACCCCCAGCTCCGGGCTGGGCCTGGACCTCCAGGAAGCCCTCTTCACCTGTTTGCTGACTACTGGGTTTGAGCCTGTTTTCCTATCTGAGGCAGGGTTCCAGCACCCACAGCCGCCCACTCTGAGCTTCTTGGAGGTGTCACCAAAGCAAGCCCTATCCCCCCTTTCCCTGCACTGTGGCTTCCTTCCCACCCTACCCTGAGGTTCCTACTTCAGGCCAGTATGGGGCTGCTGAGTGTCCTGGGCGGGTTCTGGTTTCAGCCTCATCCCCTACTCCTCTGTGACCTTAGGCAAGTCACTGCCCCTCCCCGAGCCTCCAGTCCTTCATCGTAAGACCGGGAAGGGGCTGTGCGCCTTTTTCAATGGGCGCATGCATGTCGTGGACACACGGAGGGATGCCCGCAGCCATCTTTGCCTTATTATCCTGTGTCACCCACCCAGCCCTCTTCCCAGAGCCTTTTAGCCCCAGGCTCTGCCTCCTGCGCCAGCCCCTCAGCCAGCCCGGCCTGGTCTGTGTGAAGACCCCTGGACCTCCTTTTGTTTTAATATACAATTTTCTAGGGAACATTTCGTTACCCATCCTCATCGAAGCTACCAGACCCTGGCCCCAGCTCCTACACAGCCGTCCTGAGAATTGTCCCCGTTTTACAGAGGAGGTGACCGTGGCTCAGGCTGCCCAAGGACTGGTGCAGTCCCTCACAGCTTGTCGGATGCAGAGCTGGGATGTGCATTCTGGTCTGTGTGACTCCCGGAGCTCAGCTGGAGGGAAGGAAGGTGGGTGGAGCCCTCCTTTCAATGAGGTGTCTGATGCCTTTCACCTGGCTTCTCCAGGGAAGCGTTGGTGGGTCAGTCAGATGGATGGACCTCGGAGGACCCCCCCTTCCCCCTCCCCCCCGACACCGCCGCACACAGAGGCCAGAGGTTCTCTCAGAGCCAGGGAAGGAGGAGGGGGAGCGGCTCCTGTGATGGACAATGTGTGTGTGACAGGAGTCACCAAGTCACGTGTGGCCTTGCATGAGCCTGTGAGGGGCTCTGTCTAAAAGTGGGTGTAACGGGGCCTGGAGATCAGGAGGAATGCATCCCCTGATGCTCACCTTTTCAGTGATGGCTTCCCTCGTGCTCCTGGGGTTTTTAGGGACTCAGAAGGAGAGAGTCCAGGCCTCCAGATCACAGAGCCTTCTCTGGGGGGATGTGGCTGGTAAGGAGGGCAGTGGGGGCATTTCTTCAGCCCTTTCACCCCTCACGTCTATACAGTAATTAATTCATTTGCTGGGTACATATTTACTGAGCACCTATTATGTGCCAGGCATTGAACCAGGACATGGGGGATGCAGCAGTGAACTAAACAGATGAAGATCCCTGACCTTGTGAGCTCATGTTTGGGGAGAGAGATAGAGGCAGCTTATAGTAAACAAGTACATACATCACCGTATAATAGAATTTCAGATAGGAACTGATGGGCATTTCTATGAACAAGAACAAAACAGCATAAGTAGACAGAAGGCGCAGGTAGGGGAGACTATAACACAGGTGGTCAAGGAAGGCTTTTCTGCAGAGGTGACATTCGGGCAGAGCCCTAAATACAGTGAGGGAGTGAGCCATGCAGAGATCTGTGGGAAGAGTGCCCCAGGCAGGAGAATCAGCAAGTGCAAAGGCCCTGAGGTAGCAGCCTGCCTGGCATTTGGGGACTATAGCCAAGAAGAAAGAAGGAGCAGAGTGAATGAGGGGGAGAGAAGTAGAAGGGGAGGAGCATATCACAGGGGGCCTTCTGGGCCACTGTGAGGACTTTGGCTTTTGCTTTGAGTGAGATGGGAACCATGGGAGCGTTGTGAGCAGAAGAGGGACGTGAATGGACTTGGGTTTACTAGGATCCCTCTGGCCATTGTGTGGGGGAGAGACTGTGGGCCTGAGGCAGGAAGGCCAGTGAGGAGGCTGCTGCCGTCCTCCAGGCTAGAAGGGATGATGACTGGGACCAAGGGGCTGGGAGTGGTGAGAAGAGACAGATCCGGGGTATGTTTTGAAGCTCGAGCCCACAGGACTTGCTCCCGGGTTGCGTGTGGGCAGAGGGCAGGGGCGTCGCCCAGGCGTTCCTGGCTTCAGCACCACGGACAGCGGCAGCACCAGACACCGGGGAAGCCCTGGTTGGCTCAGGTCCCCAACAAATAAATGGCCGGTCCCTGGATGCTGATCGGAGCCTCATCTGTAAAGTGCTGGTCCCTTCCCCTCGATTTTGTTATCCATTTCTCTTTTAGCCAAATATGTTTATTTCTGGGCACTGCTGCGAATCCATTTTGGGATGAGGCAGGTCTGAATGCAATTATATAGCTGGGATGAGAGGTTTGGAAGCAGTTGTCTCCAAAAATCTCTGCATCTGGCTAAATTGTTGTTGTATGGAGCGGGGTGCTAGGATGGGAACTGGGGGAAGGGGAGCTTCCTTGAGGAGGGGGTGATGGGAAGAGAGCCTTGAAGAACGGTGGGCCTGTCTCAGAGGAGCAGCAGGGTGCTCTGGGTAGGGGAGCTGAGTGACTGAATGTGGTTATTCACGATGCCCTCCTTCTGAGAGTGAGGAGGGGGCAGCATTCCTGACAGTGAGAGTGGTAGGTCGGCCCATGGCAGACAATGTTGACCCTCAGGGCTTCCACGGACTTGCTGTGTGTCTGTTCTTTGGCTCTCAGTTTCTCCAACTGTAAAATGGGGTAATTGTAGTCCCTACAGTGCTGGTTATTGTAAGAATGACAAAAATGGGTGAATTAACCATCAGAAAGGCCAAGAAAGGTCTGGAGGGGTGAGGGGCTGCCTCTGAGGCCTCAGACCCTAAGGGTGAGCACTTGGCCTCTTCCTGGTTGGGTGCTCCCGGTCCCTTTGTGACCGTCCTCCTTGTTCTCCCTGACTCATGTGGCGGGTTATATCTGTGCCCCATTTTGCTATAGATAGAATGATCATATGGATATTCTATGCAAATTCTCATTTTTAATGAGCCAGAAGGAAAGCTAACGACCATCTTGCAGATGTATTGGGGCCCGAGGGAGGCCTTAGGATGGGGGAGGAAGCAGGGGACAAAGTGACAAGCAAGAAGAGAGAGGAGGGAGGAAGGGGAAAGGAAATGGAGCGGGGTTGGGGTGGACACAGTAGGGGCTGCAGAGTGGTGGAGGGGAAGCACGGGCTCTGTTTACCATCTCTCAGAACCTCTCTGCCTGCCCCATTTTAAGATGGGGAAACAGGCTCGGAGAGAGGTGGAAACGTGCCAGATATCCCAGAAGCTGGGAGAGAGAGAGAGAAAGGCAGAGGAGAGGGAGCAGATGGGCTGGAGAAAGGGAAGGTGGAGGCAGCTGGGACTAGGCTCTGGGACTCGGTTTCCTTATCTGTATGATGGTCGTAGCACCTAAGACGTGGGCTGATTGGGAGGAGCTAATGAGAGAACATGTGCAAACGTTATTCGACTGAAGAGTGCTGCCTGAATGTGAGGGCCATGGAGTAATGTGTGTGTGGGAGAGGGAGAGGCTGGGGCAGGGGACCGAGTGGGGGAGACAGGAAGATGAGGGTGGAGGGACACGAGCTGGAGATGGGGGTAAGAGGCCTTCTGGACAATAGGCCAGCTCTTAATTAATTAGTCCATTCAGTCATTTGTTCACTTATTCATTCATTCATTCATTCCTCAGCATCTATAGTCTACTTCATAGAGGGAAGTCAGCTCCCAGAGGGCAGGATTCTTGTCTGTCCTATCCGTGGCTGTCCCCGTAGTGTTGAGGGCAGCACCTGGCACCGGGAAGAGCTTAAATTGTTGCTGAATCAGTGGCTGTTCTGTGCCCGGCAGTGGGCCCAGCAGTGGCCATCTCCCTGGAGCTCAGAGGCATCTAGTCCAGTAATTTCCCTTCCCTGTGCTAAGTGCAGTGCTTGAGACATTGCGATTCTTACCGGCACCGAGGGGAGAAGGAGCCTGGAGACAACTACGAAGCCTTCCTGGAGGAGGGGGCCTGAGTTGAATCCTCAAGAACTGACAGGAGCTGACTTGAAGGAGTCTGGGTAGGGGAACTGGGCATAAAGGCAGAGCGAACAGTCTAGTGTTGGGAACTGCAGGTGCCCTTGGAGGTGGGGAGTGATGGGAGCTGAGGCCGCAGGGCCTCAGGACTGGGCTGAGGGGTTTGGATTTTGCCCTGAGCCCTGAGGGAGGTGAGAGCCAGCGAAGGTGGGAGGGACGGGTGTGCTGGGGTGGGATCAGTTTTGGTGGAGAGGTGGGGTGGCCAGGCTGGGCAGGCTGAGGTTTGCATGCAGGTGTGGGGCTCTGGTCTGGTCAGGCAGTGTCGACAGGAGTCGGGGGACACAGGGGATTCGGGCCTGAGGGGTCAGCTGGCTGCTGCCAGGTGAGGCTGGACCCGCCCCTGGGGCATGGAGCCAGCCTGGAGAGGGACCAGGGCTCTGGTTTAGATTAATTAAAAGACCTCTTAGCTCTGGGCAGTCCTACCAGGGCCGGAGTGCCTGGAGAGCATTTAAATGTCAACATAAATATCACAATGACCCGAGTCCCTCCTGATACTTAGTGCCCAGATTCCCAGGATGTCCCTTGTATTACAACATGGGACAGTCTCTCACTATGAAAAATGTCCGACCCCAAATGCCTATTGAGAAAAACTAGCAGATGGTAGCATCCCCTGCCCCAGCTCTGGCCTTCCAGAGGAAGGGCAAGATCAGCTGAGCACGCTTCTCCCACCCCACCTCCCCGGATGCCCTCCTGAGGCCCACTCAGGGCTGCTCCCAGGATCCAGGCCTGGAGTCCCCTTTCCAGCCCTCCCTGGTCCCTGTCTCTGCACTCCCAGATCTGGCCAAGCAGGCCCCCAGGCTGTGGGGCCCCAAGCTTTTCCCCAACAGCGTCGGGAAAGCCTGGGGCAGGTTTTGGGGGGGTGGGGTGAGCGCTTCTCCAGCTCAGGGCCACATCTGGGCCTCTGTCCCTGACCTTTGTCTACCAACTCTTAACTAACCCGAGTCCCAGGCAGCCCAGCACCTCAGGAAAGCCTCCGGCGGTCCACAGGGTCGGGCTGGTGTCTGCGCTGTCCTCACTGCCCTCCTCCACCACAGCCAGTTTATGGAGAACACTCACGCCCACCGTCTCATCCTCCTTCCCAGCCGGGGGTGTCAGCAGCCCCATTTTCTGGCTGAGGAAGCTGAGGCCTCACCCCAGGTACATCCAGAGCCAAGGCTGGGCCCAGACCCCCCCATTCCTTGCATTTCCTGCTGTTCTTCCCTCAAAAGTGTCGGCTTGGAGGAGCCAGAGCCGGGCTTCTCACCGTCTCTCCCCCTGCCCTGGCCTGAAGAGGAGAGCTGGTGTGGGAGAGGGTCCGGGAGGACTTCATTACCCAGTGCCTGCTTGTGGCACGTTGGGGGGGCCTGAGCCCGCCGCCGGTGGGGAGACATGCTTGGCCTATCTGGGTAATTACATCTCAACATTTCATTTTGCTTGTCAGTTTCCACTTCCTGGGGATGTGGGCTCCTAAATATTTCATCCCAGCCTGCAGCTGCCTGTTCCTCTCTGGCCAAACCGCAGGCCCGGCTGCCGACCCCAAACCCTGGCCCCTCCCTGCCCAACTGAGCCTTGCTTCCTGTTCTGGGCTGGAGCTGGCCAGAGGTCATCGTCTCCATGCCCCTACCCCACACAGAGGTCTCTACCACCAGCCCAGCGCTGTCTTCTCTTCCCAAGGGGTCTGGGGTGAAGAGGCCAGACAGACACCATTGCCAGAAATTAGGCTCAGTTCAACCAACATTGATTGAGCACCTCCTGTATGCCTGACACTCTGCTGGAAACCGGGGAGTTAGGAAAGAGAAAGATACAGTCAAGAAAGAAAGCCCCTTGAAGGGGCTTATGGGCTAAATGGAGGAAACGGACAACCGTGTTATAACAGCAAACACTTATTGAGTACTTATGTGCCAGGCACTGTTACACGTATTAACTCACTTATTCTTCATGCTTTGTTATGAGGAGACAAGGCCCAGAGAGGTGAGTAACTTGTCTAGAGTCACACAGCTAAGAAGTGGCAGAGCCAGGATCTGAACTCAGGCAACCTGGCTCCAGCCTTCATGCCCTGAAGCACGAGAGTCACAAACCGACAGCCTAGGCAGATGATGGCGGGTGCCAGCGGAGAGGGGTGAGGTGAGAGCCGGGGTGGGCAGTGATGAGTCCCCACTCTGGGATGTTTTGTGGGGGAGGAGGTGGAGAAACTGAGCCCCGAGGTGGGGTTGGGCAGGTGGGGAAGCAGGAGGGGTATTTCTGGCAGAGGGACCAGCAAAAGCTCCAGGGTGGGAAAATTTGAGTTGCGTTGGAGAAAGTGGTCTTGCTGTAGAGTGTGGAGTCGTGAGGCTGAGGAAGGGGCTGAAAAGCTGCTACGTGATCTCAGCCCCTAGGTGTGTCGCTGGAGCTGGGCCGTCTTGTTCTGAAAGGGGTTTTTCAGCAGAGGACTCTGAGCTAACACTCAGCAGTCCTGTTTCTGGCTGCTGGCTGGCCTGACTTGCTGTGTGAGCCTTGGGCAGACTCCTTTCCCTCTCTGAACAAAATCTGAGGAATGGGGGGGATTCCCTCAGTTGAAGAATGCCCGGTATGGCCACTGAGAGTGGGGGGAGGTGGGCCGGGGGGGCAGGGGTCTCCTGGGGGGCCTTGGGGTGGGGGCGGGCCAGAAATCAGTCTTAGGGCCCCTCCCCCCTCAGTCCCCTCCTGCCACCACCTGCCTCCAAACACCTTTGCTTCCTTCTCTCTCTCTCTCTCTCCTTTTTTCTGCTTTTCTTGTTTCAAAGGTGTTTTACCTAAATGGGTTTGTGTTAAGATATTAGGTCGATCACTCAGCAAATTTCCCTCTGCTCAGAGCTGAGTGCCATGAATAATGCAGCTCTGAACAGCTTGCGCTGCTTAGCGGCCTCCCAGCGAGGGGACAGCAGCACTCAGCTCAGGGGCCCTGAGCCCCACAGCTGCCCTGGCTGGTCCCCCACAGCCTGCCTCCTCCCCCTCCCCAAAATATACCCCCAGGGGCCAGGCCTGTCCACAGGTGATCCCTTTAATCCTCACAACACCCCTGCCACGTCTGGGGAGTGGCGAGAAGGCCGTCCCATTTTACAGATGCAGATGTGGAGGTTCAGAGAGGTTGGGTGACTTGGCTCTTATCACGTAAGGGATTGAGGTGGGATGAGGGCCCCATCTGTGCCCAGCCTCGGCCTCCTGTGTCACAGCAAGCCAGCTCTCTGATGCCTGTGCCCCCGTATCTGCAGGTCCAGCCCAATTCTCTATGGGGGCAGGTGGGTGTGAGTGGACGGCCTGGTTTCAGAGGAAAGTTGAGGACTTTGCCCGGATGGGGGGCACTGAGGCTCCTCAGTAAATAGTTGTGGATGACAGAGGTGCTGTACCCCTCCACCCTGTCACTACCCCATCCCCGTTAGCACCCCCCAGCCAGGCTCGCCTGCACCAGTAGCAAAGGCGAGGTGTTGATGGTGCTAAGGTGTGGCCGGGCTGGCTGGTGGAGATGTGGACAGCTGACTTGTGCGCCTGGGTCTGCGGCTGTGTGGCTGTGTGGAGGGTGTGACTTTGGGAGGTTGGGCGTGGGGAGCGTGGCTGTGTGGGGCGGTGTGGTTAGTGTGTGAGCCTGTGTGGCTGTGAGATTGTGTGAGGTTGTAGTGATGTGTGGTATGTGACTGTGTGAGGGGGTGTGTCACCACGTGTGTGTGGCGAGGCGGGGCTGGGAGTGATGCAGGGGTGGGGAGATGAGCTGAGCGTGTTCAGGAAAGAAAGGATGTGTGTCCTGCCTTGCATAGTCCCTGGGCCTCTAGGCTAAGGCCCCAGGTTCTGCCCAGCACTCTGTCCCTGGGGACAGCTCTCAGTTTCAGCTGGTGTCTCTGGTCCCCAGAGCATCTCTCACCAGCCCTGGGTCCTGACCCGAGCTGGGTGATGAGGTCCCTGCACCCCCGGCCTCAGCAGCCCCCACCCCCACTAGGACTTGCTCCCCAGCGGCTTTGGCTCCAGGAGGCCAACCCAGGCCTTCACAAACACCATCGCATTTGACCCTCACTCCAGCCCCACCCGGCTTTTTTCCCATTTTACTGATGGGAAGCCTAATGCTCAGAGAGGCTAAGTAACTTGTCCAAAGTCACACAGCCAGGAAGCAGTGGAGCAGGCATCTTCCCCTCTGTCTCAGACCGGAGGGGAGGGGAAAGCTGAGAGCAGGTGCAGTATCTACGCTTTGCACCAACCTTTGACGGGGTATATCAGGGAGACATCTGCAGCTGGGAAACCGGAGTGACTGTTTCCCCCTCATTGTCCCTTGGTACCTGGGTCTTCCTGACTCCAGCCAAATCTCTCACAGTGGGCCCACCGTGTCCACAGGGCTGGAGTCGCCCTGCCCTCATGCCCTTCTCTACTGGCCCAGCTATCTTTGGCTCTGGGCCCTTGGGGCCCGGCCAGTTTGCATGGCTATCTTATACTTCTCCACTTGTTCTTTTGCATGTGCATTTCTTGAGCGCTCGTAGCAAGGAATTTGCATCAAGGTGGAGAAGTAAATTCCCAACAGAAGGCAGGACTGAGAGAGAGGTCCCGGTGTGCATGACGCCCAGCACCATGTGTACTTGGAGCTCACCAGTGTGTCCTGCAGGCGCTGTGCATGGATAACCTTTGCAGCCCAGAGCCCGGCACAAAGTGGGTGCCCAGAGCCTGTGCATGCAGACATTCGGGCACTCCGTGTGACCAGGTGGTGGCTCAGAGGGGAGGTCATAGCGGGCTTTGGGGGTCAGGGAGGTTCCCAAAGGAAGTGGGAAGGTTTGAGCAGGTGGCTACCTCAGATTCCTACAGAGCCTCTGCCCCTCTGCCCGTGCCAGCGGCTCCTGCCCCGCCAGCCCTCCCATCCCTGTCAGTCGGGCACTCAGTGACTCATTCAACCAGCAAGCGTGGGTCACTGCCTGACCCAAGCAGGCACAGCATGTGTGCTGGGCCCCATGAGGGATGGGGTGGAGAGACAGACACCGAGGAGAAACTGGGACCCAGCAAGGGAAGGGCTGGCCGAGGGAACAGCCTCTGCTAAGGCCTGGTGGGGCAGCAGACGTGGTCGGATGGTGGATTTTTGTAGGGACCAGACCTGAGGAGGAGATGTGGCCTTGAATGTCACACACACACACACACACACACACACACACACACAAACACGCAATGGTGGGGAACCACCAAGGGTTGCAGGCAGGGAGCCACGTGTCAGAGGGATTTGTGCTTTAGAAAGAGGCTGGAGTGGACACCGGAGGGTGGGGAGTCGGGCCAGGAGTGGAGCAGACAGGGGGATGGTGGACGTGAGCCAGGCTTGAGCTGCCTCCCGGAGAGCCCTCACGCCCTCTGTGGAGCCAGAGCCAGCCAGAGTGCGTGTCCACCCCTCGCTGTGCCCCCCAGCCCCGCTCACCCCGGACAGCCACAGGTTAGGGGGCATTCGCTCAGGGCCTGGGTGCCTTCCTGACCTCAGACGCCCTTTCAGCCACAGCTCTGCTGCCTGGAATCTGCCATATGGCTCCATTTACTTAGACAAGGACTTCCTTCCTGGTTGAAAACAAAAGTAACACCATGTTAGTCACTGAGCCCTCTGAGTAACTCCCTTTCCTGAGAGCAGGTTTGGGGGGAGGGCCTGGCTTTGGAGTGGGAGGGAAAGAAGGGAGGACCAGGGAGAAAGACCTCTGTGTGTGAGTGTGTGTGTGTGTGTGTGTGTGTGAGTGTGTGTGTGAGTGTGTGTGTGTGTGTGTGTGTGTGTGTGTGTGAGGCCATACAGTCCAGGGTAACTCCCAGCCTCCTTCATGCCTTCCCCCCAACTCCCTCTCTGGCAGGAACCTAGCAGAGCCTGGGGGACCGCCTTGGGTTGTTAACAATCCCCACTTTCTCTCCATGTTGCAATTTGCTGCCTTCACGTTGTTTTGCCATAATGTAGATTTTTTCCACTTGATTTCCTCGGATTTGTCTTTCTATGTTTTTCTCCCTTTTTAAATTTAAAAAGACAAAAAAAAAAGAAAGAAAGAAAAAGAAAAGGGAAAGAGAGAGAGAGGAGAAGAGCCCAGTCTTGCTGGCCTCCTGCACTGTTTGTCTGCAGGGAAATTGCTCGATGCTCTGGAGGAGGATTTTCTCCCCACCCTGGTCCGGAGCCCAGAGCCCAGGCTGCTGCTTGGAATGAGGGAACAGCCTGGGTTGCAGGATGTGATCCCAGGGCCCTGGGTGTTAGAGCAAGAGGGCTTTGGAGCTGTGGACACAGTGCCCTGTCTGGGTCACCTCGCTGCTCACCGCCTGCGGGCTGGCTGCTTAGCTGCTTCCTGGCGAGGGTGGGTCTCCTGGTGAGTGAGAGGATGAAGGATGGGGGAGCAAGAGGATTCCCAAGCCTGGAGGATGTGGCTGAGGGCTCTGGGAAGGCACAGCGGAGCCCAGGTCCCCGATTGCCCCCTACCTGGGGTGAGCTTGGGCAGGGGCGGGCTGCTCCAGGAGGAGGCTTTTTCTTTTTGCCTGCTCTGGGCCACCGGGCTAGGCTCAGCCCACAGGTCGGCGTGTCGTGAAGGCAGGGGGTCTGGGGGCTGCTTGGAGCGAGTGGGGAGGACTTATTTAGATGGGTGGAGTGGAGAGAGCCGTCCCGTGGGGGACAGGGAGGTGCCAAGAGAAGAAGGAAGCTGAGCACAGGTGCAGTGATCATACTTGGTGTAACCTGAGTCCACCAGGACATTAGGGAGACACCTCAGGCGGGAAACTGGGCTGATGACCAACCCCCCCGCCCCCCTGCTGAGTCCTTAGTGCCTGCAGGTCTCTGTGGCCCTGCCCTCAAATAAGCTCCCTGGGTCATCTCTGCTGATGGAGGGAGCCAAGTGTGGACAATCCCACGCAGCGAAGGGTAGAAAAATGAGGGCATTTCAGCAGCGATCTCTCACTTGCGGGTGGAATTTACAAGTCCAAAGTGTCTTCAATTCCTGGCTCTCAGGCCAGGCTGTAGCTCCTGGAAAAAAGTCTGAATAGAGTCCACATCTGCTGCTGCCACTGCGTGGCCCGGCCTGAGCCTCCCTGCCCCCTAGGATGCAGCCCCCAGCCTCCCTCCATCACTTCACTCCACTTGTTTCCTCCTCTGCCCTGCAATGAGAGCTGTATGGGAGGAGGGGCTCTGTCCTCCTCCCGGCTGCATCCCAGCACCTAAACGGTGCTCAGTAAACACTCGTTGACTCAGTGAAGGAAAAGCAGCGGTAGCACGCAGGACAGGGTGCGTTGTTGGATGGCTGGTGTCTGGGGAAGCGTGCGGTGGGCCTGGCACCCAGGGGGCCTTCCCCACCACCAGTGTGGCCAGCAGTGCTGTCTCCTGTGCCCCTCCTAGGGCTGGTCACTCTCTCTTCCTGTCTTGCTTCCCAACTAGACTGAGCTCCCAAGGAAGGGGTTTTACTTGCTATTGTTTCTTTCTTTTCTTTTTTTTTTTTTAATTTTATTTATTTATCTATTTATTTATTTTTGGCTGAGTTGGGTCTTTTGTTGCTGCGTGCGGACTTTCTCTAGTTGCGGTGAGCAGGGGCTACTCATCGTTGCGGTGCGCGGGCTTCTCATTGCGGTGGCTTCTCTTGTTGCAGAGCACGAGCTCTAGGTGCGCGGGCTTCAGTAGCTGTGGCATGCAGGCTCAGTAGTTGTGGCTCGTGGGCTCTAGAGTGCAGGCTCCGTAGTTGTGGCGCACAGGCTTAGTTGCTCCGCGGCATGTGGGATCTTCCCGGAGCAGGGCTCGAACCCATGTCCCCTGCATTGGCAGGCGGATTCTTAACCACTGCGCCACTAGGGCAGTCCCTACTTGCTATTGTTTCTTAAGGACCAAATGTGCCAGGAACTGAGCAGGACACTTCTTGAATGAATGAATGAATGAGTGAACGAATGAACAAACAAACATGCAGAGCCGGCCTTGCCCTTGGGGAGTGCAGCTGGAGGCAGACACTGACACAGATATATTGGCTGGACCCAGAGAACACTGGGAAAGGTCACCAGACTGCAAATGGAAAGGGCGCAGAGACCACAAAATACAAGAGGAAACCCATATCAAGTTTCACTAGTGGAGTCTCCATGTCACGTTCAAGTCAGGGCAGGTGCCTGGAGCCTGGGGGAGGCGCAGGGTTCCAGCGCCGGGGAGGGCTGGCCAGGAAAGAGCCTGTCCCCAGGGGGAGGCAGGATTTCGGGAGCCAGATGGCTGGCAGGAGGAGGGCAGCCCCAGGTGGGCTCCCCACGTGCTTCCCCTCCAGTGTCCTGTGGATTCCACCGGGCTGGGAGTGGCCGAGTGACCCCGTGTCACGGATGAACAAAGAGGCTCAGGGCAGCGCACAGAGGGACTGAATGCCTTCACTGTCACTCGTGTCTGAAAGTTTGGTCTGGCCTGGGTTCTGGGGTCCACATTTACCAAGCATTTACATCTTCACATCTTGTATTTGCTTCTGATTTTTTTTTTCCAAGAAATAAAATGGGGATTGCCTGGAAGCCCTTTCACGGAGCCCTCAATCTTGTTCCATCCCTGCCTCCCTTGAGGTACCCTCTACCCACGACTCTGAAGGGGATGAGTTCCCTTCTTGTCCCTGTTTAGTCATTCAACAAGCATTTATGGAGCACCTAATGGCACTGGGAGATCGCAGTGCATACAATAGACCAAATCTGCCTTCATGCAGCTTTTGCTCGTATATATGTGTGTGTCCATATAGAATAAATCTTATTATATGTGGCTTTGAATTTCTACATAAATGGGACAGATTGTGCTGCACTTTGCTTTATCAGCCAACTTTATGTTTTCAGGGTTTTGTCGTGCTGATACATGAGAGCTACATAATATTCCATTGTGCAAACACACCACAGATTAGCCATTCTTCTGTTGTAAAATGTTTAAGTGGTTTCCATTTTTTTGCTGTTTCAAACAGCGCCACAGTGACCATCTTTGGGCACGTTCCCTTGCACCCGTGTGTGACTTTCTCTTGGAAGGATGTGGAGGGGGACACGCTGGCTTGTAGGATTCTAGACCCGCTGGTGCGGTCTGCCCTCAGTCTCCTTGTTCCCAGAGCACTTGGGCCAGGAGCTCTCCAAGGTCCCTACTGCCCCCAGGCACTCAGATGCTCCTGGCAAGTGCTTGTGGCTTCCTGCCCCTGGCCCTGCACGGAGGCACTGGCTGGGCGGATGGTGGAGCTTGCAGCTGGCATGTGGCAACTGGTGCTGGACAGGGGGCTGGGGCTGGGGCTGTGTGTGGGGTGAGAGGCTTGCCAAGGGCGACCCAGGAAGGCCTAGGGGAGCCACGGGGAACCCCAGACTCCTTCATGCCCCCCTTCTTATAATCCTGTTCCTGGAGCCTGGGACAGGTGGAGGGTTCCAGCTTCTGTGCAGAGATAGTGCATGGGCTTGTTCCTTGCTGCTTGGGTTTAATTTGATTATATTTGCTCTCAGTATGGACTCATGGATTTTTTTTTATCCAAAGAGAGAGTCCTTGTGGTAAAGGAGGAGGGGTGCAGAGAAGTGCCCCCGCCCTGGTGGAGAGGTTTGAAGAGGGCGTCCCAGGGTAGTGCTAGTCATGGTCCCCACAGTGACATGGTCCCCTGCAGAGGCAGGGGCTGGACATGGGAGGGCTGGCGGGCTTGGCATGAGACTTGGGATCTTCCCAGGGGTGGGGAGGGGCTGCAGGAGATGGGGGTTAACAGAGACCCAGCGACTGGGGCCTTCCCTTTCTCTGCCGGAGGGAGGCTCTGGACACAGACCTGGATTACAGGCCCACTGACCGGCCATGTGACCTCCGTCAGGCTACTTAGCACCTCCAAGCCTCAGTTTCCACATCTGTAAGATGGGGCCATTAGCCCCTGCCCCAGGTTGTGTGAGGATTCACTGAGTGCCAGACATGCCGTGGGTGCTTAGTAAATGCGGTCCCTCTTGGGCCACTCCAGTCCTCTCTGGCTGTGGCATGGGGTCAGGAGGGCCGTGGAGACACTTGGTTTCTCACTGTGGGGCCAGTGACACCAGTGGTACTTAGCCCAGGGTAAGCCTTGTGCCCAGCCATATTTATGGGTCCCAGGTGGTCCCTGACTCCACGTGACCGGTCGTGACACATTGGACTGGGCGAAGGGGTGGTCTCGGGAGCCAGACAGCCTGCATTCAAACCCCACTCTGTGCCTCACTGTGTGACCTTGGGGAAGCCACTTAACCTCTCTGCATTTCTGCGTCCTCATCTCTAAATTGGAGCTGTGCTGATGATACTGACCTCAGATGAGTGAATCCATGCAAAATATGCAGAATAATATTCAAAGGCATTAGGCACTTTATAAACGTTCACTGGTATTGAGCTCTGCATAAACCCCCAAACTCCCCTCCAGTCCCCCCACCCTTGTGGTTGTAAGAATATCGCATCCCGCTCAGACCAGCTCTCATCTCGAGTACCTTGTGACTCGCTCACATTTGAGCTGACCGAGCTGTGGTCACCTAATTCTTCTTTCACCAGCAAAACGAAGCCTGCAAGATATACCCTGGCGTGTCAGGTGGGGCCATCCTATGGAACTTCTTAGGGGAGCATTGCCCAGAAATATGACTTAATCTAAAAGTTTCTCCCTCCTTGAGAACAATTAACTCCTACTCTATGCCTGCATCCCCTCTGCCCCCTCCTCCCTCCTGGAGCCAGGTGGCACGTCCTAACCCCTCAGCCAGCCTCCTCCTCTTGTCCATCTGTCTCCCCAGATAGGGGGAGAAATGTAGCAATTGGGCCAATTTCTAACTGGAAAGGAACCATATGGAGGGTTTAGCTGGGAGCCGAGTGTCTGCCCGGCCTCTGTTAGGGCAGAGCCAGCGCTGTGGGCAGCAGACTGGCTCCCCGGGCTCTCTTTGTGAGCCGGGACCAGAGGGGCCCCGTCCTGACCCCAGACCCTCCCTCCTTCTCTCCTTCTCTCCCTCCCCCATGAGCCCCTGGTCGACCTGCTTTTCTCCTGTGCTTGGGACTTCTTTGGGTGTCTTAGGAGGTCTTGAGGAGCTTGGTCTGCCCGGAAGTGGCAGAAAGTAAGGGAGGTGGGTGCTGGTCAGGGCAGGGGGCAGAGGGCCGTGGCTGCCTTGACTGGTGCAGAGAACCAGGGGGACTACTTCCTGGCGATGTGAGAATGTGTCTGTGTCGTGTGGCTCCAGGCCTTGCAGGTGCCTGGCACAGAGCAGCCCCCATTCTAGTGTGAGTACCTTGTTCTCCCAGAATGCCCCACCCCCGGCTGCTTGCGCCTCCTCCTGCTAAGACTCGGCTCAGGGTCACCGCCCTTGGGCAGCCTTCCCTGGTTGCCACCTACGCCCAGGAGTAAAGGGCCCTCCTTGGGTGGAGCTGGGGGCTGGCACCTTTCCCCAGGGGGCAGGTGGGTGTGTTACATCTCGCTGCGCTGGGAGCCCCTTGCAGCCAGTCCTCCATGCAGAGGTGCGTGGAGTCTGTGCGGAAGGCTCGGGGGTGCCCAGGGGTGACAGCCAGGTGCGCAGCCAAGGTGGATAGTTTGGTTGGGCCCTAAAGGGATCCTGTGTGAGGTGGAGTTGGGCTGAGACCCTTGAGTGGGACCCAGAGGAAGGTAGTGGTCTCAGATAAAGGATCTGCTTTCATCAAGAGTAATCCCTCATGTTTTTCCATCAGCTGAGCCCTGACTCTGCCACCTGGGGTCCTGGGGGGGTCTTACTCCCTGGAGGTCCCCCCATTCTGTACCTCAGTAGGGCAGGGAATTGTGTGGCTTTGGGTAAACCACTTCTCTTTTCTGAGCCTCGGTTTCCTCATCTGTCAAATGCAGTTGATAGAAACAGTGGTGCACAGTGCTTTTGTAGCAGGAGATGAGGGGAGATTGAAATACACGCATGATACCTGTCCCCTGCCAGCACTGGAGAGACACATCTGAGGCTGGGGACTGGCTGGGTGAAGTGGAAAGTGCTCCCAGGGTTTCTGTAAGCCACATGGCCTGGCTGTGAATTCCGGGGTGTGTTGACTGCATCCTGGCTCCTGCAGACTTGGCGGCTGGGCTTCTTGCAGAGGCATGAGCTTGAGAGGCAGGTAGGCCCTGGGTCCCCTCCCCCAGGACCCAGCCAGGTAGGCGGCGGCCCAGAGAAGAAGGAGTGACAGGAGGGCCCCTAAAGACCTTCTGACCCCAATCAGAGCTCTTCCAGTCCCTCCACCCAAAGCACTCCGGTTAGAATGACCTTCCGGGGCTCTCCTGAGCTCCCTGCTAGGAATCTGATCACAAATATGATGGGCGGGGCCTCGAGTATCAAGGCACCCTGCCAGGCCAGGGTGGGAGCTGGAGAGACTTACACACTGAGTGGCCTGTGGGTTCCTGGAAGGGAACCTGGGAAGACCTGGATGAGGACTGTAGCTGGGCTTGCAGCATCGCTGCCCAGGATATGTGGGCATGAGTCAGCAGCCGTGTGCGCACTGCTCTTACCAAGGGGCCTGCTGATGAGCATGGGGCCCGGGGACAAGAGCCCTGGTAGGTGTGTGTGGATGTGGGTGCCAGAGGCACTAATGGCCCAGGGTGGGCAATTTGCTCTCGTTCTCAGATTTACTCCTCCAAAAAGCCTTATGAGGTGGTTACATTGAAAAGAACCAATGTTTACTGAGCACTTACTATGTGCCAGATATTATTGTATTTATATGCATGAACTCACGTAGCTTTATAACAACACTATGAAATAGGTAGTATCATTATCTTCACTTTATAGATGATGTATCTGAGGCACAGAGAGGTTCAGTAACCAGCCTGAGATCACACAGCGGTAAGTAGCAGAGCTGAGATTTGAACCCAGGCAGTCTAGCTTTAAGCACAATGCTGCATTGCCTCTTGCTAACAACCTATTTTATTTATGAAAACTGAGGCACAGAGAACCTAAGTGACATGTCCAGGGTCACCAACCTTGTGAGTTGTGGAGCCGAAATTCCCACTGTGGCTATGCCGACTGCACAGCTCGTGCCCAGAGATGGGGACCTGGGAGCCAAGAGTCAGGCTACAGGGCCGTGAGCAGCCCCCAGGAGTGTGGGTTGGGGGAGAGACTCTGTCCACCCCAGGCTGACTGGTACCCTTCTTGCAGGGGGTGTGTGCATTGCCCAGTCGGTCAAGATACCACGGGAACCCAAGCCTGGGGAGTTTGACAAGATCATCCGGCGCCTCCTGGAGACCTCGAACGCCAGGGCGGTCATCATCTTTGCCAATGAGGATGATATCAGGTGAGGGCAGGTGGGGCTTGGGGTGGGGCTTGGGATGGGGCTTGGGAGCCGGGGATCCCTGCTGGAGACCTTCCTAGGCAAGCCTGACCCAGCCTGGGGTCCAGAGAGATGGGGTGGGCCAGTGAGTGGGTGGTGGGGAGACCCTTCTTGCTGGGGCACAGGCTACTGTTAATGGGCTCCCCTTCCCCTCGCTGTTTCCTGCATCCATTCTACCAACTGGGGATGGTAAGCAGGTACTTTTACAGAGGGGCTAAGGCCATGGGCTTGGGGTCAGAGCACCTAGGTTCCTCGCCTGCTCTCCATCCTGCTAGCTATGTGACCTCAGGCAAGTTTCTCAACCTCTCAGGGCTTCTATTCTGCTTTTAAAAAAGAGAGAAGCTAATTATGCTTGCTTGATGGTGTTGCTTGAGTATTGAATGCAGGAATGTTCATAAGGGGCTTCGAGCAGAGGCTGGCAAGGTTGGCCACCTCTCAGCCCCTCCCTCCTTTCTTCGGTGAGCTCAGAGTAGTGGGAGGAGGCCTGGGCTGAGGTTTTAGTCCTGATTTGGGCACACACTCACTGTGGGCAGAATTGTCCCCTCCCTGGTCCTCAGTCTCCACATCTGCAGATTGGGGGCAGGTGGACTCCGGGTGCCAGAACCATGCAGCGCAGAAACCCTGGACCACCCCACCTCTCTGCACATCTGCCCCTGGGTCCTGAGTCTCAGGTCAGAAACTCAGGTGCCCTTAAAAGATGACCCCTGAGCACCCCTCCTAACCCACTTCCCTTCTTCCTGCCTTTTCTCTCACTACTACCCCTCTGAGACTGTATGTTAGGGCAAAGAGGGGCCGGCCTCCTTGATTCCCTAGTCTGAGTGGGAGACACAGCCCCTGCTCAGAGTCTGATTGGCAGAGGAGATGTGGTTCTCCCCAGGCCTCCTCCCTCAGATAGTTGGCCTGAGCTGTCAGAGCCCGCTGTGTCCTCCGGTTGACCTGCCCACCTGCCTAGCCCAGCCTGCCTGGTCCACCCCCTGTGCACCCGCCTCCCCATTGCTAACCAGCATCTTCTCTGGGTCGCATTCTTTCCAGCACTCTTTCCCACTTGTGAAGACCCCATCCTGGACTCCTGAGTTTCAGCAAAACAGATATCCCCCCAGGAGACATTGTCAGGTCCCTGGAGGGGTGGAGGGGGATGTTCGGGAAGGTCATTAAGGCCTCAAAAGCCGCAAGGACCAACTCTAATAGGTGTTTCTCAGGCCTCGAAGGACCAGGGCGTGGGAGTCCTCAGGATCCATCTGGCACCTCCAAGCTGAAAACAGAGGCTGCTCCTGACCCCCTCAAAGCTTTCAGATCCCCTAAATTCCTATTGCCACAGGTCTGCTGGCAACTGGGGCAGGAGGGGCTCCTTCTGAGCTCTTTCCCTCCCTGCAGTCACCAGTCGCTGCCCCCCTGCCCCTACTCCCACCCCAAAGCCCAGCACTACTTGGGTCCCACTGCACCCCGGGACGCACCCCACTCCAGGCCTCCTGTGCGGCTCTGACGGACCCACACGCGGGGAGTGGAGGATGAAGGTGCCACGTGTCCCAGAGAAGAGGCCCCTGGGGGAGAGGGGGAAGGGCCTGAGACTGACTCCCTGAGCAGCTGCGGGGGGTGGGGGTGTGTGAGGGAGGGGGATGCATTTCTGGAAATCCACAGGCGGTTCAGAAGCAAACAGAAGTAAAAATAAACCCAGGTGACTTTACAGAGATGGAGCCTTGGGAGCTCTGGTCGTCTCTGGCTGGCCGGATGCAGGCGGGTATCGATAGGCTGTGGTGTGGGTTCTGAGAGCAGCCTCACCTACAATTACTGGGCCCTGCCTGGGCTGCGGCAGCTTTGGGGGTCTGGAAACGTCCATCAGGAGACGATGGAGGAGGGCAGGTGTGGGCCCCAGGGTTGGGAAACATGTTTCTCCCTGGCAGCCCCAGGCTGCTCAGGCCCGGCAGCCACCCCAAGCCCTGGAGTCTGTCCTGGCCTTGTCCATGGGAAGGGCCTGGACAGTTTCTAGTATCCTGGCCTCTTGCTGTGTGATCTTGAGCAAGTTGCTTGCTCCGTTCTTCCCCCGTGGAAGGAGGTGCGTTGGGAGAATTCTGCCCAGTCCTTCCTATTTTTCTCCTCCTAGATGTCTCTGAGGGGCCACTTAGTTCAAGCATCCGTTAAGCACCGACTGAAAGCCTCCTGTGGGCTGGGCCCTGTGCTGGGCTCCAGGGCCCCTGACTTGACTAGGACCACTGTCACTGGGGGCCTGGGGAGGGGTGAGGCCCTGGCTGCCCACACCCTTTCATCCATCCAGGAGGGTGTGGGGAGCAGCTCTTTGAAGCACCTGGACTTTTGTCACAGAAGGAGGTGGCATGCAGAGGGGGAAGGGTGTAGTGGGGTGTGTGTGTGTATGTGTGTGTGAGAGAGAGAGACAGTGGATATAAATGTGAGAAAGGGCCAAGGGATGTGGGTCTGGGCTTAGGACCAGGGTGGCATGTACCTGAGAGGACAGAGCCTGGGCAGATGTGGTTCTGGGGACCTGAGTCAGATGTGGAGCAGGTCCAAACTGAGGGAAACAGCTGTGGTCTTTGCAGGGACTGAGGTAGCCCTAGGGTACAGGAGTGGGTCTGGGAGACAGACAGGGGCTAGGGGTGCCGTATGGGTGAGAGGGGAAGCCGTGGGCCTATGGGCAGGTGTGGGCCAGGGCAGCAGGGAACTGTGGGCCTGGGGGTACGACATGGGTGCTGGGGCGGCTATGGGCCCTGGGCTCATGTGGGTCAGGATGGGGGATCCAGGCACAGGCTGGGAGGGGGACAGGTGTGGGCCTCGGGGAAAGGGGTCAGCCAAGGGCAGGCGTGGCCAGGGTGGCGGCAGCCGCGTGGGCAGACACGGCTGGGTTGGGCTGGGCTGGTGCGTGTTCCCACAGGCGTGTGCTGGAGGCGGCCCGGAAGGCCAACCAGACCGGCCACTTCTTCTGGATGGGCTCAGACAGCTGGGGCTCCAAGATCGCCCCTGTGCTGCACCTGGAGGAGGTGGCCGAGGGTGCCGTCACTATCCTCCCCAAGAGGATGTCCGTGCGAGGTAGGCCCGGCAGCCCGGACGGCACGCCCGCCGCCCTCACCCGGCACCATCCACCACCGCTGTCAGCGTCACCCCGATGGTTCCTTCTTATCATCGCCCCATGCCCTTCCTCTCCCGCTCCTCGTCTCCCTGCATCCTGTCTTTCCTCTTCCTTGGCTCACAGCTTCTTTGTGCTCAGGTTCTGGGATAGGAAGCCTTTCTGGCCACACTTAACCCAGTGGGATTCAAATCCAGATTCAGGACCTTTCTTCCTTCCGTCTCAGATATTTGTGGGTGTGGGAGATGGTGGCAAGTATAGGAGGCTTACTTATCAAGGACTCTCCTTCATCCCTGTATACTCTCATCCCTTCTCCCATCTGGGATAGAAGAGGTGAGATCCCTGCCCTGCCTGGAGCACATCCTCTGCCAGAATGGGGCTGGGCACTGCCAGCAAGCTACAAGAAGAGGGTGCCATGCCAGGGGGCAGGGGCCTCCCTGCAGAGCCCCCCTGGGTCTGGCGGGCCCTGGGTGTGGGGGCAGGGGTTGCGCCTGCCCTGCCCAGCATCCCTTCCTCTTGGGGCAGAACCCAGTCACCCTGGGAAGGAACAGGTTGCTGTGGCCAGAACCTTGCTGTGCGTGAGGCTTGAAGTTCCTATTAATGGCTCAGTTTGGCAGGGACCTCACTGTCCTCCCCATGGGGGAAGCAGGCTCCCAGAGCCTTCTCCCCTGCTCTTGCTCCGGTCAATAGAATCCAGCATTGATGGAGGGGGAAAGGCCTGCAGACATCTGCTTCCACCAAACTTTCCAAGAGACCTGAGCAGGGGAGGGATGTGGGTCACACCGCCGTGTCCTCTACTCACCCTGAGGCAGAGGGAGCATAGGCTGCAGAAGTTTCCACACCTCCCCTCTCAGCCTCAAGCCATAATAAACACAAAATAACAATAACTATGGCTCTTGGTACCCGCAAACGCCAGGCTCCTTACAGACATCTCATTCAATCTTCTCTGCAACCCCAAAAGAAACTTTTATCCACATTTAGTGGGTGAATATGTTTAAGGATCAGAGAGATTTAGTGACATGTAGTGGCAGTAAGTGACACATACTTGCTATTAAGTGGCAGAACTGGGATCTGAACCCTGGACTTGCCCGACAAATCCCTTTATTCTCTGGGACATCAGAGGAGCCTTTAGAGCAGTGGTTCTCATCTGGGGGTGATTTTGATCCCCAAGGGACGTTTGGCAATGTTTGGAGACATTTTTGGTTGTCACGATTAGGGAGTGATGCTTCTGGCATCTAGTGGGTAGAGGCCGGGGATGTTGCTCAATATCCTGAAATGTACAGGACAGCCCCCTGCTGCTCCCGCCCCCCACCCCAGCAAAGAATGATCGGGCCTAGTGTCAATGGGTCAAGGTTGAGAAACTCTGCTCTAAGGCCAGTCCCCCACCAGTGCCAGCACCTCCCTGACAGCTCCGACAGTCAGACAACTGTGCCCATGACACGGAATGATCATGATATATATAGAAGGGGCACTGGTAGGAGACAGAAGGCGATATTCACTCACCAGCCTGCCTACCCTGGGATGGGGTTTTCTAGGCTTAGAGCAGAGTGGGTAAGCCCTTAGGAGCATTTGGAGAAGGAGGCTGCCTCTGTCAGTGATGGGGAAGTTCTGGACTTGAAGGAGGAAGATCCAGCTCCCCATCTTACCTGTGTGACCTGGGTCATTCCCTACACTCTCTGGTCCGGTCTCCTCTTCAGAACTAGAACGCCCAGGTGCTCCCAGGATTGGGTGCCTGCCCCCCACCAGCCTCTCTGCTCTTATCTCAGGGCCCCCAGGTGACTCCTTCTCAAAGAGGCCCCATATTACCATTTTGGTGGTTAAGAAGCAGTGGAAGCACCCTCATCCTGTACGTCTTCCATAAAGGAAGCAGTTGTAAGATTACACAGGCTCTCCCTGGAATTTAATACAGCTCTTTTCATTGTGCAGAAAATGAAATGGTCCACATTTTGTTTTTTCCGGCTGGGCCCTGGATCAGAGGATGTGCTCTTCCCTTCCGCCTCCCTCTGCCTGGGCCACATGAAAGCTGCGGGAAGCGGGAAGGGGAGGGGGCGGGTGGGGAAGGGAGGTGCGAGGTCCTGACATCCTGGTTCCCTGCCAGGCTTCGACCGCTACTTCTCCAGCCGCACGCTGGACAACAACCGGCGCAACATCTGGTTTGCTGAGTTCTGGGAGGACAACTTCCATTGCAAGTTGAGCCGCCACGCGCTCAAGAAAGGCAGCCATGTCAAGAAGTGCACCAGTGAGCACGCGCGTGGGGCGGGGCGTGGGACTGAGCCTCAGGGGGCGGGGCCAGGGTGGGCCCTGAGGGGGTGGGGCTATGGGGGAGAAGGCTGAGAGTGTCAAGTGGGGTGGGCTACGGGACACTACCGCAGGGCTAGCAGTGTCAAGGGGCCCAGGCGGTGCTGCCTGGGGGCAGAGTTGGGGGCCAGAAGGGGCGGAGCCCTCAGGTGGTGGGGACAGAAGGGGCGGGGCCAGGACTGACTGAAGGTCTGACACCAGGGCCTTGCCGATGGGTGGGCTTAGGGTAGATGAAACCTCCTCGATCTCTCAGACCATCAGCCGTAGGACGCTGCTGAGTAGGGGAAGGGGCTCCTGGGTCTGGGCAGAGGTGCCGTCTGGCTGCTTACCTTGGGCTTCATCTGGACGCCCCTCTGGCAAGCCCACAGAACTGACTGACCCCAGCTGCCCTGTGAATCCTAACGCTCACCGGTCTGAGCACTTTACAGAAACCATCTCTAACCCCTCCAGGTTCCCACAGTCACTCAACAGACACCAGTTTGACTCCCACTCCCTGGCCCTTTTCTTTTTTTTTTTTTTTAAACACAGTCCCTACCATTTATTTATTTATTTATTTTTATAAATTTACTTATTTTATTTATTTTTGGCTGCTTTGCGTCTTTGTTGCTGCGTGCAGGCTTTCTCTAGTTGCAGTGAGCAGGGGCTACTCTTCGTTGTGGTCCACGGGCTTCTTATTGCAGTGGCTTCCCTTGTTGTGGAGCACGGGCTCTAGGCACACGGGCCTCAGTAGTTGCGGCATGTGGGCTCAGTAGTTGTGGCTCGCGGGCTCTAGAGCACAGGCTCAGTAGTTGTGGTGCACAGGCTTAGTTGTTCCATGGCATGTGGGATCCTCCCAGACCAGGGCTCGAACCCATGTCCCCTGCATTGACAGGCAGATTCTTAACCACTGTGCCACCAGGAAAGCCCTCCCTGGCCCTTTTCTAAGCAACATGGATATAGCAGTGAATGAAAGAGCCAAAAAGCTCTTGGAGTTTTTATTTTAACAGGGAGACAGACAATAAACAAGATAAGTAAGTAAACTATAGACTATGTCAGAAGGAAAAAGTGCAGTAGAAACAAAATAGATAAGAAAGAGGATGGCCTCCCTGCAAGGTAACGTTTCAGCAGAGTCCTGAAAAGGACAGGGAATGAGCCACGGGAGGCTGGGACGATGGGTCTATTTTACAGATTGGAAAACAGAGGCTCAGAGAAGGTAAGTAAAGGGACCTGAGTTCCCGCAGATGAAAGGTGGTGGAGCAGGATGTGGACCCAGGTCTGAGCTCTAGGCCCTCAGACCCCTACAGTAGCCATCTTGGCGCGTTCACCTTTGATACAGTTGGATGTGGGTCCTTGTGCGCTCTTTGTCTGGGTAGCTCTGCAGCAGGACCTGGTGTCAGGGACATTGGGAGGGCTCTGTGTACCCCTCAACCGTGAGTGGTGCCCATGCAAGGATGATGAACTCCCTCTTATAGTCTCCTGGACTGATGGGTGCAGCTTGGGCAGAGGGCCAGATGAGCAAGGGCCACTGGATCAGCCGCAGGGACATGCTGCATGCAATCACTGGCAGTTGGGGGCAGGGGGGTTGGTCCACTAGGGCCAGGGGAGGAGGGAGCATGGTGAGGTGGGTGGGCCGGTGGGGAGCATGCTGACTTCTGGTGGCCAGGGCAATCGTGGCTACTTAGGACTGTGGGTATCCCCTGGGGACTCAGGCAAACTCCTGTGGGTGTAGGCAGCAGTGTGTGTACACCCTTGTGTGTGTGACTGTATGTGACTGTGTATGTACATGAGTGTCTAAAAGAGAAGGTATATATGTGCATGTCTGTCTTACGTAGGGGCGACGTTCTTGGGTGAGCTAATAACCATAAACACCTCTCTTTACTATGCATTTACTATGTTCCAGACATTTTAACATCATCTCATTTCACCCTCACAACAACTCTAGGGGCTCTTATGACCCCCATATTATGGAGGCTATGGAGAGTCAGAGAGGTCAAGCAACCTGCCCAAGGCTGCACAGCAAAGGTCTTTATGAGGCAGTAATCACAACAAAGGTGTAAGAAGTACAAACATGCCTGGGCGTGGGAGGCTGGGCCCTCATGGGTAGGAGCATCCTGTGTACTTCTCTTTTCCTGGCATAATTATTGAGAGCATCCCCTTTTATTCTCAAAAGTGCCCAAGTGGGGATGGAAGATTGTATGTTCACCCTGATTATAGGTCATGAGACCTGGCTTGGCGATGGGGATGGGTGAGACTGAAAGTGGGGGCAACATGGATAAGGGGGCGTCTCGGTCCCTGTGTCTGGCTCGCCAAGGGAGAGGGGCTTTCTGGAGTCTCCTCTTGGTCTGGCAGGGGCAGGCAGGGAGAAGGCCTTGGTCAGTCCCTGTAAGCTCTTTCCAGACTCCCAGTCCTCATCAGGACTCCCCAGCTGCTGGTGAACTGGGGCGGGAGGCGGGCACCTCTCTAGGTGCCCTCAGGGAGGTGTGTGGGCTGTCAGAGCAGGTGGGGAAGGAGGGGTTGAGCAGGATTCAGGAGAGTGTAGAGCCTCACTGGGAACCTGAGGCCAGCTGTACCCTGTCAGGACTCTAGCTTTCTCATCTGAGAAATGGGATTGGTGGTGAGCCAGCCCAGAGGGTGTCTGGGGGTGCAGGTGAGAAAGCTGATTGGAGGCACTTGGTGAACTGTAAGAGGGTGGTGCTCAAGCCTGGCTGTGCATCAGAATCACCTAGAACTTTTAGAGCTCTACTAGGGCCCCACCCCCAGACCCACTAAGCAGAACCTCAGGGGTGGATTGTTTTTCAAGCTCTCCCAGTGGATTTTATGTGTATTTAGGGCTGGGAACCTTGGGCAAGAGCAGCTTTGTTCACATCGAATCACCTGAGGATCTTTTCAAATGCTGACACCTGGCTCCCAGCCCCAGACATTCTGATGTAATTGGCCCTGGGTGCCACCTGGGCATCAGGATTTTTAAAAGGTGCCCCTGTGGTTTACTGTGCAGCCAAGTATGGGAACCACTGCCTCAGAAGGAGAGGTGGGTGATAGAAGGGGTGACGGCGTGCACCCCAGGCAGTGGGGAAGGCGTGAGCAAAGCCTCAGAGCCCGGGATGAGCTTGGGGTGTGTGTCACAGGGAGGGGTGGAAGGACAGCATGTTCCAGCTGACCTGGATCCTTCTCGCTGCATCTGAAGCCCCAGCAGAGGCTGGTAAGTGTCCTTGGGTGGCCCCACGTCAGGCACAGTGAGCCCGTCCATCTCTGGGTGAGGTGGCGGGGGAGCTGCTGGGAATGTTTGTGGGACCTCAGACCCACCCTGGGTGAGGGGGAGGCAGCTCTGGCTTCTCATGGCCCCACCCAGGTTTGAGCTGAGCTTGTACCTTAGGCCAGGAGGGCTGGGGTGACACCCATGGAGTACGGGCTCTGGACCGGGCACCTGTCAACGTGTCAGGGTCTGGGTCCGACTCTGCCTCCTCCCTGCTGTGTGACCTTGGACATGTTATTTAGCCTCTCTGAGTCTCAGAGAAGGCAGGGAAGTCACCACCCATCTCAATGGGTTGTTGGGAGGATTGGTGATGTGTTTGAAGAGTATGAAGAAGCTGGCTGAAAAAGGATGTGTATGATCAGCGCTGATAAAATGGTGGTGGTTGTTGATAGAGAGGGAGGGGGAGAGGTGGGATTTACCTACAACTGGGTAATTTAACAGCTCAAGTCTGCCGTAAGGATTCTGTCGGTTGTGGGATCCCCGATGGGGAGGACACCATCCTGAGGGTGGGTGGTATAGGCTGTCACAAGTGTTGCATCCATTTTACAGAAGAGGACGCTGAGGTGATTGGTGAACATCGCAGTGCTAGAGAATTGGCAGAGCTGGATTCATACCCAGGCAACCTGGCTCTCCAGCTGGTGCCCCACCTGCCTCTCCCACTTCCTTTCCTCCCACGGCCCCAGCCACCCTCTCGCTTGCCCTCAGCTTGCCCTCAGCTAGCCCTGTATTCTCCACCTGCCTCACTCTGTCTCCCGAGCCTAGCTTCACGCTCACTTCTTCCAGGCTGCCCGCCCATCCACACTGGGTGGGCCCACTCTGGTCCCCTCAATGGTTTCAGTAGTCAACCTCTGCCTGTCTCAGTCCCTCAGGCCCGGCCCACGATCTCAGCATGAGCGAGTGCCACTCCTGTGTTCCACTGCCCTTTGCTTTGCCAAGTCCGTGCCTTCCTTCCCCAGGGCAACAGATGGGCCTGATGACCTTCTCAGAGGGTGGGAAGGACCTTCTCATGCTGGGGTCTTACACTTGGGAAGATCCGATCCATCCTTCAAGGCTGTGTTAAGTTGAATTCCCCTCAGGAATTCCCTGGTGGTCTGGTGGTTAGGACTCCACACTTTCACTGCCAAGAGCTCGGGTTCGATCCCTGGTTGGGGAGCTAGGATCCCACAAGTCGTGCAGCGCGGCCAAGAAAAAAAAGTTGAATTCCCCTCAAGACAAGGAATTGAGAGCCAGTCGTTTCTTTGGGAGAGAATCCCAGGAAACATTGGTAGGGGAGGGAAGGCAGACATAAAGGGTGTGATACCAAGCAGGTTACCACTGTGAACAGCTGGAGCTTCACTCCCCCCGGGGGCTCTGGAGACAGAAAGGAGCACGCCTGGCAGTCATCCCTCTGGAGGTGTGAGGGAGCTGGGGTGTGTGTACACCAACTCCCGTCAATCATTGCTGGCTGTTCCCAGAGGGTGTTAATTCCTCAGTACCTCCAGATGCCAAGTGGCTGGCAAAGAGGGCTTCTGTGGCCAGAGAGTCTCAGAAGAGTGGCAGTTACTGGCAGTTGGAGACTGGGCTGGTGTGGGCTGGTGTGTCTCAAAGTGGCAAGGGGTCGTGGGCACCCATTCTTTCTCAAGTACACAACTGTGAGAGTCCCCCTGAACTGGGTGTGAATCCTAGTGCTGCCACTTCCTAGCCGTGCGACCTGGGGCAGGTCACTTCTTGAGGCCTCAGTTTCCTCATCTGTAAAATGGGGATCATACTACCCACTTCCATCCCCCAGAGCCCTGTCCCTAGCAGAGCTGCCTCGCTCATGGTTTCCCAGAGAAGGAGTGGAGGTGATCTGCTGGAAGCACTAGAAGATGGCCTGCGGGGCTGCTGCACACCTGAGCGAGATAGGGGTCACTGAGCAGGGCGTCTCTGCAGCTGTCAAGGCCTGCGGGAGGGCAGTGCCCACCTCCCACCTCCTCTCCTGGCCCCCTCCCCAGGAGCCTGCAGAGCAGGGCTTGGGAATTAAAGCTGTAAACAAGGCAGATGTGGCATCCGTCTTTTTGACAGGACTGCCAGCCAGGTGATGGCTGAGCGGAGGAAGGCCTGGTTTATGAGGAGATAGGAGAAATTTACTGCCTGCTGCTCCCAGGGGCCGGGAGTTCTGAGAGGGAGGGTGGCCGCATGGCAGCTGGGGATGTGTGGGGAGATGCTGATCACCCAGCCTGGGCTAGCAGCAATAACAATAATAACAGCTGATATTTATATAGCATTTATTACATGTCAAGCAAGCTCTGTTTTAGTGTTTTGCATTTGCTTTTCACAGCAACCCATTTTACAGATGAAAAAGCCGAGGCACAGAGAAGTTAAAGACTTTCCCAAGGTCATACAGGTAGTAAATGGCAGAGCTGGGATTTGAACTCTGGCCATCTGGCTCCAGGGATGTCCTGCCTCATGCCAGCTGGTGTCCTAGCCCCAGGGCCCTCTGGCTATTCCAGCCTGGCTTTGTGGCTCTTTTCACCTCCACATTCCTAAAGGAACCTGGGGAAAGGAAGGAAGACCCACATTTAGGATTACCTACTATGCGCCATGTTGTGCCACTCATTAGAGGAACTCACATTTGCCCAAGCCGACAGCCACCTGGTGGCCACAGGGGTCCTGAGCCCTTCCCCTCAGTGCTGTTTCTTACTTGTTCAGCTGGCATTTACTCAGAGGCTGACTGTGTCCCCAGCCCTGTGCTGGGCTCTGTGAAGGGGACAGACCTGCCCTGGGGAGCTCCCCCTGCAGGTGGGAGGTGATATGGCCTTGAAGACAAGGTGGTACATGATGGTGTGGTCCCAGTAGTCAGAGCTGAGAGCCTCCAGAGAGCTTAATCATGAGACCAGAGAGGACAGATCCAGGAGGCCTCCTGGAGAGTTCTGGGAGACTAGGGATGTTGCACCTTTAAATCAGGAGGTCAGAAGTCCTCACTGGGAAGGTGACTGGGAAAGAGCATGCCAGGCAGAGGGCACAGCATGTGCAAAGGCTCTGAGGTAGGCTCAGGCCTGGCAGGTCTGGGGAGCAGTGAGGAGACCCATGTGGTTGGAGCAGAGAGATCAACAGGTAGGAGATGAAGTCTGAGAGGTGGGGCGGGGTGGCACAGGTCTGTGGGCCTTGTTGGCAATTTGTAAGGATTTAGTCTTTTAATGCCAAATGAGACAAAGCCATGGCAGGGTTTGAAAAAGGATTAACGTGATCAGATTTATGTTATAATGGGCTCACTCTGGCTGCCTCCTGGAGCAGAGATGGGGGTGAGGGCAGAGCTGGAGATCAGTCAGGGGCCGGGGCTGTAGTCCAGGTGGGAGGTGATGGGAACTTGGAGCCGGTGGTGGCCATGGAGATGGTGAGAAGGAGTCTGATTCTTTATCAGTTTTGCAGTGTGGCCTCAGAGTTTGCTAAAGGATTTGAGGTGAGAGAAAGATGACAGAAAATCAAGGATGACTCTGAGGTTCTTGGTGGTGCGCTGAGATGGGGGGGGGTGGGTGGAGGGTCAGGCATAGCCACGTGGAGATTCCTGGGAGAGGTGGGTGCAAAACCCAGACTGCAGTTGGTCAGGAGAAAAATGGAGGAGAGAAAAATTGATGACAGTGAGTAAGGACAACCCTTCTGAGAAGTTTTGTTGTAAACAGGGAGAGAGGGATGCTAGCTGGGGGAAAAGTGGGGTCGAGAAACGGTTTCTGTTTAAATGGAAGAAATTAAAACATATTTCTATGTTGACAGCAAAGATCCAGTAGAGGAAGAACTAGATGCTCCTGGAAGGAAAAGGAGCATGGCTGGGTGATGGGGGAGAAGGGGCATCCACATGGGGAGTTGGCTGTGACTTTGGCCCTGCGAGCTGCCTCCCCTTCACCCCTGGCCCTAGTCTGACCCTGTCTGGGAGAGCTAAGCCCAGGCCCCTGGGCTGGGCAGAACCAGTGAGGGGTAGAGAATGGCCTTCCCTGGGAGCTGGCCTGTGCAGGTGCCGAGTGTGGCTTCTGCTGCAGGTATCACTCTTCTCTAATGGTCCCGGGAGCCGACCTCATTACAGACAAGGGGATTGAAGCTCAGAGATGCTAAGCAACTCAGCAGGCCAGTGAGAGGCTGAATGGGGGGGCGGGGGAGTGGGGTGTCAAGCTGCTCCCATCTGGCCGGACGTCCACGTCCTGTTTCTTGAACTAGGGTCTGTGGACATCTGGGGATACGTTCTTGAGGTCAGACTCTCAGGGACCTAGGAGTTCCATGACGATTCTTGAACTTGGCATTTTCATTCGACGGCCTTCCGAAAGCGGTCTTTACAGATTGCAAAGACAACTTCTCTGCTTCTGTGATCATTTGCAGTTGGCAGTAGCTGTCACTGCCAGGGCTTCAGCCTCTGACATCAGTATTTTCATCCTGGGGCCATATTCATCCTAGGATCATCCTGGGACAGAATTGTTTTCCTTCAAAAGGGGCCTGAGGCTGGCTCAAGTTCGGGGAGCCCTGGGCTGTACCACCACTGAGAGCCAGAAAGAGAGCACCTGGGAGACAGTCAGGAGCCGCCACCCCCTGCCCCCACTGCTGGGCAAGACCCTTCACCTCCCCGCCCCCGGAGGGGGTGACCGTTACGGGCCCCCACACCTAACCCCCCAAGACACTGGGGCTGGCTCAGGGGTCCCCAGGACGGGAGTTGGCGGAGAGCTGTGGCAGAGTTTGGCGGAACAGATCTAGGGGTGGGGGGACCAGGCTGAGTTGTTTAGAGGTGCCCTACCCGGAAAACAGGTGGCTTGATGGAGGTTGAAAGTTCAAGGGGAGGGGCTGGCAGACACCGTGGTGTGAGTGGGGTTGAAGAACAAGGGTGCGACTCCAGACAAGGAGGGGGAGCCTGCTCTGTGACTTCTGGGGATGCCGGGGTGGTGGAGCCTGGCCTCCGGAGAGGACTCAGGGACCCTCAGAAAGACCTGCGTGTTCCAGGGAGGTGACGAGGAGAATGGCTCAACCACAGGCAGAGTCAGGAAAGAGGGGGACTGGCCAGGAAGCACAGGTGGCAGCTTCCTCCCCCATCTGAGTGTCAGTGGGTGAGCTGACCTGGGCCCCCCACCCTCATCTTTTGGGGGTCTGGGAAGACCCAGCACGTGCCGGGCTGCAGACAGGATGGAGGGGCGGCCCAGGGCTGGGGGGGAGGCCTCCGGGGGTGGGGAGTTATCCGCGGGGAAGTGTTAGGGAGGAGAGGGAAACGGAGGCTTCGAGAGCACTATGTATAAGGCATGATGCTGTGTGTTTTACGTCTGCGCCTCCTTGAATCCTCTCAGTGGCCCCTCAAGGTAAGTATTATTACCCTGGATTTACATCTGGGGGATGTAAATTTTACTTGACCAGGGTCATATGGCTGGTCCAGGGCAGAACCACACACTAGACAGCTCTCCCTGGGGGGGGGGGGCATCCTAGGACCCTCTTATCCTGCTCCCTGGAAGTTTGCACAAGGGATGAAAACCGGTGTGTATGTTTGTGCATTTGTATGTAGGTGCAAGTTTATATGTGTGTAGATGTGTGTGGTATGTCCACACACCTACGCCGATTACACGTGTGGACTTGAACCTGTGGGTGTGGTGCCCCAGGTCCCCTCGGCGCTCCCCAGCCCTGCTTTGCCAATGGAGTTAATGCCCCCGGGAGCAGTCTGCAGCCTGAGACTGGTGGGAGCGGGGCTATTTATCCCCTCAGATGGGACAGCCCTGAGGCATAGGCTACACAGTTTTCTAGAGCCCCCCACAGGGTTGAGCCTCACACCTGGCGTTAGTGTCTTCCCATCCCTTCCCGTCTCCGCCTCACTTCCTCACCCCCCGATTTGTGCTTCCAGCCATCACCACCCAGATGAAACACTTGTACTCACATCCTTGTCAGGACCTGCTTGTGGGACTTCTCAGCCGACAGTGAATCTGAATGACCACATGCTTGTAGGAGTGTCATGTTAATTGTGTAGTTGTGTATTGGGTTGGCCAAAAAGTTTGTTCGGGTTTTCGTAAGATGTTACAAGAACCCAAACGAGTGACTTCCTTGATGGGCCAGTGGTTAAGACTTCGCCTTCCAGTGCAGGGGGTGTAGGTTCGATCCCTGGTCGGGGAGCTAAGATCCCACATGCCTCGCGCCAAAAAACCAAAACATAAAAACAGAAGCAATATTGTAACAAATTCAATAAAGACTTTAAAAATGGTCCACATCAAAAAAAAAAAAATCTTAAAAAAAGCCCGAACGAACTTTTGGTCAACCCAATATATAGAGTATGTGTTTATATGGACACTTATGTTTCTACATGTTTGAACATAGATGTGTGTATAGGGATGTATATAAATGCATGCAGGTTTGTGTGTTGCTACTTTATACGTGTAGATGTGAAAATATGTGAGTGTATATGTGGCTGATTTTGTATACCTTTATGTGAGGGAGTGTGTGTGTGTGTGTGTGTGTGTGTGTGTGTGTGTGTGTGTGTGTGTGTACACATGAGCCTAGAACTCAGGAGGATTGTGGCTGGGTGGGGTGAGTAGTCGTGGAGAGGTGAGCAGGGAGACAGGGAGGAACTCTGATTATTTCAACCTTGAAAACTCATTTCAATTACAATTTACAACCTGCAGACAAAGGCTGCAGTCGCTGTAGTAACCACAGCTGCGGGGTTTGGACGGAGAAAATCCTCTCCAGGATGGTTCCGGGGCTGGCTGTCATCCGTGGCCGAGCCAAACACATCTCCGGCTCACTGTGCCTCGGGACACAATTAGGACATCTTCAAACTGTTGCTGCTGTCATTGCTGCCATGTGTCTGGAATTTATCTCCTCTAGGAGCTCTCAGAAATGTGTGTCTTGTTTCCTGCCAGAACTGTGGTTCCCCTGTCTGGGCCTGGGGGTCCCAACCACCCATGAAAGGGGATTCTCTGACCCACCCCCCCGCTTCCCTCCATGGCCATCTGCCTCCTCCAGCCCTGGCGACAGGGATCCTTAGCTCCTGGTTAGGCCTGGCCAGACAATTGGGGCAAGGCCTGAGCCCCAGAGAAGGGGAAAGGCAGGTCGGGGCTGGATGGAGGGAGAAGAAGGAGGCAGACAGTTCAGGGTGGTGGAAATTCTTTGGGAGCCAGAGAGATCCAGGTTCAAATCCCAGCTACTCACCAGCCAGGCCAATCCCCAGGTGGGTAGGAACACCTGCTGGGGGCCAGGATTCCCTCAAGGCTCTGGGTACCGTACTCGACCACCTGCAAATCTCAGTTACCTCCTCTGTGATGGGGGCCAGTCTGGCCTACATCCCAGAGGCTCGGGGGAGAGGAAGCACCAGCCATGCTGCAGGGTTATTTGCTGAAGAGTCGAGGGTGTGCGGAGAGCTGCACTGGTTATGGGCACAGCTTCCGACGTTCAGGACAGCATGTCTTGACCTTGTTTGACTTGTGTTTGTGATCCCTTCCCCCTCCCCCAAAGGGAGCACACTTAGGCTCTGTCATTGTTGCTTCCTGTGGGGCTCAGGGGAAGTGCCCTTGGAGTTTGAGGGGTGTGTGTGTGTAGGGAGTCACACTCAAGGCCCGCCGCTCCCTTTCAAATTAAGGCCCTTTGCAGGGCACCTCACTGCCCTGTTATCTCATTTGTAATTGGGGGCAGACTTGAGACAAAAGTCAAGGACGTGAAAGTGTGTTGGGAAATCTCTAGAAGTCCATGGCTGGCACCATGACAACTCTGGGGTGGAGATCCCAAAGGGGCAGTGCTCAAGGGCTGCTGACAGCCCACAGCCCACAGGACCCCAAAGCCCTTCCCACGGGAACCTCCCCAGGCAGAGGTGGGCTCCCCTGGTGAGGACCTCCTGTGGGGTCATCTGTATTCCAGTGCCAGTGCAGGTGGCTTCGTGACCCCAGTGAGAGCACGTGGCCCAGGGATGGATGCTTCAGCTGGACCACTGAGGAGGGACCCCTGGGAAGATAGGGAGAGGAGGGGGCTGAGGGCAGCTCAGCCAGGGTCCCTTGGCCTGGTGTGTCCTTGGCCTTGGGATAGAGCTGCTTCTTCTCTGCAGTGGCTGCAGCCTCCCCCTCCGTCCTGGTTAGTAATTCAGTCTCTCATCCATATGAAATGAGGGCGTGATGGGAGCTTTGGGAGCATGGAGCAGCGGGATACAGAGGGCAGGACCTGGGGGCTGGGGGTGATGGTGGGGTCTGGGGCTGGAGCCTTCCATGCAAGCCTGCCCCAGGCCCCTCTGTCACCCTTTGGGGACAGGATTGTCCCTTGCGCTTCTCTCCTGGCTCTCAGAAGCTGTGATCAGAAGCCTTGAACAAGAGGGCAGGCTGCTGAGGCTGGAGAACTCGCCTCTCCTGTCCATCCATCTCCGTTTGTGCCGTGGCCTAGAGAGAGCTTTGCCTGTTAGCAAAGCTCTGCTGTCCCAGGAGCTCCGAGGCAGGCAGGGCTTAGAACTCTTTGTACCCTTGTGTTTAACAAACTTCTGCAGCACCTGGCAAGCATCAGGCCCCTCCTTATGACCCGTTGTGAATATAAACCCATTTATCCTCATAGGGACCCTACCCCGACCTATGAGGTAAGTACCATCATTATCCTCATTTTGCAGATGAGGAAACTGAAGCCCGATAGATGAGGTGGCAGGTCCAAGATCACAGCTAGAGGACATGGTAGAGCTGGGGTTTCAGCCCAGACAGTCTTGTGTGAATGAAGTGTAGTGGGTAGCCAGGGGCTTAGCTGACCCCTGAGAGAGCCAGGTGAGCCCCCTTGAAGACTACCCTGTCTCCAGCCCCAAGGCCATGCCGTAAAAGCTGTGGGCTCTCTCTGGACCCAGCAGTGCCCCCAGAGCCAACTGGGCATCTGCCCCTAAACTGTCCAGTCTGTGTACTGGGGACCTTTGATCTCTGACCCTGAGGTTGGGGTACTGGAGTCAGGTTCTGACCTTGGTCACAGAGTCTTGGTGGCCAAGACAGGGATATGAGATGTGCCATCAGCTCCATGGGAGCCCTGGGCAGCAGGTCACAGTGACCATGCATTGGCTAAAAATAGAGGAATCTAGGGGGTGATCTGTGGATCCCTGGGGCCTCAACCTGACCCCCCACATGACAGACATGGGACACCCAGGCCTGTGGCCCATGGGGTGGGACACAGGTGCAGCCACTCACCCTGCTGGCCGCTGGGGAATTACTTCTGTAAGGTGCAGCACTGGCCCTCTAACAGGGAGGCATGGGTGTGTGTGTGTGTGTGTTTGTGTGTGTGTGTGTGTGTGTGTGTGTGTGAGGGTAAATTTCATTGTCCTGGCCTTGAGGGAGGAGGCTGCAGGCCATGCTGTATGCAGGGGCTGTGGGAGGGGAAGCTGGGGTTCCCTAGCACTCTCCCTTCCTCTCCTCTGTCATCCTCCGGCCCCTCTGTCCTCACCTCAGAGCCCCTGCCCCATCCCCCCCCCCCACTTTCCTGCCCTCCCCCTGCAGTCAGGCTCTTACAATCTCTCAGGTGTAGTGTGGTGCACAGGCTGGGATCTGGAGCACCTGGTCAAATCCAGCTTTTGTGGTCCTGGAATGCCAGTGAGCTTTTCTGTGCCTCAGTTTTTCCATCTCTATAATGGGGATAATTACTCACCTCATAGCATTGTTCTGAGTATTCAATGACTTAATATACATAAAGAGCTTAGAAGAGTGCCTGACACAGAGTGGATGCTCCATAGAAGTTAGCGGCCCTTGGGACTTCCCTCGTGGTGCAGTGGTTAAGAATCCACCTGCCAATGCAGGGGACATGGGTTCGATTCCTGGTCTGGGAAGATCCCACATGCTGCGGAGCAACTAAGCCCGTGTGCCACAACTACTGAGCCTGTGAGCCACAACTACTGAGCCCGTGTGCCACAACTACTGAAGCCCATGTGCCCTAGAGCCCACGCGCCACAACTGCTGAGCCCACGTGCCGCAACTATTGAAGCCCGCGTGCTCTAGGGCCCGCATGCTGCAACTACTGAGCCCACATGCTGCAACTACCAAAGCCCATGTGCCTAGAGCCCGTGCTCTGCAGCAAGAGAAGCCACCACAGTGAGAAGCCTGTGCACCGCAATGAAGAGAAGCCCCTGCTCGCCACAACTAGAGAAAGCCCATGTGTAGCAACGAAGACCCAATGCAGCCAAAAATAAATTAAAAATTAAAAAAAACAATAAACAGGAGCAAGTTAAAAAAAAAAAAAAAGAAGTTAGCAGTCCTTATTCTTCATCATCATTATTACCCAGGGCCCAGGCCAGGAGCTCCTCCTCCTCCAGAAAGACTTCCTGGCCTGCTCTGGCCCCGGGACCTCTGTAGCCCACCTTAGAAACCCTCTATTCTGACCACTTAAGCATAATAACAATGTGGCTTAGTCAGCCACTATGTGCCACATGTTTTCTGTATCTCATCTCATTTAAGCCTCACAGCACTTCTGTGAGGCAGGATGATGATCTTTTTACCAAGAGGACATCGAGACCTCCAGCAGCCAAGGAGTTTGCACAGGGCCCAGAGCAGAGGGGTTGGGTGTGCCCAGAGCCCAGAGGGTGAGGATGGGAGGCCACGGTGCCCTGGGGAGCCACTGCTGTTTGCAGTGAGAAGGGGGTGAGTGGGGTGGGTTCCCCATTTTGCAAAGCTCACTCACTGTGGCTAATGGGGGGATGTCACTGACATGGGGGAGGAGTGGATGGGGATGATGGTGCCTTCTGGTGTCTGGGGCATCTGGAAGTCATTGAGGGCATCTGGTGTCCTGAATCTTGAGGGACCTGTGGCAGGTCCCTCACCCTCTCTGGGCCTCAGTTTCCCCACCCGTACCCTGTGCTGGGGCTACCCATGGGTGAGCTGCTGTAGGGCACCACTGCCCTCATCGACAGTCACAGCTCCTGCCTGTGTGAGGGCCAGCTGCTCCCGTGTTTGGTCCAGGCCAGGCTGGGGGAGGGCAGGCAAGCACCACGGCCACAGGGAGACCCGCAGGCTCACTGCCCTCCAAGGGTGATGGGGACAAGGGAGCCTGCCCTGGCTGTTCTGGGGCCTCAGGGCACAGGGTCCAGCGGTACAGTAGGGAGGGCAGCAGACCTTCAGGACCATCCCCCAGGCCCTCCACAAGACCATCTCCTGGGGTGATGGAGCGAGCACTGGGCCAGGGGCCCAGAGACCTAGGTGTGCCCAGGTGGGCTCTCCGGGCCCCACGGGGCTGCTGTGGTTCCCACCATACATCTGTGAGGATGGTGGGCCTCATGGGCGCCCCCACTCTGAATATTTCGTTGTAGACCGCGAGCGCATTGGGCAGGACTCAGCGTACGAGCAGGAGGGGAAGGTGCAGTTTGTGATTGACGCCGTGTACGCCATGGGCCACGCGCTGCACGCCATGCACCGTGACCTGTGTCCGGGCCGCGTGGGGCTCTGCCCGCGCATGGACCCTGTGGACGGCACCCAGCTGCTCAAGTACATCCGCAGCGTCAATTTCTCAGGTGGGGGCACCACCCAACCCTGGGGAAGGGGTCCTGGGGCTCCATGGGGTGGGAGTGTGGGGGGGTCTTTTCAGATGCTTCCAAGGGGTTCCTTACAGAGGTGTCTCTGCCCTGGGCTCACGATCCTTCCTGACTCTGGGTGAAGGCTCAGCAAAGAAACTGAGTGTGTGACCCCCACGGGCCCCCGCAGGCATCGCGGGGAACCCTGTGACCTTCAATGAGAACGGAGACGCACCTGGGCGCTATGACATCTACCAGTACCAGCTGCACAACGGCTCTGCCGAGTACAAGGTCATCGGCTCCTGGACTGACCACCTGCACCTCAGAGTAAGCACCTGGCGGGAGGGCAGGGAGGGGTCCCAGGGGGCTAGGGGGCGGAGAGAGGCCACCCCAACCCTGGGAGGGGAGGCCAAGGGGAGGCAGCTGCCGACTAGCCCTGCCCCCGGGTTTGCTGCTGCCAAGTTGGGGCTTCCTTCCATGTCCCACCATAGACCTCAGAGGGCCCTGAGCCCCCCAACCCTGAAACAGAAGAACAGGGCGGCTGGGCTTCTGCTGCCCTTCCTGCCCCTGCCCTTTCCCTTGGCCTGGGGTCTTCTTGCCTGCTGCCCCTTCACAGGGCAAGAACTCTGGATAGATGAAGTCACGCTGGAGTTCAGGGGCTCAAAGTTTTGGGGTGGTTGGGGGGGAGAGAGGTGAGGAAGGGGAGGACTGCGTCTGGACAGAGGAGGACGACATCTTAAGGCAAAGAGCACAGCCTGCTGTTCTCTAAGCATGAACTCTCCTAAACGCCACTTATTTAGAACTGATGCTTTGAATACGGCTCCCAGGTGTAGTCAGGCGCCCTTTGCCCAGTGCCTGGAGCTCTATGGGGCTCTCGCTTACTTTCCAGAACTTTGTGACACATTCAGTAGGGCGTGCCAGCTTCTATCGCTCCTTAGCTTGCAGCAGTTGTGTCTTCAGAGACATGTAACAGTGACTAGCACTCATTTAGAGCAAGATGCAAAGAAACGCTAACCCGTGGGCACACATTACTGGTCCTCTGATTGAATGTTTATTCGTTGTTCTCTTCTGAACCCAAGTCCCTGTGCTGCCTGGGGGAGGCCCAGTGGGCTGAGCCATAGCACATTTCTACTTGAGGGTGCACAGGAGTCACCCGCGGGGTCTTGTTAAAACTCAGATTCTGTGTCAGTGGGTCTGGGGTGGACCAAAAATTTCCATTTCCAACAAGCTCCTGGGTGATGCTGATGTGGCCGGTCTGGGGACCACTTTGAGTAGCAAGGCCTCATGGGGCTGGGAGTCGGGACTGCTGGGTTCTCTCCACTCTGCCATGTGACCCTAGGTTGTCACTGCCAGTCTCTGGGCGTTTCTCCATATGACCCTTGGGAGTTTTGTATTCCAGCAGGATTCCCCCATGGTCAGCTGGGTCTGAATCCTGCCCCGGGGAGCTTATTTAAATGCAACTGTTGGATTCAGCTGATCCTGGCAGGGCCCGGGCAGCTGGATTTTAGCCATCTAACTAAAATCACTAAGTAAGTGATTCAGATTGGTGCCACCAGTGGGGCGGTCCAGGGCACTTGGCGGCACGTCCTGAGGCCCGCTCCTCTGCGCTGTTGTTGCCAGATAGAGCGGATGCAATGGCCGGGGAGCGGGCAGCAGCTGCCCCGCTCCCTCTGCAGCCTGCCCTGCCAGCCGGGTGAGCGGAAGAAGACGGTGAAGGGCATGCCCTGCTGCTGGCACTGCGAGCCCTGCACGGGGTACCAGTACCAGGTGGACCGCTACACCTGCAAGACGTGTCCCTACGACATGCGGCCCACAGAGAACCGCACGGGCTGCCAGCCCATCCCCATCATCAAGCTTGAGTGGGACTCACCCTGGGCCGTGCTGCCCCTCTTCCTGGCTGTGGTGGGCATCGCTGCCACGCTCTTCGTGGTGGTCACCTTCGTGCGCTACAACGACACGCCCATCGTCAAGGCCTCGGGCCGCGAGCTGAGTTACGTGCTGCTGGCGGGCATCTTCCTGTGCTACGCCACCACCTTCCTCATGATCGCCGAGCCCGACCTGGGTACCTGCTCTCTGCGCCGGATCTTCCTGGGGCTCGGCATGAGCATCAGCTATGCGGCCCTCCTCACCAAGACCAACCGCATCTATCGCATCTTCGAGCAGGGCAAGCGGTCGGTCAGCGCCCCGCGCTTCATCAGCCCTGCCTCGCAGCTGGCCATAACCTTCAGCCTCATCTCCCTGCAGCTGCTGGGCATCTGCGTGTGGTTTGTAGTGGACCCCTCCCATTCGGTGGTGGACTTCCAGGACCAGCGGACGCTCGACCCCCGCTTCGCCAGGGGCGTGCTCAAGTGTGACATCTCGGACCTGTCGCTCATCTGCCTGCTGGGCTACAGCATGCTGCTCATGGTCACGTGCACCGTGTACGCCATCAAGACGCGCGGAGTGCCTGAGACCTTCAACGAGGCCAAGCCCATCGGCTTCACCATGTACACCACCTGCATCGTCTGGCTCGCCTTTATCCCCATCTTCTTTGGTACCTCGCAGTCGGCTGACAAGGTGAGCGGCAGGGGCTGGGGGTGGGTGAGGGCGGTAAGCAGGGGGCAGCCTCCTGGGGCTAGTTGGCCTCCCACCTTGCTCTGGAAGTGCCTTCATTCCTGCCTCATTCTGTCTTCTCTCTGTCTCAGTTTTCTCTCGAGGTTCTGGGTTTCTCTCCTCTCTCTCTCCCTTTCTCTTCTCCTGCCTCCTCTCCCTTTTCTCTCTGCCCACCCCCCCACCTTCCGCTTCCTCATCTCTCTCCTTCCTGCTCCTTCCCACCCTCTCTCTACCCTCTGCCTCTCCTCTCTCCCTCTCCTCTCTCTTTCCCTATCTCTCCATCCCTGCCTCTCCCACCCCACCTTTTTCTCCTCCCCATCTCTTTCCCACCTTCCTCTCTCCTCTCTGCCAGCCTGGGATGCTGCCTCCGCTTTCATTCTTTTTTTTGGCTGTGCCACGTGGCTTGCGGGATCTTAGTTCCCCGACCAGAGATCGAACCCCGGGCCCTCGGCAGTGAGAGCGTGGAGTCCTAACCACTGGACTGCCAGGGAATTCCCCATTCTTTTCTATACTCTCCCTTACCTCTCTCCCTACTCAGCCCATCTTCCTTTCTGTCCACTCCTCTTTTCTTCCTCCTCTCTCCACCCTCTTCTCTGCCCTTGCAGGATCCCCGTGGGTCCCCGAGGTGGGTGATGTGTTGGGCACTCGCTCCCTCTCTCCCTGGCCCCAAGCCAGCCCGAAGGCCAGGCGGGGGTACCTGGCAGCATCAGCTGAGGGTCCACCCTCCACTGGCCGGAGCTGCCGATGAGCCGCCTCTTGCTGGCTCTGTCAGGCCATCCTGCCAGCCTGGCCTGAGGGTCTAGATACACCCCAAGGGCCCCGTGGACTCTGCCCACATCACTGCCCCAGCGCTGCCTGAGTGCTAGGGGGTTTTATCTTGAAGGATTGGGAGTCACTGAAGTCAGAGGCCAGAGATAGGGAGAATCAGAGGGACCGAGGACCCCAGCTCTGTGTCTAACTGTGGGATCCTGGGCAAGCCAGCTGGCCTCTCTGCTTCAGTTTCTTCATCAATAGATTGGGGCCATGACCCTTCCTCTGCAGTCCTTACAGGTGGTGTAACAATCACACAACATGAGGGGTGTAAAAGCCGTTTACCCACCGTAAGGAGGCTGGGGCTGGGAAGGAGGGTGGAGGGGACGAGGTCAAGGGGCAGACAGGGCAGATGGTGTAGGACCCAGAGGCTGTGGGAAGGATGTTGGCTTTTACTGGGAGTGAGAAGGGAGCCACTGTGGGGTTCTGGGCAGGGAGGGATGCGTTGGGACATAGGTTTAAAAGGATCCCTGTGGCTGCTGGGTGGAGCCCTGCTGGAGGTGCTTGTAATGATCCAGACAGGAGCTGCTGGCAGCAGGAGTGGTGAGGAGCGGGGGATTCCTGCTGTGTCAGGGGGGTGGGGCTGGCTGGGTTTCCGATGGAGTGCATGTGGGATGACAGGCGCAGAGGGGAGTCAGGATGACTCCACAGTCGTTGGTGTGAGCGATGGGAAGGAAGGAGTGTCTGCACTGGGGTGGGGGGGGGTGCAGGGCGGGGTAGAGACGGCAGCGGAGCCTATGGGGGGCGGAGATCCGGAAGTCCTCTGGAGGTGCTGAGTTTGGGATGCCCATGAGACGTCCAAGTGCAGCTGTTGAGTCAGTGGTTGACTATGTGAGTCTGGGGTTCAGGGACGAGGGCTGGGTTAGATCTGTACCTGGGGGAGGCGCCGTCCTGTGGACAGCATTTGAAGGGTGAGCCTGGGTGTGAGCTCCTAGGGATGCTTGGCCTCAGTGAGGCGGCAGTCAAAGCAACCACGGATGGCTGCTTGTCACATGTTAGGCACTTCACCTGGTGGTCAGCAGACACCACAAGAGTGGGCTAGCGTAGATTCACCATCCCTGTTTACAGATGAGGACGTGGAGGCACAGAGAGGTGAAGTGACTTGTCTAAGGTCTCACAGCCAGTAGGAGGCACGGCTGGACTACTTGAACCTACTCTGTCTAACTCAGGAGCCCCTCCCAAGCCCACACCACTCCCTGCAGCTCTGGGGCACCTCTCCCCCTGGGCCTTCCTTGGTAGGCGCCCACCCCTTCTCCAGCAGCTCCTCAAGGGCAGGAGCTGCGCCCTCCACCCCAAATCCCTTGGGTCTGGTGCAGACAGGCCTGTGGCCTGTCTTCCAATGGTGACCCAGCAGGCTGGGGGTTCTGAGAAGCAGACCTTGAGGCTGGCAGTGAGCGCCCTGAGGTCTGAGACCAGACCTTGCTCCAGGCCACCCTGCACACTTGAGCCAAAGCCACCGCCGCTGAGGAACAGCTCACACGGTGGGCTGGGTCTCCACCCCCAGCAGGCCAGCGAGAGGCCTTCCCCGCTGCAGGCAGAGGCCCGCACGCCCCGCAGCACCCAGGGGGCCCATGGAGCCATCAGTGGAAGCCGCCCACGCCCCAGGAAGCTGGCAGCTTGAGACATTACCCTCAACAATCCCAGGAGGCCCCTTCCCTCGCCTCCTCAGGGTGTAAAGGTACACAGCCAGGTGGCCGACAGCATGGCGGTTCAGGCCCTTGCTCTGCCTTCCCATTACTTCCCCTGGCTGCCTGCCAGCACGCTGCTCCCAGTGCGGTCCCTGTCATCCTGCTATCAGACCCTCCCACCTCCAGGTGCTGGGGCCCAGCCCCCCTCTTGGCACCCTCCCCCCATCTCTCCAGGCCACCCCACCTGCCTCTGATTTCTCCCTTTTTAGGAGGCTCCTCTCAGTACAGATTATGAAAAGGAGCCTCTGAGATGATCTCCTCTGAGGCCCAGAGAGGGCGAGGGACCTGCCCAGGGTCACAAAGCAGGCTGGCCCACACCAGCGTATGGTCCTGAGACCCAGCTCTGCTCATGATGGTGTCAACATGGGATACACCCCCTCCTTCTCTGGGCTTCTGAATGAGGCGAGGGTGGGGAGGGGAGCTCTGAAGTCCCTCCAGTTCAGACCACCAGGCTTCTTAGAGGCTCAGGCAACCCTGGGGCTCTATCTGTGCTGTGTCATGTCTGAGCTACAAACAGCCCCAATGACTGCTGGGTCCTGGGTGCTAGTGTGTGTGTGTGTGTGTGTGTGTGTAGATGGAGTGGAGTGGGGCTACTATGGGGAATTGTGTTATGGGTACAGAAGTGTGTGTGTACAGAATGTGTGTGTGCCTTTTTGTGCACATTGAGCAGTGGATGGGCAGTGTGTGTGTGTGTGTGTGTGTGTGCAGATTGAGTGGGGATGGACAGGTGTGTGCACTGAGGGTTCATGGCTGCTAGGGTGTATTTGGGTGTGCAGATTAAGTGTGCATGCTCAGCAGTGTATGTGCAGATGTTTGAGTGTAGGTGTGTGTGTGCACAGGTGTATGTGTGTGTTCAAGTATGTGTGCAGGTGTGTTGAGTGCATCTGTGTGTGCACATGTGTGTGTACCCAGGTACATGAAGGGGTGTGTGTGTGTGAGAACCCAGGTGTATCTGAGTCAGGTAGGAGTGTGCGGCTGTGAGTTCAGGTGTGTGTGTGTGAATGCAGGGTTGCATGGGTACATGAGTGTGGATTTGTGAGCATCTGTGCATGCCCTGGTGTGTGCGCATGCATACTTGCAACCCCGCCTGTCCCCCAGGCTGCAGGTGGCGCCGAGTGAAGCTGTCCATGTTGCTCTGGTGAGCAGGCGAATGGATCTCCCATGTTGGCCTGGATTTCCAGGGCTCACCTGCGTAGCCGCGTGCCATTACCCTGAGCTGACTGGGGCATCGTCTCTCCACCGGTTGGGGTTACTGCTCAGCCAGGCTGGGGCGGGCCGTGGCCTCAGAGGCCGGCCAGGTTGTGGGGAAGGTCATTTGTCTGGTTGTTAGACTGAGGATCTCAGGACCCACCAGGGTCAGCCTGGGCAGAAACACGAAGCAGGCGGACTCCTCCGTGCCCCCCACCAGACCGAGCACAAGACAGGAACTGCATTGTCCACCTCCACAGCAGCTCCTTTCTTTGCCTTTGGCCTCACCCCAGGTGACCTCTGTCCTCCCCCATCAAACCCAGCTCTGACAACCTCCTTCACTCTGGGGAGCAGTGACTCGTGAGGCTAAGGCAGGATTCCTTGCAGAGGACGGAGTGTAGCAAGGGCCTGACCAAAGTCAAAGAGGGGAGCAGGAGGGGTGGCAGTTCAGGCTGGAGGATGGGTGGATGGGAGAGAAGGTGAAATCACATCCTGGAAGAAGAGAGAAGGTAAAATCACATCCTGGAAGCCGCCTCTTACTCTGCATCCGTTTGAGACCTGCATCCGTGCCTGGGCCCCATCCCTGCAGGCTAGAGGTTCCAGAGGACCGCTGCTTCTCTGACAAGGTTAACACGCTACACCTCCTGGTGATGACATGCACCTTCATCCCGGGGGGCCCCAGAACAATGCTGGAGCCAGTGGTGGGGTGAGAACTCCAGACCCTGGGGCAAGAAGAGGGGCTGGGGGTGCACAGCCCCACTTCTGTGCACAGGGCCAGCTGCCCCCAGCCTGGGCATGGCTAGAGGAGCCCCCAGGGCCCATGCTGGCGGGGAGGGGCCCCAGCAGACTGGGGCAGCTTTGTCCAAGTTTGATCTCTTTACACCCCTCCTTGTATTTTGTGTGCAGAAATGCTCCTAGGCCGAAAAGCAGATTAGAACAGAACACCGAGGCCTGTGCTCGGGGCTGGCTCCATAGTTTTCAGGGACAGGAGCAAAATGAAAACGAAGGCCCCTTGTTCAAAAATTATTCAGGATTCAAGGTGGCGGCCGCAAGGTGTTAAACCGAGTGTGCATGCCCATGGAGCGAACTCTGCCTGTATTAGTGGAGGGGGCTCAGCATCCCTCAGTGGGTCAGGGCAGAGTGGAATCTGGAACCCAGCCCCCTGACCCCCATACAGGGCTGTGTCCACTGCAGGCCTCACTCTGCCCAGAGAGGGTACTTGACCCCTGTCCCACCATCCCCATATTGGCCCAACTATACCTCCTTCCCATCAACAAGCTGGGGGCAAAAGACCTAAGATGGATATCTGCCCTGGAAATACACTCTTATACCCAAGAACCCCCAGTGCAAAAGGAGAGACACCCCTCCCCTCAGGAAACCCCCAGTCTAATGAGGGAGACACACCTTGTCCCCACGGGACCCCCAGTCAATAGTGAAGACCCAGGTAACAAGCCCGTTCTTGCTTAGCCCAGATTTCCACTGTCTTCTCCAAGGGTCTGTTATGATATTCTGGAGACTGTCCCCCTTCACTCCTTCCGCCCTGGCCCCCAGTGCCATCCAGGGGGTGGGAGAGGTGGCCAGCACCCTCCTACTGGCTTGTCACGACGTCTCCCGGTCCACATGCTGGGCGGCAGCACTGTGCCTGTCGGTGAGGGTGTGGGTTGCGTGTGAGGACAGAGGGTTGTGTGCTCACTAGGGAACAAGCTCTCATTTCCCCAGGCCTGTGACATTTTCTGAATGGTGGCAAATGAAACAGCCTCTCTACACTCCCAGCCTCCTTCCCCCCCACCCACCTCTGGTGCCCTGTAAGTTTCATGTGGCCTCACAGTCTGCACTTGGGTAGCCTCATGGTTTGGGTGAGGTAGGTGCTATTATCCCATTGCATTGTTGAGAAAACTGAGGGCCGGAGAGGGGATGAGACTTCCTCAGGGTCACACACCTCTCTCCTCTCGGGCCCTAGAGCTTCTCCAGCCCCTCTCCCAAAGGAGACCCGGGGAAGAGTGGCTGGGATGAAGGCCTTCAGATCCAGGTCATGAGGTATTTACGAGAGGGACGAGAGATGGGGAGGAATGTGAGAATGGGAGGACCTGGCCCCTCCTTTCGAGAGACTTCCAGATGAGCTCAGGGCTCCTGTGACCTCAGGAGGCAAGTCCAGACCTCGGTCCCCCACTGCTGGGCTGGGTGCAAGGAGTGAAGGCTATCATGGGGGATTGGCTAGAGCTGAGATTCAGGGAGAGCTTCCTGGAGGAGGTGGTACATTAGCCAGGCCCCAGGGGAGGGGCCCAGGCCCGGAAACGGCAGATCTGGGCGCAGAGCATTTCCTGCTTTCCCATACCCAGACCTGGGGGCCACAGCCTGGGCTTCCCCTGGCCCCACCCTGGCTGAGGGGGCCAGAGGGGCAGCTGAGGCCTGGAGGACCCGGAGGGAGGGAGGAGGTGGGGAGGGGATCCCAGGCGGGGGTGGTGGGAATTGTCGGGCCCTGCCTGGAAGGCCCCACTATTGAAGAATGGATTACCCGACACCCAGATTAATGGACTTTCATTTTGCTAAACATCTGTCACTGTTAGTGCTGGTGAGTGAGCGTGAAATGAGCTTTGACTGGGCTGCCATCAGTGGATCACGATCAGGCCACAGCTCCTGTGCCAGCGGCCTGCTCTGCACAGGGTGGCATGTGGGGGGACAGTCACTGAATGGGGGGCGCGGTTGAGGGGCTGTGCCATGGCCACTGGGAGTTACTACAAGGCACCGACAGATGTTCATCTCACTCCCAGCCCTGTGCAGGGGGCGCTGCCCCCAAGGAGGGTCAGCTGTCCCCTGAGGGCCCCTCCCTAGGGGCCTCTACCAAATAGCACATAACAGTGGTGAACACTTTTGTGCACTGACCATGTGCCAAATATTATTTTACATGTTTTTGCCATTTATTAAGTCATTTCAAACTCACAACAGCCCTATGAGGAAAGGGCTATAATTATCATGCCCATATTATACCCGAGGAAACTGGGGCCCAAGGATGTGACTTGCCCCAGATCACACAGTGACAGTGGTGAGCCCGGCTGAATCCAGGGATTCTGGTCTAAAGTCCCAGCTCTATACCACAACTCCCTTCTGCCCGAAGCCAGCGGGACACAGGGCAGTCCCTGGGTTTGTCCCCCACTGTGTCTGTCTAGGGCGTGGGCTTCAGACACGGCCCCCGAGAGGCCGGGGCGGAGCCCGCCCTGACACCGCCCCCGGCCTGCCCCCAGCTGTACATCCAGACGACGACGCTGACGGTCTCGGTGAGTCTGAGCGCCTCGGTATCCCTGGGGATGCTCTACATGCCCAAGGTCTACATCATCCTCTTCCACCCGGAGCAGAACGTGCCCAAGCGCAAGCGCAGCCTCAAAGCCGTCGTCACCGCCGCCACCATGTCCAACAAGTTCACGCAGAAGGGCAGCCTCCGGCCCAACGGCGAGGCCAAGTCCGAGCTCTGCGAGAACCTGGAAGCTCCAGGTGAGTGCCTGGCCCCGCCCCTCTCCCTCTGGGCCCGCCCAGGCCCCGCCCCCTTCCTGGAGAAGGTCAGCCTCCCCCCCAAGTCTGGTCCAATGAGGGCACTGGGAGAGCCCTGAGGCCGCAGGTGAGCCGATCCCACCCAGAAGAGAGGCTTGAGGCTCTAGCTTAGCCCCCTCTACCCGACTCTGACCGGGTAATGTGGTCTGTCCAGGTCCCGCTCCACACGCCCCCTGCTCCGCTCTAGCCTCTCCTTTCCAGGGATCCCTGCCTACCTAGGGAGAGGCGGGGTGGGGGGGTGTTGGGGGGGCCTCGGTTCAGGCAGAGTGACCTGAGACTTCGGGATTTCTCTGCCCTGGAGTCCACATCTGGGCCTGTGCCCTTTCAGTCTCCCTGGGGAAGGGATTGTCTGGAGGGCCACTGCTCTGGGGCTCTTTGGTAACCTGGGAGCTGTGGCCCTGGTGCCAGAACAGTTGAAATCCCTCGGCTTGGCTTTGCCCAGCCGCCCCCTGGCAGGGCCCTGAGAGATGGGGACTCAGAATACGGGCCCTGGGATGGATAAGTGAGGGCTGGGGCGGGCAGGAGGGCCCGCAGAGCCGTGGTTCTCAGGGAGGTGTCCAAGGAGACCTCAACTGTAGAGGGTTGTGCTTTGAGAGGGTTGGGGGAGGGGAGGATGTGGGACCCTTAGCATCTGAGGGGCAGACCCAAAGCCTGGGCAGGACTTGGTCCCTCAGTGGTTGAGGGATGTGTACAGGAGGGAGCAGGGCCACCATCTTTGCCTACTTCCCTGTGCCCCCTGGAGCTGGCCCTCGGTGTGACGAGAAGGGACAGAGAGGAGAGAGGGGCAGGGCATGTGAGGGACAGGTTAGGCCTTGGGGGACCAGTAACAGTGGTGACCATTTCTTGAACCCCAACTGTGGGCCACACCTGCCAGGAACCAGTTTTCATTTTCACAGCCACCTTGAAAGCAGTGATTTTTAGTTACTTGCTGCTACAGGTGAGGAAAGGGAGGCTCAGAAAGGCGAGGGACTCACCCAGGCCACACAGCAGCACGTGGTATCCCCGCTGCCTCTGAGCAGAGACCGAGGCCTCCGGCCTGTGGGCTGGGCCTCCAGGGGCCTCGCTTCTGTTTGCTCCCGGGCGGACAGGGTTGAGGGGTTGCTGTGGTCACCCCTGCCCCACTGCACACCTGACTCCCTCCCTGGACACCCTGTAAGTGTCCAAATGGTTAACATAGCAGCTCCTCCTGCCTCCCTGCTCTCTGAGAGTCTTGGGGGGCTTCCGTTGGTGGGGGAGGAGGAGAAGAGCCCCTCTCCCCAGGAGAGTTTCAGATCCTGGTGGCACCTGGGGTTAGCACTCTGCTTTCTCCCTCTAGTACTGGGAGAAAGGCCAGAAGTGGACATTGTTGGTGGCAGCAGGAGGGACATTGGTGAGCGTAGGCTCCAGAGAGGAGCCCCTTTGTCACCCACCAAGAGATCAGGAGAAACAGGAGACCTCCCCTCACAGGTGTGTTTGGACTGGGACAGCCCCTCTTACAGGCTCCCCGCGCTGGGGCTCTGGGTGAAGCATCTTCCATTCTCAACATCATTCCCACGTGTAGAAGGAATATCAGCCGTGGAAAGGAGGAAAGTAGCTTCCCACATCCAAACAGGATTTTTCACTTCCCAGAGCTCTCTCCCCTGTGAGTGATCTTCACAGCAGTCCTGTGAGGCCCGGATTGGGCTGGATCCCCAGCTGAGGCCCAGAGAGGGTGAGTGACTCTCCTGAAGTCACATAGCAAGGTGGTGACTGGCTGGCCCCACCCAGTGTCTTTCCCTTGACCCTGACTTCATATGGCCTCCCTCTCTCTCTCTGCTGAGCAGTGTACCTGGCTTCCAGCACCACCCCCCCCCTTTGATGGACACCCCTGATGACTCTGTTGGCCACACCCTCCACCAGATGACATCTGGTTCTCTCCAGTCCTGCTCTTTCTCCCAGAGCACCAGCTTCCCTGTACCTACAGCCTGGGATATTCCCTTCAGATGCCAGGTGGGCCCTCTACTTGCGATGGGAAGGGGCAGTGTCTTTGTGGGCCTCCCCACCTTTGGCCTTTCTTGTCGACGCAGATGTGCAGAAACCCCCACTGCCGCCCCTAACCAGGCCCTCCTATCCTAAGCACGGACCCCTCGCCACTCCCTGCCCCAGGCTCCTGACTTAGTTTTCCTCCTTCCCATGGAGACTCGCCCTTGCTGGGTCCCATCCCTCCAGGCCCTACTCTGCTCCAGGGCTCTTGAGACTGAGTGGGGCATCAGCCCTCTGGAGACCATGGGTATCTAACAGGAGATAGCACCCTGATCCCAGAGGGTGGCCCTCATGGTGCTGTGACAGGCCAGAGGGGACCACAGGAACAGGGCTGTCACAGAGTGCTGATGTCACCTCATTGACACTGTTGCCTCTGCCTCTGCTCCGGCTGGTCACCTGGGGACAAGGGACAAGGAGGGGTGTGCAGGCATGGCGAGGGGAGACCCAGCCTTCCCAGCCCCTGCTTCCTGTGAGGGAAGGGTGAGAGCTGCCCCTCCCCATGGCGCCCTGCACTGAGGACCAGAGGCCAGTGCCCCTTGCCCCCACTGTCTCAGCTCGGTAACAACAGGGGCCGTGGAGGCGCTGGGCAGGAGCTGGGTGATTAATTCTGGGAACAGCCAGATGGAGGGGGTGTGAGCGGGAGGAGTGGGGAGGTGTCACTCCCGCGGAGCAGAGACATTTTTCACTCTGTCACTGGCAGGCCACGTATCTTTAAACAAACAACAGAATAAATAATTCAGGGACGCGATTGCAGGCAGATTAGGCAAGGAAACATGGGGCCGACAAATGGGGGCTGACAGCTCTGCCTGCCGCTGCCCAGCTAATTGTTATCTGAGGCGGTGGGGACTGAAAGCCAGCAGCCAGGGCCTGTCGTCGGCGAGGGATGGGTCGGGTCCCTCTGCCCACACCCTCCCCCCCTCCCCCCCATGCCGAGGCTGCCCCTGGAGTGTCGCTGTCCCCATCCTGTCCTCATCACTGTGGTTATTCAGCCCTGCCCCTTCGCCTACCATTTTGCAGGGTTTAGAGTGTATTTCTATCCATGCCGTGGCTGAAAGCAGCTAAGGGTTTATGATCATCCCATCTAACATGAGGGAGCTGAGGCTCTGAGAGGTTCAATTTGTTAGAAAGGCCGCGTGGCAGGTGCTGAGATCCCCTACACCAGTGAGGGCAGGGCTGGACCTCAAGTGTCCTGACTCTTGGCCAGAACTCTTCCTTTTGAGCCTCACAGCTCCTGGGGGCCCCGGGCACAATCATTGCTCCCATTTTCCAGACGGTCAGACTGAGGCTCTGCTGAAGGACTCTGGGGCTCCTAGCTTATAGCTGAGGGCCGAATGTGCTTCTAGGTTCTGAAACCTACAGATTGGGTTTTCTAGAGGAGGCAGCTCTGGTGTTTCAGGGAGAAGAGGGGCCCAGCTGTCCCTCACCTCCCCGCCACTTTCTCTCGTCCCTACTGCTCTCGGTGCTGCTACGGCCACCCTCAGGCTCCCGTTTCCCTGCAGTCAGTGGAGATTTTGCTGCTGCTGCTGCTGAGGTTTTCCTTCACCTCTGAGCCAGGAGCTGCTGACAGGTTTACAGGTTTAGAATCTCAATAATTATCAGTTCACCCAAGGGGTGATGGAGCCCTGGGGAATTGATTCTCACCAGCCTTGGCCTGCGGGCTCGTGATTCACAGAGCCAGCTGCCGGCTCTTTTTTTGGTGGTGGGGGAGAGAGTGGGGTGGAGAGGTGGGGGTGGCCAAAGCCCCACAGAAAAAGAAGTCTAGGCAAAAAGGGCTACTCCTCTCCTGCTACTGGCAGGGAGACCACAGCCTCACAGGGCAGGGGAGGAGCTGCTTGAAGTCACAGAGGGAGGCTGAGGCCCTGGTCTCCAGAGGCTGATCTGCGCTGGCCTCCCACCTTCCGCCTCCTTTTCAGCACCTTGTGCCACCCCCAGGTCCCAGCCTCCTGTCGCTCAGCTCTCTTCCCCTGGTGCCTCCCAGCCCAGGCCCCTCCTTAATGATGCCCGGTCTGTGCTTCTTCTCCCCTCTTGGTCCTCCAGCATCCTGGAGGGACCTGGGCCATTTTAGAAATGAAGGTGGGCATTCTTCACAAACTGTAAGGCGCTGTGCTGTGTTCTTAATGTTGTCTTGTGTGTCGTGGGCACCATTTCCTTCCAGTAGCACCTAAAACATGAAACTTCCCTGCCCAGTGATTGTTCATCTTCCGCTTGAATATTTCTGCTGACAGGGAACATTTCAGCTCACCTACCGCACAAAGCGACCCACTTCGCTCTCAGCTCAGGCCAGGAGAGAGTTCTTCCTTTAGCTCAGCTGCACTCTGACCCTCATGCCTCCGCACTGGTCCCATGGTGTCCCCTCTGCTCACCCCACCCCGGCAACTTTGCTTCTTCCCACACTCGGGGGAACCCCTGAGAGGGTGACACAGTAGTCCTGCCTGTATGAGTGGGCTTCTAGTTACGCTGCTGTGACAAAGAGGCCCCAGGACAGAGTGGCTCAAATCAGACAGATGTTTGTTTTTCTCTGATATCGTAGTGCATGGGGGATGGGCAGGTGCAGGGACCCGGGTTCCTTCCATTTTGTCATTTCATCAGCTCCGAGAGGGTTGTCCTCATCCTCATGGCCGAGGCTGGTTGACCTCAAGTGTCTGTTCTGGCCCTGGAAGGGAAAAGAGAGGAAGTACAGGGGAAGCAGTCTATTTTAGTCAGATGACATGGAAGCTGCACACAGCCCTTGACACTTGTCATTAGCAGGAATGTAGTCACACAGGGCCACGTGGGGCTGCAAGGGAGTCTGGGAAACGTGGTCCTTAACTTGGCAGTGAAAAATGGGGAGAGAGGGTTGGGGGTGGTCAGCGTGCAGCCCACCACACTGCTCCCCTCCATGTCACCTTCTCCAGGCAGACACCCCTGGCTGCGCCTGGCAGATGTACCCTCTTTTCTGAGCTGTCAGGATCCTCACGGAGTCAAGGCAGTTTTATGACCAAGGGCACCAGGGCTTTCCCCCATCTAGTCTTCTCTCTCAGCGCCAGCAGACCAGCCTCAATTACTCTCACTGAGCTGTCCCCAGGCCACAGAGGGAGACCCTGAACCCTGGCAGGACAGGACAAAAACCAGGACCTGGCTGGGCTCCTCACCCCTCTGGCCTCAGCTCCTCATTTGTCAAATGGGGGTGCTGCTTATCTGGCCTCCTTGCGAGGCTGCCGTGAGGCGTGAACCCCGGCGGGGTGGAGGTGGGGGCACTCGTGCTGCCCAGGGGAGCTGACGTTGTCACCTGGCTGTGGCGGGGAGAGGAGACACCCAGAGAGGCAATGCTGGTCCCAGTGGGGGTGAGCAGGGGCCAGGGTGTTGGGTGCAGATAAGAGAGACTCAAGGCTGAGGCGAGTCAGGACACCCAGAAATGGAAAGCGTGGCTGCACGGAGGCCTGAGGGGCCCTGGAGGACTTCCGTTTCCCTTGGGCATGGGGAGAGGGCCAAATCAGTCATACGCCTCAGTTTCTAGCCTCGCAAGACCCCTCTCTGGTTGAATTATTTATCTCCTTTGTTCCCATTTTCCACTCACTTCCACTAGGCTGCCATCTACGTATATTCTTCACATGTGCTCTTCCAGAGTGTGTGTTGAACTTCTGAAAAACTCCCCCTTGATTATACTTGAAGACAGTATATCACAAATAAAAACGATTCTCTTAAAGTGTGGTGGAACCAGGAGGTGGCAGGGACTCCGTGTGGGGTGTGACACTCACAGAGGGTTGGGGTCGGGAGGCAGTGCTCCTAGAGGGACAAAGTGAAGAGGGAAGGGCCCTCCCGGCCAGCAGCCCAGGTGTGGGTGTGGGTGGGATGAGTCTGGGGGAAGCGGTGCGAGGGGCGGGGTGGGACCCTGCCCCGGTCTGGGGGATGCTCACTTCAGGGGTCCGGACTTGATGCCGTGGGCAGGGCCACACCCCTGAGGAAGGGGCGTTGGAAGAAGACAGCCCCTGACTCCTCCTCCCCCTATCTCTCTCGTTCCAGCACTGGCCACCAAACAGACCTACGTCGCCTACACCAACCATGCAATCTAGCTAGGCCACCGGAGCTGCACAGGAGGAGGAGAACAGACCCTTGTGGATGGTGCGTCGGGCCAGGCCCCCCACCCCAGGGGGGCCCAGCTGATGTCCTACCTGCCCGTGGGCACCCACGGACGTGGCTTGGTGCTGAAGATAGCACAGCCCCCAGCGGTCACTGCTGGGTTGCCTGGGCAAGCCGGGCTGGTGACAGGAGGAGGATGAAGGGCCGGGGAAGCTTCAGGCCACCCCAAGACCCTGTGTCCTGGACCAAAGCCCCTCCCAGCCGCAAACCACAGGAGGGCCCCCACGCTGGTTTTCTCTCTCCCTTGTCTCTCTTTGTCCTATTGGTGACCTTCTCAGTCTGTCTCCATCCCTGTCCTTATTTTCTCTTCTCTCTTTGTATCGCCTGTTCTCTCTGTGTCTGTCTGCTTTTTCTGTATCTTCTTTCTGTCTCTGCCTTTTCTCTGCCGTCTCCAGCTTTCTCCTGTCTTTTCTCTTGTGCTCCACCCAGGTCTCTCCTCTTGTGCATTTTTGTTTCCTGTCCTCAGCCGCCTCCTCACCTTCATTTACATCCAACCTTTGCTCTCTCTCCCTGCCATCTTTTCCTAATTCACCAAATCTTACATGTCGCAAAAGAGAAAAAAGGAAAAAAAAAAAAATCAAAACACAAAAAAGCCAAAACTAAAACAAATCTCGAGTGTCTTGCAAAGTGCTGCGTCCTCCTGGTGGCCTCTGTGTGTGTCCCCATGGCCCGCAGCTTGCCCGCCTGCCCCCGCCCGTCTGCCATGTGTCCTGCCCGCCTGCCCCTCCTGCTGATGACACGGAGTTCAGTGCCTGGGTGTTTGGTGATGGTTATTGATGACAATGTGTAGCGCATGATTGTTTTTATACCAAGAACATTTCTAATAAAAGTAAACACATGGTTTTGCACCCTGGCTTCACATCCACTGAGGGTCCTGCGGTGGGACCCCTGGCCCAGCCTGAAGCTGGAGAGCCTGGAGTTAGAGGGAAAGAGGAAATGGCTGATAGGGACATAGGGCTTGGGGGCAGTGGAGGCTGCTCCCTGGGCTGGCATCGGGTGGGGTCTTGGAGAGTCCTTGGGCAGGGAGGGGCCAGGACACTGTGGGAGGTTCCAGAAATCAGCCCCTGGTACTCCCCTAAGGGGGCTGTTCTGTCCCTGTCCTCTGTCCTGCAGCCCCTAAGGAGGGTACCATTTCTGCCCTGCCTCTCCTCTGGCCCACATCCCTCATGCCTGAGCCCCACCACCCCATCCCATAACCTGAGCCGCTCCTCTCCTTCCAGCCAGGAAACTCTCCTCTTGAGAAATCACCTTCCGGGGCTCCCAGCATCCACAGCCCTCCCCTCCTGCCTGTCCTGTCTTCAGGTCACAGGTGCTGGGCTGACGTGTGACTGTCTTGGTGATGAGTGTGTGGTGCGTGGCCAGGTGGGCCAGGTGCACGGCACAGGTGTGTGTGTGTGTGTGTGTGTGTGTGTGTGAGTGTCTTCCCCCAGCCCTGTGCGTGTCTGTTTTATCTGTGTGTAGGGAGGTGCTCCTGCACTTCCATATTCAAGCTTGTTTGTCTTGTGGGAGTGTCTGTCTGTCTGTTTAGGCGCACGTGGGTGTGAGTCCACATCACACCCATGTCGTGAGGATGCCTGTCCTGGGCAAGTGTGAGAGTGCGTTCACAGCAGCTGGCTTCCGTGGCAGATTGGGAGATAGGGAGCGTGAGCTGCTCAGGGGCTGGGCCCTGCCAGGGGTAAATTATAGAGCCAGTAACACAATGAGCCCACAGGCAGCAGCTAGAGCCCTGGCTGCCTGTGCCGCCCCTTCCTGCCGCACCCCCAGGCCTGTACCCCCTTCCACCTCCTCCGCTACCTGATGGGGGGCGGGGCTTGGAGGGACCTGGTGGGGCAGGAGGGGACTAGGTGTGGGCGTGTGTGAGAGGTGAGGCTGGGGCATTCAATCATGCCACGTGTTAGTGCCCCTCTGTCAGCCCATCTACTCCTGGGGGGCGGGCTGCACTTGGGAGTCCGTTCTCCCCGAGGGTCTGTGTGAGACTGCGTGTGTGTGCAGTGCCTACTGTATGCTCAGTAAATATGTGTGTAAGGGAAGGGGCAGGGAAGGAGGTCTCACACTGATCATCTTGCTTTCGAAGAATGGTCCCTGAGACTGCCACCCGGCATAGATTCTACCCAGTGCCCCAGGATAATCAGGCAAAACTAGGGTGTCAGTCCAAGAGCGTCCTCCAGAAGCTTCCAGGGCAGTATATGTGGGGGTGGGGTGGGGAGGAGCTGCATGTAGAAGGGGAGTGGGGCCAGCTCTCTGATAGCACCCCCAGCCTGGGCACCTTGTTCCCTCTCTGGTCCATGTCCCTCTACAGTGATCGCCATGCTGGGGCCCAAGTCTAGACTGAGGGTCTGGCCTAGACTGAGGGTCTGGCCTGGAACTCAAGGGTTTGATGCTCAGCCCAGGACTTTCCCAGGTCCCCCACATCTGTGGAGCCCCCTTTTAGGTTCTAGGGAGAATCACCTTCCTTCCAAGGCGGGTGCTGCCCCCTCTGCTCCCCTCCCTTCAAGGCCTCCTAGGGGGAGGAGGAGGCCGAGGGCCAGGCCAGGGTGGGCTCTCGGTGGGGCTTAGGCCCATCGGGCATCCCGAGGCTTGGCCGAGTCCAGCCTGCCTGGGGCTCTGAGAAGGGGCAGGTGGGAGGCGGGGCATCCAGGCCCTGCCCTCAGGAGGCCACCAGTTGGATGGGGGAGACAGCCCTCAGGGAGCCAAACAGCCTAGAAATGCTGATGGTCCCAAAGAAACATAATTATGGGAACGAGTGAGTTAAGTGGGGAAGACTCAGGTGGGGTGTGAATGCTGAGCCACTGGGTCTGGCACAGAGGAGAGGTGTGCAGGCTCTGTGGTCCAGAGCTGGAGAGGAGGCACCAGTCCCCTGCAGGACTTGTGGAAGTCAGGCCTGCAGCAGCAGTGTGGGACGGAAGACATCCCGGCCCATGAGGCCAGGGCTGGGATTCCACAGGTGGGCCCAGGTGGGGCCTGCCCTGATGCACATGGTGGGGAAGACCTTCCTGGGCTAGTTGGCTGCTCATGTTTGCTCTCCATCCCATATTACTAATTCACCAGTCTCATGGGACACCCAAGAAAGGTGGACAGATATTTGTATCTTCAGGATTTTCTATTTCAATGAGATGGGGGGTTTGCAGTGTCCCTGGCTCCCTGGACCAAGCCGGCAGCCCCCAGAAACCTTTGCTCTGCAAGAGGGGTGATGGGGTCTCCATAGGCTCTGCACTCACCCCTCCCCTGGGGCCTCAGCCTCCGAGTGAGAGGCCCAGGGGTGAGGTCAGGGGCACACCCCATGGCTGCTCTCCTCAGGGCAGGATGAAAGGATTAGGCTAGTGGAGATTCTAACCTCACCAGAACTTTTAGACTATGCAGATGCTGGGCCCTCCCCAGAAGGACGATCTGAGGCCCTGTGGGTGGGTTGGCACAAGTGTGCTTTACAAGCTCCCCAGGAGATCAGGGGCAGCCCAGTGGGCCAGGTGAATCAACGTTCCAACAACAGAACCTTAAATCAGCATCAGCATCCCTGGGAACTTGTTAGAAAATCAAATTATGGGCTTCCTCCCCACCCCCGCCCCAGGTGGGCTGAACTGGAAGCTCTGGGGGTGGGTCCTTAAGCCCATTTTATAGACCCTGCAGGTCACTTCTGTGCAAAACCAAGTTTGAGAACCACTGCCTAAGACTAACTGTGTGTTAAAAGACCAATGTGTGAGATTGAAATATGTTTGTGGGAGGGCAGGGGGAGGGTGGAGTTCAGGCCTAGGGTTCCTGGGGCCTGGGGGAGTTCCTGGGATGCAGGACTTTCAGTGCTAAAACCAAGAGAGTCCTGGAAAAATCTAGACAAATCTGATAAGACCCCTTTCCTTATTCATTCAACAGATATTAATTACCTACTGTGAGCCAGGCCCCGGGTATGCAGCGGTGAACGAGCCAGGTGTGGTATCAGACCTTGGGGTTTCTGCAGCCTGTAGAGAAGAATGCCATTCAAGAGCTTTTTGAGGCTCAAAACCAGGACCAGGCTACTACCTGCCCTGAGCAGGAGCCCACTGAGCTCCCAGGCTGGCTGGGCACACGGGACACCTCTGTGGAACTCACAGGGTCCTGGGCACTCAGCTTTGGAAGCAGTATCTAAGCTTGGATACCTTCCAGCTCAGATGGGCTGGTTCTGAGTTCCAGTGTCCTATGGTCAGTTTCTCCCATCCTGTCTCCTTGGGCCCTAGAGGCGGAGGCAAGGGAGCCAGGGAGCGGCCTGTTAGCACCACGCCAGGTCCCCTGCACCACTTCAGCCTCCAGGCCCAGGGAGGGGTCCTCGGGAGCCCGCAGGAGGAGGCTGAGCTTTTAGGAGGCTGTGGGACCCCTCCCCGGCCAGAGGTCAGACCATGGACCCTTGTTTTTGATGCTCTCACTTTTTTTGACGCTGCTCCCTCCCCCCAGCCTGGGGTTTCCATCTAGCCACTGAACACTGAGGGGAGACTGAGGGGCTCTCCCTGGCACGAGATCCCCTCTCTACCCCTGTGCCTGCCCTGCCCTGCCCCACTGCCCCACAGGCCTTGGCCCTGGCACTCTGAGCTTCCCAGGGCTTCGACTTCCCTGCAGACACCCTGGCACCGAGTGGTACACGGTGCCAAAATCTCACTTCAGTTGGCTAAAGCAGCAATTAGCATCTAATGAGGCTTCTTGCTTTATTTTTAGGTAACGTCCAAGGCCCTGCCTGTGTAATTCAGCCCGCCATTGCTTGGCAGATAATTAAAGCATGTCACCGTAATTTGCCTTTTTTTTTTTTTTTTATAAAGCCCATAATTAGAGGGAAAAAAGCCAAAAAGAGGAGGGAAAGAAAACAAAGAGAGATGGAGTTGGGGCAGGAAACGGGGCTTGGCTGCCCCAGCCAGGATCCTCTGCTCCATCGGCAGGACCAGGAGCCCCATTCTGGGAGCACGTACCCCTGGAGCCTCCCTAACCTCAGGGTCTGCCCCAGGTACTTCCTGCCCAAGACTCCCCCCTTGTTGGCTGCCCTTGCTTGCACTTCTGGAGTCTTCCTCTTCCAGGTTAGGTTTGGGGGAGACGAGCTTCCTGTTCTTCCAGTTCTTTCCTTATAAAACCAGCCCCAGTATTCCAGTATTCCAGAAAACCAGAGGATTCCAGTGGGCAGAAAGGGTGTGGAGCTGAAACCAGAGTAGCCCTGAGTTGATGGTTCTTGAGCTGCGCTTGGGCATCTGCGAATTCTTGATACTACTCTCCTGCTACAGATGTTTGAAAATTTCCTTAATAAATGAATAAAATTCCTTCACCAGGAAGGGGTCTGCTAACCGAGGCTGGCACCTGGTATCTGCTCTCAGGAGCACTTGTGACTTGATGTTCTCTCTAACTCTGAGCTCCTTATGCACCAAGAACTGCATTTCAGTCATTATTTTGGTGCCGGTGACTGGTGGTGGGTGATCCTCTTGGAGCCCGTAGGCCATGCTGGGAACAGACAGGGCAGCTGCCCATGTCGTTTCAGGGAGGCCACTGCCCCCAAACGTCTTCCCACCTGCCATCTATGATACCTCAAATTCTACCGCTAAAGTCTCAGGCTTCTGGGTCGAGGCATGTTCTCCTAAAACACGGCAATGGTTGGCAACCATATAGGAGTCAGGTTTCAAGACACCAGCTGCCCTGAAGGCGTGGAACTGCGGGGACAGGTAAGTTTTGAAAGACTTGATTTTGAAAGAACTTCCCAGATCCCCTTAACTCAAGTAGCAAGCATTCCCTCCACCACTTTCTGGAGACCACCTCACCCCAGACATCATCTTACGTTCATGTGGTTTGTTCATTATCTTCATCCTCCCACCAGAAGGTCAGCTCCACCAGGACAGGGATTTTTTTGTCAGTTTGATCATAAATCACAAATGTCAGTTTGATCACAGCTGAATCTAGAACAGTCCCTGGCACACAGCAGGCATATAATGAATATTAGTTGAATGAATGGATTGGGGGGAGGGGGTGGGACTGGAGACCCAGAGGAACCTATTTAGCTGTATCCCCACCTCCACCACCCCACCCCCAGCCCCCAGCCCTCAGCTCTATCACTGAGTCCCTGCCCAAAGTCCAATGGTTCATTTCTTCATTGTAGCTTCCCAAGGTCTTCCCCAGAGGCCTGAGGGGAGCATGGTTGTACCACTCTGGTCACTGGATAGGGAACTGGCCCCCATCTGCCCCCTCACCCCCACCCCAGGATGACAGGCAGCCTGGAATTGGAATCAGGAGACCTGGATTCTAAGTAAGGCTCGGCGGCTAACTCGATGTGTGCCATTGGGCAAGTTGCTTTCCCTTTCTAGGCCCCAGTTTCTTCATCCATTAAATGAGGTATTGAGCTCTGAGCCTTCAGAGGCTGGGTAAGCAGCCAACATTCCAGTGTACAGAAAGGTGAGGCAAATGCAAAGAAGAGTCTTTTAGGGTCAGTTGCTATGGCAACTGTGCACACACTAAGGCCTGCAAATCAGGCCCTTCGTTTGGCTTCCCCAGCCCTGGTGGTCTGTCTGTGATTGGAGGAAGAGGCTTTATTAACGTTGTGGGCAGCGGAAGAGGATGGAGAAATGATGGGGGTTGTTGGGGAGCTGGGGACCAGTCTAGGGTGGGCCTGCCAGCCCCGCCCTCCACCACAGTGTGGGAGATGGACTCGCTGGTGAAGTAGGTATAGAACTAGACGTCTGAGCTGGGCAGGACCCCAATGACCATGCACTCTACCCCCTCACATGTACAGTAGCCGAGGAGGAAATTGAGCCCAGAGAGTCGAGAGGTTTGTCAAGATCTGAGAGGCCCCAGAATGACCCTCCCCACCACCATCCTGGTCAACCTAGGAAGTTAGGGGAGGAGTGCTTTTCAGGGAGCCCCGCAAACCATCTTCCTGGTAAACGCTGTCCTTTCTGAGCTTGTACTTGGGAAAGCAGGGGGCCGAGCTTGGAAGGCAGGAGCCACCTGTGCACGCTGTCCGGGGAGGTAGACAGCTGTGCCAGGTCCTGGCTGTGCATAGGCGGGGGAGGGGACACAGAGCCACTGAGGGGTCTGGGGCTAGAACCCTGGCTTTGGTCTCTGTTACTTGGGCACCAAAGTCACTCAGCTCTCCCAACTTTAGTTTCTGCATCTGCAAAATGGAGATAAATATCTACCGAAGATGATTACAGAAGCATCGTGAAAACACAGGAGGTCAGGAGGGGACATGAGCCCACCCTGGAGCCCTGGTTGCCTTACCCTCCAGGACAATGTGCCCTCCTTTCCTCCTCTGCCCACCCACCCACGCTCATCTGTGGTTTGGGGCTTCTTTTCTTCCAACCACTCCTCAAATGCTAGGGCTCCCTCTGGAGCTCCAGGCCAGTGTCCATTTGCTCTTTTCTTCTTCCACCTCAGTACTTTCCCAATATTCCATGTCCTCCCCCTACATGTCCCAGCCTCCCTTGCAGTTGGGTTGAGGCCATGTGACCAGTTCTGGCCAATGAGCTGTGGGCAGTGACAATGTCCATCACTTCCGGAAGCGCACAGGTGTACTTCCTCCAGACTTTTCTTCTCTTGCTGCGGCAACCTTGGAAGTCACGTGTTGAGACGGTGGCACATAAGATGGAGGTCACCTGGCTCCCTGAATCACGGATTGGAGGAGAGCTTCTGCCAACTTTGTATGCACAGGAAATAAATCTCGTTTTTGCTAGGATGCTGAGATTTCAGGATTGGTTGCTAATTTATAGCTTTTCCTATCCTGTCTAATAGATCATCAAATAAATGCCAAATTTATCTCTCTTCCAGCTTCCAAACCTCCTTCTGAGCACCGCACTAGCTACAATTCTCCAGGGTTCTCTCTCTGTGAATGGTCCACGGTGGAACTCAGTCTTCTCCTAAATGTGGTCCGCTTCCTTTCTTCCCATTTTGGTGATCAACAGCCATGAAAACCAGAAACCTGAACCTTCCCCTAGACCTCCCCTCCCCACCTCTCATGTGTGGCTAAGTCCCCACCATCTTCTCTGTCCTCTCCTCCATGCCCACTGCCACCTCTGGACCTCACGCTCCCACCACCTCTCGTCCCTGGGTGGCGGGCACAGTCTCCCAGTGCCTCTCCCAGCTTCTAGCCTTTATCTCGGTTCTTTAAAGATGTTGCTCCCTGTCTTCCAGCTTGTGTTGTTTCCAAGGAGAAATGTGCCATCATCCTTATCTTTGTCCCTTTGTATATAATGTCACTTTCCTCTGGCTGCTTTTACATTTTTCTCTTTATCACTGGTTTTAAGCAGTTTGACTGTGACGTGCCTTGGTGTGGTTTTCTTCACGTTTCTTGTATTTGCATTTTGTTGAGCTTCTTGGATCTGTAGGTTAATAGTCTTTGTTATATTTGGAAAATTTTGGGTCATTATTACTTCAGGACTGTTTCTGTCCTCCCTCTATCTTCTCTCCTTGGGGGACTTCTATTACATGTATATTAGACCTTCTTCCAATAACTCAGGGATGCTCTGTTCTTTTTTTTTCTTCAATCTTTTTTCTCATTGTGTTTCATTTTGTATAGTTTCTATTTTTTTTTTTTTTTTTTTTAAGAAATTCACGTTCTTTTTTTATTTATTTATTTATGACTGTGTTGAGTCTTCGTTTCTGTGTGAGGGCTTTCTCTAGTTGCGGCAAGTGGGGACCACTCTTCATCGCGGTGCGCGGGCCTCTCACCATCGCGGCCTCTCTTGTTGCGGAGCACAGGCTCCAGACGCACAGGCTCAGTAATTGTGGCTCACGGGCCCAGTTGCTCCGCGGCATGTGGGATCTTCCCAGACCAGGGCTCGAACCCGTGTCCCCTGCATTGGCAGGCAGATTCTCAACCACTGCGCCACCAGGGAAGCCCCCTAGTTTCTATTTTTTAACTTAAAAATTATTTATTTAAGTAAAACTGACTTACAATATTATATTAGTTTCAGGCATACAACGTAGTGATTCGATATTTTTATACATTACAAAATGACCACCACGATATGTCTAGTTACCATCTGTTACCATACAAAGTTATTACAATATTATTGACTATACTCCATATGCTGTACATTATATCCCTGTGGCTTAGTTATTTTATAACTGGAAGTTTGTACCTCTTAATCTTCCACACCTATTTCACTCATCCCCCAACTCCTCTCCCCTCTGGCAACCACCAGTTTGTTCTCTGTATCTATGAGTGTGTTTCTGTTTTGTTCTGTGCATTCGTTTGTTTTGTTTTTTAGATTCCACGTACAAGTGAAATCATACAGTATTTGTCTTTCTCTGTCTGACTTGTCTATTTTAGTTTAATATGCTCTAGGTCCATCCACATTGTCTCAAATGGCAAGATTTCATTCCTTTTTATGGCTAAGTAATATTCCATTGTATATGTATACCACATCTTCTTTATCCATTCATCTATTTATAGGCACTTAGGTTGCTTCCATGTCTTGACTTTAGTAAATAATGCTGCAGTGATATAGAGGTGCATATATATTTTTGGGTATTTAAAAATTTATTTATTTTATTATTTTTGGCTGCATTGGGTCTTTGTTGCTGTGCATGGCCTTTCTCTAGTTGCAGCGAGCGGGGGCTACTCTTCGTTCTGGTGTGCGGGTTTCTCATTGAGGTGGCTTCTCCTGTTGCGGAGCACTGGCTCTAGGTGCGCGGGCTCAGTAGTTGTGGCTTGCGGGCTCCAGAGCACAGGCTCAGCAGCTGTGGCATACAGGGTTAGTTGCTCGGCCGCATGTGGAATCTTCCTGGACCAGGGCTCGAATCGGTGTCCCCTGCATTGGCAGGCGGATTCTTAACCACTGTACCACCAGGGAAGCCCCTCTATTTTTGAATTAAAGTTTTTGTTTTCTTTGGAAAAATGCCCAGAAGTGGAATTACTAGATTGTATGGTAGTTCTATTTTTAATTTTTTGAGGAACCTCCGTACTGTTTTCCACAGCGCTGCACCAATTTACATACTCGCCAATAGTGCACGAAGATTCCCTTTTCTCTCTTATTCTTTAATTTTTGCCATTTTAATGACCATTTGTCTTGGTGTGGACTTCTGAAGGCTAATCTTGTTTGTGACTCTTTGTGATTCCTGGACCTGGATGGATGTCTGTTTCCTTCTCCAGGCTAGGGAATTTTTCAGCTCTCATTTCTTCAAATAAATTCTCTGCCCCTTTCTCTCTCTCTTCTCCTTCTGGAACCCCTATAATTCAAATGTTAGTATGCTTGATATTGTCCCAGAGGTCTCTTAAACTATCCTCATTAAAAAAAAAATTTTTTTTGTTCAGCTTGGGTGATTTCCACCTGTCTTTCAGTTCACTGATCCATTCCTCTGTATCATCTAATCTACTGTTGATTCCTTCTAATATATTTTTTATTTCAGTTATTGTATTCTTCACCTCTGGTTCTTCTTTATATTTTTCAACTCTTTGTTAAGTTTCTCCCTGGGTTCATCCATTCTTCTCCTGAGTTCTTTAAACATCTTCATGATCATTACCTTGAGCTCTTTTTTTTTTGGTAGGTAAGAAGTGGATATATTTAGAGATACACATTCCATAGACAGAATGTGGTTCATCTCAAAATGTGTGAATGGCCCTGGGAGAAACACTCTACAGATGTGGCCATCTCCGAAGGTGAGAGCACCTTGAACTCTTTATTGTGTAGATTGCTTATCTCCACTTAGCTTAATTCGTCTAGGATTTTGTCTTGTTTCTTCATTTGTGACATATTCCTCTGTCTCCTCATTTTGCCTAACTCTCTGTGTTTATTTTATGTATTAGGTATTAGGTAGGTTGGTTACATCTCCTAATCTTGGAAAAGTGGCCTCAGGCAGGAGATGTCCAATGGGGCCCAGCAGCATGCTCCCCTCCTGTCACCAGAGCTATATAGTCTAGGGTGCCCCCCATGTGGACTGCATGGGCCCCTCTGTTGTGGCAGGGCTGGCTACTGTGGGCGCACTGGTGGCAGGGCCGACCCCTGGCCTGGTTGGCTGCCCCCTGCTGGTGGGTGGGGCCAGGTCCTAGGGCTGGGGCCAGCCCATTGGTGTGCGGGGCCGGGTCTGGTGTGGCTGGCTACTTGGTCCAGGGGGTCCTTGGCCTGCTGGTTGGCAGGCAAGCCCCAGGCACTAACAGGCGAGATGGAGGACTCCAAAATGGTACTTGCCAGCACTAGTGTCCTTGTGGTAGAACAAGCCTCCCAAATGGCTGCCATCAGCATCCGTGTCCCCAGGGAGAGTCCCAGTTGCCTCCTGCCTCTCCAGGAGGCTCTCCAAGATCAGCAAGTGGGTCTGACAGTCCCTCTGTGCTGGGACTCGGAGCAGGTGAGATTTTGCGGGTGCCCTTTAAGAGCAGAATCTCTATTTCTTACAGCCCTTCACCTCTCCTGTAGGCAAGCCCCGCTGGCCTTCAAAGCCAGACATTCTGGAGGTTCGTCTTCCGGATGCAGAATCCCCAGGCTGAGGAGCCCAGTGTGGGGCTCCGCCCTCTCACTCCTTGGGGACAACCTCTGCAGTTGTAACTACACTCCTGTTTATGTGTCACCTACCCGAGTGTGGGCGTCTTGACTATACCATGTCTCCAACCCTCCTACCATCTCATTGTGGTTCTCTCTTTACATCGTTAATTGTGGAAAATCCTTTCTGCTAGGCTTCAGTTTGTTCTCATAGACAGTTGCTCTGTAAATAGTTGTAATTTTGATGTGCCTGTGGGAGGAGGTGAGGTCAGGGTCTTCCTACTCTGCCGTCTTGACCACACTCCCCATTGTATAGTTTCTATTGCTGTGTCTTCAAGTCCACTGACGTTTTCCTCTGCAATATCCAATCTGCTGTTGTTTGTGTCCAGTGCATTTTTAATCTCAGCGTTGTAGCTTTCTTTTACTCTAGAAGCTTGATTGGGTCTTTTTAAAATTAATTAATTAATTAATTAATGTGACTGCCTCGGGTCTTAGTTGCAGCATGCGGGATCTTCGTTGTAGCATGCAGGATCTTTCGTTGCAGTGCGCGGACTCTTTGTTGCAGTGCGCTGGCTTCTCTCTAGTTGTGGTGCGTGGGCTCACTAGTTGCGGCATGCAGGCTTAGTTGCCCCGCAGCATGTGGGATCTTAGTTCCCCGACCAGGGATCGAACCTGTGTCCCCTGCATTGGAAGGTGGATTCTTAACCACTGGACCACCAGGGAAGTCCCCTTGATTGGGTCTTTTTTTTATATCTTTCATATCTCTAGTTAAATGTTCAATTTTTCCTCTACTTCCAGAACACATGGAATACAGTTATAATAACTTTTTGAATATCCTTGTCTACTAATTCTGTCATCATGTCATTTCTGGGTTGGTTTCAATTGATTGATTTCTTTTCTCATTATGGCCTGCATTTTCGTCTGTCTTTGTATACCTGGTAATTTCTTACTGGATTCCAGATACTGTAAATTTTACCTCCTAGGGGGCTGGTTATTTTTGTGTACATACAAATATTCTTGAGGTTTGTCCAGAATGTGGTTAAGTTACTTGGAAATGGTTCAATCCTTTCAAGTCTTGCTTTAAAGTTTTGTTAGATGGGACCAGAGCAGCATTTAGTCAAAGACCCCAAGGGGAGATCACCCAGGACCCGGCACCATGCAGCCAGAAAGCCACTGGAAAGCTTTAAGCAGGATGGGGCATGACATGCACTTTTAATGACCTCTGGATGCTTGTGTGTCCAGGGCTCAGGCCACAGACTCCTTTCCTTCTCCAGCTGTACCCTCTCCCTAGGGGCTAGTCCTGTGGCTTTGACTCCCAGACATGCATCTCCAGCTCTCTGTTCTTGCACCTGAACTTGACTTGTGTGGCTCCTTCCCCATTCCCCAGTTCTGCCAGCATAGGGGAGGGAAAGTTTTCCTTCAGCCTCTTAGGACCCCTGGCTGGGTCTGAAAATTAAACGGACAAAGACAGATTCCCATGAGAAAAGCATACACATTTATTTAATGTAAGCTTTACATGACATGGGAGCCTTCATAAGGAAAGAAGAGCCGAAGAAACAGAACCGAGTGTTTTTATGCTATATTTGATGAAGAGAAGCCAGCTGCATAGAAATATGACAGGTTAGAGGGACTTCCCCCATGGCGCAGTGGTTAAGAATCCGCCTGCCAGTGCAGGGGACACTGGTTCGAGCCCTGGTCCGGGAAGATCCCACATGCCGTGGAGCAACCAGGCGCATGCGCCACAACTACTGAGCCTGCGCTCTAGAGCCCGCGAGCCACTACTACTGAAGCTGGCGCGCCTAGAGCCCGTGCTCCGCAACAAGAGAAGCCCGCGCACTGAAACAAAGAGTAGCCCCCGCTCACCGCAACTAGAGAAAGCCCACGCCCAGCGATGAAGACCCAATGCAGCCAAAAATAGAAATAATTAATTAATTTTTAAAAATCACTTTAGCCTCAGCTTTAAAAAAAACAAAAATATGACAGGTTAGAGAGTTCTAGAGGTAAGTGTAATAAACTTAGGAGAACTTAGCAGGGCCTCTTTGTTAGGTTCCTTCTTGTCACCACTTTGTCTTCGGAGATGAGGAAGCTCCTTTCATGGGGCGTAGGGAGAGCACCTGTCTCATGAAGGTTTTATGACCTGTTTCAGGGAAGGAAGGTGGGAGGTAGGTCAGGGTGACCTTCCTGCTTCTGCCGTTTTTAAACACACTCAGCTTAAAATATTCCATATGCCAAGGTGTCATATTTTGGGATGGCCTGTTCTGAACCCCATCACCAGGCACCTGCACCTTAGCATGTGCAGATCCAGACCTTCGACCACCCCTCAACCTGCTCCTCCCTCTTCTCTCCTCTCAATAAAAGGCCCCACCAGCCTCATGGTCAGAAACTATAGGATCAACCTTGACCCCTAACCCCCACCCCTCATCCAGTGTGTCAGCGAGTCCTGGTGGCTTGCCTTTAGGAGGTGTCTCAAAATCCAACCGCTCCTTCCCATCTGGTGCAAACCACCACTATCCTTATGAAATTGCACAATTCAGATGGGACTCAGCCAATACTCAGATTGGGACTTGAACTCACGGGCTGGGACTCGAACACACTGTCTTTTAATTAAGATTGCACACCTGTTCTCAGGACTTAATGAAGCTCAGGTTCTTTATGTCTCAGTGCAGAAGAAATTCAGCAAGAGGCAAACTGAAAGGTAAGTGGATTTATTTAGAGACATACACATTCCATAGACAGCATGTGGTCCGTCTCAAAAGGCCAAGAGCAGCTCTGGGAGAAACACACCCCATAGACAGAGTGTGGACCATCTCAGGAGGTGAGGGGCCCCAAAATATGGGGTGGTTAGTTTTTATGGGCTGGGTAATTTCATAGGCTATTGAGTGGGAGGATTATTCCAACTATTTTGGTGAAGGGGCGGGGATTTCCAGGAATTGGGCCACTGCCCACTTTTTGGCCTTTTATGGTTGGCCTTGGAACTGTCCTGGCACCTGTGGGTGTGTCATTTAGTTAATGTATTACAATGAGCGTATAATGAGGCTCAAGGTCCACTGGAAGTCGAATCTTCCACCATCTTGGACTTAGTCCTAACCAGTTTATGTCATATCCACAACAGCTGTGTGGCTATGTAATTCTTAAAGAGTTGTGCCCTGCCCCCTTCCCTTGTCTTTCACTTAGCCTGGGTTATTTAGGCCCCCTGCTTCAGCTCTTGCTTCCTCACACAGGTCCTATGCAGCAGCAAGAGGGACCTTGTGAAAATGTAAATCGGATTCTTTCATGTCCCTGCTTTAAACCCTCCAGGTTTCCCATCACGGTGAAAATAAACCTCAGATCTCTAGGCAAGGCCCATGAGGCTCAATGGGGTGGGGCCCTAGTGTTTTTCCAGCTTCCTTTCCTTCCTATGTTCCCCTTTCTCTTCCCGAACTTCCCTCCCCTCCACCAATTCTGGCGCACTTACTTTCACTGAACGAAGTTGTCTTCACAGAGAGGCATTTTCTGATGCCCCTCAAACGGCATTCCCACCCCCCCATTACTCCAGCCATAGACCTTATCACCCACCTGGCATAGTATATTGATGGTGTCTCTCCCAGGAGAATAAAAGCGCTGAGTGGGCAGGGACTTTATTTTCTACTAAACTTCAGATGCTTGAAACGGTGCACACGGAGATATTCTACAAATATTTATTGAATGAATGAATGAATGGAGTGAATGACCTTGGAATTACAGGGACTGCTCTGACCACAAAGACCTTGTTTTGCTCTTTCCAGGGAGAGTGTTGGGGGTTGCGGCAGTTTGAGTTTTTGGAGGTGGAGAATTAAGGCTTTGGAATGGGCTCCCTTTGCTTTGTCTGTCTTCATCCCAGGCTGGGCCCTGTAGTTACAAACAAGCAAGAGTCCGCCCTATTTGTTCTCGGAGGAAACTGTAAAGTCACCACAAATTGGAGCACAGATGCGGCAGTTTGCAAGGTTAAGTGCCCTGTTTAGTTATGGAAATCAGGAGCTCCTCTAGCCCGGCTGGCTGTGCCCTTGAAGCATTAGAGAAAAGTTTTCCCTAAATGTGCACTGTGGCTGTCCCAACATGGTGTCACTTTGAAGTTGAATAACCCAGAAGCCAGGAAATGTACGTTCGCTTATTATAATGGCCTTGCTGGGTCCAGAAGCAGGGCCTCATTCATTCATTCAGCAAGTCAATACTGAGCATCTCTTGTGGGCCAGGCTCTGGATTCCAGAGTGGACAAGCCTGACACAGACTCTTGAGGGATGGGATGCATATTCTTTTTTTTTTTTTTTTTTTTTTTTAAATTTTATAGCTATTTTTATTTTTATTTATTTATTTATTTTTGGCTGTGCTGGGTCTTCGGTTCGTGCGAGGGCTTTCTCTAGTTGCGGCAAGTGGGGGCCACTCTTCATCGCGGTGCGCGGGCCTTTCACTATCGCGGCCCCTCCCGTTGCGGGGCACAGGCTCCAGACGCGCAGGCTCAGTAGTTGTGGCTCACGGGCCCAGCTGCTCCGTGGCATGTGGGATCCTCCCAGACCAGGGCTCGAACCCGTGTCCCCTGCATTAGCAGGCAGATTCTCAACCACTGCGCCACCAGGGAAGCCCGGGATGCATATTCTTGCTGCAGGAATTACTGGGGTCTTGGGCTGGGGGGAGGTAAGGACATTCTCTCTAAGGTTGTGAGCGAGGGGGGTGAAGAGACCTGGAGGTCAGGGGAGGAGGGAGGTTGTGGAAGAGTAACAGCTGTTGCCAAAGCAACTCTCTCCTCCAGTTGTGACAACCAGAAATGTCTTCTGGGGGACATGGTTGTCCAGGCCCAGAAACAAAGGCCTAGAGTCTTGTTAAAGGCTCCACAAGGAAGAAAGAGACAGGTTGTGGGCACTCATGGTGGGGAGCTGAAACTGAGACCTCTACACACACACAAAAAAAACGAAAAAACAAAAACCAGGACTCTCAAAGCTACAGGTTTTGTGAAAGGATAGAGAAAAAAAGTCTCCAGTGGCAAAGAGAAATGATAAGAATATTTGTTTATTTCAGCTTGTGTTCTAGATAGAAAAAAAAGCCTTTTTGTTTGTAACCACAGGCCTGCCCACACAAGGGTTTAGGATAAACATTTGCATTACCTGTGTTCAAGGAAACTTCAAGTAGTGAAATTAACTCCAAGTGTATTGGTAGCCCCTGGGGCACAGGGCTGAAGCAAAAGCAAATTCTCTTGGGAGGGACACACCCTCAACTCCTGCTGTGCAGGAGTCCCAGGTGTAGAACCCAGCTAAGCTTGAGTTTGCAATACAAAATTACAAAGCACATGAGGAAACAACTGCTCATGAGTGAGTCAGTAAAAACAACAAATGGCCAAATTAGACCTTCAAGACTTAAGATACTGGAATGATCAGATCCAGAATATTAAAAAAACAAAAACAAACAAACAAAAACTTGTTAAAAGTGTTTAGAGAAATAAAGATGCTACCAGGAAAACCAGGCAAATATGAAAGTGAACACATAGACTCAGAAATGAAAATGATAACATTGAAATGTAAAACCCAATGCACAGGTTAAACACCAAATTAAATACAGTTGAAGAGATAGTTACTGAACTGGAAAACAGATTTGAAGAAATCATTAGCCATAACACAGCACAGAGAGAAAAATATGAACAAGAGGAAAAAAAGACATGGGATATAGAATAAGGAATTTAACAAATGTCATCTAGGAATTCCATAGGAGATAATTGAGGGAATTGGGGGAGGCAATACTTAATGATATTGATTAGGAATTTTCCAGAAATGATAAAAAAGACAAATCCTGGGAAGGAAGCATGAAGAATTGAAGCAGAGTAAATAAAGAGAAACCCAGACCTAGAAACACTGTAGTGAAACAGCAGAAATCCAAAGAGATCTTAAGAGCAGCTGGATAGACAAAAGTCAGATTACAAATGACTCCAGGATAAAACTGGAGACATGAACACTTGTCCTTGGGAGGCCCAGAAATTGTCTAGGGAAGTGTACCTCAGGAGAAATCCTGACTACTGCCAGCATGAGCAGGTTGGGCCTCAGACTGTTACTGGTAAATTATTAAAAGAAATATGATCTTAGTGTTCTCTCAAGCTGAGTCTGCTGGTTTCACAGCCCAGTCAGTGTGTGTGAGTGTGCAGGGTGGACACACTCGGTAACTTCTGGACAGAGATCTGGTCCACAAGCTGTGGGAGGTTACTTTTGCCTGTAGAGGGCAGAGGACCACTTTTGGAACACTGCCTGGACACAGCAGGGGGGTGGGCATTGAACATGAGGCAGTGTGAGAATTAGGGTGCCTGGAGTGGGCCCTGGGGGGCAACAGAGATGACTAGGGAACTAACTCTCGACCTCCAGCCCTGTTTGTGGCCACTGCCTTCAAGGGACTCTGGAAGACACTAGGGGCCACTTTTCCAATCCCCAAAGGCTTCCTGGAGGAGGTGATGGGCTGCAAGAGGGAGCTGGGAATGGTGCATTGGGAGAAAGGAAAGGTGGGTCTGGGTGTGTGCTGGAAACTGTGGAGGACAGGAAAGAGGCTGAGAAGGCTGAAGGGAAGCCCAGGGACTGCCTCAATTTCTGGGTAAGTGCACCATCTCCCACCCCCTTCACACACACACCCCTTATACACACACATCCCCTTCTCCATTTTTGCTATGAATTTCTCACCAAATAAGCTTCATTAATCATCTAATAACCAGATTAATTAAGGACGCTGAAAGTAAACAGCAAGAAGGTAATTTGCTCCTGATTACTGCGTAATTGTGGGAGGATGAATTTATTTGCATATGCAAAGAAGGCTCCACACACAGCCAATGACAATGAAGAGAAGTAATTGTGTATCTGACCCGCACCCCTCCATCCCTCCCTTCTACTTCCTGCCTCCTCCAGCCCCCCTCAGCCTCTCTTGAAAGCTGGTGGAGAGGCCAGCCCTGCTCTCTGGCCGCAGCCACGTCAATCTGACTCCCTGCTTACCAAGCCCTCTGGCCCAGGCCGGCTCCTGCAGCTCCTTTCCCTCCCAGAGACGTGGGTCTCACAAAACAGAGACTGGGAATTCTAGCCTGGGCCCTGCCTGAGTGATCTTGGCAACACACCTCCTCCGCATCGAGTTCCTTAACTGTAAAACGGAATCACACACCCGCTCTCTGTAGCCCTTAGGAGGACTCAACTAAGAGCTATCGAGGGAGCCTTTTATAAATTGTAAAGCGCTGGGCCAAAGCTTGCTGAGCATTATTTTTGCCTGAACCCAGTATTTGCTGAATGCGAGTTTTCAAAGGCCCCTCAGAATTCGGCCTCGTCCAGGAAGACTTCCGGTATTGTGCCCTTCAGGAGAGCTGGCTTCCCTCTGGGGCAGTAATGTGCTCTTTTCTGTGGCAGAGCTGCCCCACGGCTAGATCCCCTTACCCTGGGGACTGGGGAGGGGTAAGGGCCCCAGGGTACCTCCTCCCTCCCCCCTCACCAAGGCTAAGCTCAGGCTTGGGGGATGGGCACCTCGTTCTAGGGCGCCCCCTGCCCCCCAGGGTCTTAGACGCCAAATTGTTTTCTGATGGCGGCCTCCGTCTCTCCTGAACTCAATTTGCGTTTTCAAAGCAGCTAATAGATGCATTAAAAAATCCATTTTCACTCGGGATTGAATCTGTCTGGCGCGAGATCAATGCACAGAGGCCTCTCTTCTCCCCCTGCGTCTCCCCTCTTCCCCCAACCCTTCGCGTTGCCATGGAGACCGCGGAAGCCCGCCGCGCCCTACTCGACTCCCGCGGATCTGCCGGGGCCCCTCTGCTCCCCAACATCCTTTCAGCGCCTTCCTCCACTCCCCATCCCCGCAGTCGTGTTCAGCTTGGCTACTTGGGTCAGAAACCTGTCTCTGCCACTTATCTACTGTGTGGTCTTGGGCATGTTAGTTAACATCTCTGTGCCTCAGTTATCTCATCTGCAAAGTGGAGATAGTAATTGTACTGACCTCATAGCGCTGTCATGGGGATTAAATGAGTCAAGTATACAGTACTTAGAACAGGGGTGGTACACAGTGAGTCTTCAAGAAGTGTAAGCTCTTATTACTCAAACCTCATGCCGCAGTTTTTATGGAGGGGGAAGTCCCTGTGTGCAGGTCTGTCTCTCCTTTTCCTTCTGTTCTCTCAGAGCAGCCCCAGCCCAGGAGCTCGTGGGCCTCCTGCAACTTCTCTCTCCAGATGTCCTTGGCCAGAAGCACACAGAGGGCAAAAATCTCTAGTGCTTTCCATCTGTGTTCCAATCTTTGTGAAATAGGACACCTGTGTGGGCAGAGAGATCACCTCTCGTCACTATTCCACCGCCCCTCTCTGGTCTCTGGTCTCTCTGACTGTCATCCTCTCGCCCCTGTGCTCCCTTAGTTTTGCCCTCAAGCCCTCTGGCTGCCTCTGAAGCCTCTTGCCTTTGCTCTGGTCTCCAGAGAGATCCTTAGTGGAAAGGTGGGGCTGGGAGGGGAGAATGATTGGCCTGGCCTGGATTTTGGATGAAGCAGATTCTGGAGGTGGAGGGACCTGGGCTGCCCAGGTCACACCCCAGCTGGCAGCGGCTCCTCATTACCAAGCAACTTTGATTCTGTGTGGCTCAGCCCAACAATGCAACAACCTGGTGTCCCTCTGGGGGAAAAAAACTGCCTTTGATGCCTCAGGAAGCTGTTCACACACACACACACACACACACACACACACACAGACACACAGAGGACCAGCCCCTCTCACCAAAAGCTGGGTGAGTCCCCTTCCCCCATCATCTCCTTTCTCAGCCCCCTCCCTCCCTCTGGTGCCCATGATGGGACCAGGCTGGTTGGAGGGACAAAGAAAATCCTTTCTCCACTGAATTGCAGTGGTGTCTTTGTCGTAAATCAATTGACCATACATGGGTGGGTCTATTTTGGGGTTCTCTCTATTCTCTTATACTGGTCTATTTATTTACCCTTACACCAATATCACAGTGTCTTAATGGCTGTAGTTTTATAGAAAGTTTTAAAATCAGGTAGTTTAAGTCATTCATCTTCGTTCTTCATGATCCTCTTGCCTATTTTAGGTATTTTGCACTTTCATGTATGTTTTAGAATAGGCTTGTCAATTTCCACAAAAAACTTGCTGGAACTTTGACTGGAATTTTGCTGAATCTACAGATCATTTTGGGGAGAATTGACACTATCGATATTGAGTCATCTAGTCTAGGAACATGGTGTAGCTCTCTATTTATGAATGTCTTCCTTAATTTCTCTAGGCATCCTGCTTTCTCTTTTTTTTAAAACTTTTTTTATTGCAGTATAACAGAAATACATGCAGTTTGGGAAAAGAAAAATTACTCATTTGTAAATTTTGTTAAATTAATGATGTAAATACTCTCTTAATGGTTAATTTTAAGCTACCAACAGTTTGACACTTGACTCACAAATTCCTGTTTAACAATTGGCCCTCATGAACTAGGGTGAACCAGCTTTAGCAACCGCTACAACATGTATACAGAAAAATGTACAAATCATTAGTTTATAGCTCATTGTATATCAGCAAAGTGAACACATCTACCACCCTGGTCAGTAAATATAATTATACCTTTCTTTCTTCCTTAAAGGTGACCACTGTCCTAACTTCTAACACCATAGCTAACTTACTTTTGAGATTTATTTTATTTTATTTAAGGGTGATTTATTTTACTTAAGGGTGGCAGTGGGAATAGTCATAGATTTCTAATACAAATCAAATACAAAAATCAAACCTGCTTTCTCTTTTAAACCCCACTGCATTCTGGCACTTGGTAGAAATTAACTTCCATCCCTGTGACTGCCGTTGCTTGAAGGGAGTTTGTTGTCCGGTTGCAGCTCTTCAGGGAGACACCAGGGACGAGGTCCTGGGAGAGGGAGAGGGGCAGGTGGAGAGATCTAAGAGGGAAGGGGACACCCGGGACCCCAGCCTCAGTCCTGACCACTGAACACCCCTCTTGTGGAAAGTCTGCTCTGTGGGAGGTCTCTGAGCTCAGCAATTTCGCAGAACTCTTAACCTCAGTTTTCCTATCTGTGCTTGATAAATCATATTGGCATTTGTTTCTGCCCTCAAGGGAAGACAGATGCCACCAACGTGGATATAGAACTGGAAAGCACCAGGCTCATGACTAGCACCCTCCAGTCGTGCTTTTTCCCCCCTTTTAAGGACAAACTGAGAGTGTGCCTTAGTAATCAAAGAGATGGAAAAAGAAAGATGATATCTGTGCAGAAAGTTTGAATAGACAGTGGAGGCCTGGTCCACGTAGCTTGCTGACTTTCTATTCCTCTTGTTACTACTGGACTTTTCATTCTCTCAATACACTTGCATTGTGTTCCATCCATCCATCCAGGCCCTGGCACCCACAGTCCCCCTCGCCTTGGGCCTCCTTGGCTGTTGCGGGTCAGATGCCTACAGGCTGAGCCCCCGGCTCTGCCCATTCAACTCAGCGTGTTCACCGAGGCTGGGGTGGGGGGTCCCTGCCAGCGGATGCCCCTAAACCAGGGTGTGCTGGCCCCTCCCAGGCTAGTCACTGCTCCCACCTGTACAGGCCTCTGGGTTTGGCCTTAAGCGCTAAAAGGAACTAATTAAACTGTTGGCAACTCTTGCTTTGTTTCCTAATCACTGACTTTTGTGCTGACAGAAGCAGTTTCTTCCAGATTATTCTTAAAGGGGGTGAACCCTTTTCCTACTGAACATTTTCAATACAATTACATGGAAGAGAGTGATTTTAAAATACACTTCACTAAGCACTTTCTTTTTTACTTAAAAAACACTTTTATAGCACTTGTCATGGGCTAAGAACCTTACAGATATGATCTCATTTAGACCTCGCACTCACCCTGTTATTATCACCCCCATTTTTTAGGTGAGAGGCACCCACAGGGTAATCAACCTGCCCATAGTGGGCAGCTAGCGGGGGACAGAGCTGGGATTCAAGCCCAGGCCACCTGGCTCCACAGCCTTGTGGTTTAACCCTAGCCCTGGTGGCCTCCTTGGAAACATCGCCCTTGGCCAGCTGGCCTCAGAGTGGAACACTTGGGGGCTTCCCCTCCTGTAACCCTGTACTGGGCCTTTAGCCCCAAGCTCCAGGCCCTCTTCAGGAACAGGACTTGCCACAGTCTGGTTCCTGGCCCACAAGATCCAGGCTGGGGAGTCCCATAACAGGCAGTTAGGCATAATGGCATTTGGCTTTGAGTAAAAAATCAGGGGACTTGGCAGGCAAAGAAGGCAATGCTCTGGATTCCTGGCACAAAGCAGCTTATGTGGATACCTATTAACTAGGGATGGCAGGCAGGGCTGGCAGAGGGGGTCCAGGGCTGTGGGTTGGGGGGACTCAAAGGGAGGAAGTCCCAGGGCAGCCTGCCTGATTCACTCCCTTTGAACCTCGTCCAACATTGTCCTTCTCCCTAGCTGCTGGAGAGAGCGAGGGAGACCGAGGATACACTCAGGATTCAGGATGCACACCAGGTGCTTAGTAGACTCCTACCTCAGGACCTTTGCACTTGCTGTCACTTCTGCCTGGACCACTCTTTCCCCAGATACCCACATGGTTCACCTTTCACCTCCTTCTAGTCTCTGCTTAAATGTCATCTCCTCAGAGAGGAGCCCCCGACCACCCCATTTAAAACAGCATACACTCCCCAGGCCTCTATCCTCTGGCTTTGCTTTTTCTTCATAAGTGCTGTGAAAACATTATATGCATCTGTTGCTTATTTATTTATTGCCTGTCTCTTTCCCACTAGACTATAAGCTCCATGAGGGTAAGCACTTTCAACCCTTCTTCATTACTGTATCCTCAGTGCCTGGAACATGTCTGACATAGTATGTGCTTAATGAATATTTGTTGAATGATTGATTGGTGAGTGCTGAGAGGCTGGATGTGCTGCCCTGTGTCTCTGTGCTCACATCTCCTCGACTACACAAAGGTGAGACGGTGGCTGTTCTCCTATCTGACCGGGCAGTTTCTGTAGTTGTCAAGATAGGTTGAGTTATGCTGCGGTAACAAACAAGCCCAGAACCTCAGTGCTGAGCTCTGATCTCCCTGGGTCTTTCCTCTATCTCATCTTTCATGGTGTTTCATGTCTTTCATCTCTCCTCATGATAAGAAAATGCTGCGAGAGGGTAATAGGGCAGTGACATGCCATTGTTCTTTCTAGATCAGTCATATCTGTAGGTTGTGAGTTCTTGGAATTGCCCCTGATTGCCCTACCCTCCCAAATCTGACAGCTAGAAACTGAATCAACCACTTGTCCCACTTGAGTCTTTACACCTGGGCTTCTGACAGCTGTGTCCTCTTTTAAAGGAAGCACAGAGACAGACCCTTTCACGAGCAGGGGCAAATCCATGTTGATGGCTGAATAGTTATCAGTGAACTTAGGGCCTCATAGGAAAGACAGACAACAAGCCGCAGGAAGGCCACTTTCCCAACCCCTGCCACACACACACACACACACACACACACACACACACACACACACACACACACAGGACACAGCTAATGGGGGCCCCACCTTAAGCCAGGAGTTGCGACACACAGAGGTTAGGGTGGGGCAAAGCCCGCGCAGAGTGGGCACACAGAGAAGGGGCTCCTCACCCCTGGGTGGCGGTTCAGGTAGGGCTTCCTGGAGGAGGCGATGCCTGGGCTGAAGCTCAGAGGTTGCAGCTTTGAGCCTGGTGATGGGCAGGGAAGCTGCAGGAGGAGGATGGAAGGGAGGGAGAGGTAGAGGGACTGGGGCTTTGGAGCAGTGCCCCTGGCGACCCGAGGATTGAGCGAGGCTTCTCTGCAAATCCGCTGGGGGAAAATCAATACCTGGTCGGTCCCCAGGTACTGCGCCTGAGCACCATGTTCAGAAACTCTGGAACAAAGCAGCCTTCTCAAACCTCGCTGGAGGGAGCAGGAGGCTGCCACAGTCCCCACGGAGGGGAATTTAGCAACGCCTTTCCAAATTAAGAATGGCTTTCCCTCCCAGCCTCACACCCCACACCTCCCTGAGGGCCTGGGGAGGCTCTGTCCTCTTCAAGCTCAGATGGGGTGGACGCCCTCCCCCCAAAGCCTCCCTCGCGTGCCTGCCTGCACGGCGTCAAGGCCCTGTCCTCTCTCCCTCTGGGGCCTCCTGTCCTTCTGCTTCCTCCTCCCGACCCTGCGGCCGCCCCAGGCACACCACCGTTTCCTGACTGAGCCTGCCCCCTCCCACCCCCGGCCCTGTGGGAACATGTTCCGTTCTCCACCTGCCAGAACCCTGCTCCCATTTCAATACCTCACCAAGACGCTACCTCCTGCAGCCCCAGTCAGAGCCTCACCTCTGGAAAGGGCCACCAGGAGGACGTTGGAGTCACCAGGAGGGCCGACTAGAAAGGGTGGCAAGGAAGCCCATGGGTTAGGAACCTAAAGAAAGGTCTGGACCAAGAGGACCAAGGGACCAAGGAGAGCCCAGGAGGATACCTCCTGGCCCCATCTATCCTCAAGTATGCAGGAGCTGGGGGGTGGTGCAGGAGAGGGGCTTAGCAGTTACTGGGAAGGAACCAGCCAGGCTCCACAAGGCCCTGAGGTGGCAGGAAGGTTCTAAGAAGATGGTGGCAGTTTGCAGAGGGAGGGCATTAGATCTGATGGGACTCACTGAGCAGGCGGGGTGTGGGTCAGGGGCTGATGGGCAGCAGGGAAGCTATGGGGATGTTGAAGTGATGAGGGGAGGTCCCTAGAGGGGACCTCCTTTGATTGCCTGGGCCAGTTCTAGGGGGCAGTGGCTCCCAGGGGGGTTTTGATCAAGGGGTTTCTCTCAATCAAGGAGCAAGCAGTACAGGGAGCAGGCTGGTCTTGGGATAAGACAAAGACTGTTGGGTATGCGTTATGTTTGCACTTGCCTGGACCACTGTCAGTGGGATACACAGAAGCTGCTAGGAGGATTTGGGTGGCTAGAGGATGGGATGGAGGCCAAGGTGACCTTTTAATAAACATTTTATTATAAAACTTTTCAAGCATACAGAAAGGTTGAAAGAGTTGGACAGAGAACACCCATCTATCCACCACCTGAATTCTGCAATTGACATCTCACTAGGTTGACTTTATCCCACATCTCTCAGTTCACCCACCCATCTTATTTTTTGATGCATTTCAGAGTAAGTTGCAGACATCAGTATACCGCACCCCCTACACTTCTGCTTGCGCATCATTAACTAGAGCTCAGTATTCGTTTACAGTTCTTCTTTTGTGTTTGTTAGCCATGTTTAGAGATAATACTTACATAAAGTGAAATGCACAAATCTTAAGTAGATCATTCCTTGAGCTTTGAAAAATGCATGCACCTGTGTAATCCAACCTCATCGAGATAGAGAACATTACATCACCCCAGAAAGTTCCCTCATGCCTGTCCCAGAGAATCTCCACCAGAGAGTCTTCACTGTACATCTTTTGTATGACTGATGTTCACCAATCTCTGCTCTCCCCTGGAGCACATGGCTGCGGAGGGGAAGACCACGTTTCCCAGTCTTCCTTGTAGCTTCATGGTTATGTGATTAAGTTCTAGTCTGTGGAGTGTAAATAGAAGCATCGTGAGGCAGCTTCTAAAAACCTTCCTTAAAGACAGCTGGTGTGTCCTTGGCCCCTTTCCTTGTCTTCTCTGCCTCCTTGCTGTTGCCTGGGACACAGCTATCATGGCCACCATAGTGGACCATGGAGGAGGGGACACACGCACGGTGGTGGAGCAGCGAGCCAGAAGGAGCCTGGGTCCCTGAACTCTCCGGGGTGTAGGACCGTCCTGGATCACTTGCTTATGCCAGACTTTCATGTGAGAGAGAAATAAACATCTACCTTGTCTCAGCCACTGTCAGATGATGGTCTCTGTTACAGTCAAACCTAGTCTTTTTTTTTGGCCGTGCCTTGCAGTGTACGAGATCTCTGTTCCCTGACCAGGGATCGAACCCGTGCCCCCTGCATTGGGAGCGCGGAGTCTTAACCACTGGACTGCCATGGAAGTCCCCAAACCTAGTCTTAATGGCAAATTTTGTGCCTTTTAAATGTTGTACTATGTGCATTTATTACCTATTTTAAAAAGTAAATTATAATACAAGATTAAACAGAAAATAATAAAAAGAGATTCTGCTGTAGAGACTGTGACTGGCCCCTCCCACCCAGGCAGAGGAGTGATAAAGGGGCAGTTGGTTCTGTTATTTACTACTGAGAATGGGTGTCGTGTGGCAGAAGCCCAAATTAAGAGGGACTTAAACAAGATAGAAATGTATTTCTCTGCATGTGAAAACCCGAGCCAGCCAATACCACGGATTTGTGACCAGCTCCCACTGGCCCATATTTCACATCATGCAGTGGCCACAGTTTCTGAACACTGGGCCTCACACCTGAGGTGGCCACAGGGCATTGTTACCTTCCAGGACACGTAGGTCCCCCTCTGGTCCACACCGTGGGAAACCCTCTGACACCTGCCTGGACCCTGGGCAGGGGACTTTCCCGCCTGAGGCAGAATCTTCCGAATGTGGGCGGCTCCTAACACAGACGTCTCAGTCTGGACCAGCTCCTAGCCTGTGCCTGTGGGCTGGCTCCAGGCTGCCATCTCTGTCCCCAGACAACCCTCTTGGGCTTCCAGGGCCCTCTTTCTGGGGCTTTAGGGATTTGGAGGTGAGGTTTCCTTATCCAGTCCCTCAGCAGGTTATCGACTGGACTCTTGCCATCTTGCTAATGTTTGGTGATGTTCACTCGCCAAATCTTAATATTCTTAGGCCAGCCTCACTTGCAGCTGTCGGATCCCGTGTCCTCTGCCCTCTCAGACTTACCCTCTGTTCCCAGCTGTGATGGTTCCACTCCCTCCTCACTCCCCCAACCAAGTTGGGGGAGTCTGAACCTTGGCTAATGGCTCTCGTTCTGGGGCCATCAGAGAGGCTGTTTGTCTGGCAAAACTACCCCTTAAAAATCACTCTTGGAGGGGCTTCCCTGGTGGCGCAGTGGTTAAGAATCCGCCTGCCAATGCAGGAGACACGGGTTCAAGCCCTGATCTGGGAAGATCCCACATGCCACGGAGCAACTAGGCCCGTGTGCCACAACTACTGATCCTGTGCTCTAGAGCCCACGAGCCACAACTACTGAAGCCCGTGCGCCTAGAGCCCGTGCTCCACAACAAGAGAAGCCACCACAATGAGAAGCCCATGCACCACAACGAAGAGTAGCCCCTGCTCACCGCAACTAGAGAAAGCCTGTGCGCAGAAACAAAGACCCAACACGGCCAAAAAAAAAAAAAAAATCACTCTTGGAATTGGGGACTGTCATCAGACTGGCAACAATAATTTTAGTAATAGTAATAATAATAGCATTATTATTACCAGTGTCAGTGGGATATTATCATTATTGTTATTAGAGCTACTGCTTTGTAAAATACCTGCTAGATGACAGATGCCTCTCTGAGGCAGGGGTTGTTTGCTCCCATTTTACAGATGAAGCAACTGAGGCTCAAAGCTGTTAACAGACACTCCCAAGGGTTGAAATCCAGGTCCAAAGTGTTTGGCTGCTCTGCAGCTGTGTCCTTCCCAAGGTCAGGAAACAGGCCTGGAGCCCAGGCCAGCTCAGCTGCTTGCCAGCTGTGTCACCATGGGCAAGCCCTTTGCCTTGCCAGCCTCGGTTTCCTCACCTGAAAAAGTGGGAGGGAGGATGCCTGGGACACAGCGACGTGATAGAGCCCTTCCTCCGTCATGGTGTGATCCTCCCGTCTGTCTGCTGGGCTCTTCAGAGCAGGGCTTCCTCAGGGCCTGGGTCCCCATAACCTCAGTCGGTGCTGCGTCTTGATAGATAGACACACCTTGGGGGGACCCAAGGGCGGGGAAAGTGGGTGTCATAGGGGCTCCTTAGAGTGGGATGGGGAGGAGGACCCGGAGGTGAGAACAGGGAGGGTGTGGTCATGAGGGGTAGGATGGGACAGAGATCTGAAGAAGCTGGGGTGGCAAGAAATTGGGGCAGAGAGAGGAGAGTTTCAGCTCAGGCCAGAGGGCCCTGGGCAGCTTTGGGGAGGTGACTCTGGGTAGCACGCCGCCGCAGAACAGGCCAAGATGCAGGGGACCACGACATTGGGGTTTGGCTCCTTGTGAGCCTCTTTTAGCATGGGGTCCCCTGGTCCTGGCTGGCAACCCACCACCCTGGATTCCTCCCGCCCCTGCACCCTGACAGCACACGCGTTGGGGGAGGTGGGGAGCAGTGGTGACAGGGAATCCAGGGCCATGAATTACAGATAAACCTGTCAGTCTTTGGTGCAGCCTTCGGGGTGGGGCGGGTGGCAATTTGGAGAGCAAACTCTAGGTTGTTTACCCAATGGAGAATCTCAGGGTGGTTATTTACTTTTCTGCGATTCTGGGAGGGGGAGAAAATGAGCACGGGGCCTCGAGGGGCCTCAGCAAACAGAGGAGAGGCGTCTGTGTGTTAACTGATTCTGTCAGCGGGCTCCCAGAGGCGATTGGCATGCACGGTGGGTATGGGGAGCCAGAGGGAAATTTGGAATCAGTGAGGCCAGGCCACCATCCACCAGCCCACTGTCTAGATGAGGAGACTGTGGTCCAGAGAGGGGAGGTCACTTCTCTGAGGTCACACAGCCCAACCAGAGCCGGACCTGTCCACGGGGCCTGGGTCCCAGGATGGGGAGGAGGAGAGTGGAGGGGATGCATTTCGGGGTGAGGGGCTGGGGCTGCTTAGCCACTGGGCACCCGGGGCCAGGCTGGGCACTGCTGCCGGAGCCCTGCTTTGCTAGCTCTGTTGTCCGGGACCCTGGCAGACGTGGGCTCTAGTCTCTTGGCTTCTCTGTTTCTCTGACTGCAGTGTAGGGATGAGAAGAAGCGAGGAGATTTCCTAGCTGTCGAGGAGTGCCTGGGAGGTTCCCAGGTACTGATGGAGCTCTGTAGAATTTGAAGAGCTGACTAGAAACGTAGAGTGTAATCATTTCCCAGCCTCGTTTTGGAGGTCGGCACGATTCTCTTTTGAACAGAGAGGTCACTCTGTGCCTCAGTCCCCTCACCTGTGAAATGGGCATGATACTAAAAGTACCCGCCTCAAAAGCTGTTGTGAGGGTGATGAATCGGGTTCCCAGTGAGTGCTCAGCACTGCTGACTGTTACTCTGCACCATCTCTGTGCCAAGGACCCAGGGACAAAGTGTTATAGCTTCTACTTTCAGGGGCTCAGTCCTCAAGGTGTGGTCCCAAGACCCTTTCAGGGGGCTGAGAGGTCAAAACTATTTTCGTAGTGATACGAAGACATGTTATTCGCCGTTTTCACCGTGTTGATATTTGGAACTGATGGTGCAAATCTGTAGTGCTTAAAAATGTTGTTGCCTTAGCACAGATCTAGGTGGTGGCATCAGACCGCACCCGGAGTCATGGCATCCTTCATCAGCAAGCATGGCAGGAAAGGAAAAAACCAGTTTCACTAAGAATGTCCTTGATGAGCCAATAAAAATCATTAACTTTATTAAATCTTTGTCCCTGAGTACACATCTTCTTAATATTCTGTGTGATAGAATGGGAAGCACATAGAAAGTATTTCTGCCGCATCCTGAAGTAGAGTAGCCCCCCCCTTGTATGCGGGGGATACGTCCCAAGACCCCCAGTGGGTGCCTGAAACCACGGATAGTGCTGAACCCTGTATATAGCATGTTTTTTCCTGTGCATACCTATGATAAAGTTTAATTTATAAATTAGGCACAGTAACAGATTAACAATAATAAAATAGAGCAATTAGAACAATATACTGTAATAAAAGTTACGTGAATGTGGTCTCTCTGTCTCTCTCAAAATATCTTATGATATAAAAGTAATGTCTTTTCCATCTCAGCACACACTGTGGCCATAACGTTTGCAGTTTGAGGTGTGACAGCAAAACTAGCACGAGGTTCTTTTTCCTTCATCGCAATTTCACCAATAAAAGATTCATTCTGGGACTTCCCTGGTGGCACAGTGGTTAAGAATCCGCCTGCCAATGCAGGGGACACGGGTTCAATTCCTGGTCCGGGAAGATCCCACATGCCGCAGAGCAACAAAACCCCTGCGCCACAACTACTGAAGCCCACACGCCTAGAGCCCGTGCTCCGCAACAAGAGAAGCCACCGCAATGAGAAGCCCGTGCACTGCAACGAGGAGTAGCCCCTGCTCGCGGCAACTAGAGAAAGCCCGCGCGCAGCAACGAAGACCCAACGCAGCCTAAATAAATAAATAAATAAATAACTTAAAACAAAAAGAAGATTTGCTCTTACCGTAGATCTTAGCCACCTTAGCATACGATTTTTCTTCTTTTCTGATCCAGTTGAGAACTTTCACCTTTTCACTTTAAGGAAGCACTTTACAGCTTCTCTTTGGTGTATCTGAAGTGCCAGCATCACTGCTCTTGTGCTTTGGGGCCATTATTAAGTAAAATAAAGGTCACTTGAACACAAGGACTGCGATACCGATACCTTGACAGTCGATCTGATAACTGAGACGGTTACTAAGTGACTAACAGGTGGGAAAGGCTGGACAAAGGATGATTTAGGACCCGGCTGGAGGGAGTGGGATGACGAGAGGTTTCATCACACTACTCAAAATGGTGAGCAAGTTAAAACTTACGAATTGTTTATTTCTGGAATTTTCCATTTAATATTTTTGGACTGCAGTTGACTGTGGGTAACAAACTGAGAAAAGTGAAACCATAGATAAGGGGGGCACTGTTGTTCGGTAATTGTCTCCAAGGATAGCACTTATGTGATTGTTTGAATTGTAAGCTGAAACAGCCATTTTTTTTCATGGGGCACCAATTTTACTTGAAAAAAAAAAAAACAACTGTAGACAAACTATAGATTTTCAGTCTTAGGCATTTGACATAAGTGTTCTTGAAAATGAATGAAGGGAACTTGTCACTTCAAGGAAAACAACTGACAGTATTTGTTGCCGGTGGTAAAGTTTGAGATTTCAAACAAAAATTTGGATTTTGGACAACTTTTATCTACTACTATGAGCCTCCCAATACTTCAAGACTTTTGTCTCTAAATGACCAATGCAGATGTCACAAAATCATCCATGGGTAAAAGATTCATTCAAAGTGCAAGATAGACCAGTGGATTTGAATGTAACAGAATTAAGCAACTGAAAATGTTCGGATTCCAGAATCTACCACATGTCAAGGTTTGGTGTAGTATCAGAGAAGAATGCCCACAACAACGGAAAAGGCTACCAGAATTCCCCTCTTTTTCCACTCCATTATCTGGGGGAGGCCAGATTTTCTTTATCTACTTCAACCAAAACAACATATTGCAGGAGACTGAATGTAGAAGCAGATACGAGGACCCAGCTGCCATCTATTAAGCCAGACATTTAAAGAGATCTGCAAAAATATAAAACATGGCTACTCTTCTCTCTTCTGTTTTGTCTTATCTTTTGCAAAAATATATTACTTTTATTAGCATGTACTGAGTTTATGGAGAAAAATCCCACGTACTGGGATGGGTGTCAGAATTCTAACTGGACACAGAATGGACCGTGGGTGGGCAACTAGCTCTGATGGGTACAGACATCTTCTCTTGGAGAACCTGTCTTCTCCTGTGGGCCCCTCCATGCCAATGCCTCCTAAGTTGGTTTAAACCACCAGCTTCTCTCCTGATCAGTAATTCCAACTGCCTGGTCCAGTTTCACCTTTAAACCACAGGTCCCAAACCCAACCAACCAAGACAAGCTTCTCTTTGTAGTTCAATAACCCTTCAGTTCCTTGGCCATCCAGATTGGAAATAGCAGCCCACTTTCTCTCTGTCCCCCGCATCCAATGCCATGCTTCTTCCCTGGCAATGTCCTCCCAGGGAAGTCAGCTCTGGTCCCGACTCTCCCACTGCCCCATCCCAGATCCCCATGCCACCTCTCTGCCTCTAGCCTCTCTCCACTCCACACTGGGCCAGATCAGTCTAGGACGCCCTAGACATCTGTTCATGGTGCTTCCTGATGTTCCTGTTCCCCATGATCTGGCACAGTCCACCCTTCCGGCCTCTTATCCCATTCCAGATTCTGATCCTCCACATCTTCAAACTCCCTAGGGACACAGGCTCACATGTGTGCACACGCCTGTGCACACATGTATGCACATGAGCCCCACATACCTGCTCTGCTCTCGCCTGGGTGGACCACTCACCATCCCCATTCTGGGGACACTTCCTATAACTTCCTTGCCTTTGTATCTTTACCCATGTTGTGCCCACTGCCAGGATGCCTTTCCTGCTCAAGTCCTAGTTCAGATATTTTGGTTGCGAATGTTAAAAAGAAACAACAGGCCCCAAGTGGAGTCACTTATGCTAAGCTCCATCAAGACTTAATAACTAACCTGATTGCAGTTTCAGCCTCTCCCAGGAGTAAAATTTTAAGCCAACTAGTCTGGGAATTCCTGATCAACACTAGTGAGGTAATCTGAGGGAAGGTGGTCTTGCCTTTGCACAGGGCACTGGCCCCATGCCACCCCTTCATTCATCCTCAGGACCTGCTGCCCTGCGGGAGCTGAGTTTTCAAGCCCTGCTGGCTCCACCTGATTCTCTTACAGAGGATGCTGAGGCCCAGAGACCTCTGCCGGTGTCAGCTGCCATGCCCGTGGGGGCCGGGCCCAGGACCCCTGACCCCTGGCAGAGCGCTGCCAGCCCCAGGGTTTTCCCTCCCACCCCGGGGCTTGCTGGTGGCTGGGCCTCTCTGCCTCAGGAACATGGCCCCTTTCCCCTCTTCCCAGCTGGCTCAGGACAAAGTCCAGTACATAACATGCTGCCTATCGATTGGAGGTCGCTCGGGCCGGGGCTGATCGATGGCCACAGACAGCGGGGCAGACGGGTAATGAAGTGCCAGCTCTTTGGCGGGGGCGTGGCTGGCCCTGGGCTTTAATCCCCTCGCCTCCTTGACAAGGCTCCAGCTCTGGTGACAGGAGGGAAGACCGATGAGGCTCTGAGGCCAGGGTGGGGGGTGGAGCTGTGGGTGGGAGGGGGTGGGGCGCATGGACTTGGTGAAGCTCCCTGGGAGCTCGAGCCCCCTTCACGCCCGTGGGCCCCCTCCCCAGGCACGCTTCCCTTAGCGACGTCCCAGAGGAACTCTCACTCCCCATCCCCACCCCTGCCCACCCTACATGGCATATTCCATACCATGTACCTGTCCTGTGGGCCTGAGGCTGTCTGCATCTCTAAAACGACGCTGCTTTGAAGGCAGGAAAGGACACAGGAAACAGTACGTGCCAGCTCAGTGTCATCTTATTTGGTTTTCATAGCAGTCAGGCTTGATAAATATTATGCCCATTCTACAGATAAGGAAACAGGCTCACAGAGATGTTTAACAATTAGAGCTGCTCCATCATGGACCGGACTGGACCAGGCAGCCTCATAATGTGAGTTCTCCGTCACTTCGGGCATTCAAGCAGAGGCCGGAGGACTAGCTGTTGAGGGGCTATGGAGGAATTCCTGCACAAGGTGGGTTTTGGTCTACGTAGCCCTAGGATCCTTCCCAACTTTGAGGGAAGCAAGGAATGAACTAGATTTGGGGGGCAGGGCCCTGGCCCCAAGAGGAGGGATCGCTAAGTGAGACGTGGCTGCAAAGTCCGTGGCTTACAAACCACGTCTGCAGACCCCTGGGGCACTCTGGAGGCCCTGCAGATTCCACAAATGTTTGACTCAAGTTCATTTACAATACCGTTTTTTATGATAGGACATTATTTCAAAACAAATATAGGCTGGCAATTATGTTACACAACTTTTAACCCATGCGAAATCACCAGAAAGGTTGCTTTGAGTGGATCTGTATTTAACTGAAGAGCATTGCAAGGAGAGATAATAAAGAAACAGAACCCTCTTTTAACTTGCAATTACTTATCTGTATGAATAAGTAATAATGTACAACAGAAGCAAGATGTGGAAACAAGTTGGAGGCTGAGGACGGAAACCATCACTGTATATCCCTTATTTTTATCTTATGTTCAACCAAACAGCCTTGTTCTCATCTAATCTTACTGTAATTGTTCTCTGTTATTACAATCAGAATATGGCATCCGTGTGAGCGTATCAAGTGCATTTGTACTAACAAAATCTGACTTTTATCTGTTTTGCAACATGGTGATTCTACTTAGATTTCATTTGAGAAAAGAGCTCGGCTTTGAAAATCCTGGCATGTCACCATAGCCAAGTGACCAGGCTGCACCCTTTCCAAGCAAGGTGGGGTGAGGTGGGTGGGATTTGAGTTTATAGCCCGTGCCTCTCCTTCCACACAGGCTGCAGCCTCGGCGAGCCTGGCCCTTGGCACCCATGGTGGACCCCTGACTCTGAGCCCCAAGCCCATGGCCAGCGGCCGGGGAGGAGCTTGATGGGTACACTGTGTGGGCAGGGATGAACAGGGGGCCACTGAATGAACAACCTTTCCTAGGAGGGAGGGCTAGGACAGAGGCAGTGGTGGTGGAGGAAGCTCGGTCACCCACAGAGAAGGCTGTGTGCTGCTTCCTGACATAGGGAGCACGTGTAAGCAAAAGAGATGCGGGAGCAGAAACCACCGGAGGGCTTGTGAAGGATGACGAGAGTTTGAGTTGGTGAAGGAAGAACAGCACCCTAAGTTAAGAGACTGCATGGGCAAAGGCGAAGACCTCAGACTGAGCAGAGAACATCAGGAAAGGGTGTCTAGGCTGGTGTGGCTGGCCTGGAGGAGCCCGTGGGGTCGGGAAGGAGAAGCAGAGGGACAGCGGGCCACGAGGGAGCCAGTGCTTTGCCAGGTGATGGGGAGGTTGAGGGGGCTGAGACCAGGGTGCCCACCCAGGTGGCGCAGGAGGTGGGGGATGCCAGGGTCCAGAGGGATTGACAGAAATGTGTTTCCTCTGCCCCCCTTGCCTCCTCTAACATGCCATACTTTCATCTGGGCTCACCCTGCCCACCTCCCCACTTCTAATCTCACTTAGTACGGCAATTAAATTTTAAAGGCCCATCAGCCTGGTCCCTCGCAGGCCAGGTTCTTCCCAGATAGAATTATTTGATAGACTGGATGGCAACTCTGCAGGCTCCAGCTGGGGCTGCAGACCCACTGAGGCAGAAAATTAATAAACACGGCGGCTGCCCCCACCACCCTCTGGTGGCTGTGCCTGGACTGTCTGCTCTCTCTCCCCTGCCATGGAGGGGCTGGCAGGGACACTTTTCCAGGCAGAGGGCACGGGGGTTTGTGGGAGGAGGGACAGGAAAGCCTCAGGAACTTGGCAGATCATCTTGGGGTATTGGGGCCGCTCTGGAAGCCCCATCTGCCACTTTTTAGCTGAGCGGCATGGGACAGGTTACTTAACCTCTCTGGCCTCAGTCCACTCATCCGTGTAATGGGGTCATGGCAAGGCTCATGGAGGTGATGTATGTAAAACATTCGGCACGATAACCAGCCCATGGCAGGAACTCAATAGACAAAAGTTTTTCCCGTTCCCTCAAATAATCACCACTGCTGTGCTGAGCTCTGGCCACCTGGCTGGGGGAAGGGGTGAGTGGGTAGTGATAACCACACTTGTAACCAGGTGGTTCCTGACTTACCTGGCCTAAGGGCTCACAGGTCTGTGGGCGGACTGGAATTTGGGGCTGCGGCATCAGGAAAAAAGGCCCCCGCATCCAGCAGTATGGGTGGGAATCTCACTCTCATAGTATATCTTTGGGTAGGTCACTTAAGCCTCTTGGGCCTCAGTTTCCTCACCTGTGAAGTGGGCACAGGCACCAACTTCACGTAGTATTATTGTGAGACTTGGTGAGTTGACAAGGCTGAGCACCTGGCATAGCAGTAGGAGCCCTGGTGATTCTGTCAGTCCTCATGTGGGGAACGCCCCAGGGAGAGCAGCAGCTTGGAAAGGGTGGTGGGGGACCAGGAGAGGGGGAGGCACACTGCCGAGGAAATGTGGAGTGTGATTCTGGTGGACAAGGGCCTGGCCTGAGTCCCAGGCTTGTGTCTGGGGGCAGTGGCTCACCCCCTGCCTCCCTCCCCACCTTATTCTACATCCAACCTCCCTCCTTGGTGGGTGGTGGGTGAGGTGTGAAGATGGGGAGGTGGGAATCTGTGGGAGCGGGAGTCCTGACCTGGGATCCTCGTATTCATCTAACAAATATGGATTGAGCACCTCCTGTGTGTCAGGCACTGCTCTGGGTGCTGGGAACACAGCAGTGACCACAGCTCCTCATGGGGCTGATGTTAAACAAAGGCTTAAGTGATGGTCAGCACCATGGACAGCGAGGGGGGGGACACTTTGTGCAGTGGCAGGAGGAGGGCAACTTTTCACGTTGGGGCCATTAGGGACGGCCTCTCTGGGAAGGTGACATTTGAGCAGAGCCCTGAAGCAGGCGAGGGAGCCTTGTGGATATCTGGGGGAAGAGCATCCAGCAGAGGGAACAGCCAGCGCCAAAGCCTGAGGTTGGTCTGTTTGAGCAGGAAAGAGACTGAGGAAGTGGGAGTGCAGTGCTTGAGGGGAGATGGCGGGGGGGGAGCCGAGGTCAGGGGGGTACTAGGGTGCAGGTCTTGTGTGCACTGTTTCACTCAGAAGAAATGGGGAACAGGGGAGGGTTCTGAGCAGGAGAGGGACAGGATCTGACAAGGTTTCAACAGGTTTCTGTGGCTTCTGAGGGGAAATTGAGTGGAGAGGGCAGACCAAGAAGCCAGGGACCAGTGAGGAAGCTACCTGGGCTGTCCAGGTGGGAGGTGATGGGGCCTGGATGAGGGTGGGGACAGTGGAGGTAAGAGAAGGGCTGGGATTCTGGATTTTTTTTTTTTAATTGAGATATAGTTGATGTACAACTTGATATGTTTTGAGAGTAGAACCGACTGGAAGCACAGACCCAGGGTTGAGTCAGGGGTGGGCTGTGTTCCTCAGGCCTCCCACCCCACTGTCCACCTCCCTCAGCACCTCGACTCTTAGTTGGATGACTGGCCCCTCTGCCCCTTCCAGGAACCTTCAGGGGCCTTCTGGAGGCAGCCTGTGGTCTGGGAGAACCTTCCACCGGGGCCTTTCCCTTCTGTTCATCACCCACGATCCTGCAGTGAGGGGTAGTGAAGGCTCTTTAAGGCTGAGGCGGGGTAAGGGAGGAGGGGCGGCCTTGGGGGACAGTGTCCCTACTGGGGCCCCACAGTCTCCTCACCCCCAGCCTTCAGTGGGGCACCCCGATCCTGACTATCCACAGTCTGGACGCCACCCTAGGCCCCGCATCCCAGCCTGGCTCCCGGACCCCTCCCCCCCCTCCCCCGCCCGCTACAGGTTGGGAGGGAGGCGGAGGCCGCGGGGCGCAGGCCCAGGAGGGACTATCGCACCGCCAGCCCTGAAAGCCAGCAAATTGCCTGGTGCGCTCAAACCTGCCATTTCCCGTGCTCTCCGGTGCCCCGACAATTATGTGGAGAGAAATCAGCCTTGTTTTCCTTTTTCCTCACAAAGGAAGAAATGAAAAGGTTTCCAAATTGCTTTCAAAGAGGGGGCTCGGCCCTGTGCTTCCCCCGGGCGCCTATCCGAAGCTGCCCCCACGTGGGCTCTGCGCCAAGAGGGGAGTGCGGAGACGGGGCAGTGCCTCCCAGACAGAGGTCCCAAGACCACCCGAGGCCTCTGGGGTCTGGCAGAAATACAGATTCCCCACGTCTAACCTCCTGGGTTAGATGCTCTATATCCGCATTCCTCAGTATCTCTCCACCTATCACCCCCAACCCCCAACCCGCCGGTTTTTGAAGATCCCTGGTGAGGGGTACGTTCTGAGGTTTACTTTGCAATGTACATTTTAAACTCATAGTCCTTGGGGACCTTGACAAGTTCAGAGGTGATTGGGGCAGAGGAGGGGAGAGGTGAACCGGGTAGGCTGGGGGAGAAGCCGCCCACCAGTTTGGGGGTGCTGGAGAAGAGGTTAGAGTGTGCCTCTTCACACACTCCCTTCCTGCAACTCACAAATGCTGGCTGCAGAGAAGCGGAAGGAAGCGTCCAGGCAAGGGGACCCAGCATGGGCAAAGGCCCTGAGGTAAGAGAGAGCCTGCATCTTCAAAGAACTGAGGAAAGGCTAATGTGCCTGGGATGCAGAGTGAAGGGTTGCAGGTGGGAGAGGAGGCTGGCTGATGGGCTGGAGACCCTGCCTTTGAGGAGTTTGGCTTTTGTCCAAGACCACTGGGAAGCCATGAAAGATTTTCAGCCGGAGAATGACAGGGTCAAATTAAAACATTAAAAAGAAAGTTAATGTATGGTAAAAAATGGACTTTGGGGCGGGTTGTACTGTTCTATGAGTTTTCATACATATTAAATTTCTGTACGATCACAATCAGGATTCTGAACAATTCCATCGGCTCCAAACTCCCTTGTGTTGACCCTTTGTAGTCACCCCATCTTCTGCAACCACTGATCTGTCCCCCCTACAACCCCTGATCTGTTCTCCATTGCTGTAGTTTTGCCTTCTCCAGAATGTCATATGAATGGAATCTTACATATATAACCTTTTGAGACTGGCTTCTGTCACTCAGCATAATGCCTTTGAAATTTACCCAAGTTGTTGAATCAATAGTCTCTTTTTATTGCTGAGTAGTATTCTATTGAATAAATATGTTGTTTTAGTTCTAGTGTTTGGAGACTTACCAGTTACCTTGTTCATTGTTAACTTTTAATTTAATTCCATTATGGTCAGGGAACATACTTTGTATATCTTCAATTTTTAAAATTTGTTAAGATCTATTTTATGACTCAGGATATGGTCTATATTGGTGGATGTTCTATGTGCACTTGAAAAGAATGTGTATTCTGTTGTTTATGGGTAGAGTGTTCTATAGATGCTAATTAGACCCAGTTTGTTAAGGTTGTTGTTCAGTTCTATATCCTTACTGATCTACTTTTTCCATCAACTGCTGAAAGAAGAGTGTTGAAATCAACTATGATTGTAGAACTTATCTATTTCTCTGTTCACTTCTATCAGTTTTTGCTTCATGCATTTTGAAGCTCTGTTGCTAAGTACATACACTTTTAGGGGTGTTACCTTCTTGGTGAATTGACCCTTTTATCATTATAAAATGTCCCTCTTTATCCATGGTAATTTTACTTACTCTGAAATCTACCTTGTCTGATATTAAAATAGCCACTCCAGCTTTCTTTTGATTACTGTTTGCAAGGTATATCTTTTCCCAACCTTTTACTATTACGTTATAAAGTGGATTTCTTTGTAGACAACATATTATTGTCTTGTTAGTTTTTTTATTCATTAAATAACTCTGATTTTTAATTGGTAAGTTTAGATCATTTATATTTAATGTAATTATTGATATGCTTGGATTAGAATTTCCATTTTATGATTTGATTTCCATTTGTAACCTCTGTTATCAGGTCCCCTGTTTCCCCCTTTCTTTTTTCTTTTGGGTTATTTGACTATTTTTCTGTATTATGGGGGTATTTTAAATTTATTTTTTATTGACGTATAGTTGAATTACAGTGTTTTTTGTTTTACTTTAGGAAGGCTGAGTAGATTCTAAACTATTTTCCTAAGTTTTCACAAGAGCTTCTTGAGACATTACAGACTGCCTCCTAAGTCTATCAAAGAATCTGTCTAGATCCTCATTTTTTAGACTTCTCAGAGAAGCACAAGCTACCACTTGAAAACACACCATTTTATTTTACTGTCTGCATGCCTTTGAGGAACTGGGTCCACCTGGATTTCCCTGAGCTGGGAGGAAGGTGCTCTACTTAAAAAGCTATGTGAACTTCCTCCAGACTTTGGTATTCCATTTTGCAGATGTTGACTTCAGTACATCGTGAAGATTTTCCACAAGAACCTTTGCCCTGGGAATTAGGGATCTAATGTCTGCTCTGTCCTTGGATTTCTGGGGTCCCTATAGAAGTTTCTGAATCCATTGCCATTCTTACAGAATCATACTAAGTTGACCACATTTCCTCTAGTCCAGTGATGATAAATCTTCTCCTCTCAGAGATATGAAGTTAGGAACTTTTTTATTTTTATAGAAGTACAGTAAAAACTAGTATATTCAGCATTCTCTCAACAGAAACACCATTAGTCAGCACTTCTTCAGTCTATCACACTATAAGTTAATTGAATCAGAGCCAAAAGAGCCCTTAGAGATAGATCATTTAGTCTAGCTCCTTGTTTTATAGACAAGGAAACTGCAGTGGAGAGAAGTGATTTGCCTCAATCCAACAACAAGGCATGAGTGAGACTGGACCAGACCTCCGTGTCCCTGGCACTCAGCCCTTTGTGCTTTCCAGATCCTAGGTTAATGTTTATGCGCCTCTAAGATGCTTTATACAGGTAACCCTGACACATCCTATGGTTTCAAAATGCTGAATTCAGTCTTAGTGCTGCTTAGATTGTTATATTATAATCCTTGCTAATAGAGATGCCACAAGTGTGATCTATATTTCCTATGATAACTTGGCTCATTGGAATATTTGGTTAAATGGAACATTTCATTTTCTAGGCACGCCTGGTACACAATAGGCATTTAATATAATATTAACTGATTTAAGTTGATGCTAGTAACCGAATTTTCTGTACTTTTAATTTTTTTTAACTGAGGAGTGTTTTTTCCTCTAGCTTTTGATTTGTTTTATTTTATTGAAGTATAGTTGATTTACAATGTTGTGTTAATTTCTTCTGTACAGCAAAGTGATTCAGTTATACATATATATATATATACATTCTTTTCTAATATTCTTTTCCATTAGAGTGTATCACAGGATATTGAACATAATTCCCTGTGCTATACAGTAAGACCTTGTTGTTTATCCACTCTCTATATAATTGTTTGCATCTGCTAATCCCAAACTCCCACTCCATCCCTCCCTATACTTTTAAGTTTTTAATATTTATTTATTTTTTTCCTGAAAAAGAAAAAATTTATTTTATTTGTTATTTTTAAAAAACTGAGATATAATTGACATATAACATCATATTAGTTTCAGGTGTACAACATATTGATTTGATATTTGTATCTATTGCAAAATGATCACCTAGGGGACTTGCCTGGTGGTGCAGTGGTTAAGAATCCGCCTGCCAATGCAGGGGACACAGGTCCGATCCCTAGTCCTGGAAGATCCCACATGCTGCAGAGCAACTAAGCTCGTGCGCCACAACTAGTGAGCCTGTGCTCTAGAGCCCGTGGGCCACAACTACTGAGCCCGTGTGCCACAACTACTGAAGCCCGCGAGCCTAGAGCCCATGCTCCGCAACAAGAGAAGCCACCGCAATGAGAAGCCTGCGCACCGCAACGAAAAGTAGACCCTGCTCGCCGCAACTAGAGAAAGCCCGCGTGCAGCAACAAAGACCCAATGCAGCCAAAAATAAATAAATAAAAATAAATTAATTAAAAAAAATGATCACCTATAATAAGTCTAGTTAACATCCATCACCACCATATTTCCAAATTTTTTTTCTTGTGATGAGAACTTTTAAGATCTACTCTCTTGGCAGCTTTCAAATATACAATACAGTATTATTAACTATAGTCATTGTGTTATACATTTCATGTATTTTTGTTAAGAGGTGAATCTAGTGATTACAATATACATACTTCCCTTCACTGTCTACTTAGCAAAGTTTGTTTGAACAAGATCATCAGGCCACAGTGTGGAGATGCAGGGAGATCAGTTAGGATTAGGATTGCTAGTTTTTGCAAATAAAAATACAAGACTATCCTTGAAATAGTTCAAGGATTTCATGGAATTTTAACTAGAAAAGGACATTAAAAAAATACAGGCTGTTGAGTTACCCTTGAATTTCAAATAAATAATAAATAATTATTTAGTATATCTCATGTAATATTTGGGATAGGCTTATATTTTTAAAAATCATTGTTTATCTGAAATGCAAATTTAATTGGGCATTCTGTATTTGATCCAGTAATCCTAGTTCAAATCCAATTTTGAGTGCCCAGGACTAGCTTGGTGGTGATGAGATGAGTACAAGCAGACTAATCTAGAAAAGGCTTAGGAGGCAAAATCTAGAGGACTCGCGATAGATTGGACATGGGGGTGAGGGATAAGAACAAGGATGACCCCATGCTGGTGTGGGACCTGTGCCCTCATTGGATGGAGACTGGTACCCGCACTGAGATGGGGAACCCAGGAGAAGGAGCAGGTTGAGGCTGTGGTGGGATGTTTGGATGTACTGATTTTGTGTCTTTGACCCATCCAAGTAGAGGTGAAAGGCAGGTGGTTGGATATCTGGGTGTGTGCTTGGGGAAGAGGTCTGGGTTGGACACACAGATGCAGATGCTGGGGGCTCTGGCAGACCTCCAGAAAGAGAGCACGCCTTGCGGGGACAGGAGGACCCAGGGCTCTGCCTGAGGAGTCCCTGCATGTTGAGGAGGAGGACCTGGCAGGGGAGTCTGAGAAGAGGCATCCCTGAGAGGGTGGGTGGGGGGAAACCAGAGAGAGTGTGTCTCGAGGTGTAGGGAGTGGGCAGTGGTGCCAGACGCACCAGCACCAGCGAGGTGGAGCCAGATGAGTCCCAGAAGCCAGAAGGGATGTGAGGTTGAAGGATGTTTCATCTTTCCTTCTGCTGGGAGAGACTTGAGCCTGTTTCAGTGTAAACGATCCAGAAGAGAGGGAATATGTGCACGTGGTGGAGAGAGCGGTGGCTGGATTGGGGAGGATTCTCCAGGAGGTGGGGGTGGGAGTACAGGTGTGACCTGGGCGGAGAGGAGGGACCCCTCTCTCATTGTGTAACAACAGGGACTGGATTAATTTGGGTTCCCTGAAAGCAGAGCCTGAGAAAAGACTTGGTGCAAGTTAAACTCCACGTTTAACTTGGAGACAAGTTTATTTGGGAGGCGATCCCAGGAAATACGAATGAGGGAGTAGAAGGAACAAGAGGAAGAAGGAAGAAAAGCTAACGTGGGGCCAGTGTTATTGAGCTAGTTGCCACTCCGGGCAGCTGGAGGTCAGTCCTGCGGGGACCCTCCAAGGAGCCTGCACGGTGCCCCTCAGCATCATCTGTCAGAAGGACGTGTATCTGCCTGCTCCCACCTTCCATGATGAGGCTGCCCCTGGGGCTATTGACCCCCAGCGCTTTGGTCTGCTGGGCTGCAGGCTGCCTGAGTCCCACCCTTGTCCCACCGCATCCCCAGCACAGAGAGTGGATGAGCCCCGAGGTGGGATGCTTCAGTGTGGAGCACTGCGTACACAGCTGCACCTGGAATCCCAGGAGGGCCGACGGGATGTGGATTATTACAGGGATGGGGTGGGTGGAGAAGAGGCAGGGAAGTGTGGAGGTCCATGGGGGGGTTCCCCTCTTTTGGCTTCTTTGGTTTGGGGGTAGGAGGAGTGAAGGGCTGTGTTGAAGGTGGAAGGAGGTGGCGGAGAGGTCAAGGGGCAGAGGGTAGAGGGCATGGAAGGATGGACCTGTTCATTGTAGGAGTGGGAGGGGCCAGAGCAGGTGGTTTCGAGGGTACCGTGAGGCTGGGCAGGGCTTCCACTGCAGTCTTTGCGGGCCCCCAGGATCTGGCCCTGGTTCCTCCCTGACCTCATCTCCTTCTATCCGCCCCCTCACTCACCCTGTTCCAGCCTCACTGGTGTCCTCACTGTCCCTGGGACCCACTAAGCGTTCCTGCCTTTGCCCTCACTATTTCTTCTATTTGGAACTTCACCCCCACCTCCCGGGCCCCAGCAGGGCTCCCTCCTGCTTCCTCCAGGCTCTGCTCAATGTCCCCTTATCAAAGGGGCCCTGCTGATGATCCCATCTAAGATCTAAGGCAACATCACCGTCACTCTCTTTCTCCTGACCTGCTTCATAGCATATATCACCGTTGGACATTATCACACGTTCTTATTAGTTAACATGCTTGTCATCCCCTCCTTCTGCCCACTGCAATCCCTGAGGCCAGGGTTTGTGTCTGGTTGGGTCCCGGCTGCATGAAAGGTGCCTGCTCAGTGCCTGGCACAGAGTAAGCGCCCAGCATGTGCTGCTGAACGAATAAGCCATAAGACTGAGGTCCAGAGAGGGGAAGTGACTTTGGTGCCCCAGGGGTCAGTGCACCCCCTGCTGCACCAGGAGGCTTTGTGCTGGATGCTGAGGAGACCAGGAGGCAGACAAGTGGGCAATCAGAGCCACCGCTCTGAGAGACGCCCTCGAGGCTGTGGGCACAGGGGGAGGCTTCGTGGAGGAGGTGGCACCTGAGTTCTAAAGATGACAGGGGTTAACTGGATGAAGAACGGGGGAAAGAGCATTCCAGCAGCAGAAACAGTGTGTGCAGAAACACAGAGCATGAAACAGCCTGTTTCTGGGAATGAAAAGAATCGGTGGTGAGGCCGAGGGTGGGGAGTGAGAGGGGCAGGGAAGGCATGGCTTGGCGTGATTTCTAGATACATAGGCAGAGGCTGGATCAGGAAGTGTTCTGTGCACTGGGCCACAGAAGCTTGGAATTTATAACTTAAGCTGCAGGGAGCCCCTGAAGTGTTATAAGCAGGTGAGAGACATGATCGGATTTGTAATTTAGAAAGATCTTGGTGGCTGCCGTGCAGAGGAGGGAGAGGGTCGGAGCTATTACAGTCAGTCATCCAGGCTGAGGTGGGAATCTGAGCCCAGGAGGTGGCCGTGGGAAGAGGTGCTTGGGAGACTCTGCGGTGGGCGAGTGGGGGAGGTGTCCATGTGTTCAAGTCTGAGGGCGGCACCTGCTGGAACCAGGGGAGGGATGTACATGTGCTCCGGTCTGTGCTGGGGAGAACAGGAAGCTCTGTCCAGGCAGCCTGGGTGAAGAGCAGGCCTGGCTACTCAATCAGCGGGACCCAGTGGGCCCCCTTGTTGAAAAATCGTTAAGAATTTCAAGAAGGCAAGAGCAGAGTGGTAAATGAAGCGTGGGAACCTGTGTGACTGTACAGGGGACACACCCGTGAAGCCAGCCTGGGAAGGGGAAGCTTTGGCTCACAGAATCCAGCAGATGACTCAAAGTCCAAGAGGTCCGGGGTTCTACCTGGCCTGGAGACAGCTGGCATCAAGAAATGGAAATGCTCATGGGACCCTCAGCCACCAGTTTTTACCAAGGAGAAAGGTATGGAACTTCACAGCAGAAATAGGGAAATGGCTCTTAGATGGTTTGGAGGTGAGATTGAGATGCACAGAGCTTGGTCTTATGCTGCCCTGGGCACCTGAAAGGACATCCCATTTGCAGCCTGTTCATGCTGGAATCCTCTCTGCAGCAGGCATAGCTTTGGCCCTCTGAGCCAAGACTGTGCTGAAGAAGACGGGTGGGTGTCTCCCCTCTCCCCCCCGCTACCATCCAGACCATGCAGACGGCAGCCCCTCCCCACCACCCAGCTGGTGTGCCAGAGGCGAACGTGGTACCCCATCCTCCAGAGGCTCCAGATCCTTCCAGGCCTTCACATTCACCCTGGCTCCATACAGGCTCCTCCGTGCCTGCTTTTCAGCCCCTGCCTTCTGCTGAAGACACCTACTCTTCACCATCTGAGTGTCAGAAAAGCCAACTCAAAGGGGCTTAGGCAATATGAGTTTTTATTATTTCTCTTTATTTAACACCAATATTTCCAGGCATTTGTGCAGGCATATCTTTAAGAGCCTTACAAATAATAACTCACTTTTATCCTCATAACTGCCTATGAGGTAGGTGTTATTATTGATTTTTTTGCAAATGAGGAGGCAGAAGCAGCTTGCTCAAGGTCACAAGCTTGCTTAACAAAATGCCAAGAGCTTGGGTAGATACAGTACATTATCCTGGACCTCATTTCTGCTCATCATTCCACTCAGCTATTCTCAGAGTGTCAGCCAGGTTTTCGCTCATGATCACAAAATGGCTGCCACATCACATACTCACACCACAGTATCCAAAAGCAGGTAACGAGGGCTCCTCTCCTAGCATATGGTTCTCTTTTTATCAGGGAGTAAAATCTTTCCCAGAATCTTTCCTGAAAACTTCTTTTTTTTTTTTTTTAATTTTTATTTATTATTTATTTATTATGTTTATTTTTGGCTGTGTTGGGTCTTCGTTTCTGTGTGAGGGCTTTCTCCAGTTGCGGCAAGTGGGGGCCACTCTTCATCGCGGTGCGCGGGCCTCTCACTATCGTGGCCTCTCTTGTTGCGGAGCAGAGGCTCCAGACGCTCAGGCTCAGTAGTTGTGGCTCACGGGCCCAGTTGCTCCGTGGCATGTGGGATCTTCCCAGACCAGGGCTCGAACCCGTGTCCCCTGCATTGGCAGGCAGATTCTCAACCACTGCGCCACCAGGGAAGCCCTGAAAACTTCTTTTTATGACTTATTGGCCAAAATTGGGCCACGGGCCCACCTTTAACCCAATCACTGGCAAAAGGGAGCAACGGACTTGGCATGATTGGCTTTGGCAATGGTGGGCGGCCCTGGGGGAGGAGGCTTCTTTCCTGAGCCCCCACATGGGAAGATGGGGGCATGTCTGTTGGGTGGGTGTCTGTCACAGCTCACCTTCTCAAAGGGTCAAACCCTTTTGTTTCCAACATTTTTGAAACCATCGAGGGAAACCCAAACAAGTGTTTAACAGCGTCAAAAATGGCTTCTTCCCAGTCATGAATGACTATGGCATATCTGGGGGAAATTAAATCAGAGTGGTTGGCTGCAGCAGCAGGTTTTTCAGTGAGGAAAGAGCAGATAAATAGTTGGGAAGGGAGGCTGCGGGAGATTAGGGAGGGCTCTGCCTGGGAGCACAAGGCGTCTGGGACTTCGTTTTGGGCAACGGGGAGCCAATGAGTGATTCCGAGTATGGGAGGTAAGGTGTGGTGGAGAGGACACCTTGGAGAGGGAGCCGGGCCGTGGTGGTCCACAGTCTGAGCAGTAGAAATGGAGGAGAGGGAGCCGTCTCAACTCTTCAGTCTCCCCCACTCCAGGTTACGGTCATGCTCCCATCCCGCCTCCCCACCCAAAGAAAAGCTTTTCCTCAACCCCACTTCCTATCCCCACCCCTTCCCTCCCCTTCCCCTCCAGACACCTGGAAAGAGCTCCCCAAGTATACTTCCTCGACTCCCACCCGCTCCTCAATTCCTCACAATGTGGCTTCTGACCCCACCTTGTACTGACAGTGATCTCAGGGAGCCCACCAAGAAGCTCAGTGAATAAGGGAGCCCTCGAGGAAATCGAGATGAAGATAAAATTCCATTTCCGTATGTGCGTCAGAAGGATGCTGCGGGCTGCTGGTAGCCTCCTAGAAGGACGGGAGGGTTTGTCCCAGGGCATTCCAACCCCAAGGACATCCGACACCCTCTCACCCCATCTGACCCTGCAGTGCTCTCCGTGACACTGCTGCCATCACTGAGGGACAGTTCTGCCCCTGTCCCTTCCTACGTCTCACACCTTTCCTTGGGCTGATTTTCCTCTGTCCACCCCTTAAATGTCAGGGTTCCCCAGTGTTCACCCTGAGACCCCCTTCTCCTCTCTGTCTACATCCTCCTACCCATCTCCCCCGTGGCTGGAATTCCCACCTCTGGGCCAGCATGTCCCAGTCTTCCTCCTGTGCTCCAGACTCCAGTCTGCACCTGCCTATGGATGCCTCTACCTGGACGTCCCCCAAGACCTCAAACCAACGAACCAATTTGGAATCATCACCTCCCTCCTTGTTCCTGCTCTTCCCCTTTCTTTCTTATCTCCACCAGTGGCTTGTTTCTTCTACCAGCCACGTGAGCCAGGAGATTGGGGGCATTTTTTAATCCCTCTCCCATCTACACCCAAATAGACTGATGAGCCTAGTGAACTCCTCAGAATTGTCTTTCAAATCTATTCTCAGATCCCCAGCCTGCTGCCACCGCCCTGCTTCAAGCCTTTATCCATCTTTTGCCTTGACCACTCCTGAAGCCTCCCTGCTAGCCTCTATTTCCAGCCATCCAGGTGTTAATCTAGTCCTTGGAAGGGCCTGAAAGAATGATGCCCACACCACACTGCAGAACTGGCCCGCCAGGGGAGCTGCTGCCTCTGCTCCATCGTGAAGGTGGGGAATCCCAAGGCCACCATTAGAGCCGTTAGTTAATAACACAGCCTGAGTCCTAGGGCTGAGACCAGGGCTCAGGAAGCCAGGATGAGGATGCCACTGTCTCCACTGCTGTGGTCTCTCCAGGAAGCTGGATGCTGGACCACTGATGCAGAACTACTCAATGTCTTCTCTCCCTGCTTGCCAGTGGAGGACGGACAAGGAGGAAGATGGCCTCACCTCACTGTATTTTCCAGATCATGGGCAACGGCTTCCACCTGGCAGAACCTAATTCATATTCCAAAACTCAGCTGCAAGCAAGTCTGGAAATATAGCGTCAGCTTGACAGGCCCTGCAGTACTTGGTGGGCATGCAGGACGGGAGAGAGAAAGGACGCTGAGGGCCAGTCCCTTGCTCTGTTCTAACCCACTCTCCTTTTTGCACCCAAGGAACATTCTGAAATTCAGGTCAGATAACATCACTTCCTTGTGCTAGCCCATCCCCTCCAGAGGCTCCCCGTGCTCCCAGGAGAAAGCCTGACTCTTTCTGTCCTGATAGTGTGACCACAACTATGCATGGGTCGGTAGCCATGCCCCCGTGAAGCCAGGACCTGGAATCCCCTCTCCACCTGATCAATTGCCACCAATCCTTGAGACTCAGCCCCACGTCCCCTCCCAGCCCCTCACTTCCTCTAGCCTGTCCCACGGCACCTTGAATGTACCTCAGGTGCGGCACATTCTGAATGATGGTGGGTGAGTTATGTGTCTCTACCGCCCTCCTCTGTGGGGTCCTCACACATGCGGAATGTGTCTAATTAGCCATCGTATTCACAGAACTAGTGTAGGCACACACAGTAATCATGGCAGTCGCTTATAGGATATTTACCATATGCCAAGTGCTAAGGGTTTTATATGTATTAACTCATTAGACCTTCCTAACAACCCTCTGAGGGCATGTGGTAGAGGCTGCACTGCTCCATCTTTGTCCCCTCGTTCCTCTCGGGGCACACAGCTTGACTACATCTCCTGGCCTCCCTTGCAGCCATGTGTGTCTGTGTAACCCCTTCTCACCCATGTGAACTGAGGGACGTGATTTCCAGCCAGGGCTCTCAGGAAGGCAGTCATGCTTCCCGCATGCTCCTTCCCCTCTGCCAGTGGGACATCGGCTATGGGGACCCAGCCAGGAGCACCAGGACAATGACAGAGCCCCCTGGGGCAGGGGGAGCAACAAGAGGGAAAGAGCCTGGGTCCTTGGAGTCATTGCACTGCAGGGACCCGCCTACTGGCCGGTGAGAAATACGTCGCTATTGAGTTCGAGCCATTGCATTTTGGATTTGTTAGGGCAGGTTAGCCCATCCTGACTGAGGCAGTGGAGGCAATGATTATGCCCCATGTGACTGTCCCCATCACAGAAGTGGGGAAACTAAGGCATGGGGTGTCGAGTAACCGGCCCAGGGTCACACAGCTGGTAAGTGGAGTGCTGGGGTGAACCCAGGCTCTGATGGAGCTGGAAGCAAAGACAGGGGCAGTCAGGACCTGGGGGCTGGTAGCTGACAGAATTGGAATGGGAGGCTGGGAGAAGCAAGAGGTCAGAATCAGAGCCGGAAGTTGGACCTGAGCTCTGGGGATCCCCCATGGGAAGGAGCAGGAGGAAGAAATGGGGCCTGAGAAGGAGGTGCTGGAATAATTGGCAACGAGGGGACAGGGAGGCCAGTGGAGGGGAGAGACATGTAGGGTTTGTGGTTTACAAAGAGGGGACTGTGTGGAGCCCAGGAGGACCCTGGGTGCGGCAATTAGCAGGGCAGGGGGGTCAATACAGGTCTGAATGTCACTTGCAGAACCCATGCGTTTAGTACTCCGAGGAACCTTGGTGTCATCTGGCCTGCCCCCTCCTGAGGAAGAAGCCGGCTGGGAGGGGTTAAGTGGCTTGCTCAAAATTGCAGTGTGTTTTTGTCTTTTTCTTTTTAAACTGCAGAAGATGGCTTGTGTGGCACATGCTCAGCTCCAGACTCACATCTGGAGCCCGGGAAACCCAGGGCGCCCCTGCCAGCCCGCGGCTCATCCTGGCGTCACTGTGTTATTATTTTAACTGTCGTGCTCATAGAGAAATGCTGCCAGCGTGTTAAAGACTGCGTTAATTAATTAACCAGGCACTTCATTGAGAGTCAATGGCGTAATTGTTGTTCGTGGTGGATAAATACTAATTGAATATTAAGAACATATTTGTGCAGAAGGAGCTGCTTCCAACGAGCCATGCCCTTTGTCAGCCAGATGTTTGGGCTTGTTTTGGAGGCTGATTCATTAGCTGGGAGCGCCCTGGCATTTGGGCTGTGTTGTTCTGTATCTGAGAAGGAAGGCGGGCAGCCTGTGAAGGACTGGCTCCCAGGCTGTAAGAGGTGGGGTGTTGGGGGGACCTCCACAGACAGATCTGGAAATAACAGTTGTATTAAGCAGATGACAGATATGTATTAAGCTTTTTTTTTTAAAACTGAAATATAATTGATTTACAATGTTAGTTTCAGGTGTACAGCAAAGTGATTCAGCTATATATATATATATATATATATATACATTTCACATTCTTTTCCCATATAGGTTATTACAAAATATTGAATATAGTTCCTTGTGCTATACAGTAGGTCCTTGTTGTTTATCTATTTTATATATAGTAGCGTGTATATGTTAATCCCGAACTCCTAATTTATCCTTCCCACCTATTAAGCTGTTTTTATTTTTATTTTAATTATTTTTTTAAATTAAATTTATTTATTTATTTTTGGCTGCTTTGGGTCTTCGTTGCTGCACGCGGGCTTTCTCTAGTTGCGGCGAGCGGGGGCTACTTTTCGTTGCGGTGTGCAGGCTTCTCACTGCTGTGGCTTCTCTTGTTGCAGAGCACCGGCTCTAGGCACGCGGGCTTCAGTAGTTGTGGCACGTGGGCCCTAGAGCTCAGGCTCAGTAGTTGTGGCGCACGGGCTTAGTTGCTCTGCGGCATGTGGGATTTTCCCAGACCAGGGCTCGAACTCGTGTCCCCTGCATTGGCAGGCGGATTCTTAACCACTGCACCACCAGGGAAGCCCTAAGCTGTTTTTAAATTTAAACACTCTATTCTTTTAATTTTTAATTTTTTTTGGCTGCGCGGCATGTGGGATCCTAATTCCCAACCAGGGATGGAACCCTTGCCCCCTGCACTGGAAGCACGGAGTCTTAACCACTGGACTGCCAGGGAAGTCCCCCACCTATTAAGCTTTAACTGAGGCAATTCTAGGTGTGATTTTAGGCATTGGAGAAGACCTCCTTCTCTTTCAAATCCTCCAAACGGATGGTTAAATCCTGGCCCATGAGGCAGGCAGGGTGGGGCCTGTCAACCCCATTTTACAGGTGGGGAAACTGAGGCTCTATGAAGAAAGGTGACTTTCTCGGAATCACGAAGCCACAGAATCCCAGTCTCCGAGCTTCCAGCTACAGCCATATCCCCCCTGTGGAGGGCAGCTCAGGCCCCCAGACCCCTGATGAGCCGAGGGGAGATGACTCGGGGTCCCTGAGTCTCAGAACTGACTGGGCCCCAGCAGTCAGGGCCCTCAGCAGATTTCCAGCTCTTGTGACTGGCTCATCCCTGCCAAGGCTATATGAGGCAGTGTCGCAAGGAGTGCGGGCTCTGAAGCCAGAATTCTTGGCTTCAGAGCTCAGCTCCGAATCTTGGTCAAATCTTGGGCAAATGACTGAAGCTCTCTGTGTCTCAGTTTTCCAAATGATAAAATGGAGATAATAATAGGCCTTACCTCAATAACCATGAATGGTCCATACTGTGTCTTTACATAAATTAAGAAAAGCTTCCGTCTCCCCTCCAAGAGACACAGGTATATGCCGGGTATGCTGCTTGGTTAGATCATGGACTGCTCTCTTGGCCAGATACCCTTGTTTAGTGAACAACCTTCCCAACTGTACATGGCAGCCCTGCCTAAAGGGTTGTCATGAGAGTAAAAAAGATATAACACAGTAAGCGCCTAGCATGTGTTAGAATCTTCCAGTTTTCTGACCCCACCTCCTCAAGAACTGGGCATGATTTGCTGCCACCTACGTACTGCTGGCAGCCTCCTTCAGAAAGACTGATAAGAGGATGTTGAAACATGAACCAAGAACATGACAGGAGACAGCTCCTGTCACTGCACCAAAGGCAGCAGAGGGTCAGCAGAGCTTGATAACAAAGCGTCTCCTCACAGCCCTGGCCCCGGGGCACTTGGAGAGGCTTCGGGAGGACCCCTCCCTCCACCCCGGCTCCAGCCTCTTAGTCACTGATCTTGGGGAGAGCTCACTCACAGCTGTGCAGAGCTCAGACCAGGGCCCGGAGACAAGGATTCAAGTCCAACTGCGCTCAAGTTGAACTGGGAGATGATCCCAGGAAACGCTGGGAGCGGGCTGGGGAAGGAGACAGGGAGGGAGGGCAGCGCCGTAGGCCACGGGGGCTCTGCGGACCCCTGGGAGAGGCCAGGGCTCTACACGGGGTGGGGCTGCCCCAGGGCTGCTGCTGGAGGGCGGCGCTGACTCCAGTCATCACTCCTGGGCCAGGAGGTCCCCATCCAGCAGAAGAATTGGAAGTGGAGGCCCCAGGGCCTCGGTCCTAAGGACAGTCCTTGCTGTGTGCCAGGCACTGTTGTATTAGGTCATCCCCGTGTTGCAGGTCCCTCAGGGGGAAAGCGAGGTTCAGAGAGGCTGAGTGCCTTTCCTGGCATCACAGAGCCAGTAAGCGGCAGAGTCGCGTGCTCGCTGTTCTGTGTGAGCCTCACTGTTGGAAACCTACCAGGCACGAAGGGGTCTGCAGGGGGCAGCCCTCCTTGCCTGTCGCACAGTCCCCCAGTCCCCTCCTCTGAAGGCATTTGAGTCCGTCTCCCCAGGGGGAGGGAGGTTCCTCCTCCGCCCTGATTCAGCTCCGAGGTTATGGGAGGGAGGCTCCGGCCTTCGGCAGCGGCCCAGTGCCCGTCTCCTGTTCAAACCTCAGCCCTGCCCACTGTGGTCACAGGCCATTCTTATCAGTCAGGGTCTGGGAGAACCCCTAGCAGCTCCCGTCACCCCCCAGGGACTTTCCGGGCCTGATCAGGGCACCACCAGCAGGCCAGCAGGACCTCCTTCATAGGAGGGAGACTCCAGTTTGAGGAGGGGGCAGTACCACCTGCCCTTAAGGACCACCCTGCCCCCCCCCCCCAGTTTGATGGGCAGAGCAGCATCTCTGGGAGCTCCCAGTCAGATAGGGGAGGCACAGCCCCAGACCCGGGGCAGCTCTGTCTCCTCTACCTTCTTGACAGGGTAGCAGGGATTGAAGAAACCCACGTGGACACTCAGAAATACCAGACAGAAGCTGGGAACGTGGGGCGGGGTGCTGGGGTGGGTGTGAGGGGAAAGCTTTGTGCTCTCAGTTCTGGAGGTGACGGAACCGGGTCCTGGAGACCCAGGCAGGGCCTTGCCGAGGAGGGTGAGGCCAGTGTGGCAAGAGCCAGGGACTATCTGTATCTCTCACCAAAATCTTCGTCATTGCTCTTACTTGGACCCATCTCACGAGAAGTGGGGATCTAAAGGACGTTACCATCTCCTCATGGTCCCCCAGGGCGGCCTCCAGGACCAGTGAGGCGCCCGGGCTCAGTGGGATCAGCTGACAGATTCAGGGGTGACGTCAAGGAAGGGTCCCTTTGTAGGTATCTCAGAGGTGCACAAGCCATCGCCTGACAGCCCAGGTGTGGGTCTGTGGCAGCCAAGAAAATGCTTGGGAGAGGCCAGAACTGCCCAAGGCATTGGCCCCCGAGGAGTGTTGGCTTAGGTCCCCAGCACTGCTGCCTCCCCATCTCAGACCCTATCATAGGCCCTCACCTCACCCCAGCAAAACTCTCCTGGGAAGCTGATGACATCAGAAGTGCCCCAGGAAGCCACCCACCCCCAGGGCGACAGACGGGACTATTTATATGGAGGAAGCGCAGCCCTGTCACCCTCCAGCTCCAAGTTGCCTTCTGCTTCCCCTGCTTCCCCCGCTTGGCACCAGGGCTGCTGCTGCCTATATTAGGAGCGCTCGGCAGATGGAAGGGGCGGGACCCTCCCCCACGCCCCTGGGCTCTCTGCACGTGCCAGCCTGGCCCTGAGCCATCAAGGACCTGGCCCACCTTCCCTGGACTACCTGCACCTACCTGAGACCCTATGGGGTAAGGACTCTGTGTCAGTCTGATTCTGGCGACACAAACCAGAGGGGCCCATAGAGGGTGGGTACGGAGAGGGTGGGATCATGGCTAGAAGAAAAGGAGCAAGGAAGGAGTGGAGGAAACAAAGTGTTGAGACAGGGGTGGGGGACCCAGGAGCAGGGAGGAGAGGTAAGATCTGAAAGGAAGGTGTCGAGCAGAAGGAAGAGGAGTCTGGGGTCTGAGGGGCCCCCAACCTCTACAGTGACTGTGCAAACTGGGAAAAGGCGCCCTCTGCGGGTGGATGAATTAGGAAAAGGTGTAAGTCAAGTGTGTCTGTGTGTGAAGAAAAAGACACCCTCCCTTCTTCCCAGAGGATTGGGCCCCAGGCCAAGTCACCCAGCTTGGGGAGCAGGGCATGGGCCCGAAGACGGCAGCGCCCTCATGACCTTCACAGCTGTGCCTGGCAGCCTGGCAGCCTGCTCCTGAGCCCATGGTTAGAAGAGAGGCTGAGGGGGGCAGGCCTGCCCCTGGGCCTGAGCTCCCAGCTGAGGGCTGCTCTCGGGACACCCCAGTGCTCTGCCCCCAGCAGCCGAGTTCCGACCACCTAAGAGGCAATCGTTTAACCAGGTCGGCAAGCAGACAAACAATTCTTACCATCTCCCAGCTGAGGGCTCCAGGCTCACCAGGGAGACCAGGCCCATTAGGAAACCACACAGCGTGTTGCCCCAGCCAGGCAGGAAGCCAGCAGGCCACCTGTGGCAAGTTCCAGCCTGATCTCCTCTTGGGGTGACAGCCCAGACCTCCAGCTCCCACTTCTGGCATCAGTGGTTGCTTCTCCCTCCGGGAAGCCCTGGAGGCAGGACCTGCATCCGGCTCAGCATCCCAAGCCCACCCGGGGCCCATCCTCCGTCCTCCATTGATTCATATGCCAGCAAGTGGGGTCTCTTGCCATCCTGGGTGACTGGGGGGTCCTGCAGCTTTGATTCCTGATTGTGTTCTGTGGCTTTGGCACTTGGGAGGTGTCAGAGACTGAAGTGCAATTTGCATTTTAATAAAGAAAGTTGTATTTCAGTGATTTGCATTTAAATAAGGTGCTGCTTCCTCCCTCCCTTCCTTCCCTGCTGGTGGTGGCACCTTTGGGAAAAGAAGCCTCCCCAGGCCTTTGGCTCCCCGCACAGCCTCCCCAGCCAGCTTCAGGGGGGATGATGGGAACAGCAGGGATCCTCCCCCATCCCCTTCCTCAGTCACTGTCTCTGCAGGGCTTTCCAGCACACACATGCACACGCGTGCATACAGGTGCGTGTACACGGCCTGTGCACCCACACACCTCATGCCACAGAACGCATGCACATACACACATGCACACACCATGTGTACATGCAAACACACATGCACTGGCCCATGCATGAAGACGTGCACACACGTCTAGTACACACAGGCACACACATGCATAAGCACACACATGCATAAGCGCACACAAACACCTAGCCACCAAAAGTGACACGATGCCCTCATGCCTTGTGCTCTAAACCCAGCTACCCAACCCTGGTAAACCAGCCCTCAGAAACTTACACCGGTACAGCAACACCCACGAACCATTGCATCTGATGGTCCCTGGGTCCTCTGGACCCTGGAAGGCAGGAGGGGCTGAGATGCCTGGAGGCCAGGTCTGGCAGGGGAGGGATGGCGAGTGGTGGGGCTCATGGCCCAGCATCATCCCAGGGTCCCTAGGAGTCCCCTCCTCACCCCAGCTTTGCCGCAAGCATTGTTGGCTCCCGAGGGTGCAGATGCTCTGGCAGCTTCCTTCTTCCTTTGGCTTACCGCGTGCCTCCCGGGGGGGTGCCGGCTTGCTTTTCCTGGCTAAAGCTCTGTCTCCTGCAGCAGCCACCAGCCCTGGCCTCCCTTCCAGCGCCCCAGTCCCCAAACTCACAGTTTCTTCAAGACAAGCATCCTCTCTCCTCTCCACGTGAGCTGTCCTCTGGTCCCCGCCTCCCGGCAGTGCTGCGGGAGGGGCACAGACTTTCTCATCTCCAGAACCAGGCTTGACTCCTGGTGCTGGCTCTGCTTCCTCATCCCAGCCTGGGACACCTATTCCTGGACTTGTGAGGTCTGACAAGTCCCAGAGTCAAATGCTCAGCACGTGGTCGGGGTTTCATAAATGAAGGCTGGCATCACTGCAGACCCCCGAACGCACACAGCCCCGCTCTCGGCATAGTGATGGGGCCCCAGGACAACCTCAGAACCCACGTGAGTCTAAGCGGATGCCCCCTCAGTCCAGCACAAGGGTTGTGGCGAGGAGCATACAGCCCTGTGCAGGGGCAAAGATCCGGACTCTGTGTCACCTTGTCCCTGAAAGCCTCGAATTCCCCATCTGTAAAATGGGCACAATGATGTTGGCCCACTTCCCTCCAAGGACGTTAGGGGGAGCCAATGAGCAAAAGCTTGCTCTTGTGCTGGGGAGGCTGTAAGGCAGAGCTGGAAGATGGGCCAGGTCCACTTGAGGTCCAAGAGGGATGAGCCTCTTCCTGGATGGAGATCCCAGTCCAGAACAACAGGCAGGAAACCCAGGCAGAGGCTGGGCGGGGCCACTGGTCATCCCAGGGCCCCAGTTGCCTTGTGCCTGCTCCACTCAGGGGTGCCCAGACACCATCTCTGTCCTCACGGCCAACCCCAGGAAGCCAATGGTACTGTCCTATTTACAGATGAACAATTCCGAAGCCAGGATCTTTCCACCACCTCAGACCTCTGGCAGGTCATGGAGACGGCTGGAACTTGGGCCAAGATGAGAGGAAGTGGCGGTGACAGAACATGTGAACATTTGGACATAGGGCAGAGGGCCTGGCAAGGGTGAGGACCCCGAGGCAGGAGGGCCCTGGCCTGTTTAGGGTCAAGGAGGCTGCTGCGAGGTGCGTCTTCGGCCCTCAGGGTGCTGGCGAGGCTGGTTGCCTCTGGATTCCTTGTCCTTATTCACAGTGTGCCTTGAAAATGGCTGTCATTTTCTGTGTGTGTTGTGATGGTGTTGTGATGGGCAGAAGGTCGGGAAGTAGGGCCTCAGGCAAGAGGCCAACCTGAGCTCCTTGAGCAGGAAGGACGAGGGTGCCGGCCCCTGGGATGCAGCCTTAGAGTAAGTAAGACAGGGAATCTCAGACCACAGGGCGGTGGGGATGGATCTTGGCCAGTAGAGCCAAGTTTGCCTCAGGCCCTCCTTCCGAATGGTTTGTCCCAGATGCCTTCCTGGCATGACCAGTCTCATAAATGCTCTCAGACTCACAAGTTAGGGTCTTGGAGGACTTCCTGTCTAGGGGCATGATTCGAATTCTACCCACACCCCCCTATACAAGCACGTCTGCGCAGGCACAACCCTCAGCCCAGCTGTGATGGACAGTTCTCCCTGTTTCCAGCCCCTGCCCGTGGCCCAGTCCTGCCAGCCTATCTGGAGTGGGGCTCCGTCTCCTTAGAACGCCCTGGACCTCTGCAGAGGGGGAGAGCTCTGTGGGATGCTTTTGCCTTCCTGGCTGGGAAGCCAGATCCTTGGGCAAAAGCCCAGAACTGGGGAAGCCACGGCATTGACCAAAATATGTTATAATTTATTGAGCATTCACCATGCACCAGGCCGGATACCAAGCATACTATTTTATCTTCACAACTATAGAAGCAGGTGTGATTGACTCCATCTTATAGATGAGGAAACTGAGGCTCTGCCCGGTTCCAAGATGCACCCGGGGCTCTACACTGAGCATGTTGTGGAGCTGGGTTCACCCAGGGCAGTTTGATTCAGGCTCTGTCTCACCACTAAGCCTTATTCACTTCTATGCTGGCTCCTTCCCTCCCTCCCTCTCCCCACCTTCCTCTCTTCCACTTACCTTTATTTTGCTTCTACTTTGTGTCAGGCCCTCTTTGCATGGAGTTTCCATTTAGAACAGAGGCTCCTCACTGATGCGATGCCTGGACCCCTCTGCCGCCTGGGGAAACCTATAGATCCCTTTTCAGAATAACATTTGTAAATCCACACAATAAAATTTCTAAGATTCAAAGGAAACCAATTACATTAAAATGCAGTTATCAAAATATTAAGAAAAAATTGTGATGGAGTAATACATGTGCTTCTTTATTAATGCGTTAAATAATAAGATCGAGCAGTGGGTCTAATAAAACTACCATCCTTTTGAAGTAGGGTTGAGTATAAATGATATTTCAAGATTTCTGCTGCAATATAATATGATTTGAAATGATCTGCACTTTCTACGTGTGACAGAGCCACAGTTTCTGTGACGAATACTGTGGTTCCCTGCTGACATGCACAAGGGAAGGAAGTGCTCAATTTTAACTAAAGATGAGTGAAATAAAAATGTGATTTTTTCCCCGTCCACACTGACAGACCCCCAGAATTCTATACAGGGATCCTTGGGGATCTGTAGACCCCAGGCCATTCCTAGTAGCAGAAGACAACCTGGAAATAGATAAACTAGCTGCAAGGGTGAAATGCAGGGAAGACAAATGAGGAGGAGGTGGGGGGAAGGAGCCAAGTCAGTGAGAGGTCACCTGGAGGAAGTGAGGGAGCGAGCCTGGGGGTGCCTGGGAGAAGCTGATCAGCAGGAAATAGGGAGGCCAGTGCAGTGGGTGTGTCTGAGTAGGGAGAGAGTGTTGGCCACGAGGTTGTAGGGTTTCTGAAAATTTGGATGCATTCTAGGGATGGCAGGGCCGTGGGACCACAGAGACCAGGGAGGGTCGCTCTGGCTGCATGTGGAGGACCCGCTGTGGGGCAGGGGGACCCCTGAGGAGTCGACTGCATTCTTCCAGGCTCATCCAGGGCGGCAGCAGCATGGGGAGAAGTGGTCAGATTTGGGGCACATTTTCAAAGTAGAGCCAGCAGGATTTCTGAGTTGAAGGTATGGGATGAGAGGAGTTCATGTCCCCACCCAGTGGCCTGGTGCTCCCATCGATGACTCTGGGGCCTCGGCCCTGCTGCTCGAGACTTGATGGCGGAGCTCTGGTTCTGCCACCTGTCCCCAGCCCGACAAAGTGCCCCGAGGAAGCTGAGGCAGGGACAAGGGGGGATCACCCAACAGGGGCCAGATGGCAAAGTCACCTCTTGGTTTTTCAAAGCTAACACTCTCTCTTTCCCATCAATCAGTATTGCCTTTAACATGAAGCCTTCGGGGACACCTTCCCACTGCCTCTACATAGGACTGGTTTTGCTAAATTACTTGCTTTGCCAACATCCAGGGATTCCCTCAAGAGACTACTTACCTGCTCTGTTGACATGGATGTCCTCTATTTACTCTCACTTCCCAGGCAGCTCAGGACCGTCCTTGGCAACCCAAAACACAACACAACTTCCCCTCGCCCAGGGTCATTTCCAAAGACAGCTGCAAGGCTAGGAGGCTTTGTCTCAGACTGAAAACCAAGCCACCCTTAGCAGATGCAAAGAAAATGTTGACTGAATGAATGAGGTGAATAGGGGTGAGGAAAGAAAGACAACGTCTCAGCTCCCTCTGAGTCTATTCTCTCATTTACCTTGACGTCCCAGAACATCAGAGGCACCCACAGTCCCATGTGAGGGCAGGAGGCTGTCCCGGTTCCAGACGCTGAGGCCCGACCTCCATTTTGGATTGTCCATGCCCTGCCCCCAAACCAGCTGGGCTGTGGGAGAGCGGCTGCATCACTCCCATCCATGTCTGTTTGTCTGTCTGCACTCACATCCTGCCTCTAAGCCTCTTTCTGTCCCTCATGGGCCATCCTTTGGAGCCATTTGATTCTCTGGTGAAACCAGGTCTGCACCTTCACTTTTTTGCCCCCCTGCCTCCACCAGTGAGGCTATGTGGTGGGACTTTAGGTTCCTGGCTCCCTCTGGAGGGGTCATACCCCAGGAAAGTTCTCTTTGGGATGCCCAGGGAGTCCCAAAGATTTCTGAAGCCTAGATCAGGGTTGGCAAACTCTGGGCTGTGGGCAACGCCTGGCCCGCCACTTGTTTTTATATGGTCTTGGGGTGAAAAATAGTTTTTACACTTTTAAGCGACTGAAAAAGAAGCAAGAAAATTTTGTGACATGTGAAAATTATTTGAAATTAAAATTTTATTGTCTGTAAATAAAATTTTATTGGCACACGGCCTCGATCGGTTATGTATTGCCTACGTTGTTTTTGCACCATGTCAGCAGAGTTGGATGGTCATGACACAGACTGTATGGGGCCTGTAAAACACAAATATTTACTGCCTGGCCCTTTTATGAATAAGTTTGCCCCCGTGGCCTAGAGCCCGCATGGCCTGTGGAGCCTGGCCCTGGGCTCGAGTCCAGCCCCTGACTGGCTGAGAGGGATGAAGTTACACAAGCTTGTTGCTTCACCCTTCCCTCCAGGTGCGAGTGTTTCCCCACCTTTACCTCAAACTTCCCGCTAAGGTCGGTTGGAAGATATCACAGGATCAGCTCGGGCGGTATCTGGCCCTCGTGGGCTCACTAGTGCCAGAGCCTTTTGGAAGCTCACACAGCGACCCCCGAAAGTTTCCCTTAAGAGGCACGGCCACTCCCAGGCGGGTGTGGCACATTCCATCCCTGAGAAAGCAGCTGCAGGGACTGCGGTGGGGCGGAGTCACACCGGCTTCTCTTAGAGGCTTCTTGGACTTGGGTCGAGGAGGAGACCCATCAGGCCTGGCCATTGCCTGGCTGTGGGGGACAGGCGGGGGGAGCAATGGTGTGGGCTGTGTGGTCCAAAGAGCACTGTGCAGGTGGTCCCTGGGGATTTGGGCAGCCCACCCCCCTCCCCTCCTGGGACTATGGTCTCTTGGCATCGTAGGGTTGGACTTGCAGCACCCCTCCCCTCCCAGGTCTGAGGCTGAGCACGTGCTGCCAGCACTGTCCCCCTGGATCTCTCTACCACCTCCCGGGCACCCATCACTCCTAACCACCCGCCCCCAGGGCAGGGCCATCTGTGTGTATCTGGGCCTCGGCGCCCAGGAGCTGGCAGAGCTGGCCCAGGCTGGGGCATTGAATCCTCCCCGCTTGCCCCCCACAGTGGCTTTATTAATTGTTTATATTAGAGTCTGTTAATTGGCAATAACCAGCGTGCTGAAGTGTCTTTTAATGACACCCCCCCCACACACACACAGGGCCCTAACGCTGTGAAGGATTGGAGGATTCAATAAAGTGAGAAGGAATTAGCACCTCATCCTCTTTATTAGCCAGTTAGATAAACTGCCAACACCTGTCACACAAATCGAGCTGGAAAGAGAAGTGGCCCCTCAGGAACTTCCATGGGCGAGGTGAGGTGCAGGCCAGACCACACTGGGCGTTGCACACCCATCCCCACCCGCATGCGGGCACACAAAGAGGCATGCGTAGGTGTATACAGACCCCCGGGATCGCCTCCTGTGCTGGCCTGGAGCGCACCTGTTCATTCAATAGGCATTGCTTCGGCACCTACTATGTGCCAGGTGCGGTGCTCCCTGGGGGTGTGACAATAATCTGTCCCAAACTTTGAGGAAACTGCAGTTCTCCAGGAAGACAGACCAGTCCAGACCTCCCTCTGGACTCTGGAGCTACACTCTCTATCCGGTTTCCCACTGGACACGTCTGCTTGGAGAGCAGGTACGCACCCCACCTGCCGCACATCCTAGATTGAACACGTCCGCCCCCGCCCCCATCATAGCCCGCTGTCCCCTCCGTCATCCTCCACCCCTCCTTCCAGCCCGCCCCCCCCATCCGCCAAGCCCCGTCCTGGCAGGCCCACCCTGTGTTCTTGCTTCCCTTTACCCCACCTGGGCCACTGCTGCAGCACATGACAGCGTTAACGCCCTCACACCCTCCCCCAACCTCCAGGCCGGCCCTCTCCCCACACCCATCCATGGCCCAGCTGCTGGAGGATCATTCTAAACACAGGTTTGTTTGGGACAGACTCTCTCTTTGGTCTCTGATCCTCAGGGAGGGTACCGTCGTCTGGTGGGACTGCTCTGAATGCCTGGTATGTGGGTGTCTCAAACAGGAGACACCGTGGCTCCAGCCTCCTGCAGAGGGAGGTGGAAATCTAGAGCCATCTTGGAGATGCCCTCAAGGATGAACTGTCCAGAGAGAACACGTCCCATCCTGCCCACTGTGAGTTAGATTTGGCTGAACCTTGTTGGGCCCTAGGGGATGGGAGGGGGGTGGAATAACTGACACCCTCATGTGAAGGGAAAATATAAGGGCCCGGAGGAGCCTAATGAAACAGCACCTGCCTTCCCAAGAGGCTTTCTCAGCCAAGGTGGAGTTCCTTGTCATAAGCAGGGATACATGCAGGAGGGAGAGTACACCTATCCCTCACTCCATGACTTTAATTTCTGAACACCCTGCTCCTGGATGAAAAACCATAAAATGAAAAAATATTTTCATTAATTTTAATGAAAAAAGGACGGTACGTTCTATCCCCTGCCAAGGCACCCAATTTCTCACAGAAAGACACAGCCATTGAACAAGGAAAACAAGTTTATGTAAGGAATAAACAACGACCTGAAATTAAATACTGTGGCTCGTAACTAAAATGTAATGTGATAAAGATTTCTCTTTCCCGCACGGGAGATGGGCAGTGCTTTGCAGGGCTCACAGTTATCGTGTGCTGAAAAACAGAGTTCTAGCAGAGAACAAACACTTCGGGGCAAAGTGAAAGCTTACCAGAGAACACTTTCAAGCAGATGGAAACAGGAAACGGCCCCCTCGCCCCGCACCGCCTGGCGCATGACAACGAGCAAAGCAGTTGGTCCCTGCAAACGTGGCTCGGGACACAGAGGTGTCCCATAGGACCATCTCTGCATGAGATGAGACAGCAGAGTCCAGTAAACATGACAAGTATGTCTTTGTTGAAAACTGTAATGCAGAAATATAACTTTTAAAAGTGTGTTTCATGAGTGGGCTTTGGCGTGAAATGTTTTCATAACAAAAAAGGGGGGCTGTTGTGAAAAGTGGTATAACTTTCAAGGTAGGGCAAAAAGTCTCCAAGCGCAGAACCTGAGCCAAAGGCCTGTGTTTCCCCAGGACTTGGTTCCCTGGTTCCCAGCCTTATTAGTAGAATTCAGGAAAAACAGACGAAGTTGAAGCTCTGAGGTTTTCCCCACTTCCCTCCACCCAGGGGCCATGGCTCTCTTCCCCTCCTCACAGCTCGCAGAGGCCTCAAAGAAGGAAAACCGCAGGAACATGGTTGGAGTCTAAGAGTTTATAAGATTCAAGCCAAAATACGGGACTATGATTCTGTAATCAACTCTGATTCTCCTCCTCTCCCCTGTCCCCTGTGTGAAGTCTGCTGTTTACAGGGCTCAGCATCCATTTCCCCCACTTTATGGCAATAAAGACCCCATTTCCTTTGGAAAATCCCCACCTCATCCCCACCCCCAACTCTTGGTCATGTTACTAGGATAGGATTGGCTCCCTTCAGCCCCAGGGGTGGGGCCTGGATGTCTGCTGCCCATCAGTGAAGCTCCTCAGCCACAGGAATTGGTCCACGGATGGGCACATGACCCAGTTCAGGCCAAGGAGACACAGGATGTTGGAGGATTCTGGGAAAGGAGCTCCTCTGCTTTCCCAAGAGTTGCCACCAGACTTGAAGGAGGAAGCAGAGTAGCACCAGGAATGCCGACAGCCATCCTGGTCAGAGAGGGCAACGTCAGGATAATGTTGACACCATGGAAAGCAGAGAGGAGAGGCAGGAACAAGGTCTCTGGTGATATCACTGGGCTGCTGGATCCAGCCTCACCTGAAGCAGTTAACTTTGTATTTTTTTAATGAGCCTTTCTACTTTTTAAGTCAGTGTTTTCTGTTACAACTAAAATATTCCTTTCTGATACTCCTGGTCTCTGCTCCCTAGAGTGTAAAAGGTCATTCCCATGTGGGACAGAAAGGAGAGGCCCTGGTGTAGGTTATGCACAGGGTTACTGAAGACAGAGGCTGCTGGGCATGCCCCATATGGGGTTAGGGAGACCAGCGACATCTGGTTCATGATGGACATCTCAGGCCCCTGCTGCTTGGTGACTCAAGGTCAGGTATTCAGTCTCTCTGGAGCCCATGGCAAGAATCCTCAAAGGATTAGATTTACTTACTCAAAAGCTCTAGAGACTCGGCTGGGGCTTTCCCACTGGGGCTTGCTGCAGGTGAGCCCCGCTCAGCATCGTGCCCTGCCCTGGACAATCTGAGTACCACTGGCTCAGGGCTAAGGGCAGAGGGGCTTACAGCACAGCTGGGGCCCTGCAGAGCCTCCACTGCTCGGGGCCCCTCAAAGCTGGGTGCTTTCAGGTTCCTTAGAAAAGGTGTCAGAAGAGTTGATCTTCAGGCTGCTTTTTTAGAGGTAGAGGGTTCAAGTGGCAGCAAATTCTCTTTCACTTTGAAGAAAGTATTCCAACAGGCCTCAGACCACCAACCGGCAGGATCCTCGCTGAGGCGACAGGCCCTGTCACACATACATCTTACCAAAACATCCAGGGCACTTGTGACTTCCTTCTGGTCAGACCCTATCAGTGTTTTGCTACCAATACAGAGCATAAGCCCATTGGCAGGGTGATGCCCATGGGGAGGTGGTCCAAGGCTGCGGGAGGAGCTAGAAAGAACAGCATCCCTGAGGCAGGGCAGTAACATTCTACTACCGTCCTGATCAGGTGCAAGCAAACAGCTTCTGGTGTTTTCTGTTTATCACGTGGAATACGTTCCATTTTCCAGATCTGTAACTGAATACCAAGCGCCGGGGCTGAATTAATTTGCTCTACCACGGAGACTACATCTGGAACAGCAGCTGCAAACAAAGCCACTGCCCGCTTAAGTTTACAATGCGCCACTGTTGCGGGCTAAGATCGAGCTATTCTTCACACTAGTTGGTCTGTGTGATAGAATGCGGGTGTGACCAGGGTCATCACAACTCCACCTTTCTGGTGTCTGATGGGGATGCTCATCTTCGTGGGCTCCTTGGGGTGGCGTTGTTGCTTTGGTTCACTGTATTTGTAGGTAGTAGGAGTGTAAATGGCTTCCTCCTGGCTTTTCCTATTGTAATAAGCCCTAGTCTTCTGGTCAGGAAGGTGATGTGGGCTTTCTGTCACCCACAAGGACCTTGATTCCTCTCAGGAACTTGGGAAGTAACTCCTGGAGGGGGTTGAGGTCCCACCGACCTAGTGTAGGGTGAATTCAGGTGAGATCCAGCATTATTCCTGAGCTGTTGAAGTGCCCCTCTGACCTCCAGACCACGTGGCTTTCCTGTCCCCAGGAGTCAGAGTTAGCCAGTCACTCATCTAATCGTCCCCTCCGCTTCTCCTGTGCTCAGCGACCCAGGTAAAGGGCAGCAGCTTCCTTCGGGGGAAGTTGGAAGGAAGATGCATCATGTCCTCTGTTCTATGGCAACAGGTCCTTGTCCAAAGACACTGCCCACCCCTTTATTTGAGGATCTCTAGGTCCAAACCAGCCCTGGACTGGGAACACTATCCCAGTTACAGGTACTCAAGGAAGCCCATGATTCACGAAACCTAGAGGATTTGGGTTGTAGACTCAACCCAGATTTGGGTTGAGGCCTCAGTGGGCTGCTCTCTCATTTCATCCCGAGGGACCCTTGATCAATTTCCAAAGTCCAGCAATCTCTGCCCCCTGTGATGCTCTTAGCCCCGCCCCCCAGCCCTCTGCCTGTTAGGGGATGGCCGTGCCCACTAATTTCACAGGACTCCACCTGCGCAGGCCCGCCAAGCTCCTCCTACCCACCCTAAGATTAGAAATACCGTTGCAACAGCAGCCCTTCTGCCAGAATTCCCAGACTACAGAGAGGAAATAGCTGAGCCTATTCTAAAGATTTGGGAGGTGACAGTTAATAAGGAGTTTGATTGTTTTGGGCCATGTTTCATCTGTGGCCGTGAAAATGTGCACCTCCTACTGCACATAATTGACTGATGACCCCCTACTGCTGCACTGAGTCCTCCTCTGGATTTGTGTCAAGGCCTCACTTCCCAGGCAGCACCCATCCCGAGTGGGCCTGGCAGGGATACCAGGCAACCCCTCAATCCCCACCCACCACCCCACTCCCACCCCTGTCCTCTCTGGGAGGACTTTGGCTCCAGGACTTCCCTGCGGCCTTGCTGAAACTTTCTCCGAACTGCGCGGCTGTCTGGGACTCTTCCTCCCTTCCTTCTGTCCTTCCCAGGGGTCAGACTGTGTGGTGATCTGATGACCCTCCCACCCCCTCTGCCTCCCCAGCATTTTCCTTTGCAGGCGTTTTCTAATCCCATCTTGGTGTCTGCTTTCCGGAGGACTCAAACTCCCGTGTTTCATATCTTAAGTTGGATAAGAAGTTCACAGATGTTTGTTGTGTTATTCTTTATGCCTTTTGTATATCTGAAACACGTCACTAATTTTTTGATTATAAAAGACAAGGTTATTACTTTATCTCACTGATAGCATCCTCAAGGGGAGTAGGAAGGGAGAGTGTCCTGGAATTGGTGCCGATTGATAGATCCATTCAGAGTTCCCGTCTCTGGTTGTTTTGCCTTCATTCCCCTAATTATGCCAGGGATTTTCTGGTCCTTTTTAGCCAATTAGTGCAGATCATCATTTGGTTCAGATTCGCATTAGTGACTTCTGCAAATGTCAGAACATCTGCCAACTGCCTGAAAAAGCACCTCCAATGTGAAATTTCTGGTGATGGCACCCATATCAATAACCGCAGCCCGGTCCTCACCGGTATCCCTCCCGACTTGATCAAGACATTCTCAAAATCCTCTCCACACTAATTTATATTTAGAAATATAAATTAGTGAATTCCTGCAATTCTTTCTGGGCCTACCTCTTCTCTTCCCCTGATTCTGAGTTGTATCATCTGGACCACGCGGAGTCTGGATTCTGACTACTGTGGGAGAAAACGTGAGGGATGCGTCAGGAGGGAACGCAAGGGTGGGACAGTGAGCTGCTTAGGCTTGGGGTCCTCGTCATCCCCCCAGATACCACCACTCCAATAAGATACTAACGTTTTCCTGACCAGCGCCCTCCCATTCACCAAAGGGACCAAGTGGGGTTGTAAATTCAACTGACACTGTAATTCAGTAACTTCAAAATCAATCTCTAAATTCAGTCTTCAGCAATTTCAGCTCTGTAGCTATATGCAATAAAAGATTCTTTCATATAATGGCCCTGAATTTTATTTCGTGCCTTAAGGTGAACATTTTGATTTGAGCCTGTCATTTTCTTGCTTTAAATTATCCAGTGTTAGGAACAACCGTCCAGCCGATGGTCCCAGCTTCCCTCATCCTTTATAAATTGGCCCACAGCAGCTGCTGGAGTCTCTCACGTTCAGTTGGCACATGGTCCCCGGTGACTGGAGGGTGTAGCACGATTACCTGTTCACCACTGCCTACCATCAGTAACCTCTTTTCTGTCAAATAATATGAACCAGAGTCCTACTGATTTTGGCCCCATGGAGTTAAGAAAACCAATATCAAGTAGCTCACATATCCCTAAGGGTTGTGTCGTGAATCCCACTGCTGGTACTAATTTCTGAAATCAGGATTCTTTGGTTGCAAGTACCAAAAATTGACTCTGAAAGAGTGAAACAAGAACAGGGGATTTATCGAAGAGACAGTGAAGCAGGGCACAGAATGGAAGGAAAAGCTAGACACTGGGTCTCAGGATGGACAGGACCCAGGGCAGCTCTGGGCATCTAAGTAGCCTGGATACTCTCTTCAGGGCACTGCTGCAGGGTGCCTCAGGCCTTACCACCTTCCACCCCTGTGTGTCTCCATTAGAGATGCAGACCCTTGAGGGAGGTGCTGATTGGGCTAGACTGGGTCGTGGACCTAACCCTATGGTGAGGGACATGGTGGTGGTGACTGACCATCTCCCAGAAGCAACATGGGGCCAGGGAAGCTGAGGCCCCCATCCCCAAGGAACCTTGGGGACAAAATCCCCAAGGTTTTGTCTGCCAAGCAGACAAAACCAGCATGTGGATTCCACACATCACTCCCTTTCAGTTCTGAGCCCTTTCACGTTCTGTTTCCTCTTCCTGGAGGGCTTTACTCTCCTGTCGGCCTCGGCATAGTTGTCATCTCCCCTAGAGAGTTTCTGGGAGCTTCCCTTCCTGGGATAAGTGCCCCTCCTAAGTGATTCCATAGCACTTATCTCCCTGTATTGTAATTGTTTACTTGTCTTTCTTTCTCACGAGATTTTGAGCTCAGTGATAGGAGGGATTATGTTTGCCTTGTTTACAGTTATAACCCCCAAATGGACACAATTCATGGCACAGAGTAGGTCCTCAATAGCTATTTGTTACATGAATAAAGGATGAAGACCTCCCTCTTTCACTAACCTGCTGTGACCTTAGGGAAACCCCTTGCCTCTGGGCTTATTCATAAAACGCAGAGTAGCGGCATGTCTTGTTCAAGGACAGTTTGATGGCAAGAAGTAGAAATCCACTCAAGCTATCAACATAAGGGGGTATTATGAGAAATCAGGGATGTCTCACAGAACTGGAGGGGTTCAGCAGGAGCTGGAAAGTGTCAGGAATCAGAACAGTTTCTTCTGCTCCCTCCCTGGGCTCTCGCTGAGCTCCAGGCTCTTGGCTGTGGATGACATGGTCTCTTCAGCCCGTGTCTCAGGTCCTTCTAGCTCTGTGTCATGGGTTGGGTCCCCCTGGGAGGCAGCTCTGAGTTGGAGTTTATCCTGGAGGATGTTCATTAGGAAGGTTCTCAAGACCAACACCTGTGGAAGGAAAGGAAGGATGCAGGAGCAGACAGAGGGAGAGGTCGAGTTGTGATACTATCCCCCAAATGTCCTCAGCAGATCTCACGGGAAGCTCTGGACCTGAGATTGTGAGAGGACTGGGTCTTTAACACACCCCCACCGCCCCCCTCCCCCACCCCTCCCCCCCACCATTAGCCATTGGATTGGGCTGCCCTGGGAAGAGGGCGTGACTTCGGGCAAGGCATCTCTCTTCAGCTGAGGCTGTCTTTGAAGGGGTGACAGCAGAGAGACATCTCCTATCAGCGGCACTTCCAGCAGCTGGGGGGGAACACGCCCTCCATTCCTAAAGAGGGATCCGGGCAGGGCATCATAATGTTCTCCACCTGAGACCGAGTGCCGGGCTTGGTTCAAGTTCTTGAGAAAGAATCTGATTGGCTTGGCTCTTGGTCAGGTGTCTGCTTTAAAACCAATGAGCTGTGCTCAGGCAGATGCCCAGTTACTCGGCATAAATAGCCCTTCAGTTCTGGAGGGGAGGGAACCCCAAAGAGGATGTATCGTGAAGAGCCTCCAAAATGTCCTCTACAAATTCAGTGATAGGTAGTACCAGATTGCTAAGATCGGGGGCTCTGGAACCAAACTGTTGTGTTTGAATCTTATTAGCTAGGAGTGCATTTGGCAGTGAGTAACAGGAAATGATGATAGAGAGGCTTAAACAAGTGAGTGGTTTATTTGGCTCATCCAAGAACGAGTCTGGGAGAAGGTAGCCCTGAGCTGGTACAGTAGCTCAAGGATGTCACTGGGACTTGGGATCCTTCGATTTTCCTGCTCCATCATATTTAGTTACTGATTTTCTCCTCATGGTTACAAGGTGACTGCTGCACCTCTGGTCATCACGTCTGTGTCCCCCTTAAATAACCAGAAGGAAAAGGGGCAACCAGAGAGGAGCAGGGAAAGGGGGACAAAGGGTTCTCCTCTAGCTAGGCTTTTTCTTTTTGTTTGAAAAGAGGTGCTCCGAAGACTTTTACCTCTTGTTCATTGACCAAAATTGTGTTGCGGGCTACTTCCCAGCAGCAGGGGAAGCTGGGAAGTTGAGCCTTTCAGCTTTCCAGCCATAAAGGAAGGAAGAGAAAGGGGGCTTGATAATAGCTTTTGGGTAGTACATCCATTATGCGTGCCGCAACCACGTGCTGCCTGTGTGACCTTGGGGAAGCTCTCCAGCCTCCGTGTCTCCACTGATAAAAGGGAGATAATCATAGTATCTACATCATTAGGTGAGTTCATACAACAGCACCTGGTATACGGGGAACTCTCAATAGAGGTTAGCAAATATTGTCATTGCTCTGATGACCTGTGGTTCCAAAGGTAGCATCCGAGGCACAGTGGTGGAGTGGGGGAGTTAGGTGTCTGTCTCGCCCCTGTCCTGTGGGGTTCTGCCTTGGAAAGCACAGCTCACTGAAGTGTAAATGATGTGACGTCTTCTGGAGCAGTAGGTGGGGCCAGGATATGGTTCCAATTCGAAATGTTTGGGGTCAGAGAGGGGCCCCAGGGTTCAGGATGCAGCTGGGGGTGGGCGTGTCCCCATCTCCTGGGACCTTTGGTCAGCCTTCAGATTGGGGGCTGGAACAGCTCAGTGGAGGGCGGGGCAGGTGGCACGTGACAGACTGGCTGGGCCCCCTCTGGTTGGCGCGGGTTCATGTGAATGAGTGAAATTTGGCCCTGGGACCCCAGTGCCTCATTTCTCTTCTTCACTGTTGGAGAATCAGACCAAATTGATTGTAAGCAACTTTAATAAATTGATTCAATCTGGTGAACAAAAAAGGCAAAAGAGCGGGGAAAAAGGCAAAATACGTATTCCTTCCAGCCACAGGACGGATGGTTAATTTCACCTTCATAACCCTGTCCCAGTGGCTGGCGGCTTAAATAATTAAGTGGAGTGAACGCTGGCGAAACGATGCTTCTTCCCCATACTGGCTTATTCGTAGGGGAACCAATGGCCCGTACAGTTGGAGCACTCTGCCTCCCACTGCCCTCGGGGGCCTGGGGTGGCGTGCGTGCCAGGCATCCAGGTGGGCTCAGGACACACATGCACCCCCCAACGCCTGCAGACCTGCACACACACGCCTGCGCACCCCACACCTCAGGGCACACATGCACCCAGACAGGGAGGAAGCGCTGTGCACATTCTTGCATGCGGGCCCACCCCAACCCCTACTCGCCCTGAAGTGGGCCTGGCCCCTCCCCACTCCCAGGCTCGGTTTCCCCATCAGTAATGCAGGCATTGGAACAGGTCTCCGAGGGCCTTGAGGTGACTGGTGGAAAGAAAGCTCTTTGTGAACTGCCCGGGCCTTTGATCAGGCTTGCCTGGGCTTGTTTTCACATCCCCTGCTCTCTCCCTCTGAACCCCACCGCTCCCCAGGACCCAACTCAAGTTCATCGCATCTGTTCCCAGAAAGAGACCTGGTTCCTGGTCCTGTGTCTCCTCCCAAAGGACCTGCATCTTGAGCCTTTCTCTTCATCTGTTACTTCCCTATGGTAGGCTCCAGGCAGAGTGGTTAAGAGCCCAGCTTTGGAGCCCCACTGCCTGTGTTTGTGTGACCTTGGGCAAGTTACTTAACCCCTCTGTTCCTCAGTTTCCCCATATAAACTGGAGCATACCAGTTGGGTCGCTGGGTCGTTGTGAGGGGTCAGTGAGTGTATAAAGCACATAGAAGTGTACCTGGCCCGCGGTGAACACACATAAGTGTTAGCACCCTCGGGGGGAGCAGCCTGGTGCTGGTAGAGGTGAGGGGGCTCCCCTCGGTAGAGCAGGGCTGGGCTTCTCGACCCCGGCTGCATATTGGAAACACCTGGGAAACTAACACCATATTAACATCCACAACAAGGCCCTCTCCTGACCACTTAAATGAGGATCTCCAGGTGTGAGTAGGACATCAGGATCACTGAAAGTCTCTAGGTGATTCTAGTGTGCGGCAGACCTGGGAACCCCCAGGCTAGACAATTACAGGGAGGGCAGCACGTCTGCATGACAAGCACAGTCCAAATGGAGATGGTCCAGGAGTCCCAGCCAAGTGTGACTGCCAGAAGTCTTCCTGGAGGAGGGGACAGAAGAGGTGAGGGAGTGGGAGCAGGGGGTAGGGAGAGGGGTTGGTGGTGGGAGGGGCTCTGAGGCCCAGGTGGCAGTGGGGCAGCCCCTCCTCTGTCCACCAGCCGCTCCACCCTCCTGGCTCCCCTGGGTGCCTCTGCTCTCTCCTCTTCTGTCTCCCAGGGCCTCTGCGCTCCAGCTGGCACCCGCCTCCTTTATAAAGGCAGACTGCTGCTCAGCTCGTCCCCAGGACTCCTGACGGGGCCATTAATATTCCAGGGAAGATTAACTACCCCTCTGCTCCATCCCCTGCAGCCGCTGAGCCCTGCCTGACAGATGAGGGCCTCTGGCTCAGACAGATATGACGCTGGCACCCAGGCAGGGGGCTGCCTGAGATGGTCTCTAGAGCTTAGGTGCTTTCCTGCCTCTGCGGCCCCCTCCAGGTTTCACCTGAGAAAATGGGAGAGCACGAATGAGAGGGAGAGGCTGAGTAGCCACGTGCCACCTGGGACCCTGGATGGAATCTTAGGGCTCTAATTCAGTCCTTTTATTTGGCTCAGAGAATGCAAATGAGGTACCGACAGCCACGTGGCAGGAGTGGAACCCAGGACTCCTGACTTCTGGCCGAGTGACATCTATCAGACCCCGGGGCCCAGGCAGGCGGGCAGCACCTCACACCCTCCCCGGAGGCCTCCTGTGACAAGAGCCATGTCCTCTGGGGCTGCTGGCGAGGCAGGGGCCTCCATGAGCCCTGCCCGCCTCACTTCGGGGAGCGAAGAGGGAGGTGGGCTGCCTGACAGCGGCCGGGGCAGCTCTGAAGGTGGCTGAGGCACGAAAGGAAGAAAGTGGGAGGCAGCAGAAAAGGGAATCCAACCCCTGAAGGCTAATTGAAAGGCACATCCCTCCCTTGAATCCCACTTATTCTCTGTCAACCTCCAGCGCCCAACCACGTACAGGCACATATACCCATCCCACACACTGTGCCTACCACACGGTACATACCACACACACACACACACACACACACCTGCCACATATACACACCCACACACACCACGCGCACGCTCAAGTGCACACAGAGCTCCTCCGTTCCCGGGCTCTTGGTTAGCACTCATGCTGCTGCTGCTGCCCAAACGGTGTCTCTGGTCCAGCCTCCCTCCAAGCTCCAGACTCGTATCTCTGTGACACCACGTCTCCCAGTATTTGCACTCTGTGTAGTCCTCTGCCCTTGAACGTGGGCTGGCCCAAACCACATGGCAGGAGCCATGCCGTGCGACTTCCAAGACTGGGGCACTAGAAGCCTTGCGTCTCCTGCCTGGTCTCCTGGAGTGCTCACTCCTGGGACACTCCTTGGAATCCCACCTCCATGCTGTGAGAGGCCCCAGTGGGGGCTCCCATAGACAGCTCCAACTGAGCTCCCAGCCTTCACCACCTGCCAGCTGTGTGAGGAAGGCATTTTGGACGTCCAGCCCAGTCGCACCTTCAGATGACTCCTGCCCCAGCCACTATCTGACTGCAGCCTCATGGGGGATCCTAAGTTAGAAATGCCTGGTGAGCCCAGAAAATCCATGAGAGATAAATTGAAGTTTGAAGCTACTAAGTTTTGGGTGGTTGGCAGTAGATAACCAAACACAAGATGAGCCCAGGTGAGACTTAAGGCAGAATATCCTGGACTTTGGGGAATCCCGGCTGTTCCACTTCTGTGGGTTGTCTTGTGGGGCCACTGTCAGGGGTAAAGTGGGGCTTCTCCTGAAGGGAATCAACAGTCGCTCATCCTGGGCACAAATGGATCTGGGCAAAGGAAAGGAGGACCATGGGACTGGGTTTTAGACCTGGGGTGTTAGGGGTAGATCCAGCTGCAGATAGCAGATAATCCTCAAATAGCAGTTGCTCACAATGGAGTCTGTTTCTCTCTTATCTGCATGATGTTCAGAGGCAGGCAGCTGAGGCTGATATGGCACTCTGGTATCAGCAGCCCAAGCTCCAGGGCTGCTGCTTTGCAAACTCTGGGGGGTGCCTTTCACACTGTATTCTATTCACCATAGAATATAACATAAAGGGTGACCCCTGGAGTTGGGCAATGTAGATACTTCCAGGCTTCTTCTATCTTGTTGCTCCATTGTGTGTGGCTTCCATTCCCAAGGTCACCCCCACCTCATGATCCAAAGTTGCTGCTGGAGCTCCAGACATTACATCTACATTCCAACTATCAGGAAGGAGAAATGATGACGGTCACACCTCCTTCCCTATAGACACTTGCAAATGCATTAGCAGGACTTAGTCATATGACCACATCCAACTGCAAGCAAGGTTGGGAAATGTTAAGTTATTCTGGATGGGTACGTGCCCTGCTGCACATCCCAGCCTTCAGTCCTTTGCTGTGTGTTCAGCCCAAGCCAGACACCTGGTGACATGCTAGACTGCTCCGTCTCACCTTCCCCCCACCCCACCCCCCAATCCCATCACCAAACTGCCCCTCCACACCCTTAGCATCCTCTCCCTCTGCCTCCACCGGCCTCTTGTAATCCAGCTGCTCTGTCCAGGTAAGTTTTTACCTCCTCAGTCCTTCATACGTGCCCCGTTTGCTCTGCGGCAATGCTCTCCCCAGCTCCTTGCAGGGCCAGCTCCCTCTCATCTGTGAGGTCTCAGCTTCAATGTCACTTCCTACAGAACGTACAATAGTGAGACTTTGGAAAACAGCGTGGCAGATTTTTTAAAAGTTACATGTACCGCATGATCCAGCAATTCCACTTCTAGGAATCTACCGGAGAAATGGAAACACACGTCCACACAAAGACTAGCTGTGAAGTGTTTATAGCAGCTTCACTCATACTAGTCCCAAATTGGAAGCAACCTAATTGTCCATCCCCTGGGGAATGAATGAACAAAATAGGGTCTGTCCGTACAATCGAGTATTATTCAGCAATAAAAAGGCATGAACTACTGGTCCATGCTCCAACATGGACCTTCAGAACATGCTAAGTGAAAGAAGCCAGACATATGAGATCATACACTGTGATTCCATTTATATAAAATTTCCAGAAAAGGCAAATCTAAAGGAACAGAAAGTAGATTAGTGGTTGCCAGGAACAGGACTAACTGTATATAGGATTAAAGAATCTTATTGGGGGGATGAAAGTGTTCCAAAACTGGATTATAGTGATGGTTGCACGACACGTAAATTTACTAAATATCATTGAATTGTAAATTTGAAATGGGCGAATTTTATGATATATAAAATATAACTCAGTAAAGCTGTAAAATAAAAAAGATATTTTAAAAAGTCACTTCCCCAGAGCAGCCTTCGCTGACACCTGTTCTTCAGCCATCCTTGCCTTGTCTCACGGCCTGCTCTGCTTTTCCGTCATAACCCTGTGTCAGGTGGAAACTATACGTTTGTGGGGTGCTCTGTTTCATGCAGATTTCTTCTAGAATGGAACCTCCATGAGGAAGGGCTGGATCTATTTTGTTTTAAACTGTTTTGAGACATAATTTACGTACCATACAATCTACCCACTTAAAGTGTACAATTCATTAGTAGTATATTGAATTAGTATATTCACAGATAAGTTCAACCATCACCAGTCAATTTTAGAACATTTTCATCACATCATGAAGAACCCGCATACCCTTAACAGCCCCCTAACCCTCCACTCCCTGCTAGCAACCACTAATCTACTTTGTCTTTATAGATTTCCCTACTCTGGACATTTCATATAGATGAATCACAATATGTGGTCTTTTGTCTCATGCTAACCCTCACTTAGCATGGTGTTTTTAAGGTTCATCCATGTTGTAGCATGTAACAGTACTTTATTCCTTTTTATGGCTGAATGAGATTCCATTGTATGAATATACCACATTTTATCCATTCATCAGACATTTGGGTTGTTTCCACGTTTGGCTATTGTAAATAATGCTGCTATAAATATTCATGTGCAAGTTTTTATGTGGACATGTTTTCATTTCTCTTAGGTATATACCTAGGTGTGGAATTGCTGGGTCATATGGCAACTCTGTTTAGCTTTTTATGCCCGACTGCTTTCCAAAGTGGCTACACCATTTCACATTCCCAACACAAGTGTCTGAGGGTTTACATCTCTCCATATCCTCACCAACACTTGTTATCTGATTTTTAGATGATAGCCCTTCTAGTGGGTGTGAAGTGGTACCTCACTGTGGTGTTGATTTGCATTTCCTGAATCCTAAGGATGTCAAGCACCTTTTCATGTGTTCATTGGCTATTTGTATATCTTCCTTGGAAAAATATCTATTCAGATCTGTTGTCCATTTTTAAATTGGGTTACTTGTCTTTTTATTATTGAGTTGTAAGAGTTCTTTATTCTAGATACAAGTCCCTTTTTGGATATCTGATTTGCAAAAATTTCCCCATATTCTATTGCTTGTCTTTTCACTTTCTTGATAGTGTCTTCTGAAGCACACGTGTTTTTAATTTTCATGAAGTCCAATTTATTTTTTCTTTTGTTGCTTGTGCTTTTGGTGTCATATCTAAGAATCCATTGGCAAATCTGATGTTATGAAGATTTATCCCTATGTTTCCTTCTAAGAATTTTATAGTTTTAGCTCTTACATTTTTTTTTTTGATGTGGACTATTTTAAAAGTCTTTATTGAATTTCACAATATTACTTTTGTTTTATGTTTTGGTTTTTTGGCCGTGAGGCATGTGGGCTCTTAGCTCCTTGATCAGGGATCGAACCTGCACTCCCTGTATTGGAAGACGAAGTCTTAACCACTGGACCGCCAGGGAAGTCCCCTTACATTTAGTTCTTTGATCCATTTCGTGTTTTTGTACATGATGTTGGGTAAGAGTCCAACTTCATTCTTTTGCATGTGGCTATCTAGTTGTCCCATCACCATTTGTTGAAAAAACTATTCTTTCCCCGCATTGAATGGTCTTGTTACCCTTGTTGAAATCACTTGACCATGGACACATGATTTTATTTCTGGACTCTCAATTCTATTCCATTGATCACATGTCTATTCTTAAGCCACACTGTTTGGGATTCCGTTGCTTTTCGTCACCGCCACGTTGCTTGGAACACTGTGGTTCGAATATTTGTGGGATGTTCAAAGCCCAACAACCAAATACCACCAGGAACACACCTGTAATAAAAAATTTAGGTTTATTTAGCTTGCTGCAGCAAAGGAGAACACACCTCCAGCGGATTCCCCAGAGCATCCGGAAAGTTAAATTCTGAGAGGTGCATCTTAGAGGGTCTGGGTCCGTGCTGAGTGATTTGGAGGAGAGGTTGGGGAAGCAGAGGCCAATCTAGGGTCGGTGCTGCCAAGAAGTGGGGCTATCCAGTGACTGGGATCTTAGTTTTTATCTGGGAGTTAAGAGGGTTAAAGTAGCGGGGAGAGCTGTCCCTGGGGGAGGAGAACTGTCCCTCTAAGAGGCTGTCCCGAATGGCCTTGTCTGTGTGCTCTCTGATCAGGGTCTTTGTTCCTTTGGGAAATTCTTGATCTGATAGTAGGCAGGGCTGTTTTCTACTTTCTGGAAGTAAGCAAATGGCCCCTGCTAAGGAAGAACTAGAGAGCAGGCCAAGGCAGATGCCACCTATCCTATGACATCTACTCCGACGTTTCCTTTAGGGGCCAACCCCGGGATGAGGGGCATGTGGGGAATGTAGGAGGTGCCCTCAGTGTGCGATGGCCAGAGCCTAGACCGCTGACTCACCGTGTGGCTTGGCCCATCCTCCCTCCTTGGGCCTGTTTCCTCATCTGTGATATAAGGAGATCTGATGGGACGGTGCCTGGGCCTCCTCCTAGTTTCTTATCCATGATCTAGCTGTCTTCCTGGGCTATTGCAGAGAGAGGGAAATCTCTACTGATAAACTTCCCTATTTCACCGGCCCCCCCTCCCCCACACACACACACACAAAACTGACTCATCTGGCCTCAAGTCCCTGATTCAGTCTTTTAGCTCAGCAGCTCCCAGACATTTGGATTTGATACCCTGGTAAAATTTCCAAAAACTATTTTGGGGATCCACATACGGTTGCCAATATTTTATTTTGTCAAATAGGACATTAAAAATCACAAGTACCACCACCTGTTGCAAGTCCTGTGTCATAAAAGAAAGGATAAATTAAAATAGAGGATAATACTCTCAAATTGCCCATGTTCCCCTCAAGTCTTGGATAACAGAGAAAACTGTTAGAATGAACAATTGCAGTCTTTACCTGGGTTTGGGAATGGCTGCTTTATCTTATAATGGCTTTAGCTTTCATTAAAATGCAAATACTGTGGGAGAGCCAGCCTCAACAGTCCATAAAGCAGTGACAGGCTCTAGGATGGGATGGGGGAGATGGCAGGTGAAAGTGGGGGCAGGAAGAACTCAGATCGGACTTTCTTTGAACACCAGGTCTCTGGCAGCTCCAGTGACCTGAGAGGGAAGGACCCGTGTCCCCAGGCACATCTCCACGGCCTCCTTAACTGTGAGACTGGAAACACTAGCCTGGGAGAAGAGGTTGGGAACTAGCGCTAATCAAGTGAAAGCAGAACTATTGATAGATAATCTCCCCCGGCTGTGAGGCTGAGCCCTCTTAACACCTCCTCAGCTGCCACCTACTACTTCCAGCCCTTTCCACCCCCAATGTTTACCCAAAGCCTGTGAGAAATACTCTATGTTGTGTGTGTTATGTGTGTGTGTGTGTGTGTGACTCCAACAACTGCCACAGGTATTTTTTGTGGAAGGGAGTAGGAAGTGGAGAGTAAGTTGTCCACCCCCAGAACAATGTTGTGTGACTGTTTTTTAACTCTTGTGTCACAGGACAACACACGTCACCAGTGGGTTCACTCAGGACTGTGAGGAGCTGCATTCAAAGCCGGGACCCCTCCCACACCCAGCCCGTTCTCCCAGCACCTAGAGGCACACTGTGCCACTGTTCCTTTAAAAAGTACGCCACGTTGCCAGAGGGAACCAATCAGCAGATGGGGGAGGAGCTACTTGGGGGCCCAACCACCAGTCACAACAATAGAATCTGTGGGAGGGCCCCAAGAGTGATGGCATCCTGAGGCAGCCTGGGCAAACATGTTTAAAGGGAGAGTCTCCCAGATGCATTGCTCAGGTGGTGTAAGAATCCAGAGTCCCTGAGCTGACCAATGCATCCTCAAAGTGGCTGCTGTCCCCACCTTCCCACAAGATGATAATTTGCTGGGAAAGACGAGTGATTTATCTGTCTAATTGGGCTTTTATTTGCATTTTAAATCATGCTCTTTTGCTAAACTAATGGACCCCCTATTTATAGATGCCTCCAACACAAAGTGACTACTAATTACTACAATTAATATCACGTTAAGGGCTTGCCAGCCAACTTCACAGCAACTTTTATCGCCTACTCATTTTCAATTAAGGCACATTGACAGGGAGAATACGTGGTTATTAAGAGTGGGCCCTGGGGTGTAATTACTGCTCACAAGGTCATTAAGCAACTCCCCTGCAGGGTTGGCACCTTGGAGCCTGGGGGCTGGGGGCCCAGATCAGTGTCCCACCCAGGGGCCAGGAAGCCTCAGTGCCCCCAGGTTGCCGGGTAGATGGGGGCCTGGCTCTGAGCTGTCTGGAGGTGGAGCAGCTGATGCCTGGATGTCTTGGGGCTGGGATGGGAGAGCCAGGAAGGGAGGCTGAGGGGGATGATTCACCCTTTCCAAAGGCAGCAGTTTGTGGCAGCCACCAGAGAGCTGACAGAACTACGGTCTTCCTGGAGCAACATTCAGGAAGTGTCTATGGAAGCCTCCTCTGGGACAAGCAGGGGGTTGGCAGCAGGGCCGCAGGGGTGAGGGGAGGAGAGGCCAGGAAGGAGACAGCTGCCAAGCACTGTGTGGGGGCGGGGCCGGGGAGCCTGGGAGGGAGAGGGTGGGCTCTGGGCTCCACGTGCTGGGGAACAGTCCCTTCTGACAATGAGGAGGTAAGGAAAAGCCATGGCAGAACAGGAAAAGGCCTGGAGGGGGTGGCTAGTGGTGGCAGAGACCAGGGGGAGTGGACACCTCAAGAGGATGCTCTTGTGGCTGACTGTCCCCTGATTCCTCTCTACACAGTGGCCACGGCTGACCTGCCAGGGACAAGGTACAGGCTGGTGGGAAGGCTCCGGGGCCCAGTGCCTACTTTCCCAGGGGCCAAACCCAGGCCAGGCAACCTGTGGGCTCAGGGCCAAGACACCGTGGTACGGGTGGGGACCTGCGACAGGTGATGAGAAGCCCTGATGGTGGTGTGCTGGAGCCGCCCCGAGAACCGATCTCAGGCCTGCCCAGTTCCGCTTTCAGGCACTTTGTGTTCAAGGCTTAGAATCGCCATGGTGGAGGATTTAGACCACGGAAATCTGCAAACACTACAAACCCAGAGAACTGGTTGTTAGGCATTTACTAGCACACGACTGTCCTGGCTCAGCCTGCCGGGGCAGTGTGCCCTGGGTGCTGCAGGGCAGGGCCTTCTCCGAGTTACGTCCTTAGCGCCTGGCCCCGTGTACATGTAGTGTACACAGCAGGGCTCTGTGTGTTCACTGACCTGAGTTCAATGGGGACCCATTGCACTGATGAACCCTCCCCAGGCTCTGTCCTCCTCTGCGTGCACAGCCTCCATTGCCGAATTCCTCGGCACCCATGTCCTTTCTAAATCGCCTCTAGGAGCGTCCCATCCTTTCTCTGCTCTCCGCGAGGCTCTCGGTGGAGGGAAGGGAGGAAGGAAGGGACCATCGCATTGTGTGTCAGGATCAGGTTTGCCCACACAAAAATGGTGTTGGTTTACATAAGATAGATGTTTCTCTCTCACCTTCACATGGACTGGTCCAGGGCTGGTTCTTGGTGGTGCCGTGGCTCTCCAGAGCCATTGTCACAACGTGGCTTCCACTGGTGGTCAGAGATGGCAGCCAGTCACCTGGCCACTCCTGGCTGCCAAGGAGGACTGTGCAGTGGTGCTACCAGTTTGTTTCCACCTAAAAAGCAGATTCTATTGCTAAGAAAGGCAGGGGATAGCTGTCACATGGTGAGAGCCTAACGATCCCTGACAATCAAGATGATCGATGTTGGTGAAGGGGGAAGGACTCCTGACCACAGCTGCTGCCAGCTGCCACACCCCACAGTGCCCGCTGCTCCCGGAGGGAGTGGGGGGATGGGCAGAAGTGCCTCAGAATCCAGGAACCTGGGGAGCCTGGGCAAGCTGACACCTCCTTAGGGTTTGGGCCACCAAGACCCTCCCTGCTTCCAGGGCTGGGACCCAGCATTCTCACCTGGTCCTCCTTGGAGCTGGGCAGCTTCCTTCAACAGCACAGGTGTGCTCGGCTGAGGACGCAGCGAGGAGCTGGCAGCATGGCCCCCAGGGCACTCCTGTAGGTGGGCGGGGAGGAGATCTGGAAGGAGCCAGGGAGGTAGCAATGGGCCTTAAATGGAGAAAGCGAAGGTTGGGAGGGTGGCATGAGGCAAGGTCAAGGACGAAGTCAAGGGCATTTCAGACCCACTGAACTCAGATTAACAAAAAGCAGAGACCACAAAGGGGCAGGGGGCATCTGGAGAGAGGTTGGCGGTTTGGTGGGGCCAGAAGCGTGGGCTGGGTGGGGAGAGGCGGTGGAGAGGGAGGTTAAGGCATGTGTTCCGTGAACCCTGACTCCTACTGCAATTGTTCCAATTTCCCTGAGCACTTGTTATGTGTCAAGCATTATGCTTAGAGTTGGAAATGCTTAGTCATGTTTTCTCCCTCACAGAGGTCCTATGAGAGGCATGCTGCTCCCATTTTACAGGGAAGGCTAGTGAGGCTAAGAGGGGTTAGGAATAGCTGTCAAGCAGTGGGGCTATCATTCACTCACTGCCGAGCTGCCTGCTGATGTGCCAGGCTCAGAGGCTGGAAAGTACCATGGAGGGCAACGGGGGGGAGCCCAGAGGGCTGTCGCATAGCCCTGAGAGGTGCATCCCAGCCCTGCAGAGCCGGGGGCCATCCACCCAACCCCGCCCACTCAGGCTCCACCCCCTCCAGCAGCTCCCTCCGCTCTTCCAGTGTAACTTCATGCTGGCTCCCCAGGGCTCCCACTGCCCTTCCACCTCCCTCCACCTCCCGGCAGATAAAACCTGCACCTCCTAGCATCTCCTCCCACCTCCTGGCTCGACTCAGGATTCAGAAGGCAGTCAGAAGGGAAAGGCTGCCAGGGTTGCACCTCCATCCCTGGGCCCAGAGGGGACAGGGTGTGACTCTGGGAAAAGAGCTGTCCCGTGCTCACTCGGAGTGGCCTAGAACTGGGAGGGAGCGGGGTGGGGAATGGGCTGTCGCTGCCCACCAGTGGGGAGGCGGCATATAGTAGGCACTAAATAAATGCTAATTACTCTTCCCACCTTTCTCCTCCCCATCAAAACACAAAGTGCTTTGTGAGAATTTCTGGTTATTCATAAAAATCTATGAATAACTATCTTCTTTTATGAGAGTTTAAACAAATGAGAGATTTTAATTTTTCCCCAAATTTCCATTTCGTGTGCTAGTGAAGCTGAATATGTTTAGACACGCAGTTTTGAGGCCCAAACAGAGGTCTGTGTTCCACGATGGGGCAGAACCGGGTGCCTGGGTTTTGGAACGGTGAAGATGGGTGCTGTGGCGTGGCCATGGGTACCCTCTTCCCAGGCCAGGCTCGGTGGCCACACCCCCTGCCAAATCCACCCGGCCTCTCCCACTTGCTGCTTCTGTTCTACCAGAAAGTGACCCACGTCCACTCCCATCTTCCCTCCTTCGGGGAGCCTGACCTTACTGTGGTCCTCTGTGCCTCAGGCCACTGGGCCTGCTTCAACGCCCGCTGTCTTGGCCAAATCCCCATGTCCATCAAGTCAGTTCTCCAGCTTCTGCGGCTGCCAGGCCCCTCTCCCCGAGCTGCTGGGCACCACTGCGACCAACCACACGTCCCAACAGGTCAGGCTGGCTCCTAGTTAGCTCTAGTTAGCACCTAGGTAGAGCCTAGTTAGTCCTGTCTGGTCCTCAGAGCCCTCCCTGACCTCCTACCTCACAGAGGAACAAGCAGCAGAGGAGAGGAACCCTGACCACCCTTCCATGTCGCCCCCACTTCATCCTCTCCTTCGTGAGGCCTCACCTCCCCAGTGGGAGCACTGCCCTCCATCCTCACAGGGCCTTAGACACAGGGGCCATGCTGAGGCCTGTCATCCTCCCAAGGACCCTGCAGCAGCTAAGGGAGCTGGGCCTGCCCTTGCTGCTTCTTCTGCCCAGCCTGCTCCCAGCCCCCGCCCCTACCCCATAGCCACGTGGCTCCCTCCTCTTGCAGGGCCAGGGGGGGCCCCAACCCCAGAGAAGAGTAGCTGCCTGCCTCCGCCTGCAGCCCTGCTCTACTATCCTTTGGTTTTAATTCTTTGGACACACACACAGCGGTCGGACATAATATTCATTTGTCTTGTCCCCCACCCTCCCAGCTGGACTATCAGCTCTAGGAAGGTAGGAGCTTGTCTGTCTTGTTCAGAGATGAATCCCCAAGGCCTTAGGCCCGTGATTGCGGCCCGAAAATACTTGTTCAATGAATGAATGAATGAATGAGTGAATGATTCTTATTATCCTGTTTATACCAGTGAGGAAACAAAAGCAACTCTTCCCCTCCCTGGCTCCTCAGGTCTTCCAGCTTTGGCCCTGCGCACCCTGTTTTCCATCCTGGGCTCCTTTTCTGCCTCATCTGTGCCGGGACCCGGGAGGTCCTGCCCTCTCCATCCAGGCTTACCTCGTCCCACGAAGCCCCTCATCAGTCCGTGGGACCACCTGGGACGCTTCCTCCCCACACTCCCGCTTGTGTGCAGGGTTCTTAACAAAAGCCCCTCGGGTTGGTTCAAGAGGAAAGGGGATTCATTAAGAGGTGCCCAGTAGCGTGCATGCTCTCGGGACTGGGCAGCAGGGATGTCTCAGGACAGACGGTGTGGGCTGTCCAGCAGCAGCAGTGCTCTGCCTCGCCTTGGGTCTGTGTTGACTAATCGCACCCCTCTCGCCTCTTGGTGCCTGAGACACTGGGGCTGGTCTTCGTAGGCTCTACCGCACCACCCACCCCTCAAAGACTCAAAGGCCCCTCATTTTCTGGAAAACAGAACTTCCTGGGCGGCCTCACAGCAGCACCTCTGAGCCTGGAACCCAGATCACTGCCTCCATCTGGCTCTAAAGGAGCTAGTGGCAGGGATTTTTCTGGATTCCCCCTGGGGATGGCTGAGTCACACTACGGGAAGCTATCCCCCCAGCGCGCCCCAGAGTGAACGCCGTCTGTAATGGGTCAGAGCCTTGGTGGGTGTGGTCTGCAGCAAAGTCCACTTCAGGGGGCCCCAGTCATCCAGAGCAGGGTGGGAGCTGCTTGCCCCTTACAGACCCCTTGAGAAACAGTCCGAGAGGCCCAAAGAGGCTGCCGCTGCCTCCCCTGCTACCTTCAAAGCCTCTTGACCAGACTCTTCCCACAGTGCAGCCAGGACCCTGGTGGGGCTGGGAGATGGGAAGGCAGTATAGATCAAGGGGTGGGGTGGGGGTAGGGAGGGAGAGCCCGAGGGAGACCTCCTGGATGCCCACCCAAGGCCCACCACCCGGGCTGAAAGGTGGCCCAAAGGAAAGCAAAGACCCTTTCTGTATCCTCTTCTTTCTCTTGTTTCCTGGTTGCCAGGGGCACAACGGTTTTGTCCCTAGTGACGGTGTCTGCACAGGGGACAGAACTGGAGGGCGGCTGAGTCTCCAGGCCGGAACTCTGTCGAGCTTCTGGACCAGATACTCACGACTACCACCTCTTCCTCAACGTGCTTGAATCCAGCCTCTGCGACCAGACATAGCCTCTCCCGGCTAGAATCAGCTCCTCCCTGGGTCCCCTCCCTCACTGAAGGCCACCACTGCCGCCCTGCCACTGCTTTCCTGGGCTAGCAGCTCTCTCTCTCTCTCTCTCTCTCCCTCTCCAGCCACTTGAGTGTGCCGCGTGCCCCTTCTTCACTCTCTGAGCCTGTAGGGTCTGTCTCCAGAGGCTCTCTCCATCTCCCTTATTTCCTGAGCTCAGGCCTCTGTCACCCCTGCCTTTCAAACTGCAGTCCTCTCCCCACTGGCCCTTTGCCCCCAGCCCAACCTGCACCCCCTGCAGACCCAGGCCTGTCTCCAGCCCACGCTGAACCCCGCCTCTGCCCCGTGCGCCCTGGCCTGGCCCTGCCTCCTCTCCAGCTGAAATCATTCCGGTTTCTTGGTTGTGTCCATTGCTACCCTCTGTGATTCCTTCCCCTCGCTTGCTTCTGTCCATCTTGAGGGCTTAGCTCTGCGTCTCCACCAGGAGAAGCTCTCCCTGTCCTTCGCCCCCTCCACGCTGGGGTTTGCACCACTCTTATTTGCTTCCCGATCCCCCCTGCGCTGCCCCAACCTGCACCTTATCGCACCGTGCCACCCGCTCCGTGCTGGCAGAGGCCACATCTGTCTTGCTTTTTGCCAATCAACACCGCAGGGGCCAGCGGGAAGGTCAGTGAGCCACGACCCCGCCCTTAGTGTGAGGGCCTGCATAGGATGGAGGACGAGACAGGGAGGCGGCTATGCCGGGACACAGCTGGCTGGGGTGCTGGCCTGCACCCCAAGGCCCTTCGTCCTCCCTGGCCACCCTCAGTGACTGCACAGAGGGATGACATGTAAGCTGGTTCTGGCTGATGAGCTGTAAGCAGAAGGTGTGAAGCCTAAAAAGGCCCAGTCTGTCCATCAGGCCTCCTGTCCCTCCCCTCTGGGCATGGTACCTAGAGGAGCATCAGCATCTTGTAACCACGAGGATGGAGGTGACACGCTAAGGATGGCAGAAAGGTGGACAATGTCCTGATGGCCTGGGCCGCAGCCCCAGCCCGTCAGCCTCCACACTTCCTCTCCCAGTGGATACGGGTGCTGTGCATGGACCACTGGCCAAGACCCTTGGGGAGATATCTGCCCCCCTCAATGTCCTGGCTGCCCACTGTGGACCAGAAGGCAAGTCCTCTCCCCGCCGCTGTGCCATTCCCCCTGCTCAGGAGGCCCCACTCCAGGCACACTCCTGGGCTGAGAGCCCAGTTGGGATATTCCCAGGCTCTTACAGCCTTTTACAATTTTATGTTTTAATCCTCAGTCCGAGCTGAGGTTCCTTTGGTCCTACTAGCCCCCAGAGGAAGGGGCCTGATCTCCAACTCTGGTCCGGCTGGCTCCCCTGCCTATCTTGGTTGTGGCTGCCAGAAACCCCCCTCCCACAAGGCTTGTCCCCTACACCTGGGGGTTCAGTTAGGAGGCCCTGAGCAGGCATTTCCCTGACCCAGCCTCCAGGGATTATCTGGACCCTGAGGCTGGGGCTGGGGAGCAGCAGCCAGGCCCACCTCTCTGGTCCCAGGGCCAGATGGGCACGGTTGGCACACCCACGGTGGGCTTTGGGCCAAGGCCCATCTTGCAGGACCCAGGACTCTCAGCCCACGGCCGTTTGTGGACCCGGTCAGTATCAGCTCTTCGCTCTCTGTTTCTCAACACTAATGACCGTGTAAATATCTTGAAAAGAACCTGGGAATACTGGCAGCCAAGGTGGTCTCTTGGAGGTAGAAGTGCCACATCCCTGATTAACCGTGGTGGCTGATGGGGCAGGGCTGCAACATTTAACCAACACAGAGAAAATGAAATTTCTTTATTTGGTCTATAGCTTTAAAAGAAAACTGCACAAATGCCCAGTTTGACTTAAAGTTTAGTCCCAGGCCCAGATGTGGCCCGCTCTGGTCCCCACGGTGGGGCTCTTTGCCTCCCTGGGTGCAGGGTTGTGGCGCCTTCTGTGGCCTGAGCAAAGCTCCTCTGGGCACTCCGAGCCTCCACGGGGTCCAGCCTGGTATCCACACTGGAGTGACCCCACACCAGGCACCTCTGCAGCCAAACAGCTTCTGGGTCCTGCCTATCGCTCGTGGGGACCACGGCAGATCAAAACAGACTCAGCGACCCCTCAGCCTTCAGGAAAGGTGGCCCAGGGGCAAGTCTGTGCTCAGGTGGCCATGGGGCTGCTCGCCTTTGGTTTTGGCTTTCTCAGCTGGTAACGTGCTCCCTGCTCTGGGGCCGAACCCTAGAGAGGGGCTTCTCTTTCTCTCTTCTCCTTCCCAGAGTCCCCTGTTCAGGCAGCGCCAGGTTTGCACCTTCCTTTTCCGCCTGGGCCTCACTTAAGTAAAAATTCCATAGTCCAGCTCACCCAGCCTGGTCCTCAACATCCTACTGAGGATGATTAACGAAGTTAGACACTCTTCTTTCAGAACCAAAACCTAGTTTGTCAACTCCTGGAATTATGGTTAATGCACTGCTCAAAACCAGAAGCTGGTGATTACATCCACTGCCTCTTTCCTTCTTTCTGGAACAAATCAGAACACTCCCACATTCCAACCTTAGCTGCAAAGTTGGGCCACCCCTCTATCTGGGTTTTATTCCTGGATTTGCTCCTTTGCTCCTAAGTGTTTTTTTCTGGTATGAAAACTGGCTAGTCCACAATGGTAGCCGATGTTGCCCTAGTCCATTAAGACCCCAAAGCCTCATTCTACTCCCAAACCACCCTCATCCCTGTTCTTGTGTATATTCTCTTCCCAAGAAGTTGAGGCTAGTGGAACGTGAGTTCCCTGTGGAGGCCAAAGAGTCGCTGGCCATCCAGGCCAAGTTCAAGGCCAGGTCATGATCCAGAGGAACCTGGCCCCATGGACAGTCCCGACTCAGGGTCCCTCCACCAGCTCCTCCATGCCTCCAAGCTCTTCATCCAGGGACAGTGTTTTAGTCCCCTTCCTGACTCCAACCCAGACTTTTAGAAAGCAATTCTTGTGCTCTCTCTGCTAGTAGGGGGCCCCAGAGTTCCCACTGTCACTCCTGCTCCTTCCCCGCTGTCAGGATCCCGAGTGCTGCAGACAGGTTTCTGCTTTGGTGGCTCTTTGAGGCTCACCGTTAGCCCTCCACCCCCTTGGCTTTACTTACTCTAACTTCTTAAGCCTACATATCCCCAGAAACCAGAATACCAGCTATGCCAAACCTCAGATTCCCTGATCCCTACCAAAATGGCATTCCCATAAACCTTGGCAACCAGATACCCCAGCCTGGATTCCATTACCCCTACTTATGAACCAGACTACCAGGCAGGATCAGTCCCAAAGAGGGGGGAGTCCCTTGTTTGAAGACCTTCAGTGTGGGCATTCCTGCCTGGAAAATCCCCTCCCCCTAGACCATCCACGGAGGGTTGCATGAGACCCTTTACTAGGTCTTGCCTGATCGATGGGGGTCCAGGGGCTGCCAGGGAGGCTCGGGGACTGATACATGGACCTGTCATGGCCCCATCGATCTCAGGCTGTCTGCCTCAGCTCCCACCATCTGGGACAGTGGTCCCACTTCTGGTGCTGCTCCAACTGGCTGATTCTGGCCCCCTGACTTCCTGCAGCCTGTGAATCCACAAACAATATCCAGAACAAACTAGACCTCAGCTGACCTTCAGGAGACTCAAGAAAACCCTAAGAGGTAGGAAAGTGAAGACAGAGCCTGGGGACCCCAAAGAACATGATAGAAGAAAAGGCCTTCCCAGCCACTTCTTGGTCAGGGACATGCTCTGTGATCATCGTTTCTGAGATTTCTTGAACATCCTTATGTTGTTTGTTGCCCCACTGTTCTTAGCAGAGAGGCATTTAAAATGGACTTGTTGCCTCGCATGCTTGACTGGAGGTGACGAGGAAGCAGAGAGCTGGAGCACTGCTGGGTGGCAACTACTGAGGGCAGGGAGAGGAGCCCCAGAAGATAGAGCAGGTGGTTGCAGCTGTGAAGAGAAGAGGATGCTGCACCAAGACCCTGAGGCCCGGGCAAGAAAGGGACCCACAGAGATTGGACCCAAGACCAGGAAGCAAGATGGGCTTAATTGGCAAGAGCCCCATTGCAAACCTAGGGGACAGGGACGAGGAGTGAGGAAGTGAGTAGGGTGGGGGAGTTGAAGGTATCACACGGGAAAGAGGGGCAAGTTTGGAGGATGGTGGGTCCATGTGGAGGAGATGCTCAGTGGGACCCCTTGCTCTGTGGGGATGGCGGTGTGGGAGGCCCCAGAAGCTCATCTGATCAATGCCCGGGGAACGAGGGTGGAGCACCCAAAGCCATGTCTCACTCTCCATTCCCTGTGCCCAGACACCAAGGCCCAGAGGTCCCCCAAGGTTCAGAGTCAAGTGCTCTTTGGTGACACTCTGGGGTGCTTATAGACCTTCCATTAGGGGTGAAGTGCTCAGCCAAGGCTGGGCGGTCCAAGAGGACACGGATGGGGAAAAGAGCAGTCTGCCACCCCCATCCTTGCTCTGGGTATAATTTTGTCCAGCAGACACATTTGTATGAGCGGGGCTCTAGCCTCAAATATCCCCAACCCAGACCGGTATCAGCTTGAGGTTCTGCTTTCCAGCTCAGACATTTTCTTTCTTAAAATAAAAGATTGGAACTCCCTAGCATGTATAGAAAGAGGGAAGGAACGAACCCCTTAGAAGAGAGAAAAAGGCATCATCAACCTATTCTAGAACCCGCCTTCACTGACGTTCTTGAGTTCCTCTCTGAGCTTCCCTGCCCCTTCCTGCCTCAGCTGATACTTCTTGAACTTTGAGGGGCCCCAGGGACCAGGGGGAAATCTCAAGGTACCTTCTATTCCTTTGGCTTCTCATTGTGTTGGCCAGGCTGGGGGTTCAGATGTAGTAGTGACAGTGCGATCAGCTGGAAAAAAGAGCGGGAAAATCAGCTGGAACCACCGTACTAAGGCTGGAAAGAGGTCCCAGGTAACGCCTCCATCCGGGACACCCAAATGCCTGGACAGGGGCAGTGTGACAGCCCCACCCTTCCTGCACCCAGGATAAGGCCCTCCCCTCTGCCCACTGCGGGACTAGCCAATGTCCCCCAAGGACTGTGACACCCCATAGGCTCCCTGTGCCCAGCGCCACCTGCCCCCCCGACTCTGTCAGACAGCCTGGGGAGCATGCTTCTCCTTTCCCCTCCCTCAGAGACCCCTCGGGACTGTTGGGTCCCATACCTGGGCAGGCGGAACAGAACTACACATTTTTGGCCCTTCCTCTCCCTGCCTCCAGGGATCCAGGCTCAAATGAAACTGGAATTGCATTCCATTCCACAAATCTCTCAGCATGCCATCTGTCAGCAAATGCTGGCTGGCCTGCGCCCAGAACACGCTCTCTACCAGCGCCCGGTAGGCCCTCTCCCTGGCTGGGAGCTCCCCTGGATTGGGTCCTGGGATGAGAGTCAAGGAGGTTTGATCTGACCCCCATCCCACTCGAAACCTGTGTCTGTCCCTCTGTTGTCACCCACCCATTCATCCATTCAACAAATACTCATTGAGTGCCCATCGGTGTCAGGCCCCATTCTAGAAGATGAAGGTACAGCTGCAGCCAAGAATGACCAGACCCGGCCTGCATGGAGCTTAGCTGCCAGGGAGGAGAGACAGACAACCAACAAGGAAACAGAGATGGACAAGATAAATCCAGATAATGATAAGTGCTATGAAGAAAATAGGACAAGCAGGGTGACAGGATGGCCTTGGTGTGGGGAAGGAGGCCAGTGGAGCTGTGCAGCATCAGAGAAGACTTTTCTGAGGGGGTTATTTAAGCAGAGCCGGAAGGGTGAGGACCCCTGTCATTCAGTTCAATTTGGCCTGTATTCACTGGCCACCCTGTGCCCTGTGGCTGTGCCCCGTTTCCTGTCATCCTAGAGCTTGGCTGTGGACCCCAGCTCTGGACCCTGGGAAGGACCTCATTCCTTCCCCTCCCTGTACCACAAACCCTATCACTCTTCTCCACAGCCCTCCCTCTGTGCTGACCTGGCTGGGACAGGACTGATTAAGGGCCCCCCCCACCGGGTCCCCTACACAAAGCAGCAGTTCCCAAGCCCAGCCCGCCCACTTAGACAACAGTCTGGCTTAGAAAACCCTGGGGTCTGTCCCCTCAGCCCAGTTCTTGAGCCTACTTCCTTCCCAAGCAGGTCTTCCCTTCTCGGTCCCCTCATCCCCCTGCCTCACTCCCACCTCACCCCCTGGGTCTGAACTTCCCCTACATTCCCTTGGTCCTGAGGAGGTCCTAAGTACCAGGTCTAGCTTCTTCATTGCCCTTGGAGAACCCCTCTCTTCCACCCCCACTGAGATGCCATCAGTCGTTGGAGCCAATGTCATTGCTGCTTCCAGCCAGTGCCCAGGCTCACTCAGCACCCTTTAATACTGAGCCATCAGCACCACTACACAGGCAGCTAGCACACAGGCCAGCTTCCCTCGAAACTCTTTATCCCCCAGGGTGAGGGGTGAAGGGCTTTAAAAGAAATGCAGGTTAGGCCTATCCTCAAGGAGTTTATTATCTTGTTAGATAGAGAAAAGAATGCCCAAGAAACTACTCTTTAGAGATTAAAACAGAGCTAAGCCATCGGTGGAGTATAATAAAGCACTAAATAAAATATGGGATGCAGGCAATAAAAGCTCTATGTAGTCAGAAGACTGGGGAGATGGTGGGCTGGAGCAGACCAGGAAAGCTTCCTGGAGGAGAAGGGCCCCAGGCAGGCCATGGAGAGTGGGCAGAGTGATAAGGAGAAGCGAGGGGTGGGGTGGGAAGCTGTAGATAACTAGATAACAAAAAAATCAAGAGAACCAAACCAAAAGAGAAAAAGCCACTGCACTCTTTTTTTTAAAATAAATTTATTTTATTATTTTATTTAATTTATTTATTGTTTCTGGCTGCGTTGGGTTTTTGTTGCTGCTTCGTTGTTCTTCTCTAGTTGCAGCGAGCAGGGGCTACTCTTCGTTGCAGTGCGCGGGCTTCTCATTGCGGTGGCCTCTCCTGTTGCGGAGCACGGGCTCCAGGCACACGGGCTTCAGTAGTTGTGGCACGTGGGCTCAGTAGTTGTGGCTCGAGGGCGCTAGAGCACAGGCTCAGTAGTTGTGGTGCACGGGCCTAGTTGCTCCACGGCTTGTGGGATCCTCCCGGGCTGGGACTCGAACCCGTGTCCCCTGCATTGGCAGGCGGATTCCCAACCACTGAGCCACCAGGGAAGCCCGCCACTGCACTCTTTAGAGCCACTACAGAATGATTCCTGGGGCCAGGACATCAGAGGACCCCTTTGGAGGCCTGTTTCCTGCTGTTTCCTTGTTGCTTTTCTGAAGGCATCTGGAGGTTGGGCTGGAGAGGCCCAAGCGGCCCTCCACTCTTTGTCCTGTCCAAGAGGACACACCAGCTGAGGGCTGGGCCAGGTTCTGGAGAGAGTCAGCTTGCAGGGGATAAGGAAGCAAGTGGGGAAAGGCCCTGGCAGGGAGGGACTGCGGTCATTTGGCTTTGGGGGCAGGCAGCGCACGGCCACCTCCGTGCCCGGGCCAGAGGCTGACCGTGGACTCTGTCACAGGCTCAGGGGGAGGGGGAGGGAAGGCAGGAGCAGGAGTCACCGCCAGAGACAAGCCCTCCCAAAGTAGGCGTGAGGCAGCCCTGCCCCCGAGCAGCACAAGTGCGGCTGCCCCAGAGAGGTTTCCATCAGTTCACCAATCATTGGCTCATATGTGGGCCACCATCTCCCAGACTTCCCTTCTCTGTTCCCAAGGCCCGGAACGCCTCTCCGCTCAGCCACCCCATGTTGGCAGAGCATCTGCCCCAGCATGAACCTTCACGCCTCTTCTCTCTCCGTATGTTGGGGTCTTCTACAGCCACCTCTCTCTGCATCATCCTCTGTCTCCCCAGCCCCCTTAATTAACTTGCCCCTGAATTCTAGAACCCTCCAGCTCCAGATCAGTCCACACACAGCAAGGGCTTGCTGCTGCCCCCTCTGCCCCAGGTTATTCCGGGCTGAGCTCACCATCTCATCTTCCCCCTCCCCCTCTAGGCCTGCTATAGATGGACTTTCAACATCAGCGTTTCCATCCTACAATTTTCCTGCTCATCTCAGGTCCTCAGATGTAGGACACGAGACACGGCAGGGCCTGTGAGATTGAATGTGTGGGTTGAATGAATGGTTTTAAGTTGCTGAGAGTGAGACTCAAATGGAATCAGGGTAGTTTTTCAACTCAAATAGGAGAAAATGCCAATAGGCATCAACCTGTATGAGATTCTGATTGGTACCTACCCCGTGACAGGCAGTGATCAGAAGGGAATGTAAAGGGATTTGAAGAAAATCGGGGTAACGATGAAATTTTCCCATGTAATCTGACAACCGACAGGCCCGGGAAGTGGCAGAAAAGCAAAGACAAAGTATGTAACTGTTTCTACACGCATGTCACAAGTGGAGAAATACAATGAATGACTTGGAATGCTTGGTGCATCCTTGACAGGAGTGGGTAGAAGAGACCAGGTGGAAGGCCACTGACCCACGGCTGCAGCTCTGACTGACTGGAAATTCTACAGGAAGGAAGAAAATAGGAGTGGCTACACCCCCTGGGCTGGTTAAACAGCCCAGCCTACCATACACGGATAAGCCAACAGTTGTAACATAGCCAAAATGGATGGGTTTTCAGTAACTAAATCTCATTTCACTGATTGCCCTGAGGTGTCCCCAAATCTGTCTAGAACTTTCTCTTTTCCAGTTGCACCATTTTCTGTATGATGAGTTCCATATGTTCTCCCCGTCAGTCAGCTACCATTTCACTATTCAAGATAAAACTCCCCTCTCTTGGCTCCGACTGCTGATTCCTCTTCAGGACGAGATCCTGAGGTGAGGCTCTTGGTTAAGATAAATGCCTCCTCCAATCCAGAGTTTTATCATCCGTAAAGAGAGGAAATAGGCTGGGTTCGTTCTCCAAAGAGACAGACCCTGGAGTGGGAGGGGTCCTCAGGATGGTGCCGAGGCTCTTAACGCCTCCTGATAGTATTTAATGCTGTGGTGGCAGAGAGAAGGCCCAGATACGTCCCTGCAGATCCTCCATTTCAGGCAAATGAACTACGATGAAATGTGGCCAATAGTAAGGGGAAAAAAGAGCAAAAATCCCACAGGAAGCCTTGGAGAATACTTGAAAACAGGAAAAAACCCAAAAAACCGAAACCCTCAAAAAATGAGACTTGCAGAACAAAAAGTCCAGACCTGTGACCAGATGCTACCGGCAGCGGAACACAAGGCCACCATGAGCAGAGAGAGGGTCTGGGAGCTGGGAGCCCCTGACAAGGGCCCTCACAAACCTCAAAAGCAGGAACTAAAGAACAAGTGGGGTTGCACGCGGAGTCCATCGGCGAAAGGATGCACAGGATCCTGGACACACACATCTTACAAACTAATGACAGCCGTCTGCTGGGGACACACAGAGGCGAGGGAGAAGGACTCTTGGCCACACTGTCTGAACCAGGCCTCTCATGGACACCTGGTCAGCTCCCAGGGAGTCACAGGAATCATGGCCAGAAGAGATGCTTCTGTCCTTCTTGCCAGAAGCTGAGCAAAGCCTTGGTCACAGATAATGCCCTCACAAGTGCCATGAAAAAGAAAAGGTTCTATACCCACCACAGGCACTGTCACTATTGTTAGTGTAACACTATGGTAAAACTTTCACGTTCACTTTTTTCTAGGCCAGACGTTTGTAAGACCTAAAGAATATTTGCCCAGCAACTTCTAGCAGGATTGTTGAGAATCTCTTGGGCACCTTTGGGCAAATTAGAAAAAGGCACCCCACCCTGGGTGGATCCAGGCCAGCTGGGCCCTGCACGACCTGCTGAGCAGGCTGGCCCCATCTGTAGGGCCATACTTATGGGCTCTGCCACAGGGGACATGGATACAAGGCCTGGAGAATTCCAGAGGGGAAATGGCCATTAGTATTCGTGATGTGGTTAGTCATCTGGAACATTTTTCACTGTCACTGGCCAGGGCAGGGGGAGAAGACAGAGGTGGCAAGCTCTTCACCTGGTGCAGCACCTGGACTGGAAGAATGGCTGCCATATTGATGGTTGCTGTTTCCAGCTGGCCAGGAGGAGATCCAGCATCTCTTGGAGGTGACCTCAGAAGTGACTGGCCTTGGAGCCCAATGGAACTGCTCCACATTAGATAGTCTCTCCCTCTTTTTTAAAAGTAAACTTTTTATTGAAGTAGAACAAACACACAGAAAAATGTCCATGTTGTAAATGTACAGGCCAATGCTCCCACCCACCGAATGGACCCGTGAACTAGCCTGAGATCAGCAGATAGAATAGCAGCACCACCCGCCACCTTCCCGCCCCTGCCAGGAGCTCCTCGCATCCCTTTCTAGTGATCTCTCTCCCCAAGAGTAATCACTATCCTGAAATCTAACCCCATCGGTTACTTCACCTGTTTCTTGAGCTTTACATAAATGATTGCAAATAGTCCCTAGTCTTCTATGTCTGACCTCTTTTGCTCAACAGTTATGTTTTTGTGATATATTCACACGGTTGCATGGAATTGTATGGCACCCCATTGTAGAAATATACCACGATATTTTTTATCCATTATACTGTTGATGGGCATTCAGGCCACTTTTCTTTTTAATCGCCTTTTTATTTGATTACAGAATTAAACAAATAGTTGTTATAAAAAATGTCCCCATTTTCAATCTCATGGTGAGCTCCAGGTCCTGGAGTGCCCTGGGGGTCTTGACATCTGGGCTTCACTCCTTTCCTTCGCTGCTTAGACCCCGTGTCTCACCAACATTCACACCTTTGGGCCCTTGCCCACCTGTCTCAGTCTCCTTTCAATCCCCCAACACGGGAAGAGTCCCCGTACGTGCCACAACACCTGCCTGCCTCTCTCCCAAGGCCTCCAGGATCTCGGGGGAGGGGTGTGTGTGTGTGGAGCCTTCCAGGGCCTGAGACCCCCTCCCTGCCCCCTCGGGACTCGCTCCTTTCAGTGTTCTCCCTCAATCCAGAAACTCAGCCCCTCCCTCTCTGAGGGCATCTCCCCCTCAGCTGCTAACCACCTTCATTCAGCCCCTTCCCCCGCTGCCGGGGCCACACGGCACCCCACAGCTGCAGCTCCAGCAGAGCTCACTAGCAGCCTTGCTAAGTCCACAGGATACGGTGCAGGCCTTCAAAAGGTAACCTCTGTATGGCATTTGACATGGTCACCTGTGCTCCCTCTACTGACACTCTTCCCATGACTTCTGAGACAGTGATTTTTCCTAACCTCTCTCTCCATTCCCACCTCTGCCCTTTCATAATCCTCCCGCACTGGTTCTCCTCCTGGGCCTGCCTCTTAAGTGTCAACTTTCACCTGAGTTCTGGGTTCATTTCCTTTTCTGGACCCCTCCTCTTAGCAACACCAACTATGGGACCCCCACCTCTCCCATCCCTGGTCCCACCTTGCCCCCCCGCCCCCCACCCCTGCCAAGTTCAGGCTTCCTGTCTGGCCATTCCATCTGGAGGTCCCAGAAGAGCCTCAGCATCTCAGGGAGATGCCTTTTGAATAAGAGCATATTCTGGTTTGAATTTTACATTTGAAAATGAAACCAGCGAGTGTTTTCACAATACTAACCACACCGTGCAGAGCCCAGTAGAACCGGGCAGGTGGGCTGCAGAATGACAGTCTGTTCCTCCGGAGCATACACGGTGCCTGATCGTGCAGGCTGGGGGCCTCCCGCACTACCCGAGAGGTGCATCAGAATGCCTGGCTGGGCGCCAGGCCTGTGTGTTCACTGAAAGGAAACATGAGTTTAGGAAGCTGAGAAGCCACACTGGAGAGAAGCACCGCCCCGTCAGGGACTTTGAGCAAAGCTCAGCGATCCCACTCTCTATGACGGTGACTGGTGAGATTTAGGACATGCTTCAGGGAGAAATAGAAGACCTTAAGTCAGGGGAGCATGTAGCTCTGAGACTCAGAGAGGACAGCTGTGTGCTGGAGAGGGCAGCCGGGCCAGCCATAACCTCCTGCTGAGGGACCCCGGCCAGTGCCCGCTCTCTGCACCTTCATTCTCTCCTGATCATGGCCTTCACCTGGACCCCACTGGGAGACGTCCCTGTAGTCCATTCCGGCCAGCCCCCTGTGCCTGAGGCAGAGGGGCCTCGGAGGGGGTTGGAACGTGGCTCTGGAGAAGAACATGAGAAGGAGCAGGGACAGGGTGATGCATCCCCCTCCAATGAGTCATCAAATGAGGACGGAGGCCCGTCCCTGACGCTGCAGACCAGGAAGTAAAGCTGGGAGGACCCGGTGACATTCCCGGAGCCTTCGTACCTTCCCCTCATTCATCCTGTTTTCGTCTTGTCTGGAACAGTCACCAATCACACCCCTCACTAGAGAGGACTTGTGTGCTTGAACCAATGTCAGGAGAGCTAGGGCAAGGCTGGGGCAGGGTCAACCAGACCACCATCCCTCTCCCTCTGCGACCAAGTGAGAAGGCCAGGAGAGGCAGATAGGAAAAGATGAAACAGGCAGGGCCCTGGGGGCTGGGTGTGAGGAGGAAGAGATCCAAGACAGAAAGAAGATGTGTCCAATACTTGTACGGGTAAGAGGAATGGGTCCCCAAAAGCAAAACTCAAAAGAAGAACTGAGCGTGGATGTTTCTGAATAGAGAACTGTGATCAATGGGGTGGTATGAGGAGCCCTGGTGGGCTGTGTCTTATGTAAGAGGGGTGGGGGGGGAATGGGGCACAAAAAGAGAATAATTACATTCCCAGCTGCAGGAGGGGGAGTGGCTGCAGAGCCACAGCTCGGGGAGTAGGGAAGTGAGTGGCGGCAGACTTGAACTTCGTGGTGGACAGACTTATGGCCTCCAATGTGGCCTTGAGATAAGGACAAGGGTCTGGGCCCTCCTGAGCACAGGAGGCCGGTGAAACGATGGGATCGTCGGCAGAAAGAAAAATAGAACCTCATCTGAGCCCGACACAAAGCCAGGAGCTTCCACACCTGAGGCCAACCTGAGGCTCTCTTCACTCTACCTCAAGCAACATATTATAGGGCTTTTTCTAGTCCAGAGAAGGGTGCCAGGAAGCTCAAGGGATTCAAGAAAGAAGAGGGTTGAGCTGGGCTGTGTGTAGCGTCTTCCAGTCTCTAAGGATATGTCAGCAGGGATCGAGGATCAGTTCCTGAAATCCTACTCCATCAGGACCAGGACAGCCTTTGGGGCTGGAAAGACCCATTTAGCAAAGCAGGTAGTTTCAGGAGAGTTTCCTAAGCTGAAAAGAAATTTAAAGTAGGGTTTAGATACATCGAGAGCATGAGAGAGCCCCCATAAAAGTTATGGGGGGAGCACTGGGAACCCCCGCTCCGCTCTGGGGCCACAAGTTGGCAGGGGGCCGGGCACGGCATTTCCGACATTCCAGGCCACTGTGGAGTGTGCAAGGCATTGTTGCCTATGAGCTCTTCCTGGGTGTGGTGAAGATAAGGCAGGTGAAGACCTTTGGTCTGTGTAAGAAACCAGAGTGGTTTCCAAACAGCCGTGGGCCCGATAGTCTCAGCAGAAAAGCAGAGCTCATGAGCGCAAGGCTTGGGGTGAGGGGTGAGGGGTGAGGGGTGAGGGGCGGGTCGTCTGGCGGGAGCAGTGAGGGACCCCCCGCCATGCTCCCATGTCTCCAGTTCTGGTCCAGGTCCGAGGCCCCGAGGGCATCCCCCGGCACCGGTTGGGGGGCCATCGTGAGAACTGTAATGGCACAGCACCTGCCAGCACACGCATGGGGCTGCAGTGCAGAGAGGAGGAGGGGGCAAGTTGGGGGGCTGCTTCCCACCGCTGCGCCGCTTCTCCCCCCTGACAAAGGGTCCTCCAGCAGGTTTAACTGCAGGTAGAGGTGAATGTGTGTCCTTGTCCCATGCCACCTACCCCAGAAGCAAATCTGTTTCCAGCACTTTCTTTTTTCCCCTCTTCTGTCTGGGACCCTCTTCTAAGAGTTGCAAGCTTTTTTGGCCTCTCCTGTTATTCTCCCCTAGGATTATCTGCTGCTACGCGCACGTGGCCACCTGCAGGTGGAAAGGCAGTGTTTCCTTCCAAAAGCCGTGGTCCCTTTCCTACCCCTCTACCTCTCAGGGCTGATGGTGTCCCTGCCCGGGGGGTTCCAGTTCCCGCTCCTCACTTCCTGCTGCCTTCTCTTCCCTTCCTGCCCGTCTCAGCTGCTGCGCTTTTCCTTCTCCAGAAGCAGCAGTTGCTGAGCCAGGAGCCAGGAGAAGGGAGAGTGGCCTGACCACCTGCTGGCGGAGCTGAAGAGGTCCCAGCCCTCACTGGCATTCCAAGGACTTTGAGGGCAAAAGGAGGAAAAAAGACATCCGTCCGCCAGGAGTTCAGCTCCCCTCCTACCCTCAGATGGCTTCTGCATCCAGCTCTTCCAGAAAGACCATTCCAGACTCAAATTGGCCCTCCTCCAAGAGCAGAGCCTTCTTGGCCTGCAGGGGAAGTCGAAGGCCCCAGGTCATCCTGCCGGGAAATTTCATCTGGAGCCTAAAAAACACAACTTGATTGCTAGTGCCGTGCAGACGGGCAGGTCTCGAGCACCTGGGGATCCCCACGCCCACTCCCCAAGGGGGGAATGAAGACCAGGATGCTCAAGTCAAATGACAAGGTCAATAGTGTAGGGAATGGGACAGAGTGACAGCAGGTGACCCTAGAAAGTGGAGCTCAGTCTGGAAGGTGACATAATGGGAGAAGGCCAGGGTGTTCAAGTAGAAGGAAAGGTGTCCTCCCCGAGATTCCCGGGAGGGAACCCAGGTCACCAGGTCATTGCCACCCACCTCTCTCCAGGCCCTTTCTGCACCCCTGGCTCCACCACTGCCCCCAGACCTCTTCCTCCCACTGCTCCCCCACCCCCCCGTGGCTTCAAGATGGCCTGAAGGACAGGCAGGAGCCATCAGAGGGAGCTTTGCTGGCTAATGGGAACCCCTGAGACACGGCAGAAGCAGATGTACCTGGTGGGCTACCGTCTCTCGTGTGTGGCCCCATTTCCCTCTGTGTACGAGCGTCATCCACCCCCTTCTCCCAGGAGTATCTTTGACGTCCCTCCCGTTTCTCTCACTTCCACACAATGGCTGGGGGCCAGAATCCGGAGCTGAAGTCACAGGGAAGAGTGTCACAGTCCCGGGCCTAGAGGAAAGTCTTGCCTCTCCCCTTTCACCAGCCCCAAGCCGTTCTGTGAGGCCCGACGTGTGGGGGAAGGTGGCCAGGGGACAATGAGGAAGCCACGAAACACACTAACACCCACCTTCCCCTCATCTGAAGCCTGTTTTCCCTGATGGTACTCCTCTTCCAATTCCTCTAAAAGAGTGAGGCTGCTCTTCTTCTGTCCACCCCAAGCCCGCCAGCGCCCCCCGGCTCCTTGCCCCATCTTCCTGACCATTCTAAGTCCTTCCTTGGTGACGCTTCCTCTTCCTCTTGGAGTCCCACCCCCCGACCCCTGCCACCGCCTGACCCTCTTCTTCCCATCTTCATCTATCAGCAGCCCCAGGGCCTCCTGCGTTCACCATCCTGAAAGGCTTAGAAGGGTGCCTGGCACATCGTAGGTGCTCAATAAATATTTGTTGAATGAATGAATTGAAGCTCTGGCCTCAGATGGGTTTTATCTTTGCCCCAATACTGCCCCTACTTCAACAATTTTAACAACTCCCGAGGAACTCGGTCCCCATTCTTCTCCACCCATCCCCATAGCCAAACTTCGAACCCAGACATCCCCTAAGGGGTCCATCCTGGCTCTCCACAATTCTCTCCAATGCTCATCACTGCAGTTGCTCATCCCAACTCGCAGGTCTCCAGTTCCATATCTTGTTTCTCTGCCTCATGGTCAACCCATTGAAAATCCTCCACTCCCCTCCCTTCATGCCATCCCCAGCCTCGGAACCGTGTGAACTTTCATTTTCTCTAGTCTTGCACTTGAGCTCTGCCTAGAGAAAGCAGAACTGCTGGTTGTCCCATCACAAAGGTGTGATTCACCAGGCAGCTGGGCCCTCCACCGCCAGCGAGCTGGCCGTTCACGAACACTTTTTTCCCATTCCCAGACCTTTGCCCTCAAGACACTGTCCCCACTCCCAGCCGGCTCCCTTTCCGTGACATAGCCACTCTCAATTCCCTGATAAGAACCAAGGTCTCATCAACTCTGAACTCCCTCCCTGGCCCTCCAACCTCAGGTTATCCGTCCAAATCCCCCGCCCCCCACAGCATGCTCCTCACCCTTTTTGGCTGATTCCTCCACTTGGGCCCTTGGGTTCACCCCAGGCTGGCCCTCCAACCAAATATCCCTCTCCCCAATGTCCTGTGAAATTACTTCTGATCTTACCTCCCTCCCCTCAGCCCACCAACATGCCAACCCCTCCCATTAGCTATAAACCTTCCCTCCACCATGCCTCTTCCTTAAGCTAGCATCCTCTTTCAAAAATGGCACTCACCCAGAAAACTTCTGGAAAGATCCTCGCAGTCTGTAGACAGCTTGCCCATCCATCCCCCCAACTCCACCCAGGCCATTGGCTTCTGTTCCCCGAAGCAAATGAATCTGAGCTCCCAGAGTGCAGGATTCCCTCTTCCTTCCACACCCTACAACCTTTCCTTTTCCTTTTTATCACAGAATACATATTTACCCAAATCATACCACAGAGAGGGTCAAATAGTGTGACTCCCCTCTTAGCCCACCCTGAATCCCATTCTCCAGAGGAAACAAGTGTTAAAAGAGTATGTATGTATCCTTTCAGACTATTTTCTATGCACAAACACACATAGTTTCATGCACACAGTAGAAGTTTGTTGTAAAAACAGAAATGGGATCCTAGTGCACACACTGCTCTGTAGCTTCAGTGAACGGATCAATGGATTTCCTGGTCAGCGATCGCATCCCCATCACTCTTGGTGAGGCTGAATTGTATCCTACCCTATGGGTGTACCATGGATTTAGCCCCTCCCCAATTAATGACTTTTTTAACATTACAACGCTGCCACAACTATCCCTGCATGTAGGTCCTCACAAAGTTACTCAAGTATCTCTGTTGGAGAGGGTCCCCAAAGTGGAACTGCTTTTTATGTTTCAAACTGCCCTCCAACCAGGCTGTCCCAGCTTCCCTGCCCACCCACAGCGCAGGGCAGCTTCTGCCCAGGCCTGGGCGGGACTTCCTGGCTTCTGCGGCAATGACCCCGCCCCCCACTTCCGCCTTCAAACTCTGCAGTTGTATTTCCTCTTCTTCTCAAACCTCCCCTGCCCCTCCACACTGGCCCATCTTCCTCTGCTGAGCTCTTGAAAGTTGTTTCCTGAGTTTCTCCGTTTGTTTTCTGAATGGCCTCCTGTATCATCTTTATGCTAATGGGTCTCAGATGGGCCTTTAACCTCCTCCCTGCAGCTCCAGACCCCTTTCTTTACATGTACCTCATGGATCCGGGCAGCCAAGCCATTCAGGTGAACTGCCCAATGAATGAGGGTTGCACAGGTGAGTGTGAGGAAAAGAACTCAGGTTGCCCCTTCCATTCATACATTCTACAAATATTTATTGAGTACCTATTAAGTGCTGGGGCGTGGCAAGAAAGGCTAGGGAAAATGGTGAGCAGAACCAGGCAAGGCCAGTCTTGGCGGGGAGAGGGACATTAATCAAATAATCACACAAATAAATGTATGATTTCAAAGTGTGCTAAATGCCACAAGGAAGTGGCTCATGGAGATGTCCCTGATGGCTGCCAGGTCCAAGGGGCCAAGGAAGATGCTCCCCAGGGAATGACATTGGAACTGAGATCTGAATGATGGGCAGGCTTTGAGCAGATGAAGCAGGTCAGCGAAGAGTTCTCTGCACTGGAACAGAAGGCCTGGCCAGAGGGGAAGTAAGGCACTCCAGGGACCTCCAGAAGAGAGGACAGAGTTTGATATTTACCTGAGGGCTCGGGAAGCCTTGGGGGTAGAGAGGCAGGCAGTGGGCTAAATAAGATGTGTGTTTTGTGAGATTCCCGCTCTTGACCTTGCCTGCATTTCTAGCCACAGGAAATAACAGAAAAACACTTGTTTCCCCTGCTTTGCCCTCTCAGACCACAGGACCTCGGATTCAGGATGCACTGATGGGAGAGAAGCAGGAAGCAGAGGCCTTTGCCCTGCCTTTCAATGACTATCCTGGTTCCATCCCTATACTCTGCCTTTGCAGACGCAACCCAATTCCCTCAGCTGGACGCTCTAAACCTTCCTACAAGTCACTGGGGAGAGAAAGTTAGAATCTGGACCAAAGCGAGGGTGGGCAGTGTAGGTTGGGTTTTGACCAATCAATCTACTCTTCTGTTCTGTCAAGCCCACCTCTGGCCCCCAGAATGTGCTCTTCCCATCTCTGCGGATCTGTGCCAGGCTATGCTTTCTTACTGGGTGTGTGGACAGTTTCTGGTTTTTCATTCACTGGTATTTTCTGCTCTTGGAATCTGGGCACCTCTCAAAAGAGGCTAAGAAATGCTGATCCCTGCACAGAAAAGAAAGCCACTTAACTTGGCCATTGGCCACCGGCCTCATCATCCATCTAACTTAAATCTCTCCAAATGGTGGTCTGACCACTGGCCACTCAGAGGATACCACGGGCACCATCCTAAACAACAAAATAGGTGGCATAGGGTCTGGAGCCCCATCCCAGCCGCCCCTCAGCCTTTCACCCAAGAACCATCCATTATCTGCCCAGAGAGGCCACACTGACCTCCAGCCAAGGGACTGCCTCCTTGTCTGTGTAAGAGGGATGCCCTGCCTCTATCCCTCAAGAGATTAGCCCTCCTCCCCAACACCTCCACTGAATTTTGAAATACATTAGAGTGGCCCTTCTCCTTTACACAGCACCCACCCCCTTGTCTGCAGCTGAGACCCATGGTGTGAGGACTTAAAAGTTCTCCAAGAAATAGGCCACCCCCATTCCACAGCAGCCCTACACACATTAGTCAGCCCACTGTGACATCACTTGAGTTCACCCTCGCGCTGTCCACACTGATTATCAACCACCAAACCTTGCCTTCAGAGTTGAAAGCATCCGCCAAGGGCTGGGTCTCTAACTTTGACCTTGTAGGAAAGAGGGGAATCCCCAGGAGGGACTCACCTATCTGGGAGACCAACCCTCCTTTCTGGATTTTGGTTCTGAAAGTGTGGAATAAAGAGCCCAGTCCCATTCCATTTCAAAGACCTCTGATGAGAAGGCAGATGCTTATTGCAATAACAGCACTGAGAGACTCTGAAACAAAAATGGAGCTAAGCCGTACAGGAGACCAAAGCTTTCAGGAATTAAACGCTCAATTAATTCATGGAGAAAAAGGTGTGTGGGTGATTTCTGGACTCCTTTCACCTGGGCAGCCACGTAGCTCCCACCAGAGTTCTCACACCTGCTGTTTGGGCCCCCCGTCCAGGTTTTGCTGCCTCCTGGCCCAGGCTGCGTGCTGGTTTAGGGTCGAAATGGGCTGAAGTGCACTAGTGGAGATAGCCCTCAGTGACCCCAGTTCACCCACAGAACCTTGGGAACACTTCTCCCACGAGGGTAGCACCTGCTTATGGGTGCAGGGCCCAGGCCAGTTCCGGCAGCTCTTCTACTCCAGTCTTTAAGAAACTCTTCCAATATTTGATGAGAGTAGATATCAGAGGGTGTAAAGTACTTTTCCTGGGCATCCTTTCAATTCCCAGCTGGTCTCAGTGAGCTGCAAACTATTCAGAGAAGGTACGATGAACTCGCTTCTCTCTGCCCACTGACCAGGCCTGGCGAGAGCATCACCCCTCCTACTCCATGGAAACAGGAACTGGGCTGCCCAGTCCAGAGAAGTCAGCCATCCACTCTGTCCAGGCATGTAAATGCAAGGCCCCCTGATGGGCTCCCCAGAAGCCCTGCTCCTTCCAAAACTGAAAACAATGATGATCTGCTAAAAATGCCAAAACTCCAAAGGAAACTGCTGAGAAAAGGAGGCAAGGGACTTGGAACCCCCAGAACACCAAGTTGGGAGGGGAGTGTCTCCTCAGGGTTGGTCTAAGATCTTCCCATCGCTGACCCCTGACTTCTGCCCATCGTCAGAGGGGTGTGTGTGTCTGAGGGCCCAGGTGAGGAGGGCTCGAGCAGAGCCTCCAGGCTGCATTCAGGACATGGTGTTTTCCCAGGCAAATAGTTGTCTGCCTGCTGGCGGGGGCAGGCGTGTGTGATGGAGTGGGTGGGGAGGGCACTGTCTTCCACCGCCTATTGTTCTAGGAGTCCATGGACAGCCCTCTTGTGGCTGTGGGCAGTGGCCAGCTGTGCTGGAGCAGCTGTCTCCAGGGGCGTTTCTGTGGGGCCGGTGGGAGGCTGGGGGCGGGGGGGATGACTAAGGGACCAAAGGGGGAGACGCTCTGTCACAGCACTTTCTCCTCCACATCTGGGCGCGGGTTTTAGCGCACATTTCTTGGCAGAAAGGCATCTCAGTGCAGATTTTAAGCTGCCATCCCCTCCTCCCAAGCCTTCTAATTAATATCTAGTATGTGAATTATTTACTGGGAACAGATGTTAGAGTTTAAAGAGTGTTGAGTGGAGATCCTTGGCTAATCAATTTATTTGAAGAGCCGTACGTATTTACTACAAACCAAACTGCAGATTTCCCTGGCCCTGGAAGTCTGTGCTCCTACTAGCCTGTGCCGTGAGTATTTCCAGCTTGCCTCCAGCCTGCTGCCTGATCTTTTATTTCCCCTATCCCAGCCAAGGTGTCTCCTCCTATTGGGATCCTAATGTGATCTGAAGAAAGAATTGTCATCTGTCCTTTCCTCTCCAACCAGAAAAGATGAACCTCGGTCCTTGGCTTGGACCAAATGGTTACTCAGTGAGATGTGGGTGTTGGCACGCCAGGCTTCCAGCCAAGTTTTCCCAGGCCAGGCCATTAAAACATATTTGGGATCAAGAAGTAGCCTGAGGGCTTCCCTGGTGGCGCAGTGGTTGAGAATATGCCTGCTAATGCAGGGGACACGGGTTCGCGCCCTGATCTGGGAAGATCCCACATGCCACGGAGCAACTAGGCCCGTGAGCCACAACTACCGAGCCTGCGCGTCTGGAGCCTGTGCTCCGCAACAAGAGAGGCCGCGATAGTGAGAGGCCCGCGCACCGAGATGAAGAGTGGCCCCCACTTGCCACAACTACAGAAAGCCCTAGCACAGAAACGAAGACCCAACATAGCAATCAATCAATCAATCTTTAAAAAAAAAAAAAAAAAAAAGTAGCCTGAAAATCCAAACAAGGGCTGCAGGACTAAATGACCCCGTGTGTGTCTCCCCACAGGGCTCTTCTCACGGGGGCATTTGGGGGAAGCTGGGGAACACTTGCCCCTCCAGCCCTAAATCCACAGCAACCTTGGGGGCGGGCTGGATAAGCACTGGGGTAGCTTAAAGCATTTTGGGGTCAGGGTGCGGCGATAAATGATCCAAACAGTCAGAGGCCCTGTGCTCCACAAGAATTTACAGCCCAGGAGGTGGTCAAGCCTGTACCTCATGTTTTTCTGCCCAATCAGGGTGAAGGAAGGAAAGGTGAGCTCTCCCTCAGCAACCTCCTCTTCCCTGACCTCTGCCAGCCCCGAGCTTGGGGCCACGCTGGATCTGGAATTGCCCCTGGCTGGTGAGAAACAGAGGTGTTTTGGAAGTCCACAGGGATTCCCAGGTCCACCAGAGCCCCATTTCATCCTCCAGCAGGTGCCCTCTGGCCTCAGGGGCTCTGCAGCAGCAGACAGACGGTCTGAAGGGCAGGTGCAGGGAGCAGCGGCAGTAAAATCATGGCCGGGTGAGCCCCTCTGCCCCATTACTGATCTTCCCATCTCCCCAACACTAATCCCACCTAGAGCCATGGTCCAGAATTCACTGGTGGTTCTATAGTCTAAGGTGAGAGCAACTCCTCCTGAGAGTCCACATTTACTTGGGAGGCCTGGGGGAGGAGGGGCCCAAGGGAAGATGTGCTTTGCTTCTGCCTGGACCCCCAGGGGTATCACTGTCTCAGGACCACGTTTTTAGGTGAATTCCTCATTGTCTTATATTTGTGGCTAACGTTCATCTGTGGGCCCCACTGTAAATATTAGAGACACGTATCCAGGGAAGGAGGAAAACTCTGCAGTAACTGGAGACGTTGGGCCAAGGAGGGATGGATGGATGTCTTGGGCCCAGAGGATGTACAAGGACCACACAAACAAAAGTAATCTGTTTCAAGTAGCTGACACCCAGCTTCCATTTGACCTCACGCACAGGTAAGGAGCCATCACGTACTTTATTTTGCCTCCCCAAAAGGGGACTTGTGATCCTGGAGCTGAGGAGAGAAACGAGCATCCCTGCTTCTTCCCAGGCAGAGCTGCGAGGGGCTGGGGCTGGGGGCTCTGCCTCTGGCTAAAGTCTAAAGGAACCATGACTATGACCCCAGACATGACAGTCTCCCTTTGCCTTGTCTAGTATTTGATAGTTGTCACTAGCCACTTGCAGGGGTCCCTGAGAGATAAGATGCTGCGCCCAGCCCGCAACACAGATCCTCACAGGGACTACTGTCCAGAATTCTCTGATAGTTCTCAGTTTTCTGGAGGCCTAATACTGCGGTTCTTATCTGCTCTTCTTGTGAGTGAGCTCATCTTTTGGGGGGCCTCTATCTGGGCAAAGTGGGAAACCACTGTCCCCGTGGGGGCCTGGGCCTGAGCCCCAAGGGCTGGGGCTACACTGAGCCAGGGGAAGCCTACTGAGTCCCTATGTCTCCACAGTGAACTCTGCAGAGCAGGTGAGGGAGTTTGCCTCGGAAGAGGGTCTGGAAAGCACTCATATTAACACAACCTTTATGTGTGGCATGTGATGACACCGGGGCCTGTAGCCCTGATCCACATCTGAGAATCTCCCACTTCATAGCCTTTAAAGCCCTCATGGCACACATGAGTCCCTACGTTCCTGGAGCAGCCAGCTGTCTCGGGACCTTTTGGGGATGTTCTTGTGGGGGCTCTGTTTCCTGGGCTTTGGGGACCAAAGGTTCTGCCACGGCCAGTGAAAACAGGGCCAAGTAGAGAACAGCACAGCACACAGGGGAGGATGGCCTGTCACCCCTGGGGATGGGGCAACTCCAGAGAGCACAATGGGGTGGACGCTGAAGCTGGAGACTCAAGTCACCAGCAAGGGTACAGGGCCTTCACTTCCTTCCCAACTCTGAGATTCCGCCCAGTGTCAGGACCATTTGTCACCCACCTCAGAGACATTTCCCTTTCAACACTGATCTCTTTGGGCAGGCAGGCCCAGGGCTTCCTTGGCTCCTGTCTATAGGAGGTTAGCCCAGGCTGATCGGGCAGGTGAGAATATATAATCTCCATGCATTTTTTAGGGAGTAGGAAGGTGCCTTGGGGGATTTACTGCCATGGCTCATAGATAACCCAGTGTCCACCCAGAAATCCTTCACGGCCCAGTGGGAAGGGAACTTCCTACTGGCTCTTATATATTCCCGGAAGGCACATCCAAGTTATCTACAAGCGTGAGCAAAGGAGGCCTGCTCAGGCTCCATTCTCCAGTAGTTAAAGCTCACGTTGAGCTTCCTCCTTGGATACTTCACGTGATTTCAATCAGCTCCCCAGTGCCTCCCCACTCTGCTGCTGCTGTGGATCGTATAAACGTGCCTATGGTTTGGGCCTTCAAAATACAGTAAGTATGTGCATCGCCAATGCCAACCCTGTGCCAGTTCAGTGCTTCAGCCGCAGGGGCCCAGAGGTAAATGAGGCCACCAGGGAGTCTGCCTCAGGTTGGAAAATCAGACGAATATAAGGGAATAGCGTCGCCTCTGTGACCTTGCACATATCCACATACGCCACACAGGCAAAGTCTTGTCATGAGACAGTTATCACCTCTGGGTTCTAGCCAGAAGAGAGAATGTTGGTATGGAAAGAGCTCCTTTCCAGAGGCTCATGATGGAAAAACTAAGATGCGAACACTCATGCCTGCTGGATTCAAGGCCTGGATACCCAGAAGCTTTGGAACTCAGGGTCAGGCTCAAAGATTTTCCTGTACTCTGGATTAATCTGTGAAACAAAGATATTTCTCTGAGGCTCTTAATATAGGGAGCCTGGTAAGGCCCCAAAACTTCCCCTCTTCCTCCATTTTGCTGACAAACAGGATTCCACGGTCAGGACATGTCTCCCAAAGATAGCTGAGGACTCTTAGCAAAAAGCTGATGAGATGTCTGGTGCTGGGTGACCTGGAGCACTGCTTCACCCTCTTCCCTTCAAGCCCTCCCCAGCCTTTTGCACCATGACACCCCACCCGGTCCTCATGTAATAACCTTGGAGTTTGCCCATGTTGTCAGCTGATTGAAGTCCATCAGATTTCCACCTTTCCCACCCCGAGGGCCTGTCTGCTGGAGATGCCACTGACTTCTGCTCTGTAAGAGCATGCTCCAGCCCATTCCCTGCACACATGCTCCTCCCTGCCTCTCCCCACAGCCCCTCCATGCCAGCATTTCTTCAGGATGCCCATAGTGGCCCCTGCAGAGGCAGTCCCAGCAAGCTCATTTCACGGGAACCAAGTTGTAGGCTGGGCTATACAGACTGCTAAGTGCAACTTGGATAAAGTTTGCAGATCCCGGCCCCCCAGAGCTCCTCACAGTGTTATGACCCGTTGGAGGGGTACAGTTGCTTGCTTTCCATTTGGGGTCCAAATCCTGCACCTCTGTGGTGAGCGCCCTCCACGCCAACATACTCCATCTAACTTGACGCCCCTGCAATGCCTCCCTTCCGCTCAGAAGCCCACAAGCCCCTTTAGTTCCAGCGTCGCCCTTCGCCTGCTTTGGGACCAGGCAGTGACCAAGAACAGACGCTCCTGGCAGCAGCAGGACTGATGGCCCGCGACCCGCCGAGGGCACAGCCGGTGGCTGGTCCTCTCCCTCTGGGACCAAGGGGGTTCGCGAACCGAGAAGCGTGGGGGCCTCTCTCCCGTCTCCCCAGCCTCCAGGAAGGCGCCCCCCATCCACGCTTCCTCCCGCACCCCATTCTCGGACCCTTCTGCTGGTCAAGACCCGCTTTCGCCCTCAGGGAGCTCTGGGTGGCTCTGCCGCGCGGCAGGACTGAGGAAGACGTTGGGGATGACAGTTACACCGAGGCCTCCGCGCGGGGCGGGGTGAGCAGGGGCTTCCCTCAACGCCCCGCCCCTGCCCGCCTCCAACGGCCAGCGCCGCCCAGAGCTCCCCCAACCGGGGGTGGAGCCGGCAGCGCCCCGTCCCGCGCCCCGCCTCGCCCCGCCCCGCGCCACACTCCCCAGGCCCGCCCCACCACCGGTCACTGGCTCAGAGATTCCCAGATTCCCCGGGGGTGGGACTCTGGGGACCTCTGCCTCTCTGGACTCCTGGGCCCGGGGGTGAAGACCAACTTAGAGGGTTTCCCGAGACTTCCCTGATTTCAAATATCCTGTCCTGTCGTCAGAGTGAGCTGTACTCCCTGTGATTTGGAGAACGGCGCGTTGCATGCACTCTCTAAAGAGCCTCAGATTGAGCAGAATAGAAGCGATTGAGGATCGCTGTGGAAGGTCCCAGCTAATCCAGATATCTTGATCCACCAGATTTGTCCCTAGGGTCAGAAACATCTTTTGGGGGGGGGGGGGCTGGGAAGGGGGCCTATAGACGTTATCTAACCAAGTCTTTGGCCTTGAGAAGGAATGGACAGTGCCAAGGCCAAGACCTTTGAGCAGGAGAGAGGTGGGTGTAGGGTCTGCCCGAGCTCTAGTATTTGCATCTCACCCAGTTAGACTGAGAGCCCTGCCCAGAATTTGGGGCACCTTCCAGCCCCACTCCTCTCCGAACCCTCCAGTTCCTCCCCATCATCCTTGAAGTCAAAGGATCTTCTTAGCTCCCTCAAGAAAAAAATGCGGGCCTCAAAAGAGTTTCTCCACCAGCCGCCTCCTCCCTCAGGGAGTGGGTGGGCTGCGTTTCCCACCATATTCTGTTCCAGACAGAGCCTTGGATAGTCCGTGGGGCCTCCACTCCCTGGAGCCCCTCCCTCCCTCCCTGCCCTTCTGCCTCACTTAGGTCCCAACTCCAGCTGAGGAGATGGAAAGTGAGGTGAAAAGACAGAAGATGAAAAGTAATTTCCTTTCCTTCTAACCCGTTCTAATAGGAAGGAACCTGGAGGAAATGGAATTTAATAAACTGAAAGTGGTTGCAACCAATCTCTGACATACTTCCCACCTCGCCCCCCTCCATCATTGCTTTTAAATAACTGAAGACCTTTTACAAAATGTAAAGTGAATTGGCTAGTCCTTGAGGCAAACAAAAGGTGGCTCTGAAATTATACCATTTGTGTTAGCATAAATCCATGAAAACAGAAAGTTTGTAACCATCCACATTTTCATTGAGGACCCCAATCCATCCACTTGCAGTAACCCTCTCCCTGCCCTCCCACCCAATCCATCTACGACAAACTTGCATAGAAAGTCATGGTGAATTGCAAGGGAGCGTAACCCAAAAGAGGGAAGGAAGGAAGGAGGGAAGGAAGGAAGGAAGGAAGGAAGGAAGGAAGGAAGGGGAAATCCATTTTTAATTAGAGCTTGGACTTTAAAGTAGCAAGAATTAGAGGGACTTACCTTTAAAATGCAGATGTGTGTTGTGATGGTCTGAAAGGGGAAGATACTGAGAGATGTAAAAAAAAGGTGGAGAATTTTCCCCAGGGCCTGTGACAATTAGGTTAATGTGGTCCATCCATATCTGAAGCCAGAGGGCGCCAGGAAAGAGGATGTCTCAGACTAGAAGGAAGCAGCATAGATTGTCTCTGGTAGAAGTGGGGGTGAAGGCAGGTCTGGTGTGTGTGTGTGTGTGTGTGTGTGTGTGTGTGTGTGTGTGTGTGTGTGTGTGTGTGTGTGTGTGTGTGTGTGTGTGTGTGTTTGAACCAAGCTGAGAAGGGGAGCTATGAGAAGAAAGGCTGGGTTTTGAGAGGGGAAATTCACAGCCTCCCAGATTCTTTCTCAGAAGAGCCAAGTTCAGATCACCTGAAGACAGGCTCTTGGCTCCATTATGTCACTTCCCCAAAGTGAGTGTCCTTAGAAACCTTGGTAATGATAGAAAAGGGGCCGCTGCCTTGTGGGAGGGCTAACCAAGTATCAGTACTGGATAACCAGGCTTGGGGAGCTGGGATGGTGAGGTCCCAGCAGGAGGATTTCAGAATGCAGGGAGCATTTGCAGTTCACCATGATTCCCTCCAAAGCCCTCTGCCGGCTTCCTGGAGGGACAGGGTCAGGAAAGCCTCTGTAGAGGGGCAGCTTTGTGTCTTGGCTGGTACACCCTTAGTGTTAAAAGCAGAGGGCAGAGCTTCAGTGGTGCTTCCAGAAGGGAATCAGAAGCTATAAACTAGGGACCAGAACTGATGGAATCTTTGAAGAGCCTGTATCTTATCACTTCTGAATGTTCCTATTTTAGTCAACTCCTTTATTTCTCTGTAGATAAACCCTGAATACAGCAAGGAAGTGGGGAGCAGGAAGACCACCCTTCTAGCTGCTAGTCCTGAGTGGAGCCAAATCCCTCTCTAAGAAAACGGGAAGGACTGAACCCTGGGGACTTGCTGTATAAAGAAGGAAAGGTGGGTTGGAGGAATGTAGGCAGAAATGGGTGGTCTGCCCCTGTGGATATCACTGGCGGCCGGCGGCAAGTCACAATGGAGAAACCTGGGAACGGAGGATTTCGCAAAGAGGTCTGGGCGCCAAGAGTGACAAGGGAAGGAATGAGTGGGTCCGAGCAAGGGAGAAGCAGGGTCGTAATGGAGTGTAGTTTGATCTCTCCCTCCTCTGATTTGTCCCGTGAATTTGCAGACAGTCTGACTGATGCCCCAGGTAGACTGTTTGCCCCTCGGGTGTTGGGGCTTGGTCTTATTTTCCATTCCTGGTAGCCCTTTAGCTCAGTGCCTGTCACACTAAGTCAAATTTTATTTAAAACATTGAATTTGCCTTCAGTGGTATATTTGCAAGCTCATTCTTTCAGATCTCAGTTTATTCTTTTTTTCCAGTCTTTTAAAGGGATTCTCTCAGACCCTCTGTTGGCTAAGGGAATTGATCTCACAGCCCTTGAAACTTCCTTCCAGAATTCTCAGGAAATGGAGCTGACTGGCTTATGAGCTGTTTAATCCTATTCAGAATTAACATTGTCTCATAAGATGTGTGTATACACTCTGAGAGTGGGTGAAGTGCTCTACATGTGAAAGATGGTACACAAAATGGCTTTGATTATAATAGATTATTCTTTGCCAGACCCAGAAAGGTTAAATCAAGGCAGGTAGCTGGAAGGGGAGGTCCAAATCGCAGAACCAGAGTTTTACCAGAAGTTTACAGCTGGGCTCATAGCATGGCAGCAGGAAACTCACCTCCTGAGTTGAGGCTGACTGGGGCCAAGATTTGCCAAGGCCAGCGACTTCTGAAACATTACCCCAGTCTCTATCCCGGCCCCCACTGCACCCCAGGCAGGCTGTCTGTCTAGAAGCTGCACCCCGGGGTGGCTCAAACCCCAAACTCAGCCAGCATTGGAGCCACCTGAGCCTGCTTTCTGTTAATAATTCAGATTGCTCTTTTCCAGCTGTAGCCTTGCTTCGGGGTGGCCCTTAAGAACATTACTTCCTAATTTAAGCTCAACGTGGAATTCTTTGGGGGTTTAAACACAGAGGGACCTGTACTCATATCTTGATAAATTGTAAAATATCTCCACCACATCTCGCTGTCTCCCTTTTACCCCCTCCTTTCTACCATTGCAACCTCTGGCACATAGCTTTTCAAAGGAAACATAGTAAAAACAAAGAAGAAAAGAAGAAAATGAAAAGCTTATTCTTTCTAATGTCCCCTAACGTTAAACACACACACACACACAATTATACACTTAGTGTATTTTATTTTTTCAGGGAGGTGGTATCCTAAGAGGTCACACGTTGGTGTGTGATTTTGTGACCTACACTTGAACTGGGAATATGGATTTATTTGAACAGACTTTGAAAAGGTGACCCTGAAAAGAACTGCTCTGGCATTCGACCGGCCGGAGAGCGGAGTAGAGGGCTCTCTGTAGCCCCAGGACTCACCTTGGAAACTGTACCTGTTATTTTTTGGTGGGGGGAGGGGGTTACTTTTTATCAACAAAAGTCCAGACAGCACAGTTTCGACATTTATCAGTTTATCAATAAGGTTGAGTGCAAATTCTACCAAACTTGCCACCATCGGGGGCTCTCTCTGAGATGCAGCTGAGCCAGGAAGAGCCCGTTCTGATGCACCCCAGTCTCCTCCCCACCCCCCAACCCCCAGCCTGACTCCCCTCCTCCCTCCTCTCCGCTCTGAGCTGGACAATGAGGCGAAGCACAGAGCCCATCTGGTACAATGCCCTTATTTTACAGATGAGGAAACTGAGGCCCAGAGAGGGATCACCCTCACCCAGTCCTGCACCCTCTACACTTTTCCCTCCTGCCTTCACTCCCTATACCTTCCGGTATGAGTGGCACCAACCTTGCCTCTCTCTGGTGCCATGCCACCCTCTTTTATTTGGCATGGTAGAAAGTAGGCCTCTTTCCTTCCCCCCAGAGCCCCCCCTCACCCCACCACTGTGAGTTCTGCAATGCTGGTCCCCATCCGTGTCCTTCCATTTATCACAAACTCAGCATGTGCTGCTTTATCTTTTACCACCTCGTATCCACAAAATCATGGCATGAGAAAGTCATGCCAGAGAAATGGATCAGGAAAATGGTAATTGACAATTTACTATAAGAATTATATGGAACAAAAATTCTCCTCTGTTGGAATAATGACAGGAGAGACAACATTGCTGCTGTTTTGCCTCTCCTTTGATCAGGATACAAAAAACTCAGTAAAAATATTATACCAAAGGCTCATGAGCATCATTCAAATCTGCCCTAATCCACTGCCTTCATTTGAAAGCCAGCATTTCCTTAAAGACAGTAGTGTTGTGCGTAACACTGACAGTACATTAATTTGTTGTGTGAATCTGTTACTTTGCAAACAAATGCTTGGGTGTCCAGTGTGTGAGAAGTAACCTCTCTCGAGTTACAGCTTGGCAGCACTGGAAGGAACTCGGGAAGGCATCTGCTTTGTCCCCTTGACTTACAGATGAGGAAACTGGCCCCCAGTGAGAGGGAGAGACTTGCCTAGGGCCACTAACCAGTAGTAGAACCGAGACTAGTTCCACAAAGTCAAATGCAAAGTCAGGACCCTCCTCCACCTCACCCCACTCCCAGCCCAGCTTCTCACAGTGGTAGAACCACCGGATGCTGACAATGGAAAGTATGGTGGAGGTCTTCCTAACACTTTTCTTCCAAATACAAAAAGGCTGGACCATCCACCCTGAGAGGAAGCTGACTCCCCTGAAGAGTTTGTCTTCATCAGACAGCTGCCTGAGTTAGAGGCCCAGGTTCCAGGAGGAGAGTCTCTCTCTTCCAGAAGCAGGCTTGACAAGCCCAAGCACACAGCGTGGAATCAGAGCATTACTTTCCTCTGGCTCATCCAAGCTACTCTAGGGCAGTCAGTAGGCTGCCCAACTTTGGTGTCACCTGCAGCAACCAGCGCCGATGCTTCCCTAGCCAACTAACAGGTGGTCACAGAAGCCCCCCAGTTGCTGGGTCAGTTACCAGGAATTTGAGGTGTCGACAGAGAAAGATAAAGACCAGGAAACTGTTTCTAATACCATTGGCCCAGAGCAGAGAGTAAGTCGCCAGAAATGGCCTGGAAGAGGCTATAAAACGAGAATAAAACAGGATGATAATTTATGATGCGCAGTAAAAAGATCAGGGGAGGCCGAGCAGCCAGTGACGGTTCATTTCTCTCCGCTCGGTGGCCCTTTAACCATGTTGAGCATTTCCTGCCCACCTCGGCAGCCCCCACACTTTGGAGAGCCCCTGTCCCTCCCCCATAGCATCCAACCCCTCCCCCCGGGCCCCCAAATCCCGACAATAAAGCCGCTTCTTGGTACAGCACCTGACAGATGGCGACGCCCTTTCCCACCCGTCACCTCATTTGATCCTTACAGACACTCTGTGAGGGGCCTTTTACAGAGATATCAAAGGACTGGCTCAAGGACACGCAGCTAGTCAGTGACAAATCCAAGGCCTGGACCCAGGACTACCTATTTCAAGATCAAAGTTTTTTTCAAATCCACCCTATTTTCCTTGCCAGGAACAGAAGACTTGAATTTCAAGATCTAAGTGAAGGCTCTTCTCCACTTCCAATGTTCTCCCCACCCAGAAAGACCTAGAGTCCAGAGCCCAGGCCCAGGGGGCACCCACTTTAACTGCCATTGAGCCTCGCAGTGGGCTGGGGCAGCCCCAGTGGGAGGCCAGCCAACCTCCCTGATGGCAGATCCTACAGGCTGCAATGGGGCAGGCTGCTTCTCTGCCTTGCCCACCACGCCCCCATGGATTTGGATCATCTACAAGTCACTGAGTTGGTGGAGCCCCTGGGCAGCCCCTGCTCCTAGAGGCTCTGTTGGATTTCCACAAGGGCTAACCAGGTACCCCAAGGGGCTCAGGCAGCCCTCTCCCCACTTACTGCCAGCTGTGAATTGTTCTAAGTGTTCTGATGAGTGGGAACACCTCTTGTCCCATGTAGCAACCAGCAACCGTGCCCCTGTCGCATCCTTCCAGGATGGATTTGCAAAGTGCCTGAATGTGGAGGGAGGTGACCAGAAGCAGAGAGAGTGCTGGATTGCCTCTCATTCCAGTGACTCTCCCTTGGGGTGACTTGGAGACTCCCCATGGGAGCGGCCCTTTGCAGCTGGGTAGAGGTGGGGCGGGCAGGAGGGTGAAGGGCCAGAAACGAGAACTCTGAGCGTGGAGTCTAGCGCTGACTCCATCACTAATCCATCATGTGACATCTCTTTGGAGAAGTCACCTCTTGGAGACCCAGTTGCCTCTCCTTGCCCATCTCAAAGTACCCTTGGAAAGCTCCAGTGAGGTAATGGATGTGATGGGACTTTTTGTGAATCTCCAAGCCCTTGAGTTGTAGGATGCTGTAACTATCGTTGGCTGAGTGAAGAGGTCACCAGCAGGCCCGACCCAGCCACCATCAGTCTTGAGGCCGTTATGGTCCGTCCCCAGGCCTGTTGCTGTCTCTGTATCCCTGCCACATCAGGGACCTGCACCTTCTTGTGTACCTCCCCACCAAGGCAAGTCTAAAACTTAGAGAAAGCAAATGCAACTCCACCTGAGGCCAATGTGGAGAACCTGAGGGTCACCGATCCAGAGTATCCCCCCAAGAGCCACTCCCCCATCATCCTTTCTTTTTACTCATCCTTTTCCCCATGATCCCTCAGAGGAGGAAGGAGGCCATCGGCTCCGAGCCCTGCTCTCTACCCTGCCTACCTACCTTAAGCTCAAATTGTCCTGAACCCCACTCATTCTTAAGAATGGGTGTCTGGGGGCTTCCCTGGTGGCGCAGTGGTTGAGAATCTGCCTGCCAATGCAGGGGACATGGGTTCGAGCCCTGGTCTGGGAGGATCCCACATGCCGCGGAGCAACTGGGCCCGTGAGCCACAACTGCTGAGCCTGCACGTCTGGAGCGTGTGCTCCGCAACAAGAGAGGCCGCGATAGTGAGAGGCCCGCGCACCGCGATGAAGAGTGGCCCCCGCTTGCCGCAACTAGAGAAAGCCCTTACAGAAACGAAGACCCAACACAGCCAAAAAAATAATAAATAAATAAATTTAAAATAATAATAATAATAATAATATACCCATGTCCATGAAATAACACAGGGGGAAATAGTATGTTAAACATTTAAAAAAAAAAAAGAATGGGTGTCTGCAAGGACCCCAGCCTCCTTAGCAAGGGGCCTGTTGGCTCTGGTTGAGGCTGCTCGGCCCGGCAGCTGCCCAGAGGCATCCCCGAGTTCCTGAAGACCTTCTAGGTACCAGGCTGGGGCAGCAGCTGCCCTAAACCTCTCTCCAGTGATAACTTCCTAATCCACCCCAAGAACCCCAGATTCTTCTGCCTAGCTGGTTCCCCTTATTTAACCCAATGAACCCTTGAATCAGTTGATACTTAAGGGGACAATTCTTTGTCAACCCAGAGCACAGAATTTCCAAAGTGATTTTTCAGGGGTGTGTGTGGATGCCACCACCAGGGGCTCGGGCAGCAGCCTCCCCTTGCTCTGCAGACACACAAGTCCCCGCCTCCTGCTGAACTCTTGGGTGTCCAGCCCTGCCCTGCTGGTCTCCAAGAATTGCTTCTCTTTCCTCTCTCTCACTCTGCACCCCGCCTCCCTCATAAAACTTCTGTTCCTTGAGTGGGTTGACATAGCAAGGTAACAGTTATAAAGGAATCAAGTTTTTTTGTTTGTTTGTTTTTTAAATTTTATTTATTTATTTATTTATGGCTGTGCTGGGTGTTCGTTTCTGTGCGAGGGATTTCTCTAGTTGCGGCAAGCGGGGGCCACTGTTCATCGCGGTGCGTGGACCTCTCACTATCGCGGCCTCTCCCATTGCGGAGCACAGGCTCCAGACACGCAGGGTCAGTAATTGTGGCTCACGGGCCCAGTTGCTCCGCGGCATGTGGGATCTTCCAGACCAGGGCTCGAACCTGTGTCCTCTGCATTGGCAGGCAGATTCTCAACCACTGCGCCACCAGGGAAGCCCGGAATCAAGTTTTAAAGTAATTTTATTCAGAGAATTTGGGGACCTGGAGCACTTCCCAGAGGAATGAAAATTAGCAGTGTGGTGACCTCTTTGAAAAAGCCCTGCCACGTTTAATAAACCCTAGAATGTTCACCAGGCCTGTTAGCTTCCTCCTGTTTCCTTTAAAAAACATGATCAAAGGATACATGAGGGAGAATCCCCCCAAAATCCATCCACCTCCACAGAGGAGCCGTGCTATAAGAAACCCCCAAACCGTTTCTCCTTGGTCTGGGCATATTTTTCCAAACTCTCCAAGGGGAAGGACAGGGGCTTCTGTGGCCAAGTCCAGAAATGAACTCCCTGGAGTTTCCAGCCGACTGGTTATTTGGTATCCTGACAAGTTGCCCGTTCCCGTTTCCATCCCCTGAAGCTCTGCAAAGAGGACCATCCAGGGTCATCCCAGGCGCTCCCTCGGCGGTGTGGGCAGCAGGCAGGTGCCTCTCCAGGTGGATGCCTTTGGAGATGGACCATGGCTGCTTCAAGCCACAGGTGGTTCCCATCACTCATCTCCACGAGAACTGCTGGCCTCCTGCTCGAAGCCAAGGAGTTCTGACTCATGCCTTCCCTGCTTGACTGCTGCCTGGCTGGGCTGCTCCCAGTCAGCCAAGGTGGGGCTCTGGCTGTTTGCTGGGTGCTTGCGGCACAGTGGCACGGTGTGCTGGGCAGAGGGGGCAGGGGGGGGTGGCTCCTGGGGCTCCTGGGGCTCCCTGTCCCAGTCTCTGTTCTCATGGAACTTACAATCTGGTAAGGGACACAAGACAAAGATGGTCCCAAGAAGGGAATGGCTCGAAATCACATGCGGCGGGCCTGTGAGGCCAAAGTGGGAAGGCCTGCCTGCGGGGGACCCAGCTCAGCAAGCTCTGCAGACCCTTCTCCCCAGACCTAGAAGAGAGGCAAACTTGCCTCTGTGCTGGATCTCAGGCATGGCGGGTTCCTAATTAGTGGGGCCTGAATTCATGAGTCTTTCCCTTCGTTGACAATGCAGGTGAGGTGCTTCCTGGATGGAGCTCAGCTGCTCCCCAGACAGGACTGTCTGGCTCTTTCTCTCCCAGAGCCCACTCAGCCCCCTACCCCTGGCCCCCTCCACCTCCCTCTGTTTATGTTCAGCCTGACATTTCTATTGATGTATTGATCCCCGCTGGGCTGAGGAGCATTTCCACTGAACATGCTCACTGCTTGGTCTGGGGGCCCGAGGGGCAGGCTCTGGTTGGGGAGCGGGGACAGCAGCCTCCTGCCTGGGGCGGGGACCGGAACCGGGTTGGAGATTTTGGTGGGAAGCAGAGGAGTGATCACTTAGAGGGACAAAAGTGGGCAAGGCAGCTTCCTTTGAACACTGGGGCTGTGGCTGTTCTTAGGGGAAAGGGGACACGGGGTGGCACTGAGACGCAGGTCCACCTGGCGTCTTTCTGCCCCACCCCAGAACTGTGTCAATCTCACCATCTGCAGAGGGAGGCTTTTTTTCTCCTTGCTCATCATCCATGGTGAAGAGGAGACTTCAGCAGCCATGGTCCATCTCCAAAGGCATCCACCTGGAGAGGCATCTGCCTGCTGCCCACACCGCCGGGGAATGTGCTTTAAAACCTGTAAAATGCCAAAGGAATAACTGTAGGCTAGGATTCCTTGTTGCCACCCCCCAAGGACCTGTGCGCTGTTTAGCCAAGCATGGCCTTGAGAGCACGGTTCTCTCTGCGGCACCCAGTCAGGCCGGCAGCCACAGGTTCAAAAAGTGGGTCCTTCAGGTGTCCAGACGGGATGCGTGGTCTTAGTTCCACGGTTCACAAAGCAGCTCCAGAACCATTTCCTCCCGACTGCCAGAGTTGCCTCCTACCCTCCATCCAGTGGAATTTGGAGTCATCCTGGCAAATTTTTGCACAAATCCCAAACAGGCATTGAACCAAAGGCAACATTCAGGCTGAGGGCAGAGAGAAGAAAAGGGAGCTGCTTCTTGGTCTTTATTTGTCTTTGCTCCCTTGAAACATTTCCTTTCTTTGGCTTTTTCCAGCTCTAGACTGCTGCTTGCATGGCCCCAGTCTTTCCACTCAAGGGGACCTCAGCTGATCTCGGGTGGGATGGTCTGAGACACTCCTTGGTCATTACGTGTAACAGAGTGAGGTGTTACATGAATTCTGGTGGCCAGGCACATTCACGCGCCCAGCCCTGCAAGACGTTAGCAGACCGCATGTCAGGAAATGCATGTTCTCATCTTAGTGGTGTGGGAAGGAAGCAGGGCCCTGGTCCTTCCAACTCTGCCATCGCTGAGTGGGCGTGCAGTCACTGATTGCCTGCAAGGCTTGGTTTCTTCCAGGGTTGGATTCCAGAACTTCCCTAGAGTCTCTTCTTTGGCTCTGAGAGTCTAGGCTGTAAGAACACTGGCGATCCAGCCATCAACTTTCAAGTCAACTCCATGAAGAATCATCTACCTGGAATTATCCACAGAGGCCCCACCTCAGCCCCCAGGTGGGCAGGGTCAGAATGAAATTTGAATTCACCTAGACTGCCTCTCCTCTCCAAAGAGCCCCGGGCCGATGCCTGTACACACCCATGGCAGAGAACTGGGTCCACCACCAGATACTTATGATCACTGTCTGCCTCCTTGTGGCCTCCACCCCAGGCCTCGTAGAAAGAGCTGGGCTCCCCTCCACACACTGGCGTCCATCAGGCACATCTTCAGACACGACACCCCCCACCCCTTCTCCACGTGGAATGTCCTCAGGGTAACCTGGTCCAGCCACCTGGGAAGGAGACCGCCCTACTTGGCACCACTGCAAGCCCCATATCTGGGTGTTAATTTCTCTGAACACTTACTTCCTGGTGGGTCTAGTGTAAAGCTGTAGAAGAAGCCCAAGGGAGGTGCATCTGATCAGCAAGGGGGCAGGAAAGCGAGCCATCCCATTTCTTATCCTCCTGCATGCCCCCTACCGTGGCACCCAAGGCCCTGCTTCCCAGACCTGGCCCAGCAACACATCTGGGCCTCTTGCACCCCACCTCACCCCACCCCACGTCATGCTCATCATCAGCAAGGGAAGCCCTTATTAGACATGAATGTTGTCACCACAGGAGTGAATAGGACTAAGATTTCTGCAGAGGACAGACCTGAAAACAATTTAAAATGAGAGCATGTGATACACATTTTTTAGGGGTCAGAGTGTTCTGCAGACAAGGAGAGGCCGGTGGCTTCCTGGAAGAGTTCACAGAGGTGATGCTTGAGCTGGGTCAGCGCAGCAGGATCGGAAGGGCGGCTCCATGGACTGGCTCAGCAAAGGTGGGGTCTGTCTAGGAACCCTCAGCAGAAAGCCCCCGGTGGGGACAGGAGCCTAAGAGGAGGCTGGAGAGAGAGCAGCTGCTCTGGCCAGGGAGACTGATGTGCCTGGAGTTTAGCACGGTGTGGCGTATGGCAGTGACCAGGCTGTGAACCAGTGTAAGTGAGGATCAGAGGGGGGACAATCGGTTTTGCCTGGGGAGGCTAGCAAGGCTTCACAAGATGCTTCATGGAGCTGGCCTGGCCAGAGGGGTCAGCCAGCGTAGGAGAGGAACAGAGCGTGGGAGAGGAGCAGATCGTGGGCGACCAGATTTGATGTTTAGATGACTGTGAGGCCCTCCCTGCAGTCTCTTCTTCCTTCCCCGGTGCCCTGATGTCTCCGTAGTGACAAAACTCCCCTGCGGTGGGCTGGGGACCAGCACTGCGGGCTGGGGGAGTGCGGGGGGAGGTCGGGGCCTCAGTGAGCTCAGGGTGGGAAACCACCCCAGAGGAGGTGAGGGCGGGCCTGGGAGAGACTGGATGTGAGAGGGCAAACTGGCCCTGCGAGGGTGAGAGGGTGGGGGGGGCGGCGGGGGGGGGGCAGGGAGGCTGAAGGAGTGAGCTTCTGGTCAGGGTGTGGGAGGGTAGAAATGATAAGCACCAACAAGAGTGAGCAAGAAATGGGCTTCCTCCCCTGCTCTGCATCCCCAGTACCTAGTGTGGTGTCATGGCTGAGGACAATTACTGTCCTTAAGAGCGGCAGGGAACACGGTCTGAGACCCCAGCCTGACCGCAACTACACCTACGGAAGTGAACGAGCCTTCGCCTCTGCGGGGAGGCCAGAGCTCCAAGCCTTTTGCAGCAGTCCCCGCATTGTCACTGACCGCCCCCTCACCGGGGCTCCCTCCTGCCCTTCCTAGCTGTCCCCTGCCCTAGTGGAGGAATCCCAGCAGCCCCGTGCAGCAGAGTCTGGCCCTCTTGAGGGTCTTCTGAGGAATGAGTCAGGACAGAAGGGGGAGAAGTGCTACCTGACCCAGGTGGCCCTGAACCGTGGCCGGGGTGCAGGTTGGGGAGGGGGATTGTCCACTCCAAGACGATGGCCTTTAGCCGCGAGGCAGCTTCCTCTCCGCTGCCGCCCCTTCCTGGGGAGGACTAGATTGGGGGGATGGGGTCTGGCGACAGAGGCTGTATCCATGGTTGAAAGTCACGTGGGAGAGGGCCCTGTTGCCTGGATCCCTGGAGCAGAGGTGGAGTCAGCAAAAGAGCCCACCCTCTTGTTCTCTGCCCCAGGTCAAGTTTGGTTTCTGCTTTCCTTTCTCCTCAGCCTCCCTGACCATGCGTTTGAAGAAGTTTTTTTCTCTGATGGGTAAAAAGCCAAGTTGGTGGCTCCGAGTCCGCCAAGGTGAGAGAGACCCAGTGTTTCTTTCAGTGTTGCCTTGTTCAGCAAAAATCTCAAGAAGCCGTGTCGTCGTGCCAGTGAAAATGAAGTTCTTAGTCACCCCTGGACTCCCCTCCTGCCTGTTCCCACCTCCCCGCACGGCTCCCTCACCCAGCCCCACGCCAGCACTGGGGAAACTATACCTGGTGATTATCTGTTCATTCTCCTACTGGAGCCCTACAAGTCATTCTCAGAGCTTCTCCCTGAATCCCAGCTAGGGTGAACGATCCCCTTACCTGTCCCCAAATGATCGTTCTGCCTTTGGAACTGCTCAGGTTCTGATATTTGGGTCCTGGTTTTGAGAAGGTGCACCTACCTCCTGCCTCCATCCCTTTGAGCTTTCCTTCTCAAGGCCTTCCCTGAAGCTAACGGAAGTTGCAGCGGAAGGTTGAGCAGGGGAGGAGGGTTACACAGAAGGACAGAAAGCCGTGAGGGACACCGAGTGGGGTGGGTATTGGAGGGCAGGCGGAAGTCCCCCCCTCACCTCAGGATGGCCGCACACACCTGTTTCCTCCTCCTCCATCCTTTCCATGGTCTAGCTCCCCGTTTCCCCAGGCGACCTCTTCCTTCCAACGATTCTTTTCACCTTCAACTCCCGTTGCTATTCACCTCCTGCCCTGAGCACTTCCCAGATCAACCTTCTGAGAAGCAGAATCCTTTTGCCCTGTGTTCTCTCTTCACCCCGCCAGACACATCTCAAGTTGACTTGTCTCCATAGGCTGCCCTTAGGTCAGCTGGGACCCGGCATGCCACACAAAACTATGGCTCTCTCTCTGGGGCAGGGCAGTTGTCTTTACAGGTCACCATGAGCATGGCAAAGCGGCAACTGGTGGGTCTATTAAATTTTCATTGATTTTATAGACGCCTATTGAGCCCTTATCACAGGCCAGGCACTGTCCCAGGCTCGGGTATACCACGAGGTCAGGGAGCCCAACCTGGCCTCTGCGTTTCTTTCTCCAGCCCCAGACCCCTCTGGAGTCTGGCAGACTCTTCCCTAAGAGATAGGAGATGGGGGGGGGGGTGTCTGCAGAGCCCAGAGAACTCATCCTGCCCCTGCCGCTCGATGCAGTCAAGGAAATGGATGTCCTGGGAAGAGGAGTCACCAAGGGCTCCCGGTGTGGTGCTGGCCGTGGCCTGTCTGTCTTCATTTCAGGGAAGTGTCCGTCAGCTTTCTCCCTCAACTTGGAGGGATTAAGGGAAGCCCTGATCTCCTGATTCTGCAATTCTTCTGCCCTTGCGTCTTCTCCTTTCCTCCCACCCATCACCCCCAGCCCTCCCCAGACTGCACCCAGTTTCAGCTAATGTTGGTAGGTGTGGTGGGGAGGGTGCTCGAGGATGGAGGGCCCCAGGAACTCCCTCCCTTGCTAGCTGAGGAGCCCAGAGCCAGCCCTTGGCCCTCTGAAAAGCCACAAAGACCTCCTCCGTGGTGACTCAGACTCTGCCACCATCAGCTCGGGTTGCAGGGGCGGGGGGGGGGGGGGTGGGCGTAGGGGGCTCTTCTGTCACTGCGAGTTGATAACTGAGTTTGGAGCTCTGAAGGAGGTTCGCTAAAACAGGACACACCCCCCAACACACACACATACTGATGCATCCAGAAGACACCCACACTAGAGACCTGGGCTTCCCGGCCCTCAGGTCACAGGGGATTGTAAGCAGAAAGGCTTCCAGGGGAATCCAGTCACTTCTTTCTAAGCCCCCAGTCATGGGTCTGGCTTCAGCCTACCAAATTTGCCCTCCAGTAGCCCTCCAGTAGCCCTCCAATATGCTACTTCTTGTGCTTCTGTTCAAAGTTGTCTTGCTTTTTGTGCTCAGCTCCCCAACACTGCCCACGTCCTTACCCTGAGGCAGGAGTGTCTCCTGCCCCACCCCCCCAGCACCCTGTCCTTCTTACCACCCCAGCCCGGCCACACCCACTGTGCCGGATTGACCGGTGAGACGGAGAAAGAATGAGATGAGGGATCACCTCGACCGCCCACCCAGCGAGAGGGAGGCCGAGGCCTGGGCTCCCGGTCTGGACTGCAGGTCAGCACCACAGGAAACTCTTTCTAGAAACACAGGTGCCCAGACCGCCTCCCCGAGCTTTCGGCCAGCAAGTTTGGAGTGGGCCAAGTTGAGCTTGCGGGCCCTAAGCAGGGGCCTCGAGGAGAAAAGAGGAAGCTCTCCTCTTACTCCACTGCCAGGCTCCAAACGGGGGAAAGAAAAGAAAAAAGAGGTGCAGAAATTGCGCTCGGGAACAGTCGTCTGTAATTGTTACCAAACTTTTGAAAAACAAGAAACAACAAAGAAATAAAAGCAGGAGATAATTAAGTACATCATTGTACACACCACTTGTTAATTAAGCTTTTACTCCGAGAACCTGACAGAATCTGCTTATAAGGTGAGAGCGTGCGGGAAGGCGGCATATGGCGAGCCATCTGCAATGCGAGCGCTCTGTCGAGGAGAACTTCCCTGCCCCACAAAGAGCAGGAGATGCTAAATGTGGTTTTCCGGAGCGAAGTGATTTATCTTCATTCTGTGCAGAAGATGAGTTGATGGTTTGGAGGGAGGATGAAAGAATGTTGTGAAGGGCAAGGGCGGAGGGGGCTCCGTCTGTCTGTCCATAAGGGCTGCGGTGCCGCCTCCTCCCCGCAGACCACATGCCTCCGTGCTGCATGGCCCAGACCAGGAGCCTTCCAGGAACCCTTTGGGTTTACTTATCTGTCTGAAGGCCGATCCTTTAAGGACACGTGACACGCAGAGGAGAGGAGGCATAGCCATGGGCTCCAATCAGCTCCTCTCTGAAATGCTCCTGTTCTCGGGGTGCAGGGGGCACAGGGGGCGCAGACCTGCGGAAGGTCTTGAGAAAAGTGAATGGGTGGGGGCGTCGATGGTCCCCTTATTTCTCAACTGTCAACCCGCTGTCTGCCATCCCACCATTAGAGCTCCTGCTCTCAGAGGTCCTTAAACTCTTCTAGCCTGGTTCCTCAGCTGTAAAATGGAGATTAATTACCTACCCTGGTCACCGCCCTGGGTTGATGTAAGACCTGGTAAGATGATGCAAAAGGTGTGAGGTTTACATATGAATGGAATTATCATTATTAACAGTCAGCATGGAGCCCTGCGAGCTCACATCTCTGCTTTCAGTTAACCCCTGACCCGTACATCGGGAGCCGCACAGCACGCCAGGCCCTCGGTCCTCGGGCGATGCCCGCGGCTCCCTTCATCCTAAGGGCCTTCCCAGCTCTGCTGCTCGAGCTCTAGGAATCTGACACAGGCAGCCCTGCAGAAAGCGGCTGCTGGAAGATGGGGGGCCACCTGGGAGACGGGGCTCTTGGGGGTCAACGGGTAGCTGGCCTCTAGGAGACAGGCTTGTCGTGGATACAGCAGGGCTGGGGGGTGGAGGCAGGCACAGCCCTGCCAGGCTCCTGGCTCACGTCACCTCCTTGGACTCTCGTCCCTACCCCCTCCGTCCTCAGAACACATCAGCACCCCAGCAGAGAGGGGCTGCTTTGGCCTCGTGCTCGCCCCTGGCCCTGTCACAGTGGGGTCACATAGTACAAAGCATGGTGACCTGTGTGTGTGGAAGCCCCCCACCCTTCCCCCATGGGTCCCCTAGCTCGGAACTGCCCTCTGCCCAGATTCAGGCCAGAACCGCAGCCTTTTGCTTCTAGACCCAAAAGTGGGGGGCGTATTCCCCTCCACTTCTGCTGGCGTGCATCCACTGTACCCATCAAAGAATTTTCCTCCCCACAAGTACTCCGGGAAAGCCCCTATCGGGCCGAGGAGACATGGCTGCCCTGCTTCTGGGCTCCTCACCTCCCACCCCCTACCTGCCTCTCCACAGGGCTCCGTGGTGGGCTCACTATCCCACATCTGCGACTGCCCTGGCCCTTTCGCCAGTAGTTAATTCTTCCTCACAGGGAGCTCCTGGGAGACCCCTGCTCCTGTCACATGAGAAAAGGACCCTGTGCAGACCCGAGTCTGCTCCCTAGAAGGCAGGGCCGTGCCCGGTCGCCATGACTGAACTGAACAGACACTAACCTCCGCGTTATCTGCCTGAACCTTTGCTGACAGGGCACCTGGACGCAGAGCATCTCATTCCTTTCTTCCCTAGAGGGATGTGGGCAGCAGGAGGGATGTGGGGGAGGGGGATCGGGAGCCCCGGGTTCCGGGCTGGGCTGACACGTGCGCTGGTCTGGCCCCTCCCTTCTTTGAAGGTAGATGACAGTGTTGATCCCAGAAAAGACAGAGGTAGCAGCCTTCATACTCAACATCCCCTGTCTCCGTGGATTTATTACTCTCTGCATTTTATCAACAAAGGAAACCGCAACATAATCACAGAAACAGACTCTTAGGTGCAAGGAATCTCGGAGATGGTGGAGACCGCAACCCCTCATTTTACAGATGAGAATCAGGCCCTTCGGGCAGGAGGGACTTGCCCAAGGTCACCGAGGTGATGGGAGAACTCCCTGCCCCGGGACCCCACAGAGGGCAGAAGTGCAGGGCCCGGCCAGTGAGCACCAAGCAGGTGGAGAAAGCGGCTGCAGTACGGAGGTGGCAGAGAGGAAAAGCCACTTTGGGAAGGTGGTGTATCAGGACAGAACAGAAGGGTGTCCGGAAACAGGCAAATGGCTGCTGTATTTCTGAGAAAGAACCCCTGTTTATATGGCTAAGGGCCAGAGCTCCCTTCGGATATACTTTTTCTGACCAGTAGGGATGTCTTAGGAGAAAAAAGGTGGAAGTAGGGCTTGGGGTGGGGTGGGAGGTGGGAAGTGGAGGCCAGAGAGCAGAGGTGGAAGGGAAGCTCAGTTCTAAGCCCAAATCCAGACGGTGGTGCAGAAGGACAGCTGAGGAGAGCCATCTGGGGGCCCCAAAGCCCATGCTCAGCTCTTGGCTGGGTAGGGTTTGCCAGCGCAGCATCCATCTCAGAGGTCTGCCCAGCTCTGGGGTAGAGCTGAATCTGCACAGATCCTGGGCCAAAGTACCCAGGACATTCACAGGAGGACCCCAGGGACCACATACCCCTCTCGGGTCCAGAACCTTGGCATCTCTTGGCTGAAGGGGTGGAGGAGAGGAGCCCTTTTGCTGGCTTTGAAATGAAGCCAGTGGTTAAGAGGTGAGGATGCTGGTGGGAGAGGAGGGATGGGGCAGCATTCTGGGAAGGTGCCTCCAAGCAAGAGAGTGAGGGGTCGACAGGTGAGGGGCCCTTGCTCCAGGATTGAGACCCTCTCCCCTCCCACCTCACCCCTGCAGACAGTTTCAGAGTCCCTCCGCAGAGGAAGGGGTGGGGGGTCTGGGGTGGCAGACAGCAGCACAGAATTTCCACTGGCCCAACCAGCACCTCGTCTCCACCCCATCCCCCCTGCAGTCCCCAAGGGACATCTCTCCAGCCAGCACTAACACCCCCGGAAGGCTCAGACAGCCTGCCAGAATCCCATTTTGAGCTGCCACAGGTCCTGCAGGGGCCACCCTAAAGAGAGACGGCCCTCGCCCAGGAGCTCCAGGGAGCCGGGCCCCTCTCCTGGGGGCCTGCACCCCCCAGGCTCCTCTTCATACACTTGCCCCAGAGGCCCTCCAAGCCAGGCCTGATGGGGTGAGTTCTGTCCCTGGCAGGGCCCCCCTGGCTGTCCCACAGCTTTCCTCTGCTCAGCCAATGGGAAAGGCTCAGGTAAGAGCCCGGGGTCTGGTCCTCAAGACCTCAGCTGAGCACCACCCACCTAGGCAGCCCTTCCCAGTTTCCTCCTACTCCTACTCCCAGGTGGCTTCTTTCTCAGGCCAGCTCCAGAAAAAAGAAACACACTTATAGCCCTACTGATCAGTCTGAGCCTCCGAAAGCCTGCTGATCCACGCTGGCCACGGCCCTGCCTCGGTTCTCTGTCTCTCGCATCACCCTCCCCTCTGTTGAAGCCGCAGTGCCATCCCACTGCCCCTTTTCATGGGGCGAGGAATTCCTGTTCGGGGGCCTCCCTCCTGTAGGCGCTCCTCATTTGCAGCTGCTTGTCATGGAAAATCTGGGCAGGTGGGAGGCAGGGGAGAAGGGTGGTATGGGGGCAAAGGAGGTGAAGCTTTAAACAATGCAGCCATAATGGCAAATATACTCCGCCAACCCCTGGATGTCAGAGATAAGTGGCCTACGGGATGCAGAGTGAATCTCCGAAGATCTTGCTCGGGAATAATATGAATTGGTCGCCCTGGGTATAGCACTCAAATGGACAGCTCTACAGTATAAATACTTGTATATTTTTTCTTTTTTTTTTTAATTTATTTATCTTATTTATTTATTTTTTACTGCGAGGGGTCTTTGTTGCTGCACGCGGGCTTTCTCTAGTTGCGGCGAGTGGGGGCTACTCTTCGTTGCAGTGCGCGGGGTTCTCATTGCAGTGGCTTCTCTTGTTGCAGAGCACGGACTCTAGGCGCGTGGTCTTCAGCAGTTGTGGGGCAGGGGCTTAGCTGCTCCGCGGCATATGGGATCTTCCCCAACCAGGGCTTGAACCTGTGTCCCCTGCATTGGCAGGCAGATTCTTAACCACTGTGCCTCCAGGGAAGCCCTTGTATTCTTTCTTTATTAGAAGGAACACAGTTTGAAAGAAGAGCTTTCAAACTTCGCTCCTTGCTCTCCATGCATGAAGGGAAGATTTTTTGATGCCTTTGGTAAATCCCTAAAGACAATGTGCACAGGGATACTGGTCCTGTCACCTTCTGCTCGCCCATTACTTTTTTTTTTTTAATTTTGTTTATTTATTTATTTATTTATGGCTGTGTTGGGTCTTCGTTTCTGTGCGAGGGCTCTCTCTAGTTGTGGCGAGCGGGGGCCACTCTTCATCGCGGTGCGCGGGCCTCTCACTGTCGCGGCCTCTCTTGTTGCGGAGCACAGGCTCCAGACGCGCAGGCTCAGTAGTTGTGGCTCACGGGCCTAGTTGCTCCGTGGCATGTAGAATCTTCCCGGACCAGGGCTCGAACCCGTGTCCCCTGCATTGGCAGGCAGATTCTCAACCACTGCGCCACCAGGGAAGCCCTGCTTTTTATCAGGTCTTGACTCTTTGGGCGTCTTCAGAGAAAATTCCCAGAAAGGGACCCAGGAAATCATCTCACCCATCCCCCTACCTCTGCTTAGACCCCAACTCGCCCCCGCAACCATCCCAGACAAAAGAGGAATAATCTCGTGCTCAAAGCTTTTCACAGCTGAGACTCATCTACTCCCAATCCTCCCTTCCCTGATGTCTTAGGATAGGAGGGCAGGCTCTCCATCTATTCATCTATCCATCCATCCATCCATCTGTCCGTCCGTCCGTCCGTCCGTCCGTCCATCCATCCATACTATAGCATGGAACTTGGAATTTCCCAGAGAGTCCCAATCGAATGTAATTTCATTTTTTAAGGGAAGGTGATGTTTCAATAAAGCCCTTAATGGGCTTGATCTTTTTTAAACCTTGATGTGAGGGACTTCACAAAGGCTACAAGTGTGATTGCTGCTTCTGAAGGCACGGTGACTGAGGGAGGACACTGCCCAGTGCTTGTGTGAATGGGAAGGCACTGCTGGATCCGGGTCATGGGCAGGGCCAGCAGCTGTCCAGACAGCCCCATCCTGTCTCCAGGAACTGGGACCAGGTCGCCAGCCTTAGAAAAAGGGACCCCCGATGGCTGGTGACTCAGAAGGGACAGGGGCACTGGTTCATAGGCTGTAATTTCACAAGGGATGAGTCCCTAAAAACCAGAATGCCAATTATTTATTTACATTGAGAAATATAACTGTCATGGGGACGACAGCCTAAGGTTGGACCCATCAGCGCATTTCCCCCTGGAGAATAGTCACTGTGGGAAGGTAAATCATAACTGAAAGTTTGGGGCAGGAATCAGACTGGAGGGGGAGGCCCTTGGAGCTGCATTTGTGTAGTTCTTTACTGAGAAAATATCAACATCAAACAAAACAGCTATGAAGGGGCTTCAGCCATCGGGCAGAGGGAGGTCTGTGGCCCCAGTGGGGTAGTTTGCCCTACTTCTTAGCTGCCCAGCCTCTGAACCCTTTTCTGATGCCTGGGGGCCCCTCTCTCCCTACTAAGCAGAAAGTTTGCCTCCTTTTACAGAAATGCAAACTACCAGATACTCACTTTTCACGCTCCTTTGCAGCTTGGTTGTGGCATGAGCCCCAGGCCCACCAGTGGCGCACAGCATCCCAGGCCTCGAGTGGGAGGCTGGGGGTGGGAGAAGCTTCCGTTCCAGTGACAGTGGCGGCCTGACCATTCTGGTTTCCAAGGCCAGCTCTTCTTCCAAGAGCATCCAGCAGCCCCCAGCATCCAGGCCTGTCTGTCTACTGTGTAAACCGCAGGGGCTGGGACCTCAGGGGTGACAGTCGCGGCCTCCGGACCAGCTCTGCGGCTGAATTTCAGACACTGTTCCTAGTCGACTGCCTTGCAGAGTCTGAGCTTCCCGGTGTCCTTTTAATAAATTCCATTTCTGCTCACATCCACCAGCGTCATTCTCTGTGACCTGCAAATAAGAACCCTGCCTGATAGATGACCCCTTGGCACTGCTACCTGTCAGCTGTCCAGAGTCACACAGCTGGTGTGGCACACCTTGGACAAGTTCCGAGCTCCCCACCTGCTCTGCTGTCAGCCCGGGGAGTCGTAGGGAGCCGTGAATGCCGCGTGTGTGCAGAAGAGGGACCCATCCTTGCCAGGCGTGGTGGCCAGAATAGGCTTCTTGGAGACGGTGGGCCAGAAGGGTGAGTAAACTAAATGGGCTGAGAGGAAAGGGGATGGTTTTCTGGGGAAAAGACATTAAACTAAGCCTGACCATTTGGACAGTAGTGTTAGGAAGTGGCTCAGGATTGGGGACGTGGCCCTTGTGCCAATATGTCACCCCCCAGCCCCTGGGCACTGAGCTGACAGCAATGGGGAACAGATAAATGAGCCCTTGGCAACAATTAATTGCTAAGATGCAAAGAAAAATTGTTTTGAATATTAAAATTATACATATAAAGCTATTAGGAGCATGATTCAGAGTTTATGAAAACATTATTTATATTGATTTATTCCCAGAGCCATCAAGACTCCTTGAAAATAATTAAAGTTGACATTTCCATCGCTGAAGCTAAATGTTGATATCATATAATGAAAATTATATGCTTGGGATGGACGGCGCGTCTAGAAAGCATTAAAAGAAACACCAGCATCTGCAGATCTCCTTCTACTGCCCCCCTCGCCCCCCCGCCCCCCCGCTTATTATGTACCCAGCCACCGATGGACAGGCCTCTGAGGCTCTTCGCCCTCTGGCCTCTGGCCCAGCCCCCAGCCATCAGGCACCCCAGGGACTCTCAGAAATGATGAGGAGGGCGAGGAGCACACCCAGGGCCTTGAGCAAGGATGGGGCTCAGCCAGGGCCGTGAACCAGGGAGGGGTAGGGTCCAGACAGGGAGCCAGCTCAGCCAGGTCCTGGGTGGTGACTAAGCTGCTGAGTTCCTGCTGGCCTTGGAGGAAGAAAGGAAGTTAGGGAAGAGAAGGGAGAGAGGGGAAAGGCGGAGAGTGAGCAAGGCAGGGAGGCTGAAGGAAAGGGAGGGAGGGAAGGTCTTCGTCCCAGCCTTGGGAAATTGCCTACACTTCTATGACCTCCAGGCTGGCAGCTGAATGGCAGTCTCCACCTCTCTTGAGGCAGCCCATGGCCACCGGGTTCTTCATTTGCTGACGGCTTTATAAGAGCTGGTGGTCTCCTCTCAGGAGCCGCGTCCTGTGTCATCACCTCATCCGCCAAGGGCCGTGGTGCTGTGTTCTCCGCCCTCCTCTCTCCACCAACCACACGGACAGCTGGCTTCTCATGTCCACTTTTACCAGACCCTAGAGCAGAGGGAAGTGCCTTAAGTTGAGGAATTTCACACAGCAAGATGGGGACCCGTTGGTGAGTAGTGAAATCAATTTCATGGGCTGCGACCAGAATTACCACACACACACACACACACATACACACACCCACAAAGTAGAATATATCAGCGGGTATGGCAAGCAGTGAAGAATAAATTTTTATGAAACCTTGTTTAAGTAAGTTATGTGGGTGCATGTATGGGTCCTGTGTAATATTTATTTTTCAAAAACAATGTGAAGCCTGTTTGTAGCTCGAGGATTTTGTCCAGATTTTAATGTTTCCATATGAATGTGGGTGAAAATGAGTACCTTCAACCCTATCATCCCTGTTAATTTCTATTTTGATTCCAGGATGTGTTCCTGAGGGCTAGGATGGGGTGGGGAGGGAAGTAGAATCAGGTTAAACTACACACGCTCACCCACACATTCAAACACACTCACACACACATACACGCACACACTACAAACCAGCAGAGACTCAGAAATTGTGCTCTGTCTGCACAGCCCGCACAGGAAAAGTTAGTCAAAGGGACCATCCAGTCACCTGGCTTTGTGCTCACTAAAAGCCCACGAACCTGTGGATTTGCTCTCATTGGTAATTTCCATAGGCAGCAAGTGCCAAAGCAGGAGCTCCGTGTTGCTGCCACGGAACCAGCAAATCCCCTTGCTCCTGAGGGTCACCCAGAGGGCTTTTGAATAGACTGAACCATCACTGTGCAATATTGTGTGCGTTCGTTCATTTTTTCAACTAACCTTCCTGAAACATCCACTGTGTCCCATGCTCCATGTGAAGGGTTGGTGATTTTGAGACATCGGAGCCAAGTCCTAGCCTCGAGTTGTCTTCTCTGATGGGAGATAGAGCTGGGCAACCGTGACAATGCAGGATCCTACGGATCCTGGCAGCCATGAGTGCCAAGGAGGGGAGGGCGGGTGCCAGGATTGTCCTGGCAAAGGGCAGCACCCTTCGCAAAGGCGCAGAAGCCTCAGAGACCTGGCCGAGGGTGGAGTATGAGGAGGTCCGGCTGACAGAGGCCTCAGGAGCCCAGAGTAGGAGTGAAGTTCTTGGAAAAGCTGAGTGGCTCTGAGGGTGGGTGGGTGTGGGAGGCTCCAGAGGGAGCAGCTGCTCCCCAGCACTTGCAGGGAGGCTTGGTTTAGTTCTGACGAAAACAGGTGTCTGTGAGATGCTCAGACTGTGGGTCAAGTCACTGCCCTGATGTTTTAAGAAGGGCATTTTCATGAATGAAGGCGCCCTGCCCCCCAGGGGGATGAGGTTCCAGGAAGGGAAAGGATCCACCACGGGAGATACGTGCCTCCTCAGATGCCTGTGTCTCTCCCTCAAGCTTCCTTACCTCCAAGTACTCAAACCTGCCCTCCGCCCCCAGCTCAGGCCCAAGAATGCTAGATAAGCCATGGGAGGTGGGACCGTGGGTGGCCTCCCGTCTGGGCAGGTGGGCAGAGGTTGATAGGGAAGGATGGGGGGTTAGTGGATGTGGAGACAACACAGGTTGCCTGAAGGGCCTTTTCCCTCAGATTCTGGGCCCCTCCCTTTAGCACGCTCCGCCCCCTACCCCCCACCCCGCACAAGGAAAGGCCCAGAGAGGAGAGACCCTTGGGAGTGGCCCTTGGGCATCCATGGGGAACACTGGTTCTTCCCCTTAACTTGTGCCCTCCCCCTTCCCCTCTTCCCAAGAGCCTCTGATCTCTTTGGGGGGATCCTGGGCTCTGGGGAGGCACACGCTACTCCTGAGCTGGACCACATGACCTGGGCTGAGCCAGTTGTATGTCTTCTACAGTGATTGGATCAGGGCTAGTCATGTGACCTGCATCTGTCCAGTCCAATTGGAATGTAGCTTAGGACATTGGCTACTCTTTCTCACTTTCTTTCCTGCATAAATGAACTTGGAAGCACACAGACCCTAGAGCTTCTGGAAGCCATCTTGGCAACTACTGAGTGGTATCAGGCTTGGAAACCAAACTGTGGAGGACAGGGGAGCTATGGAAAGAAGCCTGCCTGCTGGGCCCCTCCACAGTCCAGGAGAGGGTCCCTACTCTGCAGTGGGTTCAGATCCCAGTTTTGCCACTCACTAGATGTATGACCTTATGCAACTCAGAAGAGATGCTAATGATGGAACTTAACAAACAGGTGCAAGGCTTGACCCAGTGCAAGCACTTAGCGCTTCCCTGGGCACACAGAAGAAGAGCTACCATCCTCTTGTGCCAGGCCCTGTTCTAAAGGCTTTTCTTGCTCTAATGTAAGCCTTACACACCAGGCAACCACTATGGCTGAGCTTTAAAAGGTGAGTAGGGGGAAAAATGAGTAGGAACTAAGAAAGGGAGATGGCAAAGGCCCAGAGAAGTATAAGGTCATTGTGACTGTAGGAAACTATGAGCAGCTCCTTATTATTGGAGCCAAGGAGAAACCCAGGAGGAGCAGGTGTTGGAGCAGAGCTGTGAGGAGGGGCCCATCACAGAAGACCTGGTGTACTTGGAGTTGAGACCATTCTCTGAACCAAGGATCACAAACCCAAACGTCAAAGTCACACATGAGACCTAACTGAGGGAAGCAGGGCGTGTGTGAGAGAACAGAGAAAGCCCAGAGGTACTGAGGGGCAATAGGGAGTGGTGAGGACGGTGGCCAACTAGAGAGCACTAGGGTTCTCATGGGAGCCTCCCCCACTCAGCCCCTTTGCACTGTTGCCTGCAGAGATTTGGGCTCAATGGGGCCACATCCGGTTTTGTTTTTTCAAGTAAAGCCAGAACTCCAGATTCATGTGTGAAGTCCCCTGATTGTAAAAGATAATGCATTTAAATTTCTCAGAAACACTGGGCAGGCCAGTGCCAAGAAGGTCCTGACAAATCATGGCTGCGGGTTGTGTTCGACCCATGGACCGCCAGTTTGAGGCTCTGATGTGGGTGATGGAGACGCCCTAACCAGCAGAGCAGCACGTTTAGCTTTGTCTTTTATAACAGGGACTCTGGCAGCTGTGAGAATAACTGCTTTAAGGGGAGCTGCCTGGTGGCTGGGAGGATGCTGGAATATTCCAGATGGGAGATAATAAAGACGTGGACAGGGATGAGGAACTGGATCTGAACTTGAGGAAGGTGTAAAAGGCACAATCAGCTGGGCCTGGGGGCCCACACCTCCCACAGGATCCTGCATCCTCTGTGAGCCCTGGTGTGGGTACCATTCCCCCGGCACATGACCTGCCAGGTCATCCACGGCTCACAGGTGTGAGACACACCAGGCAGGGTGCAGTTCCTGAAGGGCAGGGGCTGTGCTTTCCTCCCCGCTCCTCAGGATCCCCACACACCACAAAGAGCACCCGGCACACGGTGGACCAGCTCCAAACGTTAACCCCCTTGGGAGCAACAGCCATAAATCTATCCCAAGAGAGCCGTGCGCTCAGCCAGTCAAACACGCATGCACGGAACACCTCCTCTGTGCCAGGCTCTGGTCGCGCGCCGGGACAGCCAGGAATGTGTCATCTCAGCGAGGTGAGTGACTTGGTCGCCCTGCCCTCCTGGAGCAATGCGGGAGAGGTAGACAAGGAGCAGATGATTTGTCAAACATAGAGGGGAAAGAGACGTTGATCAGCTCTGGGGGAAACAAATCAGGCAAGGTGGGGATGGAGATGGAGTGACCAGGGATGCAGAGAGGCCCTCCTGAGAAGATGACTTGAAGGCACCAAGTAGGGGGGAACTGTGGGGGGGAAGGTTCCAGACAGAGAGAGCAGCACCTTCAAAGACACAGAGGTGGGGTGTAGCTGGTGTGGCTGGACCAGAGTGAACGAGGTGGGAGAGGCAGGAGAGGAAGCACAGGGCTGAGGGTGGAGCAGATCGTGTGGGGCCCATCAGGAGGACTCGGACTCTGATGGGAGGCACCGCAGGGCTTAGAGCAAAGGAGTGGCGTGATCCGACTTGGGGTTAACAAGATGGCCCAGCTGCTGTGTTGAGTGTGGCGTAAGGGCGGGAGCGGTGAGGCCAGGCTGTTGCAGTCCGTCCGGAGAGACAGGGAGCAGCCAGGCCAGAGGGAGAAGCCGTGGAGGTGGTGAGACCCAGCTCACATCTGGAGGTGGAGCTGGTGGCCAGTTGATGGATTGGGTGTGGGCTGTGAGAGAGGAGTCGAGGACAGCTCCCAGGATCGGGTCTGACCGGAAGGGTGGAGCTGCCATTCAGTGAGATGGGGAAGCTTCAGGAGGAGCAGGTAGGGTTTTTTCCTTGGTGGGGAGGCGGGGGGCAAGGGGGTGCGGACAGGACGGCAACACAGACGTGATAGTTGCCGGCAGGAACGGAACACAGCACACGTGTGAGGCTCCCGCCCGAGTACTCTGCAGGCATGATCTCATTTAATCCTCACAACAACCCGGGGAGAGAGAGGTGCTGCTTTTGCCCCCGGTGGCAGGACAATTGCTTAAGATACTGTCCTGCATTCCTCCTGCTCATTCTTGCCCCCCTGTGCGCCCTCCCCATAACAAACCAAGACAAAATATGAGCAGCCAGGTCCCAGGTAGTGGAGGCAGAGAACAGAGAAGCTGCTTGAAGGGGCTTTTCTTGCCTTTGGTCAGAGCCTGAGCGCAAAGATGAGCTAGTATCTGGTGGGGCTTGGGGAGGGGAGGCAGAGCCTCTGGTCAGGCTGTAGAGGGGCTGCGAGGGGCTCTCCGTCTCCCCCAGAGCCCCAAGCAGCAGAGCGCAGTCCAAAGAAACCACAAATGCCCCCACGTTACAATGAATGGAGACACCAGATACTTGCATGACCTTTATGGGGAGCCCAAGCATAACTGAGAAGGAGTTCCCTCCCAGAATAGCAAGACTGGGTATCCAGGTCAGATTTTTCTGGTCAGAAAACCTGGCCAGTGTAGCTTACACTCAGCCTTGTGCAGAAGCTGGACTGCAGGGACTTGCAAGAGCCAATTGTGTGCCTCTCTTCCCAACTCCATGTTCAATGTCATCCGGTTGGTAGCTTGAATCAGCCACAGGAGTATTTACACTGTGGGAATCGGCAAACACTACACATCAGGACTTTCCTCCAGAATGCATGTTGGTAAACATTTACTAACACACTACTGCTTAAACCCTTGTCCTCAAAGTGTATTGTGACTTGTACTGGCTAACACCACTGGGACATCCAGGACTAGGACTGACTGTGGGACACCCAAATGTCATCCCTAGGGCTCAGACTTTCTCTCCGCATCATGTACCTCCCAGGGTGGCAAAGTGGAGCTGGTATCTAGCTCCAGATCCTAGAAGTCCCAGCTTATTAGAGACCCCAGTGGAGGCAAAAGCTTCTGTGCCCCACAAGTCCCAGCAGAAGCCCCATAACTGAGCCTCATGGGTCCCGCCAGACCGCCACGTGCTCACCCTGAACCAATCATAATGACCAGGAAGAAGAAAATGCTGATGGGCCCGGCCTGGATCAGGAGGCATTTTGTGTGTGCCGGGGGGACTCCTACACAAACCAGCATACTGAGAGACGCGAAAGGCTGGTTCCTCAGAGGAAAACTGGAGGGCTCTTAGTGGTAGAAGGGGTAATGGATGTTGGGCGGGCAACACCACCAGTGTCTATCACACCTGCCCTAGTGACTGGTCCAAGGTCACTCAGCCAGCTCAGGATTCGCGTAACCAGGACCCAGGCTCCTTCCATCGTCCTGCTCTGTCCTGCTCGGGGTCAGCCATGACTACTGAAACTCTGAGCTGTCACCCGCCCACCCAGACAGCCAAAGCCAGATTCAGTGGCACAGAGCTCCACCCCTGGGGGCTTTCCTTGTCAGGTGAAACCTTTCCGGAAGCCCCTCGCAGGCTTCCCCTCATATCTCATTGGCCAGGACTGAGTCACGTGGTCACCCCTCCACCAAACACTGTTCACCTGTGGGGCTGGCCCTTTAAAACCCACCCAACATTGGGGGTTGGTCAGCCAGGAGGAGGGGACAGTGGCCAGCAGAGCCTGCCAGGGGAGAGAGATTGCCATGTGGTCAGCCACGGCGAGGTAAGAGACTGACGAGAGGCGTCTGCACTAAGGCTCATGCCTGCTTCTGAGCCTGGGGGTGGGGAGGGGGACGGGCCCCGCAGGGTCACCACTCTTAATGGTTTGTCCAGACACGATGGTTTATGCCTGTTGTCCCAGTGTAACTTCTAATTGCACCCCCCTTTCCCTCTTGGAGCGGTCCTGGGCTGGTAGAGGGCAGCCACTGGCATCCCAGCAAGACTGGGGCATGGGCCGGCTGAGGTATCTCCAGGCTAGGACACAGGGCAGGAGGTGGAGTTTTCCAGAGGTCTCTTCACCAGGCTCCCAACCAGGCTGAGGGCAGGAGCATGGGGTTTAGGGTGGGATTTAATTCCCCACCCTGCTCTGGGAGCCTGGCAGAGGTTCCTTTACTGTGAACTGAGGCACTCGGGCACAGCTTGGCTGAAATCTCCCCCAGACAGTTGGGGACTACGCCCTGGTCCCTCAAGCCTCATTCCTGAGAATGAAGCACACAGTTGCAGCCCTCAGGCTAGGTGGGATGTCTCAGGCCAGGACAAGGCTGAGGAAAGGGAACGTCAGTGGCGTAAACGTGCTGCTGCCCCTGGGTCTTGGATGGTAAAATCCATGTCTTTGTTGGGGCATTAGGAAGGCTTTGGGGGAGCACCAAGCAACAGAGAAGCCTGGGACCATCAGGGAGTATTTTCCAGCTGTACATTACCACCCATGAGTGGGAGAGTCAGTTTATGGTTTGCAACCAGCCTTTTGTTTTAGGGGGGGATAAAAAAGGAAAGAGAACACAAAATATCAGAGTATAACACATATAGTAAGAGAAAGCATTGGTTCACAAGATTTTGTGTCAGTTCATGAAATTTTGTCTCAGTTTTAGGTTTTGTAGATACATATATTGTATATATTTTGTCCTGATATTAAAATGCATTTCAAAAAAGTTTAGAAAATAGTAGCTCCGTCCGACCCTAAACAGAGAGGCAAAGTGATCTGCCCAAGGTCACACAGCAAACCGGTATGAGAACCATACCGTGGTTTTCTGGCCACCCATAGACTCAGCGGCTGATTTTTGGAGCAGCTGCTCTATGCCAGGCACCGTGCTAGATGCTGGGAGAGGGCTGCTTGGATGACACAGACACGTGAGGTATTTTAATGCAAGAGGTGTGTTGGGAGCCCAGAGGAGGGCCAATCCCCAGGCAGGGACTGGGAGTGGGGAAGGGAAAGGATGGGAACCAGGAAAGGATTCCTAGAGGAGGGGCCTGTGTGGTCAGCTGTGGTCAGCTGTGCATTTGTTCCCGAGGTTCTTTTCTAGAGGGCACAGTTCAGACAGGACGAGGTGCAATGTGCCTTTAGGGGGGCTGGCGGGGATGCTACTCTGTCTGATACTGGGGGTTCACTGCCTACACTGAACTCCATTTCAAGGCTCTGCCTCCCGACTCCATTGCCCATCTCTGGTTCCGGCCGGGGAGGGGATCCCCAGACAGCCAACAACTCCGGGCTGGCGTGGGCCCTCGGCCAGGCTGAGAGAAGGCATCAGTTGCATCTTCCGTCCTGGGCCTGACCCCTGGCTCCCCCGGGCCCCTGTGCCCCCTCTGCCCTAACTCTGGGCCTCTGAGCTGCCCAGCCCACCCAGGCCCCACCAGCCTGGGTGCTCCGGAGGACAGGGATGGTGCCGCAGAAGCTGGGAGGTGAGTGGTAAATGCTGAGTGGCTGGAACCAGGCCTGGAGGGGCCTGTGCCTCCCTGCGCCCCAGGGTCCTCACCCCTAGGCCAGACCCCCTTCCCAGGCACCCTAGGGGTGGGCGGCCTGGGCAGGGTGAACTAGGTCCCCCAGTACCCACCCTCCATGGAGGGGTGTCTCTGCTATTGAGGCAGGAGATAGATGGGCTCCAGGCTAAGCATTTACAACTGGCCTCCTGTTCACACCTCCTAGGGTGAGAAGAAGATGGGCTCCAGGCCGGACATTCATTCAGCACCCTGTTTACATTTCCTGAAGCAAGAGACAAACGGGCTCCAGGACTACATATCTATGACCGGACTCCTGTCTGTATTTCAAGATCTGCACCTCAGTATTAAAACCAGCACCAGAAATAGGGTAAATAACCAGACATTGGGCATTTTTATGGCAGGGACAGAGTGGGACTAAACCCTGTTAAAAGATCAAGAGGTCATACATTTCCCATCCTTGGGGCTAGGGAAATATTGCACATGCACAGAAAGGCTCCTTGGGGGGTCAAAAAGGAGGGGGCACTACCCCATAATATGTGATGCTAAGGCCATCCCATAGGCCTCTGGGCTGTAATCCATCTTGGAAAAAAAGTTGTGCACACACGTTGGGGAGGGTCCTAAGGCAGGTCAGGAAAAAGAAACCAGATAATTGGCCAATGGTACACAAAGACCCGGAAGAACTGCTCTGCATAAATGATTTAACCGCCCCTTCACTGCGCTCCTCCTCATTAGGGAGAACGCCCACACCGTTTCTCTCCGGGTGGGCATCTCTGCCTTGCTTCCATCTTAACAAACTGTTTCTCTGTGTGCTCTCCCACTTGTTGTGCTATGTCTCTAATAATAAACTTTGTACCTGTTTTTACAGTTTTGCCTCCGTGAGAAATGCATTTTTCACTGGGGGCAAGAGTCAGGGGGTGTGGTGGCTAGGATTCCTAGTTTTTATCCAGGCTACCCAGGTTCAATTCCTGGGCAGGGAATTAAGATCTCGCTTCACGCCACCACTCACTGCTGCCTCTCTGAGATCACTCTCTGTCAGCGCCCCACTGGAGACAATCCTGGGCTTGGGGCAAGGCAGCAGGGAGGACAGAAGCCTAATTAATGCAAAAGGCACTAAACTCAGGCTCCCCTGTCTGCCACGAGCAAGCTGTGAGGTTTAGAGCCAGCAATTCCCCCACGCTGGACCCCGGGCCCCCAGCCACAAAAGGAGAACGATGTCCAAAGTTCCTGCCAGCCCCAGAGGCTGAAGCCTCTCCTCAATCGCAGCCTCTTCCTCTGGAAGTCCTTCTAAGCATCTCACCTGCAACCCACTAGCTTGCGGCAATATCCATGAGCAACAGTTGTCTCCAGGCTGAGAAGCCAGGTGCTGGAACCCAAACCCCACCCAGCCTGGGCTCCACTCAGCAACCCAGCAGTCACTCCCTCCCAGGAAGCCTGGTCCAGGTGGGCAGGTTGACGGAAGAGCTGGGGACTGGGTACTCACAGGCTGATAATGAAGCTGCGCTGTGCTGGTGTGAGTTCATTACCCTGGAGGCCAAGGACAGAGGAATGCTTCACAAAGCCAGAGCCGCCTGTGACTTATTCATCCTCCATCGTTGTAAGAGACAGCCACGGGGGCACCCAGCCTGGGGGGATGCTCCGGGTGCTGCCTCTTGCCCAGAAGGACGCGCTCCTCTCACTCCCACCCCCAGCCCTGGCCTGAGCCCAAGGGGGACTTGGCCAGGGTCATTGGAGGGCCCTGGGTCCCTCCCTTGCCCTCTCTAGTCCTGGCAACGCTTCTGGACTAGGTGGCATGCTCTGACACGCTCCGTGCCATGTAACCTGGGGGTGGGGCCGGGGTCAAGACCTCGGCCTGCCACAGGAGGCACTAGCCTGGGAGAGAGAGTAACCTCAGGCTCAGTACGGTCGCAACCAGACCACAAGCAGGCAGCCACACAGCACTGGCCACTGTGGGCTGGAGAGACGGGCATGGGCGCGGTGTGACATTTGCCCAACTGTCACACACACACACACACACACACACACACACAGTTGCAAGCAGTGGGGGTGGGTATCAGATGCCCTAGGGATCCACCCCCAGCACTTGTCCATGGCAGTTCCAGGACCCCCATGGCTTGGTCATAGCAGAGGGAAGGGATGACTAGCCTTGTCCCGAAAGCCAGTGTCGCGCCCACAACCTGAGCATCCTCCACTGCCTCGTGAGCCCTCAGAACCTCCCATTCATCCGCCTAAACAACCTCCTTCCTTGCAACTTCCTAATAGGAAGCAGGTGGGCGTGCAGGTGAGGGCAGCCTCCTCCGTCCCTGCGTGGGCCCTGTGCCTGTTCCTGTGTGTTCTGACCTGCCCAGACTGCTGGGGCAGGAGTCACTCTTGGGAATGCCGGGACCCCACCCCAGCCCCCAGCCCACATGCCCTGGAGCAGACCTGCCTCTCTGGGGACGGTCCCTCTGGCCATCTTGGTCCAGGCTCAGCCCAGGGGGTGGTCTGAAGCCCAGGCCTTTCCTGCTCCTCACCACACACAGCTCAGCCCTAGCCCCAGAGGAACCTTCCTCCACAGCACAAAGCAATGCCGCACTCCAGCCTGGCCCTGGCACCCTGGGGCTGCCTTGGACAGGAGGGGGTGGGGGACCAGGAGGGAGATGCGAGCACAGGATACAGCCAGCCTGGGGCAGGGGGCGAGTGCCAGGGAGGGAGGGGAGGCTGTCCTGGGGAGGTCTCCCACTCCTCCCTCCCCTCCCACCCAGGCTACTGCCACTTCCGTTTACACAGCTTCCCTAGACTCTACTAGCAAGCTTCATTTCCAGGAACTGAGGTCCCGAGGGGAGGACACTCGGGGGTAGAGGGTGGGCAGGCATCCACCCTCAGGCCTGCTGCCTGGGACCTCATCCCCATCTCCAGCACTGTCCCGCCCTTGGGCCAGTCTCTGCCCTTCTCAGGACCTCAGTCTTCTTATCTGTAAAAAGGATGCTTTGGGCTTCATGATCTCTAGGGCCCCTTCCTGATTCTCCCTTCCCTCTGGGTGAGCTGCATCCTCCCAGCCTCTGACCTGGATTCCCTTTGGCCTCTAGCCAGCTGTGCTGCCTCAGGCAGGATTTCAGCCTCTCTGAGCTTGTTTACTTCTTTGTACACAGGGCTCATATCCCTTGCCCTGCTGACCTCGGAGCCTGTTGTGAGGGTCAAATGTTATCAAGGTTGGGAATGTGCCTTTTTAAAAATTTTTTTTTTATTGAAGTATAGTTGATTTACAACATTGTGCTAATTTATGCTGTACAGCAAAGTGATTCAGTTTTACATATATATATATATATATACTTTTTTTAATATTCTTTTCCATTATGGTTTATCTCAAGGTATTGAATACAGTTCCCTGTGCTATACAGTAGGAACTTGTTTATCCATTCTATACATAATAGTTGGCATCTGCTAATCCCAAAATCCCAATACTTCCCTCTTCCACCCTCCTCCCCCTTGGCAACCACAAGTCTGTTCTCTATGTTTGTGAGTCTGTTTCTGTTTTGCAGATAGGTTCATTTGTGTCGTATTTTAGATTCCACATATCGGTGATATATGGTATTTATCTTTCTCTTTCTGACTTACTTCACTTCGTATGATAATCTCTAGTTGCATCCAAGTTGCTGCAAATGGCATTATTTCGTTCTTTTTTATGGCTGAGTAGTATTCCATTGTATACAGGTACCACATCTTTATCCATTCATCTGTTGATGGACATTTAAGTTGTTTCCATGTCTAGACTATTGTGAATAGTACTGCTATGAACATACAGGTGCATGTATCTTTTCGAATTATAGTTTTGTCTGGATATAGGCCCAGGAGTGGGATTGCTGGATCATATGGTAATTCTATTTTTTAAATTATTATTTATTTATTTATTTGGCCGCACCGGGTCTTAGTTGCGGCACATGGGATCTTCATTGCGGCATGCGGGATCTTTTAGTTGCGGCATGCGAACTCTTAGTTGTGGCATGCAGGACCTTTAGTTGTGGCATGCAGGACCTTTAGTTGTGGCATATGGGATCTAGTTCCCTGGCCAATGATCGAACCTGGGCCCCCTGCATTGGGAGCACGGAGTCTTAGCCACTGGACCACCAGGAAAGTGCCCTCTAGTTTTTTGAGGAAACTTCATACTGTTTTCCATAGTGGCTGCACCAACTTACATTCCCACCAACAATGTAGGAGAGTTCCCTTTTCTCCACAAGGGATGGGAATGTGCTTTGAAACCATAAAGCCCCCTGCAGATGTGTTGTAGAGGGACTGCATAATTCTGAGGTCTCCAGGTGCCAACCTGGCTCTGTTTTGTTTGGCTGGCCTGGTGTCATCTCGTATTTGTATGCCATCAGGCAGAGCACACACTGTCCAGTATGAGCCAGGCCTCCCCACCACCTGTTCTCTCAGAGCGGCCAGCTGCGTCATATGGCTGCCTTTGTGTCTGGCCCCAAGTTTGGTGGCATTAAGTCCTCACTCCCAACTGGAAGCTTCTGGGGTCCTGTAGGTACCTCCCAACAGGAAGATCACACGCCTGGAACATACAGCTTGTGGAGGGCCCAGCAGGCCGCCTCTGCCTCCTGCCCCCCTCCCCACACCCTCCAATGCCTGGAGGGTAGGAAGGGTAGGAAGGGGCCCACAGGTTCTGTCTTCAGCCGCGGCTTATGACAAATTGCTGCCACGGGTTCTGAAATGACCGCACAGTTTTCCCTTTTTCCGGTTAGAAATTTGCCAAGTTTCCCCCAGCCTGGGCCCCCCCCCCCAGTCTACACCCTGCCTGTGCTCCTCAGACCTTAAAGAATATTTAACCACCTGTTAAATGATTTATCCCATTGAAGCTCCAGAGCTCAGGGCATCTCACGGGCCTCCTGGAGAATTAACTAGAGCCATAAATCAAAGCGACATTTGAGAAATTTCCAGCTGCCCCAGACAGTAGGCAGTGGCTCAAACCCAGACAGGGGAAATGGCATTTAGATGGGGCCAGGGTTGGGGGGGAAACGGCATTTAGGATGGAGAGGCAAGAGTGCTGGCGGGAAGCAGCCTCCAGGCCAGCTCTGGAGGAGGCGGTGGGCCAAGGGCGTTCTGCTTCCACAGGGCTCTGTGGGGACTGCGGGCACATCCTCTTGGCTCTTTGTGTCAAATGCATGCAGCACCTTAACCCCTCACACATCGAGAGCCTGCAAAGAGCTTTCCCACCTGTTGTCTCGCCTGATTTCAGAACAGCCCAGGGAGACTGGCGTGGGGAATGAGGGCAGTTAGGCCTAATGGTGGGGTTCCCGGCAGCTGCCGTCCGGGGCGGGGCAGTCCTGACTTGTGGCAGCCCAAGAGTGACAAGTGTGGAGGGACGCAGGGACGAGACAGCGACTTGGGTCGAGGCCTGGTGGCAAAAGACGATCAGGTGAGGCGTGTTCAGATTCTGGTTCAGGGTTCAAGGGCAGCAGAGGGAAGGAAGGTAGGAGAAGTTGATAATGAGCGCCAACTATGTGCTAAACCCAGAGCCAAGTTGCAGAGATGAACCCCTTAAATCCCACAAGAACCTAAGAAGGGAGCGGTGGGGGGGGGTTCGTTCTTTAAACCCCATTTTACAGATGGGTAAACTGAGTTAGCAAGTATCAGAGCTAGGAATTGAACCTAGAATGGTCAGACTTCAAATTCTGTGCTTTTCTTCCCCACTATGAGGTCTGCTAAAAAATGAAAACTAAAATGTACCGGTCACTTGACTGTGCCTGGCACTCCACTTACCTGCATTATCACCTAGAGTCCTTACAGCAACCCCAGGAGGTTGGGTCTCTTATTCTTTCCATTTACAGATGAGGAAGCTGAGGCCCCTAAGCCCCCAGTTCTAAAAGACCCCCAACCAGTCTGACCCCAGAGTCCCTGGTCTGTACCCACCACACATACGGTCTCCAGTGTTTGGAGGCTCCATGTGGAAGGCTTGGCGGCAGTACCTTCCAGGCAAGAACGAGCCAACTGGATCATCAGGCCCTGTCTTGGAGGGAGAGGAGAGAATTCCACAGGGAGAGGGCCTCAAGCCAGATGCTCAAAGACCAGGCTGGGGCCAGCAGATAGAGTGCTGAGGATGGAGGCTGCAAGGAGTCCCTGGGGGTTCCATGGGCCCCTGTGCCAGAGCTCTTGTCAGCAGGCCTCAGTGGGCCCCAGGCACCCAGCCATCATCGGCTCCAAGGCAGAGGGGCGGGGCCGAGGCCTGGGCTCATCTCCATTCAGGAGGGCACCCCCAGGGAGGCGGCGGCTGCACCCCACTCTTTCTCTGCAGTGGGGAGGAGTCACCCTGAGCCACTGTCTCTTCCACCCCTGGAGAGTGAAGGCTAGCGGGGGAGGCTCTCACTGCTGGGGTCAGAATATGCAAGGAACCTGACTGTGTTCGCTGAGGCTCAGAGAGATTGAATAACTCGCCCAAGGTCAACAGTTGGTAAGGGGTGGAGCTCTAAGAAGGCCATGCCCACCTTGGATATGGGAGAAGGAATCAAGCTGTCATAGGGAGCCAGGGACATTATCGAGAGGCTCCGGTGTCATTCCTACAGGCAGCAGGCCTTGGTACGGGGACCCAGCTGCTGGCCTCCCACTCCTCAGCCTGGCTGGTCAGCCCAGGATGATCCCACCCAAAAACGTGCCCCTCCCCCAACTACCCCTTCCCAAGGTGTAAATTCAGCCAAGTTCTCAAAGAGACCAGCGCCGCCTAGTGTCTGCTCAGGGCACAGCCCAGGGTCCCCAGGCCAGGAGCCACTCGCCCCCTCGGCAAAAGGGCGAGAGACCCAAACAGTGGTGAGGAGGGTGGAGTCTGTTCCAGATCCCACTTGCCCCCACTGCAGGCCTCGTGCTGCCCTCTTACCAGCCTCTCCCCCTCTGAGTCCCCAACCTTCCACCCTAACCCTCTCCCCTCCCCCCATCAGATCATTCCCATTCTGTGCCTCCGTTTCTCAGGCCAGATCCCAGTGGCTCAGAATGTCAGGGCCAGAAGGGGCTCAGGGACCCGCTGTCATATTGCAGATGTGAGGCCTGAGGCAACAGGGCCAAATGACGCCAAGGTCTGCATTCCTGGCACATGGTGAATGCTCCCTCGGCAGACGGTCTGCTTTCCAGAGCCCCAGTCCTGCTGTCACTGGAGCCACTGCTGTAGCTGGGCTCGCCTCACTCATCCAGGACCCAGCTGCAGCCCCGCCCCCAGCCACCTCCCTGTCCCCAAGCCACAGCTCAGGCGGGGCTCCGAGGATTTAGGGAGGCCCGCTTCTGCCTTTGAGGTCCCTGAGAACAGATTTAGTAATGGATTCGTGGAGCAACAGCATTCCTAGCCGAGGAAGCGGGAGTCACGTTCCAGGTAGCTGGAGTGGGGAGGGTGCTGGGCCCTGGAGTGTAGACTCTGAGAGCCGCCACTCTGAGTGACAATATCAAAACACCCCCAGAGGATGGAAACAATTCAGGAGCTTCTAGACAAGGGAAGGGGAGGCTCATTCCCGTGTTAGCCTGTGCACGGTCACCTGTCCCTGCCAGGAGAGGGGCAGGTCTAAAGCCTTGTGCAGAAGGGGGCATGGGGTCGGGGGTAGGCGTGATGCACCCCAGACCTCAGACTCAAGGCCAGAAAGAAAGGCCCTGCGCCTCTTCATGGCTTTGCGAGTGGAGCCCCAGGGTCACCTGCCCCCAAGAGTGGCTTTAAGAGGCTGACAGGCTCTGACACCAGAATGGTGGAAGTTCCCCACTGAGCACTTATACGAGTCAGAGCCAGACCCTCTGATGTTGGCCACCATGAAGATCCCATTCAACAGCTCGCACCGCAGCAGGAAGGGTCTCTAGGGCTCTGGGAGGGGCTGGGGGAGCTGGGAGCTATTGGGGGTGGTTGGGGGTGCGTCCTCCCTGCCGCTCCTCGAGAGACTCAGAGGCAGCTCTGGTTCCCTCTTCCCAGCCCCCGAGCTCAGGAGTGGAGGAGATGCAGAGTGCAGCCAGAATCTCATGAGGACAAACTTCTGTTCTTTGGGAGTGCAACTGAAGGAGGCTGATCTCCGGAGCAGCCAGCCCTGGAGACCCCACGTGACAACAGCAGGATGTTGATCAAGTGAGCTAACGCCCTGCACCCCGCTGTCCCCATCTGTACAATGGGACCTACAGGTGCCCCAAGATGCTGAGTGTTAGGACTGGATGAGGCCAGGTTCGTTGCCTGGCTTGTTGTAGGAGCTCCCTGGCCTTAGTTCCTTCCTCTGTCCCCACCGCATCTCTGGGGAGTCACCTCTGGGCAGCCCTTCTCTCCCCCACCTGCCTCTGTAGCCAGCAAACCCCTCAGGGCCACCCACTTACCTCTTGAATCAGGCCAGAGAGGATGCCTCGTTCACAGTGGTGAGGTGTGAAGATTGATACCCTGCGTCCTCAGGGATGACCCGGAAGGCCAGTAGAAAGTGCTCAGTCTGCCCACCTCTGGAACATCCTGGTGGACCATTCAGATGTGGCTGGCAAGGCCCCAGGGCCTGTGTGGAAACGCCCAAAGCTTGGGGTAACCCTGAAGGCCAAAGAATGAGGAGGGACCCTGGGGCACAGGACCTGGTAGAGGAGGCGAGGAAGGAGCTCTCTGGAGTGGAGACCCGAGCTGGGAGCCCACAGTGCTCAGGGCCCAGATGGAGGAGCAGTCAGCTCTCCCCGGGGAAGGCAGAGGGTGATCCCACCAGGAGAAGACAAACGGCCAGATGGCAGAGAGAAGGCACTGGCTGCAGCCTCCACTGGGAAAATTAATTAAGCCTTCAATTAGCGCAGGCCTGCCCCTGTTGGTTCCAAGGGGCGCCCAGGGCCCTGGCTGCCCTGCCCAAGCCAAGAGTTAATAACTCAGCCTCTAAGTGAACTCAGCAGAGGCAGCCAGAACCACCAACCCTCCACGTGCCTGCCTGCCAGCCTGCCAGGACTCCAGGCTGGGAGGAGGGGTGGCGGTACCTCTTTGGATCCCCTTGGCGACCAGGAGTCAAGTCACCTCATAGGCTAGCTGGAGGTGGGATGGCATGGTGGATTCTCTTACCCTTGGGACCTGTGTGTCCTTGTACTACTCCCAGAAAGAACCCCAGCATGTCAGGGTAGGGAGTCCCTGAGAGGTTTCAATGCAACATTTACTGTGCCTGATATGGTATGGGGTGCTGGAAACAAAGATGAATGAGCCCAGGCCTGCCCTCCAGGAGCTCATGGTCAGCTGAAGGGGCGGGGCTACAGAGGAAATAGATATGAAACCAACGCTCCCCAGACTGTCCATGGCCAGTGCTGTCGACAGCAGCACCCTCCAAGAGGTATTCAGGGAAGGGTCTCAGCTTAAGAATAGGAGAGAGCTGCTTGCAGGTGGCAAGGTGAACACATGGTCCCACCCTTTGTATTACAGGTGAACAACCTAAGGCCCAGAGAGGGCAGGCGACTGTCCCAAGGGCACACAGTTATTCCAGGGCAGGACCAGAACTGGAACTCAAGCTAGAACCCACCTCTGAGGCGGTAAAGAGTTTGCCTCCCCACATCGCACAAGGCAAACTGAGGCCCAGAGAGTCACGTAATCAGGACCTTGAATGGAGCCCTCCTGGTACCCATGCCCCACCCTGAGAAAGGCTGGCCCTCCAAGGGTCATGCCTGGGAGTCCACTCACTGTCTTTTCTACTGTGAGTGCTCCGGAGAGCAGCCACTCCCTCGGGTACACAGGCTTTTCCTGCCCCTTCCACCTCCCCATCTCCTGCTCACACCCCAAAACATTCCCCCAGCACCTCAAGCTGATGGGGCAGGCCACCAAGAACAGCCAAGCTCCACTCAACCCTCCCAGCGCTGGCCAGGGCCAGGCTTAAAGCCTGCTGCTCAGGCTCACCCAGGGAGCTGGTCAAAATGCAGACTCCCAGGTCCCTCCCAGGACCCGATGAATCAGAGTCTCTGGAAATGGGGCATAAGAATCTGCACTTTCACATAAGCCCTGCAGGGACTTTTTTCATAAATGTTATTAGTGGATACATAAATACAGAAAAGCGTATAAGCCATAAGTGAATTATTCAATGCATTCTCACAAACTGCACATCTGTTTAATCTACACCAGATCAAGAAATAAAACATCAATAGCCCCTCAGAGACCCCCTCCTGTCCCCTTCCCACCAACCTCCCCAGAAGGTGCCACTACCCTTACTTCTAACAGCTTAGACCAGTCTTGCCTGCTTTTGAACTTCACGTGTATGGAATTCTACAGACACTTGGGTCTGGCTTTTCCTGCCCAGCATTGTTTCTGAGGCTCATTGATATTGTTACATGCAGAGGTGGTTTATTTCCCCTCACTGCCAAGTAGCTTTCCAACCTATGATTGTGCCACAATTTGTCTGCATTGGTGGGCATCGGGTTGTTTCTTAGCTTTAGGATAGCAAAAGAGGATTGCTATGAAAATTCTACTACGTGTACCCCTGTGGACGTTTGTATGCATTTCCAAAGGGTGCATATCTACGAGTGGAACGTTGCATCCTGGGGTTTGCTTGTGTGCAGGTGCAACAGATACCGTGAATGATTTTCCAAAGTAGCTGTACCGATTTAGACTTCCACCCAAAGCGTCTGGGAGTTTCAGTTGATCCACATCCTCCCCGACAGTTGGTACATGTCTCTCTTCATTTGAGCCATTCTGGTGGGTGTGTAGTGGGATCATTTTATGCTTCAGCTTGCATTTCCCTGATGACTAATGATGTTGAGCACATTTTCTTCTGTTTATTGGCCATTTGGGCATCCTCTTTCATGAAGTGCCTGTTCAGATCTTTTGCCAGTTTTTTAATCAGATTTATAGGAGTTCTGTATATATTTGGAATTCCAGTCCTTTGTTGGAGATGTGTATTGTAAATACCTTCTTCAACTTGGTGTCCTGCCTTTTTACTCAATGATATCCTTTGATGAACAGAGTTTTTCATTTGAATATAGTCCAAATTATCCTTTGGGGGTTTTTTGGTGGAGAGGGGTAACATTTCTTGTGTTCTGTGTCCAGGTGATTTTATACACATGGAAGTTTGAGGGGTGTGAGTGGAGCCCTTCCAGATGGACGGCAATCCTTGTTATTGCGAACCTCCACTTCCTTCTCAGCCAGAGACACAGAATTGCTTAATTATACCAGCTACACTTAACTGAGTATTTACCCTGCTTTCAGGCACTTTACATGTTGTAGGACATCCTTGTGGGCATCTGCTCAGCCGGTGTCCCTGTACCATGTGTGCTGAGAACCACTCCTGAGACAGAAGGGCCATGGCATGTGGCACCAGGGTGACCCCGGCACCCTGGCCACAGATGATTGGACGGGAGCAGACACTTACGAGGCCGAGCCAGTCAGGCTCTCTCTCTGGGGGATCGGAATTTGTCTGAGGGGCAGTCCTCTCAGTCCAGACCGCAGCAAGGAAGAGATGACGGGAACTCAGGAGCTGAGGCTGCCATGGGGGCTGCGGGTGAGCACATCCAGCCCCACACCCCTGGAAGCCACAAACATGGTCTGCAGAGGAAGCTAGAGGAAGCAGACGTACAGAGAGGAGCAGAGATGAAGGGTGGAGTGTGGACACTGGCCCTCCTGCTGCACTCCCGCCCCGGGGGACCCGGAAAACTCTCAGCATCCTTCCAATAAATCCCCCTTTCTGTTTAACGTGAATCATGTTCTTGCAACCAAGAGTATCTTCACCTAGATATGATTATCACCTTGAATCCTCAGAGCCATGGATTCTTCCTTTTTTTAGAGATGAAACTGAGACTTGAAAGTTGGTAAATGCTTTTCCCCAGACCTGGTTGCCACTAAGAACCAGAGCCAGGACTCCAGCCTCATCTGCATGGCTCAAAGCCTGCTCTAAATAAGAAATACTCTACAGCATAGAACCACGCATGCTGGGCCTGAGATCAAGGTTTCCCAAAGTGTGTTCGGTAGAACCCAGGGCTCAGGGAATGAGTCATTGGGGGGAAAAAAGCATTTCGGTTCCCAGATCCAGCCTGGGGCACACTGGGCCAAACATATACAGTATCGAACAAAATACTTTTTACTTCAGGGCATTTCAGAGCCTTTGCTAGAAAGAAACATATTGGAAATTTATAGAATGCAGAGTTTCTCTAACTAATTTGATCATGGAACCCCCTTTTGTAAGGAGCATTTCATGAGATAACCTTTTCTGGAAAATGCTGCAAGGAATCAAATTTCTCCTCCCTGCCCTTGATGCCCTGGAAGGGCACGTCCTGGGCAAATAACTGGAAATGTCCATCCCACTGGATATGTGACCCCACGTTAGATACATTGAGGGAAGGGGTCTGTTGTCTGAATCTGCTTCCTAAGGGTTTGACTAACCTGAAGCAACTCCCCTGGGCCTGTACGTGCTGGATGAATCAGTTATAACTGAATTTCAGAATCTTCCAAGTGGTTGAAGGGCCTCACCACACTCGCTGGAGACTCCAGACCCCACGGGGCCACCAGCCCCTTCCCAGCAGGAATGAGACCCGGGAGGGGCAAAAGAGAAAAGATGAGGACAGGAAAAGGACCAAAGAAAGGATAGAGGACCAGAGAGGAAGGAAACAGTCCCTCAAACGGGTACGATCTGTCATAGGTGCAACACTGGACCCTGGAAACCAACAAGGGTGGTGCGTACTTGGGGGCTGGCGGCACGGGGAGCCACGACCACCCGTAGACCTGAAGAGGCACGGGGGAGAGCAGCCCGGAAAGGGTGGGTGTGGAGGAGCTGACCCGCAGGAGTTGGCAGGGCCTGATGCTGTCAACTATAGATGCCCCACCCTCTTGCCCGCACACTCTTTGAGCTCCTGCTGGTACCTCCCCATTGGCGAACCCAATCAGTCCCACAAGGCAGGATGCCTGCTGGTGCCAACAGCACTGGGCACGTGGAGAGGGTGAAGAGCCGGGCTGAGGGGCGAATGCAGACTGTCCAGTGGAGGGAGCATTGGGAGAAACCTGTGGGAAGCGGAGGACGGAGAGGGGAGATGAAAACCTGGGCCGGAGCAAAACAGAGGGCCTTGAAAGGAGCAAGAGGAGAGAGGAGAGGGGAGAGGGCCTGGAGGGTGGAAGCAGCTTTGCTCTGCCCCACCTAGAAACACTGGCTCGTTGCCAATGTCCAAAGCCCCAGATCTCTGTGTCAGAACAGCGCACCCTAGGAAGCTGATATGTGAGCACGTGGTTGAGGGGGGATGGGGAGGCGGAGGCACAGGGGCGCTCAGCTCAGCCTCCTCCACACCCGCGACAGCTCCCTCATATCTGGTAGGCGGACGGATCTCCGCTGAGATCAGCTCCACAGACCCGCCTCTGATGTGCACGGTCCTCCGTTTATACAAGCCATGAGTGCCTGAAAGGTTGGGAGCATAAATCAATGCCAGGCAGAAAACTCCTCGTTTAAATTCAACAGGAAAACGCATCGCTGAGGATCCTAGAGTGAGTTCCGCTGCGAGGAGAACAGTTGTCCCCCATTCGGTTTTTGTCTAAAAGCAGATGCTCATACATTGGAGCTATTGAAAGTGGGCCCGCTCTGTCTATACGATTTCATCATGGGGACATTCTGGCCCCACCAAGATGGGTGACAGCCCCCTCTGCCTCCCAGACCCCCGGGTTTGGGTGAAGCTTGCCAGCACTCTCACCTCTCTCTCTGCTTCACCCCTGCAAGTGTTAGTCCCTCCAAGAGGGAGAAGTACCGTGTGCCTCTCCCCATTCTGCAGAGAGGTAAACAGATGGATCAGCACTGAGACACCACTCAGTCCTGCCAGTCAGCAGCCCTGCCATCAGTGGGGCCTGACTCCCTCACCGTCTGCTGCCTCCAGGACCTGGCTGGCCGGGGACACGGGGAGAGTCACCTTCCCTGTTTATTCCAAGCACAGCAGCACCAGCTCCTTCAGCAAGATGAATCCAGGAACACTGTGACCAGTCCAGGGAAAGTGATATGTGAGGCTGGGAAATCCATCATGGAGGGAGGCAGCTGCTGTAGATCAAAGCCTGCTCTCTGTGCCTCTACATCATCATTAGCAGAGGGCAGAGATGGGGGGAGGCCAGGGTGGGGGGAGGGCAGGAGCAGAGCTGGAGGAGAGATCTTTGGAGCCCTGGGGTAAAGCTGGATGGCCCAGAGGTACCCAGTGGAGGTGAGCGGGGCAGCTCCAATGTCTTCTGAGCCCAGGGTGTGGTGGGGGCCAAAGGACAGGTTCCAGGCCCAAGACATGTGCCAAGGAAGGCTTCTTGGAGGAGGAAGCATCTGAACTGAGTCCTGAGAAGGCACTGCTGATATCCAGACCCTGCTTGAGTAGGCAGGCCTCTAACTGGGGGAGTCTTCACCCTTGGAGGCTAAACAGAAAGACAAACACCACCAGGAGAAGTCTTGAATCCAGAGACCCATCATGTAGTGTCCATTAATGGGGTATATGGATGGGCAGTCAGGGAAGGCTTCCTGGAGGAGGTGAGCCTAAGCAGAGCTTTAAAGGAAGAGAGTGGAGAGAGACTGAGACCTGGCCGACCCACCATCTCCATGTCCTTCTCAGCTGTTGTCTCAGTTTGAGATTGTGTACACTTCTCTAATTGTTCAATTAATGTCTGCCATCCATGGACTGTGGGCTCAGTTTTGCTCACCATTGTGCCATAGTGAATGCTTAATCGGTGTTTTCAGAATGAATGAATGAGTGAATGAATGAATGAATAGCTCTAAGTCTCATGGTGGCCTGAAGGTGTAGTGGGTCTGTCCCGTGGAGGGGGCGGAAGGCAGCAGAAGGCCCTGGAGATTTCTAAGCATAATGGAGCCAGTATGGTTGAGCTGGGCAAAGGACAGTTTGGGGCAGTAGGACAATAAACACAGTGTTCATTGTACTTATTTCAGGAGGACGAGGGAACACCTAGCAGGGAACTGGGAAGGGGGTGCGAGGTTAGGACTGAATACAGAACAGGTCATCTGGAGCTGTTGGATGGCTGAGCTTGCAGGAGGCAGGCTTGGAGGGAAAAGAGGGCCCATGATGGAGCCAAACCTCACACCATCAGCACCCCAACCCCGTGGCGCCCCTCCCCAGACTGCTCCAGGAGCCACTGTGTCCCGCCTCCCGTCTCCCCCACCGCCTCCTTGGTCTGATTGCGCAGAGTGATTTGTGGCCCTGACAAGGTGAATTGTGGGTAAAGCGTCCGTCCAAATGGGGAGCAAATTGGAACTGCGGCTCCAGCCGGCAGGCCATCCATCACGGGGGAAAGGCTCTGTCAGCACCTCGCTGCCCCAGCCTGGCCAGACCCAGCCCCTCACCGTGCCTGCCCGGGGGTGCAGGGGGTGCCTCCTCTCTCTACCTCCGGTCTAAGGGTAGACTGGGGGAGGCCTGGGCTGGGGGCCGGGTTGGGGGAGAGACAGGGAAGAGGAGGACTGAGATCACCATTCCCCACAGGGTTTACATTTACAGGGTCTGCTTTGGGCTTCTTCATAGCATTTTTATGCTGGTAAATGCATTTACATTTTGGGAAACTGAGGCACAGTGCACTTGGGTGATGCCCCAAACTTGCTCGCCATTAGCAGAAACTGGGGCTGGAAATTTGCTGCTGGGATACCTGGAATTCTTAAACAAAGCAGTTGTTTCCTGCAACATGGAAAAATTCAAAAGCAAATAAACATTCCATCTGGCCAAACTCCTAGATCCTGGAAGTGACATGGCAGTGACTCCACTATGGACCAATGAGGTGAAGGAACCACAAAAGCCCCGTAAAGCACAGACCCTGCCTTAAGAGATTTACCAGCTGTGAAGGAAGCAGGGTGCTCTGGGGACTAGATGCGTCTGCTGGGCCCCCACCTGCAGCCCCTGCTAACCCTCTGAGGTGTGGTACCCATGGCTCCATCCATGTGACTCAGCTCCCGGCCAAGGCTGCTCAGCCCAGAGGTGGCCACCGGAGCCAAAGACTGTTTCCTCAGAGGCTGGTCACTGACCTTGACTTGGGGCCTGGCTGGAAAAGATCAGCTAAGCCAATCAGATTGGAGGAATTTGGAATTAGGACTCTGAGCAACCCTATCAGGTAGCAGAGTGAGCCAAGCTGAAAGGCCACATGTGACCTCAGGACTCATCTTTCTCAGGGACCCAAGTCCTGCTTGGTTTCCCTCTGCCTTTCCCTCAAGTCCTAGTACAGAAAACTGTGCTGGGGGAGAAAGCAGGGGTAGGAAGCATGTTCTGTGTCATCCACCTGCCCTGATCTCCTGAACTGTTAATCATGTGAGCCGTTTCCGTCTCCCTTTGAGGGCTGTGATTTCGAACTCAGAAGTCAGGCCAGGACTGCTTGTTTCTTTATGCTGAGTCATCTCTTCCCTGAGACAGCAGCTGTCCTGCCAGCTACTGAAGGGGAGACAGTCAAGGTCAGGATGGGGGTTACCACAGAATACAAATGAACGTTTTGACGTGTCATCCTGCCACACGAGGCCACATGTGGCCAGGTGCCCCAAACACTGAAGCATCAGGAAGGGAGAAAGCGCCCCTGTGCCTCCTCCCACTGGGTAGGGTGGAGGGGGGGCCATTTCTGCAGATTCTACTCCCGAATTCACTTTTTTTTGGCCTTTCATAGTTACCGTGGTCCTGGGGCCCCTCTTGATCTGCTAACTTCATGCTAAAAGTCCCAACTGTTAGCACAAAGTGCATTTGTGTCTGTTCCAATCAGGGTCCAGCGCAGGAAACAGAAGCAGCCTTGGGATTTTAAGCAGAGAGGGAATTAATACAGGGAATCAGATGCTTACAAAGCCATGGGAAGTACTGTAGGAGTTGGCTCCCGGCTGGGCGTCCAGGAATGACAGGACAGCACTGCTGAACTGGCCCATCAGGAAGGTGGGGAGTCCAGAGCCACCACTGGGACACAGGGCTGCAGCTGCCATCCCAGGATCTGGAAGCTGCCGTCAGCAACCTATCTGCATCTGGGCTCCCACAGAGCTGGCGACTGGACATAGGAACGCTGCTGAAGGAAAATCCATGTGCCATCAGCAAATAGCCAAAGGACCAGGAAGCTGGCTGCATTTCACTTCTGCCTTCCAAGTCTCACGCAGGTGCATCTATTTAGCAGAACCTTACTCATGAACCCCTCAGTGTACAGGAGTCTGGGAAACACAGTCTTTAGCTTTGCAGCCTCTGCAGCACCAGAAGGGATAGAATACCATGGCGTCCAAGCACGGATCTCGGAGCCTAATTCCAGATTCCCCAGAGGCCCCACAGGCTGACTTGGTCCGTCTTTTACAGCCAGTGGGGGCTGACTGCCCTTGGTTGAGGCCTGGCTCCAGGGGAAGCTGTGTAAACACAAGAGGGTTTATCTGTCCATGGAGGGCAGGGGACTGGAGAGCTAGGTACATGTCTATGATTGTGTGTGTGTGTGTGTGTGTGTGTGTGTGTGTACGTGTACGCGCACACGCCCATGCCTATCTGGGAAAGAGGCGCGAGGGCATCTTAGGGGCTGGGAGATGGAGCCCGGCTCTACCCACACTCTCATCAGGCCTCTGATAACTGGAGCAGCGAAGGCAGTTAAAATCGAGTGGCAAAGTCAGAGGTGGAGGCGGGGGATGGGGGGAGAACCTCACAAATTCCAGGGTCTCCCTCCAGCTCTCCTGTGTCATTACAGTCATTTCTGATAAGCCGAAGTCTTTGTCTCTCCCTGACCTGTATCTGTTGGGGGTCTCAGCGTCTCCAATTCAAAAACCAGGCCACCCAGAGCATCCCTCTCTTCAAAATATAATTGCAATACAAACACTCTGGCCTCAGGTTGCCACAGGGGGAAACTCTGTGGGAATGGGGCACACCAGCATTGGGGCTCAGGTCACCCTCTACCCCGAACAGTGATAGTGGCCGGCTCTCTGCAGGTCACTGGCCCTGGGCAGGACAGAGAGGGCGAGAGATGCCAGACCCAGGAGTGGAGAGGCCTTGTGGCAGGGGCATCCTCTGCCGAAGCCCTTGGTGGAATTGCTCTCTCTCCGGCACTTATTAAATAGTTCAGCTGCTGCCACTCACTGCTCCCTGGGAAGATGAAGGGGCCACAGCTCCAGAGGAGGGAGGGCACACTCCAGGCTGCTGGAGGATAGGGACGGGCCACCCAGGAATGCCACCCGCTGTGAGGCAGAGACGACGCACTCTCTCCACCCTCCTCCCCTCGGAGAGGGCTCCAGCTCATCTGTGACGAGCCCCTGGCCCAGGGCCCCCAGAGGAGCCACTCAGTGTGTCCCGAATGGGAAAGCCCCTCCTCCCTCTGCCCCCAAACTGCTTCCTCCTACTTCCTCCTCCCAACTGCCCTGTCTGTGCCACGGGGGCTCCCAGGTCTCCAGTCTCTGAGGCCTGCGGCTCTACCTTCCAGATGTGGCCCCTCCTCACTCCCACCCTTGGGCCCTCTGGCAGACCCTCCTCTCCTCTGCGCCGCCCCCATCCTCACTCAAGCCGCATCGCCCATCCCCCCTCAGCCCCCTCTCTCCCATCCCCCTTAAAGCCCTGTCTGGGTCCCATGACTCCCCTGCTCTATCACCCCTGGGGCCCTGTGGTTTCTAAATAGAGCCCCAGAGCCTCAGTCTGACCTCAGGCTCTCAACAGTCCACCCTCAACAAACCTGTTCTCAGGCTATCTCCCACACAGCCCCTACATTCTTGCCAAACAGGATCACTTACTACCTCTAGAATGGTGGTTAAGACTTGGGCACCTACCTCCTGGGTTCAAATCCTGCCTCCATGCTTCTTAGCTGTGAGAAATTGGGAAGTTGCTTCATCTCTTTGTGCCTCAGTTTCCTCATCTGTAAAAATGGCAATAACAACAGTACATCTGTGTCATAAGGAATCGTAAGTCATCAATGAGTTAGTACATGCAAAATGCTGAGAATAGTGTCTGGCACATTTAAGGACTCAGTAAATGTGGGCAGTTGTTGTTATCACTCTTGATTCTCTCAGTTCTGAGCCTCTGCTCACACTGCATCTCCATCTAGAATGCCCAGCAGATCCCCTCCCATCCCTGGAGGACATGCATTTTGCCTGCCCAGCATCCCATTCTTTGGGGAGCTGCCCTTCCTCCATCCCACAGTGATACCACTCTGTCCATGTGATTAGGTGGAGCTGGCTGGCCCCACTCTCCAGCTGCAAGGTTAGGTGTGTAACCCAGGCCAGGCCAACTGGAAGTCCTCTGTGCTCTGGCCACAGTGATCAGCTTAGGAATGGGCATGTGACTCCAGCTGGCCAATCAGAGCCCTCCCCTGGGATCCTCTGGTATCCTGGGCAGTAGGGATGGTATGGTAGCCTGAAAATGCCTCCCTTCCAAAGATATATTTACTTCCTAATGTTTAGGAATGTTTACAGAGCCTGTAAGCATTACATTATATGCCCAAAGGGTGAATATTAACTTAAGATGCCAAAAGGTATGATTAAGTTAAGGATCTTGAGAGGAAAAGCTTATCTTAGATTATCCAGGTGGGCCCTAAGTGCCATCACAAGTATCCTTATAAGAGAAATCAGACACACACAGAGGAGAGATTAAACAGAGAAAGGAGAAGGCAATATGAAAACCTAGCAGAGATGCGGCCACAAGCCAAGAAATGCCATCAGTCCACAGAAGCCGAGCAGACAAGGAATGGATTCTTCCCTAGAGCCTCCGGAGGGAGCACAGCCCTGACGACACCTTGATTTCAGAATTCTGGCCTCCAGAACCATGAAAGATTGCATTTCTGCTGCCTGAAGCCACCACGTTTGTTGTCATTTATTACAGCAGCCCTAGGAAACTAGACTGTGAGCCTATAGATGCTGGCAGCCATCCTGTGCCATGAGAAGAGGGGCTGCCTGCCTGCGATGAGTCAGAGGAAAGCAGAAATGAGGGATGGAGAGAGGGGGACTAGTCCCCAAGGACTCTGGGTCACCCCTGAAGGCAGCCTTCCTTCCCCGGCCTTTTCAGCAACATAAGCCAACACATGTCCCTTCTTAAGCCAGTTTGAACTGGTCTGTCACTAGTAACCCAAAGAGTTCTGGCTAACGCTCCACCCAATAATTATCAAGAGCCTTAAAAATAGCTCAAATCTTTGACCCAGCTTTCTTCCCTAAGGAAATAATTCGTATAAGGACACTCATTACCGTGTGAAAAAAATAGTAAAAAACCTATATAGGTAATCACAGGACATGGCTTCATAAATTATGACACATCCCTTTGGGGGGATATTATGCAGCCATTAAAAATCATGTTTTCATGCTCATTATAATACGTTAAGTGAACAGCAGGACATTAAGAAAATAGAGACACAAAACACCCATATACCTACATTTATGTATTTATATATATAAACAGAATGATCCTCATTTTATTTTTATTTTGCTTTAGATCATTTTAAAACAGGTAAAGATTACACATGCAGCTGAAATCCTCCGTGTACCTCTCCCCAGTTCCTTATATAGCCCCCTTCCCTCTGTCCCTCTCAGCTGGTATCATTCCCATGCATGATTTTAAACATTTACTTCCTGGGAATGTATCCATAAGTAATGCATAATATTTGTACATGTTTTTACATATTAATAAATAGCACGAGACTTTCTGCAACCTGCTTTTTTTCAAAGAACAGTATGTTTGTGCACTTAATCCATCTTGATAACGTGTAACGTTAATTTTAACTGCTGTCGAGAATTCCATTTCTGAGTATCCCACACTTTATTTATCCTTTCTCTGGTTAATAAACGGTGAGATTATCGACAATATTTTTTCCCATAAAATGCTGCAGCTCTTAGGTCTTCTTGTGCGTGCGCGCGCGCGCACACACACACACACACACACACACACACACACACACACACACACACACACACGTGAGACTGTCTCTGGGGATTTACGTGCAGTAGCTGGGTAGCAAGGGGCTCATCATCTTTACAAGGACTGCTGAGTGCGCTGCTGAAGAGTGATACCAAGTTCAAGTGAAGAGTTCCCGTTTCCCACATCCTTGACGGAGAGACATTTTCGTTTTTGTCAATCCAACGGGTAGGAAATTGTATCTCATAGTGGTTTTCAAGTGCGCTTCCCTGTTTACGGTGCTATCCATCATCGTTCCACGTGTGTCCAATTCACTTTGCTCTTCTGTTAAATTCCTTCACCTACTGAGGAGTTTTGAACAGAAAATATATTAGCATGAACTACACCCCAGTGTTAATAGTGGTTTAACAAGTAATTTGTATATTCTTTATAGTATTAGGACACAATTTGCAGAGGTGTCCCTTTCTGCATTTCCCCACCCCCAATTTAGGCAACACCACCCCCCCCCCAGCCCCCAATCTTCACCCTCCCACCCGCTATCGCCATGTGGACCAATGGGAACTGCTAGCCTCTTACCTGATTCTGCCCCGTGATTGGCCTGGGCTTAGGCATGTGACCCAAGCCAGACCAATCAGAGCACTTCCCTGCGGTTTCCAGAACTGGAGCTGGGGAAGAGCGCTCCTTTCTTCCCTCAACCCTGAGGTTGTGAGGGTGTGAGGCTGTCGTTCTAGCCTCACCGAGACAAGGAGCCTGAGGCCAAGAGAGCCACATGCTGAAGAGAAAAGAAGCAGTGAAGGTGAAGCGGGCCCGCCAGACATGTCTAACACACCTCAGCCCTCCGGTCACTACGGTGACCCCCCCTCCTGCCCCGGGGACGGGCTCCAGTCGGCGCCCCCTCACGTGCACCCACGAGGTCTCGCGTTAACATGGAAGACTTGTCTGCGTTTTTCATGTTTTCTACTGTAGGCACATATGTTACTATGTACCATCAGAAATTTAACGCTTACTGTCATTGTTTAATCTTCCTCATCTTTCACTGTTAGATACAAACATCTGTCTTCCATGAAGGTTTTCTAATCACCCAGCCAGAAGCCCGGACCAGCTGCCATCAGAGCTGAGGCCTGGCCTGGAGCATGGGAAACAAGGTCAGTAGTGGCTCCTCCCCAGGAAGGGGTCCCGATGGAGATGGGGAGGGGAGGGACAGAGGAGGGGAAGGTCTTTTAGGGAAGTGGGGGCCCAAGTAGGCCTCTGATCTCCACTGAATGGCACGGATTTGGGAGATGAGGCCTGACCAGACACCTCTCCCTGCAGCCTAGGGTTGCCAGCCTTCTGCAGGGCACCCGCCAGGCTCTGACCCGCCTAGTGTTGGGGGAGACTGTGCAGACTCTGGCCCTTTAGCTAGAAAGATGGGGAGAAGCCTGCTCCAGGGGCCGGGGCTTCTGGGCAGGACCTGGGCCTGCTGACCTGTGGGGAGATGCTTGCCGAGGTGACCCTCGACACCCACCCCTGCCCCCACGGGTCTTGACCCTCTCCTTCTCACTGAGTCTAGAGGCTTAAAATGAGAAGCATGTTCCAAAAGATGGGGCTTATGAGAAAACTTCAGCCAAATCAATTAACGATAAAAACCCTTGAGCAAACACAGCTACTTTTATCATTTTAGAATGTGGTGATTTGAGCGGCAAAAGAAATTAAAAACACAGAGGTCAGGATCAGAACCCCAGCCGCTCTCGTTGGTTTTTAATCTCCTGTTAAACAATATATCTTCTGATGGCTTTTGTCAGTTTATTCAATGTAATAACCCAGGACATGTGGCCCGCTGACCCTCCTCATTCCCTCCACGTGGCTGAGGGAGAGGATGCTGCTGGCAGCCGGTCAACTAACAAGCTTAAAGTGGGGATGGGCAGGTGGGCCGGAGTCAGGGGAAATGACAGGGGGCCGCACAGGACCCTGGAAGCTGGATGTCACCAGAGCTGTGATGGCAAAGGGCAGGGCCGTGAGGTGCCCTGGGGCCAGCTAACCCCTCACATTACAGATGAGCTACCTGGACCCCCAAAAGCAAACGTTTTTCTAAGTCACAGTGAATCAAGACTGGAACTCAGATGTCCTAACGCCCAACCCACAGCTCATTCTGTTGGACACCCACACAGGTCACCAGGAAGGGGAGTGTGGTCCTCAGCTCTCTGTCTTCTCTCGGGGTATTATCAGTGGGGCCTATTGAGCTCAGTCTGGGAGACAGAGTTAGGCTCCATCTTTGGGAAGATCCTGGCCTGATGAGAGAGGCAGTTCTCAAGGTTGGGAACTTCAGTCTGATGAGGGAGACACAACCCTGCCCTCAGAAAGCGCTCAGTCTGATGGCGACACAGGCAAATAGAGACAGCCAAGCCTATAAGTAAATCGTTTTGGTGAAAACACCCCATGACAAGACAGGGTAGCCTAGAATTTCTGGTGGCTTCACCAAGGAAGGCTTCTGGGAGGAGGCTGAGACACAAGGAAAAGAAGCTGTTCTCAAGACAGCTTAGGCAGAGAATCTGAGGCAAGAGAGAGGCTGGAGCTGGTGAGGGAGATGACACACAGAGTGAGTTGCCTCTGTGAGTTGTCTGTACCCACACACAGGCACACTGATAAACACGCAGGCCTGTTTGCACACACTCGCGCCTACTTACAGACTCCGCCATGTACACTCATAACCACATGCTTGCGTGCCAGGTGTAGGTACATAGGAGCTTTCTCCTACCTCCATGTGCACACACATACGTGCACACATGCATTTATGTACATGTACCCATACACGTGATCATCTACAGACCTACACACTGGCCAACCCCCGGCTTTGTGCATAGCTCACATATGCTCTGTTGTGCACATAGGTGGGGAGCCTGCAGTTATATCACCTGGGGTAGCCACACTTGGGGTCCCCCAGCAGTTATATCACCTGCCAGATGTCCCTGAGTCCCCCTGCCTGGGCTCTGTCTGCATCCCCTGCCCCTGCCATGGTCCGTGTATCTGCTGCCTCTCCTCTGGGTCGGTAGATGGGCAGGGAGCTGAGGTAGACCTGGAGGAAACTCCTGGGGAGTCCCCTAGAGCTCCCCCCCGAGCCTAGAGGACCCACAGGCTAGGGAGGAGTCTCCAGGGCCTCAGAGCGGAACTGTCTGCTTCCCTCTTGTTTACTCAGGGTCTCTGTGACAGGTCAGGCTCCTGTGAAACAGACTCTGAAATGGAGATTCGTGTGTAGATTTCCTGGGAGCAGCACCTGTGGGGAGTGAAGGAGGCAGGACTGGGCAGAGTGAGAAGCTGGGCTGTGATGCGGTCACAGCCAAGGCCTCAGCCACCCCTGGCCCTGCAGGTGGTCCCACACGGTGCAAGGGGGACCATCCTTTATGCTGTCCATTTACCAGTCACTGGATGTGGGCTGCCTCCAGAAAATGGGGTGACCTTGAGGGAGGAGGCTGCCTTCAGCCAAGAACACTCACGAGGAAGAGGGGCTCACCTTGGAGCAGTCCGCTGCCCACACTCACCACTGCTGGGAGAACAGGCACTCGGGCCTTGAAGGGGGGTGTGGGCAACATGGTGGTACCCGCCATAGTCTGCAAAGGATGAGACATCACTTCCTTCCTACTGCAGGTCTCACTCCAGTCCTTCCTGCTGCAGGCAGATGCTCCTCTCTTGAGTTTTTCTGGGCCCCACTCCCTTGTCTGTCCTTCCCATGTCACCCCATCTCCCTGGACTGGTGTTGACAGCTCCAGGTTGCAGGCTTCTGTTTCCCTCTCAGAAAGCAGCGGACGAGGCTCCCTCCAGCGCCCTCCTCTGCTGGGGGCCGAGAGCCTCTCCGAACACAGAACACAGGGGGCTGCGTAATCCCGGGAGGGCTGAGGACAGTCCTCTCCCACTCGCTAGTCCTCCGTGACTCAGATCAGTGGGACAGGGGCTGAGGCCACGCGTTTTGCTCTGAGCTCACAAGGCAGCAGCGTGGGCTTGTGACTTTATTATTCAGCAGGCTCTGTGGGGGGCAGATGGCTTCCCACTTTCAGCTGACAGGACCCCCTTCTCCACTTCCCTGGGTCCTCTGTTCTATCACCCCCTTCACCGTCTCCTCTCACACACACAACCCCAGCAAGAGTGGGAGCCAAAAGCCTTTGGATCCAAGACAAACCTTTTATCCCTTCCTTTCCAGGGAAGATGTGAGCCAGAGAGTGTCGGTTTGGAGAGGAAAGGGCTCTACCCAGACTCCACCCAGACTAGGACTGTATTTCATCTAAGATACACATGTATTTTCACATTTTAATACCCCTGAAACTGGAATATGTCTAACAATCGATGCCTTATCCTGGTTTAATCAGTAGCATTTTTTCCCCTTCCTGGTACCTAACGTAATGGTTACTTTTTCAAGGAATGGTATCTTAGGTTTGACGCAGCTGAGAGGTGACACCCGCCCTCCACCAGAGGTGGGGGAGGGGAGAGGACTGGAGCTGGACAACCTTTCAGCACCTCCTGCGTCAGCTTTTCATGGTACAACTTCAGGATCTAGGCCCTCCCAAGGCCTCCTGCAGGCAGATGAAGAGCAGAACCAGGTTCTGGAGCCAAATAGAAAATTATTTTTAGAGACTCGGGGCTGAGGTTCGCTTCCAGGGCCCTGCAGACCTCATCTGCCGGCAGCCACAATCCTTCTGAAGCCTAAATAAAAGTAGCTGGAAGCAGTTTCCGCTGCTTTGCAGCTGGGAGGATGTCAGAGATGTAAACGTGGGTGCGGAACTTCTGGGGAGGAGGGCTTGGGGCTCTCTTTTAAAAATGAGGCCTTTTAAAGTGATGATGGGCCTGGCACTGTCTCCAGGTAAGAGTATCAGCCCTCTGGGGGGCCAGATGTTAAAAGCCTGGGAATCCAGAAAGAGAGCGCCACGTGGAGGAGAGGCGAGGCAGGGGGAGCTGAGGGCAGAGAAGCACATTCTGGACCTCATCTGGCCACGTGCAGCCAGGAGACCCCAGAGGCAGACTCCCTGGGGATGGCCTGCCTACCGGGCACCCAGGCACTGGCTCTCTCTGCCCTCCAGAGCCTGGGTGAACTCCCAAATGGCCATCTGAGTAGACTTCTGGGGAAGGAGGTGGCAGATGGATGACATTGAGATCCAAGCCTTGACAGCCAGGTGAAATTTCAATGAGCAGCAGAGACTGGAGGAAGCCATTCCAGGGGCAGAGGGTTGAGCAAGGCCCAGAGGGAGACACCAGGTGCTGAGGAGGCTGGGGGGCCGCTGAGCAGTGATGCTCCCTCCTCGCCCTCTAACCGGAGCCAGAAGCCCCTGGCAAGGAGCCCTGGGAAGTGTAGTTCCCAGGAGAAAGGCAGGAGGGCTCTGAAGGAGCTCTGGCAGCATCCCCGCCCTGCAAGGCTCCCCAGCCCAGGCCAGCCCGCACTCGTTCCTCCACTCCACCAACTTGTACTGAGCACCCACTGCAGGCCAGGCACTGAGTTGAGTGCTGGGGATTCGGGAAAACAGGCAAAAATCCCTGCTCTCAAGAAGTCTGTGTTAGAGATGTTATCTCTAATTGGGAGAGAGATAATAAAGTAAACATATAGAATGTCAGTGCTAAGTGTCATGGAGAAAGATGCAGCAGGATAAGGGGGTTGGGGAGGGACAGGAATGCTGCTTTCTGTAGCGTGGTCACGGAAGCCCCTCTGAAAAGATTTGACTACAGCCTAAATGAAATGAGGGAGTAGCCAGGAGGGTATCTGCAAGCAGTGTGCTTTAGGCTCAGCAAGCGGTAGGTGCAAAGGCCCTGGGGTAGGAGTGAAGTTGGGATGGTCAAGAACTAACAGGAAGACCATTGGCCAGAGTGGAGAGAGTTGAGGAGAGAGAAGGAGGAAGCGAGGGCAGGGAGGAAAGCAGCATCAGAGCCCACAAGGCTTTATGGGCCGTGGAAAGGACCCTGGCTTTCACTGTGAGTGAAACGGGGAGCCTGTAGAGGTTTGAGCAGAAGGGTGGGATCTGACTTCGATTTTAGCAGGACAACGGACCGTAGGGGGCAAGGGGCCGGAGGCAGGGTTGGTTTCTTGCAATCTTCCAAGCAAAAGATGATGGAGGTTGGATTTGGGTATATTTAGAAGGCAGAGCTGACAAGATTTGCTGACAGACTGGATTCAGGGGTGTTCCAGTTTTATATTGCTACATAAAAAACCACCCCCAATTCTTGGTGACTTCAAACCGCCACAGTCATTTATTTTGCTCATGAGAATGCAAGTTGGCAGGGCTCAACAAGGAAGGCTCGTCTGCTGCATGTGACATTGGCTGGGGCAGCCTGGCATGAGGTGCTGGAGCCACTGCCAAGGTGAGTCAGTGTCAGCAAGTGTGTGCTGACGGGGCTGGGAGCTTAGCCTGGGCTATTGGCCCGAGGTCTCAGTTCCTCTTTCGGGGCTTCTCATAACACAGCAGCTGGGTAGCAAGAGCAGGTGTTCCAGGAGACCAATGTGCCTTGTGACCAAGGGTCAAGTCCCAGAACATAATTCCACCTTCTCCTTTGGTTAAACGACTCACCAAGCCCAGCCCTGACTCAGGGGAGGGAGATTTGATGCCACCTTCATCTTTCAGTGGCAGGAGGAACAGAGAATTTTCAGCCATCATTGACCTCCATAGGAGAGAAGGTCGGAGAGACTCCAGGATTTGGGGGCTGGGCCACTTACCTCCTGATAGGGGATGCTGTTTACATCCCAATTATCTTACACTCAAGAGACAAAGCTGTGTGACCTTAGCCAAGTCCCTTCCCCTTGCTGGACCTGTCAAGTGAAGGGTTTGGATTAGAAGACAGCTGTCCCTTCCAGCCCAGGGACACCAGCTACAGAGGCTGGGAGCTGCCTTCCCTGAGGGCTCCCAGGAGACAGATCACCTCTCCTCCCAGGGTTGCTCCCAGAATGTTGGTCGGGAGGCCTGAGACTAGGCCTGGGCAGCTCTTGGGAGGCACCACAGAGCAGGATCCCAGCTCTCAGGCCATCTCCCTGCTATCCTGACGCCGCTTCTGGGCTGGGCTCATGTGCACTCTTCCCCTGGCACAGGGGGCTTGGCCCAGGCCACAGTCAGGAAAAAGGTAGAAGGGCCCAGCCAGGTTGTGGTCTCCAGACATCTCCGAGCCCTTATTCGTCAGGGCATAATCAAGCATCAAGAGACCCTGAGGCAACCAGCCAAGCCTCTGCCCACTGCCACCCCGCTCTGGGCCAGCAGCCTGGTGGGGACTCTGACATGCTTTCCCAGGTGCAGAAGAGGGGCGGGGAGTGGGGTGCCGCAGCGGCTGTGAGCACACTCCTGGGACGGCTGAGGGGTATACAGACATACAAGACTAGCGGGATGTAGACCCTCCCCTGAAAGCACTCCAGTGCAAACGCTCGTGCACCCATGACTCTCCTGGGCGATATTGTTAAAATGCTGAAACTAATTCAAAAGGTCTCAGGCTGGCGGGGGCATGGGGTCGTGACGGGGCCTGCATTTCTAACCAGCTCCCAGGTGACCCTGATGCTGCTGGTCCACAGAGCAAGGGTCTGATCTAGCTGACCTGTGGCTTCCTAGGTGGACACTGCAACCCAGACAACCCAGTCCGAGGGCCCATCTTCCAGCCCCCTGTGCTGCAGACACAGAAACGGGAGCCACGGGCCCTGAGCACCTATAATGTCACAAACCACCCAAGGGGATGAGCTATGTGACCTTGGGCAAGTTCCTTCTGTCTCTCTTTGCTCATCTGCAAAACCGGGAGAGGCCTAGAAAGCGGGAGAGAGAAGGAAGGGTTGAGGGAGGAGGGGAGAGGAGAGAATGGGGAGGAAAGGAGGGGTAGGATTGAAAAGGAAGAGGGGAGGGCAGAGTGAAAGTGAGTGGCAGTTAAGAGACCTTGAAGACAAAAGGATTTAGCTGAGAAAACGAGAGTGAGGAGGGGAATGAAGCGGGGGTGGGGTGGGGGTGGGGGGGTACTGGGGGCCCCGGGGGACCAGGGTATAAGAGGAGGTGGGCAGGGGAGGGTGGGCCGGAGGGGCTGCAGTATCTCTCGTCTCATCCCAAGCTCTCAGGCACTAGGGAGAAATGAGATTCTAGCTGCAACCCTTCTGGGAAACATCTGCCTTTTCATTTATGAGGAAAAAGTAGAAAAATGACCGGGGGAAGTGCTGCTACTGTTTTTTTAAGCAACGCAGCAAAAATGTCACCGCTGGGAGTGTAAAGCCCATCAGGCTGGTTAAGTAATAGCCTGGCCGCCTTCATCAGGCGTAGCTGCCCACAAGCCTCCCGTTCCCTGGGCTATATTTCACCCCAGGGCCCTGTGGCCCAGACTTGCCTATAAGCCCGTAATGAGCTGCAGGATGGATGTAAAACCCCCACCCCGTCTCACTGGCAAGCCAGGCCCTTCTGATGCAAGATCCAGAGCTCGAAAGGCCTTGACTTTCTCACCCCAGTTCCATAACACAACTCCAAGAAGGGAAACAGCACAGGAACATTCCCGAGTCCTTTCTGGACCACCAGACCTGCTCATTGTTCTGGCTTTCCCAGCCCACTCAGGGACCTGCAGGGGACCAGAATTGTCCTTGAGATCATGGAATGACGGTTCTGGGGTCTCCTTGAAGAAAAGAGAAATGATATCTGTGCCTTCCTGTAGTCCACCCCCCAGATGGAAACTTTCTCTTTGGATTTTGCTGGAAACAGCTCTTTGTTGGGTAAGGCTGGCAGTGGGGAGGGGAAGGTGAGGCCTGGGAGGAAACAAAGGAAGGTCATCAATGTCCTGCCAAGGGTAGAGGCTGGCATCACAGGCCTCTAAAAGGTGCCAGGGCAGGGAGGGCTCTGTGCCGGCAGCACCTGCCAAGCTCAGACCAGGGGCTGGGGCAGCCCATCCCCTCCTGCACCGGGGCCGGGGTGGGTGGAGCAGCCCCTGCCGCACCTTGGCTCACACTGTACCTTGGCCTGGGGTGCCCTCTCCCTCCTGTGCAATTGTGAGTTTACTCATCCTTCAAGGCCCAGCCCAGATGCCACCTCCTCTAGGAAGCCCACTCTGAAGCCTCCAACCTGCTGACTCCCTCCCCGACCTGTCTGAAGCCAGCTCGTGAAGGGAATCCTGTCCAGGGGAGAATCCCACAGGGCCCTGAGGCCAGTCTAGTGTATTTCTCTAAATACACCAGAAGCCCCTTAAGGGCAGAGCCTGACACTCACCATGGCTCAGGTGAGGAACGTTTGGAGATTTCCTCCTCCAGTTGCACAGGAGGGGCCTGGCCTGCTGGTTCTGTGCTCCGAGAGCCACTCCCACCCAGCCCACCCCGCCCACTCTCTTCCTCTCCTCAGCCCTTCTCCCCCACACTCTCTCTACATAGTTCTTTATTTGTTTATTATCTGTTTCTCCAGACTAGAATGTAAACTCCATCAGGACAGCTATTTTTGCCCATTTTTTTCACTGCTGTATCCATAGCATCTGCAATAGTGCCTGGCACATAGTAGGTGCTGAAGAAATGTTTGTTACATCCTATTCTTTCCAAAGAGTGAATTTATGCGGCGGAGTTTTTCTTTGCCTTGATCCACGAACACGGGCACGCGGGCTATGATGGGCAGGGTGTGTCCACACTGGGACAGTGCAGGGGAGAAGTAAGCCCTTTCATGTCACTTCTGGGTCTTGCCCCTCCCCTTGAAAATCTAGAAACTGGTGGCATCTCCCCATAAAATTCCCTGTATCGGACCGCAAGCACTCAGAGAGCTCAAAGCACAGATTTTTGTTATCGTTCATGTATTTGCTTGGGCACATTGGAGAATATCTAGAGAGTCATTGCCTTTTTGAGATGAGGGGAGTACAGCGATTTGCCGAATCAAGTTAGTGGCCCAGCCAGAGCCCCATCCCCGACCCCAGCCTGGACCCCCAGGGGAGGGCGCTGGCCACCAGCCCACTGGCTCTCTTCTGCCACCCACTGAGGCTGAAGGAGGCAAAAGACAGGAAATTAGCTGACTTGGGGTTTTGCTCCAAACTCCTGTGGTGGGGGCTGTACCTGCCTCACCTCCACTCCTGCCTGGACCAGGACTCATGGAGCTTGTTCTCAGGCTGGGACTCCAGTGCTTCTCTCCTACAGATAGAGTGCAGGGCCCCAAATCTGCACTACCAACAAAGGCCCATGCAGCTGGAAGGGGCACCAGCTCTGAGAACTACCAGCCAGGCAAAAACTCTCCCCTCCGTTCACAGGCTCGAGCTAGGGGTTTAGATCTGGAAGGAGAGAAGGATGAGGGATTTCTGCTTTTTATTTATCCACTTCGGTACGGTCATGGACGTTTAAAAGCCTGTAGGGGACTACCCTGGTGGTCCAGTGGTTATGACTCCGCACTCCCAATGCAGGGGGCACGGGTTCAATCCCTGGCTGGGGAAGATCCCACATGCCACGTGGCACGGCCAAAAAAAGAAAAAAGAAAAAAAAAAAAAGCCCGTAGGGATGATTTTTGTAATAACTTTTTAAAGTTTTTAAGGAAAAGAAGTGATTCACGCATGGTGCAAATGGCATTTATCTGTTCAACCTAACAAGCGTTTATTATGCGCTTACTGTGTGCCTGGCAAAATCTTAAAGAATAAGACCCAGAATCCCATTGTCTGAAAACGAAGAGTCACAATGGGGAGTGAGACAGACAGAACAGCGCTAAGGAAAGAAGGAGGGACCTCGCTCGAGGCGTTGACAGGCACAGTGGGCACGCAGGTGGCAATTAATCCCACCTGAGGCAGCAGGGACGCTGCCAGAGAGAAGGTAGCATTTTCGCTCAGCCTTGAAGGACCCCAGCCAAGGGGACAAGCATGAGCAGAGCCTGAAGAAACCGGTACCTGAGTGTTTAGGGAGCTGGACCAAAAGGCTGGGGTGCTGGGAGGCCTCCAGGATTGGGGGATAGAAGGCACTGGAGGCAAGCCAGAAAAAGTGGGGTGGGGCAGGTGGCAGAAGTCCCTGTCTATGGAGCTAAGTGGCTGTGACTTCACAGAGAGCCCTCCAAGTGCTGAAGTAGAAAGGTGAGCCCCTCAGCTCTTTTTTTTTTTTTAAAGGTACATTCAACATCTCTCTCTTTTTTTTTTTTTTAATTTTATAGCTACTTTATTTATTTATTTATTATTTATTTTTGGCTGTGTTGGGTCTTCGGTTCATGCAAGGGCTTTCTCTAGCTGCGGCAAGCGGGGGCCACTCTTCATCGCGGTGCGCGGGCCTTTCACTATCGCGGCCCCTCCCGTTGCGGGGCACAGGCTCCAGACGCGCAGGCTCAGCAGTTGTGGCTCACGGGCCCAGCCGCTCCGCGGCATGTGGGATCCTCCCAGACCAGGGCTCAAACCCGTGTCCCCTGCATTAGCAGGCAGATTCTCAACCACTGCGCCACCAGGGAAGCCTCAGCTCTTTCAGAAGGACATCTCAGAGGCTGTGCGGATAGATTGGATGGGAGGAGGCAGAAAAGAGAGGCTGGAGACCAGAGAGGGGTAATGGGGCCCTGGGCTGGGGGACAGTGTGGGTGCGCATGCCTGGCCTCGGGAAGGGAGAGCGAAAAGGAGGAGCAGACGTGCTCTGAAGCTCCAGCTTGGACACAGGGCTGCGGTGGCGCCACGGTCTGTGTCCTGTGACCCGGCCCTATTTCCCCACAGCCACTCGGTCCACATCCAGGCATATGATCCAATTGGTGGGGGAAACACCTGGGGGGATGGAGACCTACTCCAGAATATTCCTTTGCAAAATATATATAATTAAGGGCTCAGCCCTGATACCCCTGCCACCCTCCTGGTCCCAGCACAGGACTGGGCCCTCAGTATGGTATTCATTGAAAAGGAGGGCAGAAAGGGCTGGCACTATCAGGGAGGGCTTCCTGGAGGAGAGAGTTGGCTTTAGATGGGCAGAGGGAAGGGCAGAAGCCATGGCAGGAGCACAGGGCCAGGCAGGTCCTTAAAGGCCATCTCTCCCTCTCCAGCCCTCTCAGGAGAGGAGCCCCAGTGCAGTCCTACACCTGGGAAGGAGCTCTGACTTCCCCGCCCCCTTTGCCCGTGGGGCCTGGGCTCTCTGAGAGCAGGTCTGGCAAGGAGTGTGGCCTCCCTGCAGCTAAAGAAATGAGCCCACGGGGAGCAGCAGTTGGCCTCAAGTCAAACTTTCAGTTAGTGGCCCTGCAGGACCTCAGATCCAGGCCTCTTTCCCCTGGGGAGGTGGTCAGATCTGGCCCAGCAGCACCACCACCATGTGGTGAAATCTCCAGCCTGTATGGGACACCAAGGACTGGCCCAGAAATGCTGACTCAGAGCCCAGAGCCCAGAGCCCAGGGAGGCTCTGCAGACCTGAGGCAAGGCCACCCAGAAACCCCTTCAGCTCCAGCCGCAGGCCCCTGGAGGCTGGAAGAGGAGGCTGGGCCTGGGGTTGGGAGGTCAGGAGACCTCAGGAACCTCAGCCCTGCCTCCGTACACCCCATTCTAGTGACCACCCATCTGGCCTGGGGGTTCTCTGAACCCTCCCTCCAGAGCGTCAGCCACAAGCTGCCAGATTCTCCGCTGGCCGAGTGCCGGAGACCTCTCCTCGGCGGGCGGGGATCTGAGTGGAAGTAACAGCATGACAGGCACCAGGTGCCCAGACCTGCAGATCGATCCATCGACATCAGGTGGATACAGGCGTGCTGCGGGAGCAGAAGTAGGATGCGGATGAGTCTCCCCCAAATCGGGATTAACCCCGCTCTGGTGACTGGTCCAGGCCTGGGTGGCAGCAGGAAGCACTGCCAGCTCCTCTGTTCTCTGCTTCCCTCTGCACCAAACTCTCTTCTCTCCCCGAACCACACTCGCCATCCTGCTCCAGCTCCACCCTTCTCTCACCAGCCCTGCTCCCACCCCCACTCCCCACCCCCATGGGTCTTTGCCTTCTTTCTCCCTCCCCCCACCTGCCTGTCTCTCCCCTCCTTGCCTTCCTCCTCCCTCCTCCTCCCCGGAGGTTATTCCTGTGGGTTAAGCCTCGCCCTCCTCCTCTGTCCTCCTTTTAAATACCCCTGGGGATGTTCTCAGGGAATATCAGCCACTGCCGTTGATGACAGAAAGAGACCTTGGCAAGGCAGGCCCTGGAAGGAGGAAAGTGAAAACACAAAAGGGGTGGACAGGTGAAGAACACCCCCATTCTCAGCGGGGACTCCCACTGACCCCCTTGGACCCTGCTTTGTGAATTGCAAGGGCAAGAGGAGAAGCGGACAGAGAAAGGGGAGGCCGGGACGCTGAGAAAGTGTCAGCACCAGCCCGCAGGGAAGAGTCAGGGCGGGCAGGGAGAGAACTGGGCTGACTCCAACTCTCAACCCCACGAGCAAGCGCGCCCAGAGCCCTGTCCTGGTGGGGGCAGGCACCTGGGAGAGCCATCTTCCTCCCTGTCCCTGGGCCTGGGGGAATCTTGTCGCCTGCCTAATGCGATGCAGCAGGTGGAGTTAGGTCACGCGGCGCAAAGGTGGCCCCCACTGCCCACCCCCACCACACGCAGTAGCCACATGTGGCAGGTCCTCAGCAGGGTCTGGCCCAGTGCCCCTCCCACCACATCTCTGGGAGCGCCCGAGCCCCTGGGTTTCCGTCCTCCTCCTAGGGAGCCTTGGGTCACGTCACCCTCACCACTATCCGTCCCCCAAGGCCCATCCTCAGCCTGCACATCCCAGCCCCCAGGAAGCTGTCAAATTATGTCAAAGATTTCCTGCATCGCACGCCAGGCAAGCACAGCCTACAGTGACCCTAATGTCCCCCACGCTTGCACTACCATTTTGATGCTATTGTGATGAATAAAACCCAAATGCATCCAAAGCTCTCCTGAAGCTGTGGTGGATTTCATCATCTTGAACTTCCTACACAGTGACTGGAAAGTACAGTTGAAAGTTTTTGTTTTCAAACTAAGTGGTGCTGTTGGTTTTTCTTTTCTTTTTTATAACTTTTGTATTATGGAGAATTTTAAAAATACACAAAAGTGCAGAGAATAGTCTAATGAAGGCCCATGTACCCATCCTCCAGCATCGACTCAGTCTTTGCATCTACACCCCCCAGCCACGCCCCCCCAGTTATTTTCAAGAGAATCCCAGCCATCGTATCATATCATCTGTCAATATTTCACTGTATATCCCTAGAAGATGAGGACCCTTCATTTTTAAACAAAGTCAAAATACCGTCATCAAACTTAGTGGTAATTCTTTCGTATCCTAGTCCACGTTCAAAGCTGTTGGAAGTTTTTTATGTCAAACATGGATCCTTATACTTGTCAAGTCAGGTTGCCACAGCCTTCATGTCTTCCTGTCACTTGATTGTAACTGGGCATGCCCCTTAGTCTCCACCCCACTCCACCCCCCAACAACCTCAGGCCAGAAACCAGGTCAAAATCTTCTTCTCCCCCCAAACCCGCAGGGGAGAGGCGGGTCAGGACCACCACTGAGGGCTCCACGGTGGATGCTCCATAAACACGTGTTCAATTGCATTGAGCTGCACTTTTACGCTGGAACACAGCTTGGGGGGGCAGTGACAAGCAGTGGGCACCCCGCCTCTTACCAGGAGCACACCCACCAGGAGAGGATCCAGGTCCAGACGCGGAGTGGGGGGACAGAGTCAGCTTCCCCCCTTGCTGTCCAGAATAGGGTCGCATCCCCAGCCACTCTCCTGGGGGCCCTCACCCATTTAACCTCTCCTCAACTCCCTCCGGCCTTGTGAGAAGCTATTCTCAAGCACCCTACTCTCCACTCTGCATCTAAATGCCACCTCCTCCAGGGAGCCCTCCAGGAGCCCACCTACCACTAAAAGCCAACCAACCTTTGTCCTCTCGTCCTCTGGACTCTGCCTGGCCCACCCTTTACTGTGGATCATTCGCTGTGAGCTCCTGAAGGGCAGGGGCCGTGCCTTGTCCATCTCCCTCTCCCCCACCGTAAGCTCTTGGTAACTACTTACAGCTGAACAAATAGCAGACACTCTTTCCACTCAGATATTTCTTCTCCCTCCCACCCTTACTGATTCTCTCCACCCCTTTGGCTATTTTCTCGCTTTTTAAACCAGGCTTCTCACCCATAAATCTGTTTATTTCACAGATTCTAATTAAGCACCACTGTGCGCCTGGTGCAGGGCCAAGCCCTCGGGGCTCAGAGAGAGGAGGAGGCAAGGTCGGTGGGGTGCAGGGACCAGGATAATGTCACGCATCTGTAGGCACGACTGCTGGCAGCTTCTCCACGCGTTTGGAGGTCCACGATCCCCACAAGGCCTGGATCTGCCACACATCTAGGCGTTGAAAACTCAAAGTCAGATACTCAGGCCCATCCTGGAAGAGATGACCCTTAAATTGGAAAATCATTTTCACTTCCACATCTCATTAAATCTCAGGCCAACCCGGGAGTAAAGTGGGGTTTGATGGGGTTAACAGGTCCAGCTGTCGATTGATGAAAGGGAAACACAGAGAGGTTGTGCCTTGACCAAGGGGCACACAACAAGGCAGGGAGGGAGAAAGCCTGGACGTAAACCCAGCTGTCCACGCTTTTTCAGCGGCCCGCACAGTTGGCCTCCAGGGACCACACTGAGCAGAGACCTGGCTCCACATCCACCATGCTTGGTCCGGCCCCTCCCACGCCCCCCTGTCATCACCTGGAAAAGCCTTCCTTCTTCCTGTCTCTGGTATCAGAGAGTTGGGAGGGGCATCCAAAACCCTGCTGTATGGCCTTCTTTTCCCCCAGCTCCTTATATTACAGTTGAAGTAACTGAGCCAAGATAGGGAAATGCCTCAGCCTTTATTGAGCACCTTCCATATACATCAGACTCTTTACATCCATCATCTAATTAATACAATGCCCCAGCAAGGCAGACCTTATGATCCCCATCGTTCACATGAAAAGGCACTTTAACCAAGCTGAGCCCCAGTATTTCTGCAATCTCAATGGCCAGAAGTGGGAACAAACTTCTATGTCAAAGTTGTCACCAATTCTCTCATCTATGTTGTGGAAAGAGGGCTCTTTTGTTCTGTGGGAAATAATTTAGCAGGTTTTTGGTGTAAAAGTGCGGCCAAACTCCTCTTCTTGACTAGAGAGGATAGAGCTGATGAGAAGCACAAGATTTTGGAAGCAATATGGCCTTTCTCCCTCCCTCTCTCTCTCTCCCCCTCCCTCTCTCTCTCCACCAGCCTAGCAGAGGTCGGGGTCTGGGCTCTGGATCACAGGGCTATGGCCAAAGACACTCTCATTAAGGGTATGAGCAGACCCCAGGGCATCAAGTCCAAGCTAAGGTGAGAGCCGCTCAGAGGGAGAGGGCTTGGAGAGGTGCCCATGGAGGCATGTGGCCTTCAGACCCCAGAATCGGGGCACCTGCTAACCCATTTTACTCTACCGCTGACTAAGCCCCAAGGAAAGCTCGCTTAAACTCCGGAGCTTAATCTTAGCCAGGCTTTGCGAATCATAAGGAATTAGGACCCCATCCCAGCCTGGAGGGGCGGGATTTGGGAAGGAAGGAATTGGCCTGAAAATGCCCACAGTGGGGAGGTGGCGGGCAGAGCACCATCCAGTAAGTTGCTGGGGGACCTGCCGCCGTGGATTTGGGGGACGTGCAGGACACTTTGGAGAGGAACCTGGGGAAGATTGGGCTTCCTGTGGACAGGGGAAGGGGCTCAGAGTATCATGTGGGTGTTGAAGGAAGCCCAGTTCCCGTAGATTCTCCACAGGAGCAGGAAGCATCCGGTTGCTACAAGGCTCCTCAAAGCCCCTGCTCTCCTGGCTGAAATAAGAAGGCAGCTCTCCTGCCTCAGCCCTCCCTGTTTCTCATTGGAATCAGTTCCCCCGCTGGGCCAAGTGAGTGGTTGGCCAAGTTCCCCTTGGGTCCCTCCCTCCTTGCCTCTCAGTCAGAAGCTCCTCCACCTGGTGAGGGGATCCCTGGTTCTTAGCGGGGTGCAGCCTGCCCTGACACGTGTCTGCCTTCCTCAGCTGTGATTGATTTTTTACTTCCCCGCTTGTCCAAGCAATAATTAGGATCCCTTTTTCCATATTAAGCAGCTGCTGTCATCACCACTTCACGGTCCTCCTAATCACATTTCTCCTTCTCTTTATCCTGGAGGCAGGTTTCTGACAGGTCTGCTCTTTCCATTTCCCTGCACAAAAAGGCAGAAGGACGTTGGAGAGGGAGACTGGGGGTTGCAGGGGTGTGGGGTGGCTTTCTTAGAATGTGACAAGGCCAGTTGTGACTTCCAAGGTAGAGCTGTCCAAGATGGAATAGAAGGTCACATCCAGTCTCTCGGCAGGGAAGCTAGGAGAGACCTTCATGACCCCATGGCCCACAACTCACCTGTCCCTGATGCCTGAATCCCCTCCTTAGAGATTTAGCCCTTTGAAAAGGGCATGTTAAAAATACAAATATTCCTGGAGGGAGACTAAACTGCCCCTGTGATTTCCAGTAGGCACGTGTGTTGATACCTGCCTGCTTTGCCTGCCCTCTCCTGCTCTGCTCTGTATCACAGCAGCTGCCCCCAGAAAACTACATTTCCCAGGCTCCTCACCTGCTGGCTTCCTGTCAGGTTCGGCCAGTGGAAGCCTCTGGCTGGAGACTGGTGGGAGGGAGATGAGGAGAAGCCAGGGTATTTCTTCCCTCTCTCTGATTGTGGTCTCTGCCTGTGGCTGTTTATCTGGCACTGGCCCCATCTCTGCTGTGGCCTCAGCTTCCCCAGTTTGTCCCCTCCACAGTTCCAGTTCCAGCCTGGGAGGCCCCTTGCACAACCCCTTCCCCACATCCCAGCTCCCACCAAGCAGCCCCAGATCCTGGGCTGGTACCGTCACCTCTTTCCCTTGTACCTCCATCCTAGGCTGGGGCACATTCCTGCCATCGGCAGTCTCTGGGTTGTTTCCCCATCTCCTGTTTTAGCTCTTCCAACGCCTCTGTAACTTGTTCTGTATATTATATTCCCTCTATTGAAACTACCTGGCGAAAGTTCTCTTTTCCTGCCTGGACCCTGACTGACACAGCAACTCACACTTAAAATGTTCAACATGGAACTATTAATTCCACCTCCCCCAACACTTATCTCTTCCTTCCTCAGTCTTCTCCAGCTCTGTAAATACCACCACTGTCCACACAGCACCCAAGTCAGAAAACTAAACACCATGCTTGATTCTTTTTTCCATATATCCAGTCTATCACCAAATCCTTTTGCAAGTATGTATCCTGAATCCTTGGTTTCCATCACCGTCATAATCTCTCACCTGGCCTGGAGCCTCCCAACTGGTGTCCAGGCTTCTTTTCTTGCCTCCTCACAATCTTTTCTCCACCTAGCACCCTGAATGGCCTTTTAAAAACAAAACTCAGATCCTGTCCCCCCCCCCACTGCCCCCTGCCTAAAACTTCTCAATGGATCCCATTTGAATCCAGACTCCTGTCCAGGCTCAATCAGGATGTGTCCATTCATATGTAATATCACCTGTTTCTGGATAGCTTAAGAAAAAAAGGTTCTGCTGAAAGATATCTGGGCCCTCAGAATTGATGGCAGGAGACTCTAGGTTTGGAAAACAGGCAAGAAGCATCTTTTGGCAGGAACAGCCAGGACAGAACTTGCCCAAGGCTGCTAGGCCCCACATCCCCCATCACTGCCCAGAAGGAGCCTGACTTTTTCCCATCTTTGGCTACTTGAGACTCAAAGTCCAGGGCAGGAGGGAGGTGTCAGACAAACCCGCTCACGTGCCATATCCTAGCCAAGAGAGAAAGAATCTAGCTCTCTGGCTTCCCTCTCTCAGCCCCAAAAGAGAGGGAGGATGAATGCTGGGCAGCCAAAGCAAAGCATGATAAATATCCACAGGTGGACTTCAGGCACTGCATGATCCAGCTCCTGCTTCCTCCTCATCCCCAGCTCATCCACCCCTCACCAGCTCCCCTCTGGGTTCACTCCACACCGTGCTGACCTGTCAGTTTCTAAAACATAGTCAAGCTCTTCCTTGTCTCTATATTCTCTAACAGGGCTGCCCCTCACAGAGGAGCGGTGCCTCATGACCCCTGGGGCTGCCCTGCAGCCCTCCTGCACACCCCACTTTCCCTGCTGGAGGGGTGTGAGGGGTGAGGGAGCTAATCCTGTGTCCAGTAGGTGCCCAGGCCCTGCTGCAGTCAGCTGTGGTGAGTGACCCTAATCCAGCCTCTGGGGCAGCACATTTTCTGAGCCAGGGATGTTGTCAGGGCCGCTTAGGGCCTCCCCCCTGGAAGGGAGCACCCTCAGGTGCCAGCCGCACCCTCCTCCAGGCCCAGCATTTTCTCCCAGAGGCAGGGCCCGTCCTCAGTGGGCACAGAAATCCGGTCCCTCTGAGTCCCTTCTCCCCAAACGTGCCTCCTTCCGCCTCCCCCCACCTCTTCACCACCAACAGCTGCAAAATTTCAGCCGAGAGCATAAAAGACAGGTGCTTGTCTTTGGCTTTATGCTTTTAAGAAGAAAAACAATGAAGAGACAAACCCTCGGAAATCAAGTGGGGGGGAAAAACCCAGCCCTGCGTTCCGGGGAAATGTTAAATCAGCGAATTGAAATGCCGGAGATGAAAGTGGGACTGCTGGGTGGAGCCTGTCACACCCGCGCTGACAGTGACAGCGTGGTGATGGTGGGGGACGCAGGCAGTGCCAGGCTGTGAGGCTTGACGTCAGCGCCCCCATTCTGCAGTCTCCTGAGCTCCCTCCCCTGTGGCTCCCCCTCCTCGTCGCGCCCTCCAGCTCATACTGGATGGGTTGGAGGAGCTCTCTTGTCAGCCACCACCACCACCACACCGTGTTTAAGCCCCCTACACCCCTCGTCATTTAGGAGCGTGCTCCCTAATGGTGGTGTGATATTGATTTATGATAACACGTACTTGGTTCCCCACCCACCCACCATTTCTGGCGCAGATCTCCAAGAACCCTTGAAATGTCTTAAGTGATAAGAGAAAGGAGAGCATCGTTTGTTATAATATTTGGCCTTTTGTCCTCTATTCCTAAACAGCCCCCGCCCGAGCCAGAAAGGTGAAGGGAGAGTCTTTTTTTTTTTTTTTTTTTTTCCTGGAGTACAATTGCTTTACAATGTTGTGTTAGTTTCTGCTGTACAATGAAGTGAATCAGCTATATGTATACTTATATCCCCTCCCTCTTGGACCTCCCTCCCCCCCATTCCACTCATCTAGATCGTCACAGAGCACCAAGCTGAGCTTCCTGTGCTTTATAGCATGTTCCCACTAGCTATGTATTTTACACATGGTAGTGTATATATGTCAATCTTGATGTCCCAGTTCGTCCCAGCCTCCCCTTCCCCCCATGTCCACATGTCCATTCTCTACGTCTATGTCTCTATTCCTGCCCTGCAAATAGGTTCATCTGTACCATGTTATTCCTAACAAGCCACTTTCGACCAACCTGAGTTTATGTTAATGAAGTGACTTTTGGAAAACCCCTAAGCGGGGGGTGGGGGGGGCCTGGTTGCCAGGGGAACCAACCACGTGATTAGAGGGTTGGAAATTTCAGCCCCTCCCTGCCCCCATTCCAGGGAGGAGAGAAGGGCTGGAGATGGAGATCAATTGCCAGTGGCCAATGATATAACCGATCATACCAATGTAATGAAGCCTCCATAAAAAAATCAAAAGGACAGGGTTCGGAGAGCTACTGGGTTGGTGAATGCATTCACACACTGAGAGGGTGGTGCACCCCAGTTCCCTGGGACAGAAGCTCCTGCACTCAGGACCCTCCCAGACCTCGCCCTGTGTATCTCTTCATCTGGCTGTTCATCTGTATCCTTAGACATGGAATTGTTTGCTGGTGTTGGAAAAAATACAGGTGGTGCCAAGGTGGACTCAGCAAGAAACTGTGGCCTCCTTGGCTTTCTAGAAATCACCCCTTTCAGGACCCCCTGGATGGGAAGTGGTCCTCCTGCCCTCCTCTGTCCCAGAGAGTGTTCAGCCCTCAGGAAGTGGACTGCATTCCTGTTTCCAGAGCACTGGATACATAGCCCCCTGGTCATTGACTATGACCATGGATCTACAGGACACAGGAGGATTCCAAGTGGATTAAGTTCTCAGAGGAAAGAAAAGTACAGACAGAGATGTGTGACATCTATGGAGAGGAACCCATCAGATGTAGCTACTCACTGCTAGGCTGTGAGAAGGGGTGTGAGGGAGGAAACAGAATGCTTGGAGAAGAGAGCAGAAACCCAGAGCAGCAGCCAGTGAGGTGGAGCAGTTCCCTCCCTGGGTACCTCCAGGGTGCCCCTCCCTTGAACCCGAGCTGGGCCCAGGTCAGAAGCTGTCATGCAGGACCTCTGGGCAGCAGCTTGTGAGTTTGAGGAAAGGCCTGCTGCCCACCCCACGCAGTTACCACCACACCCAGAATGTTTAATCCTCTAATGAGCTGTCTCATCCCCACGCAGCATCTGCCCGTGTGGATCCGTGGGAGCCTGGCCTCACCAAGCAGCTGTGAGTCGTTTAGGACAAAGTGGGAGCCTTCTCTTTGGCACAGTGCCGAGCCTGTTGTGATGAGCATTGAGGGAGAATGATGAGGGGACAAATTGGACCCCTCATATGGGCCTGACCAGGCCAGAGGCTGAGGGAAGGAGCTGGGCATGGCTGCCAGGCTGGCTCTTATTTTCAGGGCTCCTCTCCCTTGGACCCCCACGCACAGCAGGAAGGTTGTAGCAGAGCCTGCCCACACTCCTCTCCCCATCCTTCCAAATCTCTTGTTCTCCCAGCTCCCGGCAGGGCCACTCAACCCCACTTTGCCGCTGAGTACCCTTGAATGAGGGGTAATCATTCCAGAGACACAGCAGGAAATGTTTTTCTGCCCTTAGGGGAAAAGGGAAGTATGTCCAAGTCCATTCGTTTAAATTATTTGGCCCTCCAAGTTCCAAAGCTGCTTGAAGGTGTGCCTGGGCTGGCCAGAGAGCCTGGTTAACTGGGGGCGGCCTGGGCCGTCAGCACCACGGACAGCGCCTCAGTCCCGGGCCACCACCCGGTGCCTGCAGGTTGGAGGATGGGGGAGGGGGGGTGGCGGTGCTAGGCCTAAGAAAACCCCATTCTCAAGGCCCTGAGAGTTCGTCCTTTTCACTGCAGCTTGAAGGGACATCGGATAAGGAATGTCACCGCCAGGCCCAGATGCCTTGTAATCAACCATTCTCGGTGCCCTGCATGGAAAGGCAATTAAAGCAAGAATTAAAAAGCCATAGCATCATTTAAAATCCAATAACACGGCTGGCCTGAAATGTGTCCTCAGTCTCTGGGGAGGGTGGAGGTGGCGTGTGGGGAGGTGCTGAGGACAGAGGAATGCGGCGACGAGGAAGGAGAAAGCGTCGGAAAGGGAGAAAATGGTGGCATGGGAATGGAGGTTTCTGAGTCTCGCACGCCTTCCCACCACATAGCCAAAGTCTGCTCACCCCACTCCCATCCCACCCTGCCTTGGAAGCCCTCCCTGATGACTGGCCTTAAGGAAGTCCTCTCCTCTGGAGTCCTCTAGAGCTTACTCCCCTCTCCTGGTATTCAGCATTGATTCCTGGCTATTCGTCTTCCTTCTCAACCAGAGTATGTGCTTCTGTGGATATGAACTGTGATTACTTTATCAGTCCACACCCAGTGTCTTTGGCTGAAGCTTTTAAAATAGTCCCACCCTTGCACCCTATCACCTCCGCACAACCCTAAATTGAGAATAATAAAAACCATGATCCTCACGAGCCTGTGTGTTAAAACACAAAGCAAGTCTGGCCATTTCCCCCGCTTTTGTTGCCAGTATCTAAAAAGGGCTCATGCACATCCCTTCATGTAAAAGCTCTGAATTTGCTTTTCACCCCTAAGAGACCCAGAGAATTTCTAATCTACTAAAATGACGTTAACCCTTTTCACATCAAATAAAGCCCTCCTGCAGGTAATCTTCCTGTCACAAGCTGACTGCCTTGATGTGACTTGGAAGTGAGTGGGGATACTCGGTTCCCTTTCATTTTCCCTCCTCCTCAGTAGAACCCTAAACCGGGAGGATTCAAGTTTGATAGGAGCTGTTCTTGAAATTTATGCCTCCTGTCCCTTGGGAGCTTACTCGTGTCTATTTTAAATAAATTCCCTCTTTTTTCTCTCCTTTTTACAAAGAACAACTGCAAATCTTCTCTGAGGATAGCTTTTCTTTGGGGTGGAATTCAGTTCTGACAGTCAAACATTCATGCTATAGGCCCTGGGTAAATAATGATTAAACGAATTATCTCTGTGATTGGGTCTTGCCTGAGACTCGGGGGGGGGTGTTCCCTCAAAGTCCTGCAGTGTTTTGGGCTGCAGTTTCCCAATAACTTGGTTGCTATTTCAAGAAAAATCATATTCTAAGAAGTGGAAAAGGAAACAGACAGATGAGTGCTCCCAGGGGTGGTGAGGGTGAGCTCTAATGCCCCCATCTTCAGGGCTGCTCTGGGCAGCTCTTTCTTGTTTTAGGTCTAGGGGAGAATAGTCAAGGCTTGCCACTATCTAAACTGCTCTCTCCAAATTCATCTTGCTGATGTCCTGGATCCTATGGTGTGAGCACAAGATCATGCCTCTGTCTTGCCTTGCTATCCCAGCTGAGATTTTAGGACCTGCCCATTTGGCACCTCCTTCACTTAGATGTGGTGCACGATAGACCACAATGGTTCAGGATCTGAGGACCACGCTTACTGTGGTGGGAGACCAGGTCTCTTCTCAGCCAGACATTCATGAAGAGGCCAGAGCTGTGAATGGCCCCTTTAGCAGCAAACAATGCCCCCTGAATTCCTGGGTAAATTCACCCTCCTCCATTGCCCACCACGCTTGCCCAGACCCCACCTGGCCACCCAACCCTAGCGCTGGACCACAGAGGAAACAGAACCCTCCCCCTTTCCCTGCCACTCGCCTCCAGAGTTGGCTGGTGTGAAGGAGCCTGCGTGACTGCCACAGCTGTCAACGGCAGAGGACGCATGTGGCCCGCTGCTCCCATTAGCAGCCGTTGGCAGCCCCCCAGATCCAAAAAGCGTCAGCCCAGCAAATGTGGGGAGGTCAGTGACTGAGGTTCAGTGATGCAATGGAAGAGAAGAAGTTGGGACAGCTAACGCCTTTTACCTGAATCTACCCTGGATTAGGCTGACATTTGAAATGACTTTGGCTCCCATCCACACAGCATAAAACCTCTACCAAGACTTCTCTCCTTCTTAAACATGAAAGCACGAACTTTTCTCAAGCACCAACTTCCCTGATCATTTATGAAAATGTGTCAGCTGTCTCTGCCTCCTTGTTCTAGCACCTCGTGCCCTGGGATCAGGGAGCTGGGAGCTGCCTGCCCCGAAGGGGTTGAAGAGAAAGGAGATGCTTCAGCTTATGAGAGGCCAAACTTTCCTTAAAATTAATTCGTCACTTGCAAAGCCATCTGCTTTCTCTTCACACACATCTATCATCTCCATAAAAATAAATACATATAGCTAAAATTCAATGGAAAGGAGACCCGGTGTCATCAGTTCAATTCACAGAAGGAACAGATCTCACTGAAGTCCGGACCACAGACCCAGCTCTTAGCACCCGCGTCCTGTCCCTGGACGAAAAGTTATGTGACCTCTTCTTCTTAAAGTTTTATAGCAGCAGCTTTCGCGATAAACCTCCATAAATAGAAAGGGAACCCAGAAGCAAGTTGGTGACTGGGACATTTCTAGGAGTATATTAACCACCCAGGGATGTATTGACCGAGAAGTCGGCAGGAATGCTATTGTGAAACTCAGCCGAGTTCCCAGGTTCTGTGCACACTGTCAACAGTCCAGGCGGCTGAACCGAATAGATCTTATCGGATTGTTTCGGGTCCAGGTTGTGGTCGAGTGTGGGATGGACTCTACAGGAAACCGGAGACACAGGAATGTTCATTGAAGTAGCAGATGTAACACACAAACAACAAGCTCAACAAATTGGAAGTTAATTCTGGGTGGACCCTCTGCATGTTTGTGTTCTCCTCTCCACTGGCACTGCTTCTCTACCAGGGGTTCTTGGGCTACAGTGGTGTCTGCTGTATATCATTTCTCAATGAATCATTTGTGTGTTCTGAAAAAGGACCCTGAGCCATAGAAGGAAAAGAGTAAAAATACCCCACAGGTCACCAAAGCCTGTGTCCCCTGGGCCAGGGCACAGTCATTGCCTAAAATACATCTCTCGGTGCTTTGCCTGTCCTAGTTTTAAATGCCGTCCCCATCGGCTAGGAGTTTTGCCTGTGAGCCCAGTCGCACACCCCCAGCTCTGTGGGGGGCATCAAGGGCTTGGAACCGAAGGGGAAGCAACAGCTATCCCTCCCCCTCCCCCACAGCTCCCACACTTGAGAAGCCGGTTCTTTGCCTCTCCTTGGCCTTGGCATAAGGTGAGCAGTGCCCGTTTAATTCTTCCCAGAGTTCTGGGCAAGCTGACCTTTGGAAACCTTTCATTTTTCATTTTGATGCTGTAAGCTTTGGCACTCCCAGCAATCCCCGGCTATTTTTGCTCATCTGAAATCCGTCATCCTCTAGACGCCCTCTGCCTCTTTGAGGGGAAACAAGACAGTGTTCGAGCCGCCACTCCTCCCCCCAGGAGCCCCCAGTTGCAGCTTTCCTTCTCTGCCGGCCCCTCCCTGTCACCCACATCCTCCGTGCTGTGTCCTCGGGGCCTCGATGACATATGTCCAGCAGCTCACCTGCCTGTTTCCAGCTCATAGTTCTAACCTCCTGACGTCTTCTTGCATTAGGTCTCTGTCGATCCTGATGTTGCCTACATCTCCCAGTTTAGTCTCAGCTGCAAATGTAATTAACATGCCGTTGCCTCCCTGTTCCAGGCCATTAATGAAGATGTTACCACGGTACCCCGCAAACGATATTTTCAAGGTCATGAGGAGAGGAGAGCTAAGCTGCTAACACCTCTGCCCAACACGGGGGGAAAGAGGCAATCAAGTGCCCACATGTGGTTTGAGTCATTTCCTCTGGGTTTTGGGAACTTCCTTTCTCTGACTTGGGTTAGGTTTTTATGCCTCCTCTCAGCTTCAGCTGCTGCACATCCGGGGCAATTCCCATTTGGAGAATGAAGAACATCAGATTATGCCTTCGTCTTATTTTTGTCCAGTTTCTAGCAGGAGAAACAGCCACTAATCGAGCATTTGGAGGGAGAGACGGTGTACATGATAAAGACAAAGTTGTCGTTATCAGGCTTGTTATCCGGCCACCTCTCCATTCCTGAAGCACTAACCGTGACAGTGGAAAATACACATTGAGGCCAAGGCACCTACCTGACAGCTAGGGGAAAACAGGCCTGTTCTCGCTGAGTCAGTTCCTAAAGGGCCGACCCCCAAGATCTGCCGCCAAGAGGGACATGTCCTTATGGCTGGTGCTGCTAACCCTGTTTGTGACCCCATAGCAGACCTTGAGCCCCCCCGCCCGCCCCCTCCCCCATAGTCTACATCCCTCTCTGTATTACGAGGAGTAGCCCTTTATGAACCCCGATTTGCCTTCCTTCCACACCAAACTGCAGATATCATAGCGTAACACTGCAAATTGCTTGGATCAGAAGTACTGAATCACAGAAGCAATTCAGGATAACGCTATTTACGCCCAGAAAATTGATCCCAGGTTATTTACTGTTTCCAGCACTTCCCTTCTCCCCATCCCTCATTGCAGGCCTGTCTCCGGTTTCCAGGCTCCTAATCATTTCTCAGACAGAGTGTCTTGAAGGTGTCTCTGGACCAGAGCCCAGACTGGCCCAGCAGAGTGTGAAGGGGCGGGGGGCGGGAATAGCTTTGCATCTCCCCCGTGCTTGGCGGACAGGCTTGCCGCGCCCCCCCGCCAGCTGCAGTCCTTCTTGGGTCCAGATCTGGTCTCTCCAAACCTAAGAACATACGAGAACCATCTATGCGTGTCCCAGTTGGTCAGCTGGGACTGTGTCACGGTCAGATGCCTTGCCAGGCAGATGGCTTAGGGAGAGAGCCGCAGGTTTGGAGAATTTGTACCTGGCCTCTGTTATGGGCCTTCCCCAGCTGTAAACATTCATGTGCTCACTCATCAGATACTGAGAGGCAAAAAGCACAGTGCATTCTAAAGCCGGACTCCTGAGTTTGAACCCTGGTCCTGCCATTTTAATAGCTGTGTGACGTTAGGCCAGCTGTTTCAGCTCAGTTTTCCCACCTATAAAATGGGATAGTAGCCACACCAGCCTCATAGGGTTGTTGTGAGATTTTTTTAAAAACTGATACATGTGATGTCTGGCTGATATTTATTACGTATCAAACAGCTTTCACACTCCAGACACTGTCGAGGTCAGGGGTCAGCAAACTTTTCCTATAAGGTCCAGATAATAAATATTTTTGGCCTTGTGGGCATTAATGTCTCAACTATTCAACCTTGCTGCTATAGCCCCAAAGCAGCCATAGACAATAAGCAAAGAATGAGCATAGCTGTGTTCCAATAAAACTTTATTTATAGACGCGGAAATGTGAATTTCATATCAATTCACCTGTCACTAAATATTATTCTTCTTTTAATTTTTTTAATAATTAAAAATGTAAAAATTACTCTTAGCTCAAAGTCTATATAAAAATAGTGGGCGAGCTGGATTTGACTCATATTGGCCGACCCCTGGTCGAGGCGCTGGAGATGCAGATGCTGACATGTCCTGCCGTAGGAGCTCACGAGCGTCCCTGAGTCTGGGAAGGGCTCCTTCACAGCCCTCAGGCTACTATGCCCCCACCAAGCTCTCTGACCTTGTCTTAAAAGTCTCTCTCGAAACGGGGACAGTGAGACTCTGATCAGGCCAAGGTTAAGAAATGGCAATTCAGTTCCAAGCCCTGGCATTTTGAGCTCTAATTCCTCTAAGATAAATTTCAGACTCCAGAGACCCAATGCACAAGTGTGTCACCAATCCAGCGCACTGGAAGAGGTCTAACCTTGCATCTGGAATAGAACACAGAGCCCCAGCTGGTGGGAAGCCCTGCTGAGCAGGGAATTTAGAGGTTATCTGGGTTGGCTTTGAAGCACTGCAAACATTTGTTTCTTTCAGAGGGCAAAAGCCAGAGCTGATGGAAGGATGACAGGATAGGCGTTCCTGGATGAGGAGCAGGGGTGCTGAATGTTTGGGGCAGCCTCTCTGGAAGGCACTAATGGCCAACAAGGTTCACCTGGGGAAAGGCCTCTGCCCACCAGACTCTCGGGACTTCACACCAGTCTGCCCAGCCACCTCCCCACTGGTCTCCCAGCCCCGCCTCTCCCTGCTCCAACGCCTACACCCAGACACTGAGTGATCTTCCACCATGACACGTTTGTTGTATCCCCTTCAAGACACCGTGAGGACCCCCGGCTTCCTCCCCCATCAAATCTAAATCCTTCTGCTTGGTTTCTAAGGGTCCCAGACTGACCCTTTTCCAACCACACAGTGGACCTCCCGGGGCACCACCATCCTCTGCACCTGTGTGTGTCCTGCATCCCAGAAGCCCCCGCTCCCACCCTCTGCCACACCTGGTCACATCCAACCTTGACCTTTATATGAAGAGATCTTGCAGTAGGGTCACAGAAGAGGGATTTAATCGTGCTTCAGTTTCCTTATCTGTAAAATGGGGAAAATAAGAGCACCAACCTCATGGGGTTGCTGAGATTTAATTAGAACACGTGTGTCGAGCGTTCCCTGAGTGGTGCCAGAGTCGCCACTGTATTTGGAAACGGCGCCAGCCAGCAGCAGCCAGCCCTGTCTGACCGCAGAATACGTTCACCTCTTCCCTCTTTGAATATTTTTAAAGTTACCATTTGAATGACACAACTACCACAAAAGATGTCCAGGGTAGGTGTCCCTTCTCCCCATTTAGACTACAAACCTTTTGTACTGAAAGCATTACGCCTTCCCTGGCCCTCCACGGAGACTCTGGGCCTCCACGGAGACTCTGGGCCTCCACGGAGACTCTGGGCCTCCACGGCCCTGGGTCTGGACTGTCATTTGCTTTTCCCTAATCTATTGAAATGCTGCCACACACTCTGGTGTCCTGTCTTTCGTGAGGAGCTTCAGGGGAAAGGCTGAAGACAAGTTATCTTCCTAGTACAGCGCTTTGACAGGCCAACAGAGAATCTGATCAATAGAGTGGCCTGGAGACGGTCAACATTATATATGTAAGTAACAAAAACAAAGCACTTTTGTTAAAATGACCCTCTGAGCGGCAGTCGAGCTCTAAGTGGACAGAAGAGTGCCATCTGGGCGGGGGCTGGCCTCCACCAAACCCTGAGTGTCACTCGAGAAAAGGGCCTTCCAGGAAAGGCCCTGACGTCCACAGCGTGGCAGGCCCTGCCCATTGTTTCCACGAGCTTCAAGAATCCAGGCTCCCCACCCAGAGCCCCCAAAGGTATGGCCAAAGGTTAATGGGCTCCAAAGGGAGGGCAGGAGGTATATAAGGGCCCGTCAGACCAGTCAGACACCAGCAGACAAGCAGAGAGAGGCTCCGCCTGGCCCACTCAGACCACACTCACACTGTGAGTAGCCAGAGAAGGTGGGCGGGGGAGGTGTCAGCAGGAGCCTGAGGATGGGATGTGAGCCGAGCCAGCCCCGTCCAGAGCTCTCTGGGGTGAGCTGACCCGCTCCTGTGGCCCTCTGCCACCTTCAAATACCTACCTGGGCTTCAGACTGAGTGCCCCGAGCTGGTTTCCAGCGTACGGGTTAAAGCTGCACACAGTGGGCAAGCGCAGGGCTGCCCGGAGGCATGCAGGCTGGAGGGAGGAGCAGGGGGTGCAAATCCTGGCAAAAGTGAAGCTTGCTGGGGTCGGTGGTGCCATCGACTGCAGGCCGGGAACCCAAGCCAGAGCCCAGCATGGATTCAGGGCCATCCCACTTGGAATGGAGTCTTGGCTCTGGGAAGTTAAGGGGAAAGGCTGGGTCCCTAGGGAGATGACATGGCTGGGCAAGACTAGTGGGGCCCAGGGTTCCTAGAGGAGAGAGAGAGAAGAGACAGGTGCCCCCTCCGCCAGAGCCGAGCACCTGAAACCTGGAGCCCCACTCCCGGGAACCGAAAAGGAAAATCAGCGGCTCATCATACAGTGAAAAGCCCTCAGAAAAGCTCCCCAGAACGCAAATGAATGTAGGTGACATGCCGGCTGCCAGTTGGAGCACGAAAATGAGCAGCAATTGGATTTTTGCCTTTTTTTAATTTAAAGTTTTTATTGATTCTTATGGAGTGAATTAAATGTGAACACCAGAATGAAAAGGGATCCATAGCGTCTCCGTGAAGGAAATGGGACACCATTAATGTGACACAGCTGTCTCCTCCGTAAGGGAGCTGGGGCCCCAGAGACTTCCACAGGGAAAGGAAAGGAGGAACAGTGATTCAGAGCACCCCACCCTCACCCGTGCTCTGTTACCTCAACAGAGCACAGGGCCTCAGTTTCTGAGACGTGGTCTTCAGTGGGTGGGTGGTCCTTCCCACCCTCCTGGGAATTTTTATGCAGCCGGCATGGGCGGCTTTGACTGTCTGAACTCTCGTGTTCTTTCTCATGGAGTTTTAGCGACATGGAGAGACCAAGTAGGACAGGGCAGCGGGAGAGCAAGAAGACAGAGGGGCCTTCAGACAACCAAGGAGACGGGTCCTAGCAGAGAGGTAGGACGCAAGCCCACAGCCTTGGAAGATTCTCTCCAAAGGGAGAGTCGAAGTTGGACCTGCAGGGAAGCTTAGAGGCCAGTCTGGGGCAGAACCCGCTCCTCCCAATGGAATCCAGCCCACCCAAGGGCTGTGGGAGCCCTGAGGTGACCCCCAGAAGCTTTTTATCTGAACCCTGTAATCCCCCCACCCCCGCTGCAGCAGAGGCTGTTCCAGTCTCCCTTCCCTGCTCCAGGGGCCTGCCCCCTGTGGTGCCCTTCTCCCCTTTCTGTGGGCAGAGGCCACATGGAGAGGGTATTAGGACGAGCGCCGGGCCTCAGAAGGCCAGGCCTCCAGACCCCACTGCCTTCAAATGGGTCCCTTCACCTCCCCAGGCCTCCTCCACTCCCTAGATCACACCTGCTCCCAGGTGGGCATGAGGAGTGTGTGGGAGAGGGCTTGGAATGGTAAGGAATCAACCAAGGCCAGCGCCCAGCAGGCCACGCCCCCCCCCTCCACAGGACCATCCTGCCCCAGCACCCTTCTCAAGTCCCTGCACTCCTGAGGTCCTCACGCCCACCTGCTCGCTGGTGTCTTGGCAGCCCTCCTTCCCGCCAGCCATTCCTGACACACCCACTTCCAGGATGTGGGAGGGCCTCACACATGCTCACGCTGGCACCTCGCCAGCACTGGTGGCATTGGTGCGGGTTGTTACAGGGAGGAAGTTGTTTCTGGATGGCGGCCAGCAGGCAGCTGGACTTGCTGGAGCTGGGAAGGGGTTTGTTCCAGAGCCGGTGCTGGCCCAGAGGGGTGGGAACCCTGTTCTGCTCTTAGATGCTGCTCCAAGCTGAAGTATTCCATCTGGCTCTGCCTCCGCATGGGCGGAGGGTCTCCGCCCTTCCTCTCTAGACCTGGGGTCTTGGCCCAGTGCTCACAGGCAGAGCTGGAATCAGCTGGGCCTGGGTCCATCCCTTTTATCATCCTAATCGGCTCAGGGAGCAGGCAGGGCTCTCTGGATCTTGGGGCTTGGTTCTGCTGACAATCTAAGAGTTTTTTTAATCTGCAACATGGGGTCCCTCCTGCTTCATTAGCCCAGCTGACCCCAGGAGACCTCGTCAGTAACAAAGGGAAGAGCCAAGTGGAATGATTCTTCCCCGGTGTGTGCAGGGGGCAGGGCAGCCTCTCCCGGGTGCTTAGGGCAGAGAGGGGGCTCTGAGTTCCTCTGGTACAGCCCCACACCAGACCCAAGTCCAGACAGGGTAAGTGGCTTGCTCAAGATCACACAGCTCCAGGTGGGCCATGGACCAGGGCTGAGGGCTCCTGCCTCCAACGCAGCAGCCTGTCCCTGTACCCTACATTGGTGACAGGAGCTTCCTGTTTTCGTCCAGCTCCAGAATGCTGTCCCGCAAGGCCGTGGCCTTTCTGCTGGTGGTGCATGCAGCCATCATGCTGGCTTCCCAGACGGAAGCCTACATTCCCATCTTCACCTACGGTGAAGTCCAGAGGATGCAGGTAAGATATTCCCAGGCTGCCCACCTCCCCATTGTGGCCGAGTTGACCCACAGCCCTGCTCAGCACTGAAGTGACATTAGTTTCTCTGAGGCATAAGTGTCCCTTCAGTAAACCCATGTTTAATCAGCTATGCCAGGGACACTGAGGCAAATATGCAGAACCAGGACCCCAGATAACCCCAGACCCCAGCCGTCCCCCCGGCCACCTCCACTCTTTCACTAGCGCCACAAAGGTATCAGCGGCTCCCACGGGCGACATCTTTTCCCACCCCTGCCCATCCTTCAGGGGAAGTTTTCAATTAACAAGCCAATAAATATTTGTGGAGCATCTCTGCAGCACAAAGGGCCACCCCAGGTGAGAGGCCAGGCATGCAAGGAAATCTCAGAACCTCCCGTCTTCAGGGAGCTGGCACGGGAGCCAAGACACAAACATATGAAAGATTCACTAATAACAAAAAACAAAAGGGAGATGTCACAAGGCAGGACGTGATTAATTGTCCAGTAAGTAATGCTGCTGGTATGCGCTGAGTTCAGGGCAGGAGAAAACGTGGTGGGCTGGTGCGGAAGAGGGGAACCTGAGCTGAGGGCCCCGAGAGAGAAGGATGGGGGACAGGTGGGCGCAAATGTCCGAGCAGGAAAGAAGGTGCCTTTCCAGGGAGTGGTGGCCAAAGCCTCCTTCTCTTTAGAGCCCAGAAGAAAACAGGGCAGGTTTAATGGAACTCAGGCAGCGGAGCCTAAGGAAAACTGGGCTGCTGGACCTGCCTCCCTGGGCCTTTTACTTTAGACATCAAGGGGTTCTGAGTGTCTTGCCACCTTTGTTTCTCTCTTTTTTTTTTTTGGCCGCACTACACGGCTTGTGGGATTTTAGGTCCCCAACCAGGGATTGAACCCGGGCCCTCGGCAGTGAGAGCACAGAGTCCTAACCACTGGACCACCAGGGAATTCCCTGTTTCTCTTTAAATGGGATGAAGTAATGGACGTTCATGTCCCATGTGTCTTGAGACCAAGGCTCCAATAGGGATCCATGAGTGAGTCAGTTCTCTGGGAGGTCACGTGGCCCTGAGGCTCAGCCTCTGTAGCAACGCGCTCTGTCCCGGGGTAGGTTTCCACGCACCCAGTCAACAGCATCCTTTACAGAGGCCAGGCTGGACCCAGCTCCCCTTCTTCAGGGGTGGATATGCAAAGTGATGGAGGAGATACAGCGGATCCCCTAAACCTACCTTCGTCCACCACTCGGCTCCCTCTGCAGGAAAGATGACCAACTGTTCCAGAATCACCATGTCCCAGGGCAGGCCCAGAGCTGAACCCCCAGAGTGTCCTCAGAGAAACCAAAGGAATAGGGGTGTATCTGATCTCAGTGCTCAGGGACCTAGCAAGCAGGATGCCCGGCAAGATGTGGGGCTGGACAGAAAGAGTCAAACTCAGTATTACACGAACTGGCAAAATGGCAACCAAAGGACGCTTGGCATTAATCTGCTCTGTGGTTTTCCTCCTCATAATTGCCAGGCACTGGCATTTTTATGAAGAAGCTGCAAACTCCTTCCTCCATAATTCATCTCCCTGTCTTGCCTCATAAATCACCTCCCAGGGGCTCCAGTTTCGGGGCCACCCCACGGCGCACTCACCATCTTTTTTTATAGGCTCTTTGCTAAGAAAAACACATTTTCGCACTTAATATGCAGGAAGGGCGGCCATTATTTTCAGCATTTTAACTTAATTAACAGTAACAACCTGGGTGTAATGTTTGAACTACAAAGGAACGGATTCCTCTTCGAGTTGACTTGTTGGTGGGCAAATCGAGGGCCGTTGTCAAGCTGCTGGGTGTCTGAGACACCCTGTGAGAGGTGCCTGGGAAAAGGGGTTCTTTCGGCCTGAGCTCCCGCTCAGGCCACTTAGCACTCTGGGTAGAGACTCCAAGGGGCCATACGGATGGTTGAGGGAGGGTGAGTTTTGTACAGTTTTGTGCTCGACCCCTAGGAAAAGGAGCAGTACGAAGGGCAAAAGAAATCCCTGAGTGTACAGCAGAGGTCCGAGAAGGTGGGCCCTCTGGACCCCGCAGAGCCTTTGGAGGAAGAAGAAAAGGAAGTTATCAAGGTGAGCAGACAGGGGGGCAATGCAGAGAAACCCAGTAGGGGGATGGTCCCCGGCCACCACAGAATGTTCTGTGAACCAGACACTGAGGCAACAAGCTCCGTCCTAGGAGGGAGAAACAGATACCAAAGATGAGACAATAAACCATTTTAGGCACCAAATAAGGAGGTAGAATAGAGAGTGACGGTGGGGCTGGGGGCACTGCTTTGGCCGGGGGAGCGGAGGGAAGGCCTCTCAGAGGAGGTGACGTTTGATTTGAAACCTGAAGGATCAGGAGGAGCCACCCATGCAAAGAGCTAGAGCAAGAACATCCCAGAAGAAGGAACAGGGAGTGCAAAGGCCCGGCTCAGGAAGCCCCTGGTGGGTCGGAGGCCCTCGAGGCCCAGGGGGTGCTGAGAGAGGGCAAGAGGCCAACAGGGCCTGGTGGGCCAGGCAAGATGCCTGGGAGGCTGTTGGGGGTTCAAAGCAGGGAGGTCATCTGCTCTGACTCAGAAAGAACCGGGGTGGCAGGAGTGGAGGCAGGAGACCAGTCAGAAGGCAGCTGGGTCCTCAGGGAGAGACGACAGGGGTGCCGTTTCCTGCCCTAGACTGGAGCCAGGAGACAGCTACTGCGTCAGGACCCAGGGTCCAGGGCCATGAGCGCCCAGTGAGGATGCACAGATTGTCAGGGCTGGAGAGAGCCTTGAGTTTGTCTAGTAGTGCTCTTTAATTTCACAGACTCATTTATTCAGACGGAGAACACTTACTAGGCCTCTGCTATGTGCAAGGCACGCTTCTGGGCGCTGGGGATAGGATGACAAACAAAACAGACAAATCCTCTGCCCTCAGGGAGCTCATACTCCCGGGGAGAACAGAAACAAGGTACTGGAAGCATCAGCAACAGACTGCAAACAGGGTAAATAAGCAAACTTTACAGTAGGTCACGTGGTGATAGGTTTTGTGGAGGAAAATAAAACAGGGAAAGGAGATGGGGTGGGTGATAATTTTAAATAGGATGATCAGAGCAGGTGTCATGAGTAGATTGTTGTTCCTGCAAAGACCTGAAGAGAGGGAGGGAGTGAACCATAAGGATATCTGGGGGAAGAGCTTTCCAGGCAGAAGAAACAGCTACTGCAAAGGCCCTGAGGCAGGAGTGGGCCCAGAGGAGAGGGGGAGAGGGAGGGAGGGAGAGGAGAGGGGGCAGGGGAGAGAGAGAGAGAGAGAGAAAGAGAGAGAGCGCTTCAGCCCAGGGTGGTCATGGGGGAGGAAGAGCAAAGTGGTCAGATTCTGGAAATATTTTGGAGGTACAAGCCCACAGGATTTGCTGAAAGAATGGATATAGGATGTGAAGAAAGTGAAAAGTAAAAACTGACTTCAAGGTTTTTGGCTGGAACACCTAGAAGGATGGATTTGCCACTCACTGAGCTGGTGAAGCCTGTGGTTGGCTCAGGTTGGCAGGAAGAAGATCAGGAGGTCAGACTGGGCCTGTGAACTGTGAGATGCCTGTCGGGCACCCAGGTGGAGATGTTGCATGGGCTGGTCAATATGCAAGTCTGGACTTTAGGAAAGTTTGGGGCTGGAGACATAAATGTGGGAGTCATCAGCGATTATATAGAATTTCAAGCCAGGACAAGGCAAGATCCTTTCGGGGGCGGGGAGTCTGTGGGTGGAGAAAGAAGAAGTCCCAGGACTGAGTGTGGAACACTTTCCTGTAAAGGGGTCTGGAAGGGGGTGGGGCAGACTGGCAGACTGATATCTAGAGAGAGTGGGGGCCTTGCCAAGGTCACGCAGTGGTCAAGGCAGAACACAGCTGGACTCCACACCTCCTGCCTCCCAGTGAACACTGGCCAGTGATCTTTGCACCCCCTTGGGTCCCCACAGCATGCTGTTCACAGACAGTGAGGTCATACAAGTGGCACAGAGTGACCTCGGTGCTGTCACTGCAGCGGCAGAAGGAGGGGCACTCCTTTCCTTCCCGCATGCTCCCTGGGCTCTAGAGGAGGGAGCCGGGAGTGAGTCCTCTGCCTGGCAAAGGGGGAGCTTGCTCAGAACTGCCCTCGAAATGCACCTGAGACAGAGTTTATGGCACGGACCCTGAGGTTCCCACGGTACAGGTTATATCCGATGTAACATCTCAGGAGGCTTGGGGTGGGTACCTCTTGTCCCCTCTCCCTATCCTTAGAACCATGACATGCAGGCCAGGAGGTCCTTCCTGGGTCATTCAGTCCAGCCTCTTCATTTTAAAGTAAGGAAACCATTCCCACAGCAAGGGAACAGCACAGGCAGGGCTGGAACCGCCAGCCCGCAGAGCCACCCCTAAGGTTGTCCTTCAGGCCTCCTGAGTCCATTTCCCACCCCCGGTGTGTCAGGTGGGAGGTGGGGGAGCGGGCCTGGGACTCCTCCATCACGGCTCTCTGGAGAGTCAGGGGGTCTTGGCTCGTGCAGCAAGACCATTGAACCGGGAAGCTCTGGGGGGAGATCAGTTGGTGCCCCTTGCTCTGCCCCAACAACCCCTCTTGGTGGAGAGCCTCCAGACAGCTCCTCCACGGTCTCACATGTGTCCCCAAGGTGCTAGAGAAAGCGTAGCCTGGGGGTCCCGGGCCTGGACCCTGGAGCATGGCCCTCTGCGTGTACTTCTCCCTCGCTATTTAGTACCTGTGTGGCCTTGAGCAAGTTACTTGACCACTTTGTCCTCAGTTTCCTCATCTGCAAAATGGGGACACTAATCCCCATTAGTGTCTCTACATCATAGGGTCATTGAGAGGCTTAACCTACGGAAAGCATTTAGAATGACACCTGGCACCTGGTACACTCCCACGTGTTAGCTATTATCATTCAGGAGAAGGGGAGGGGACTTTCCTCCTCTGATCCCAGCTTCCCCAATGGGGTGAGGCTGGTTGATCCTCCTCCCTCCCTGCTGGTCTCAGCAACCTTACAGAATCCAGCCCCCAGGTGAGAATTGGGGGGAGGGGCCAGAACTCCCAGAGGACCCCAGGGGATCCGGAAGAGTGGCACGGCTCCCCCGCGCAATCCTCCAACCACCTGTAGGGCACCCAGGGGTCAACGGCGCGCTCTCCCTTCCTGTTAACTCTGCCTTATTTCACAGCTGACTGCTCACGTGGAAATTGGAATGAGGATGAACTCCAGGCAGCTGGAAAAGTACCGGGCCACCCTGGAAGGGCTGCTGCGTGAGGTGCTGCTGTCCAGCCAGAACGGTAAGCGGAGGCAGGGCGCCTCCGGGTTCATATTCCTGCAGCGTAGCCAAGTAGGGTTTGGGGGCTGTGATTTGTTTTTCTGCTTTGCTCTTGAGAACCTGAAGCTGTCTTCTGCCGCAAGCTCCCGCACCCCACCCCGCCTCCGAGGGGAGCCTAATCACAGATTTGGTGGGGGTACGGGGAGGGGGCGAGGGGGCGGGCCTCGGATGGCTGCTGGTGGTTGGGGAGGCCCAATTCCCCAGCCAGGGGCGTCTTCAGGCCCTGCCTCCAGGGCTCAGACCCCTTTCCCTAACGCCTTTCTGGCAGAGGACCACAAGTGACAGCAACCCTGCCCAAACCCTCCCCCTGCACAGATCTGTTCCTTCCCTCCCCAAACACCAGTGAGGCTGCTTGGTGACTCTAATGGAAACCCTGGCGCAGTCTGGCCACAAAAGCCTGCATTTTTTTTTCCCCCATCCATTCTGCAAATCGAAGTCCTGAGCCCCATTTGGCCTTCCCCGGGTCAAGGTCGGCCTGAGTTACTTGTGCAAAGCTAGGTCCTATGTGACAAACAGCCACCGATTTCTTCTCCTAGTCCCCAGGAGGAGAGGAGAAAGGCCAGGAGAAAATGTTTCGGGCGGAGGAACTGAGAGGTTAAATTACTAGCCCCAGGCTACGGAGAAAGCTAGAGGGAGAGTCTGGCCAGACCTCCCCTCCTTCCTCAGACCTGCAGGCAGGTTTAGAAGGTGGTTTCACAGATGGACCTGATGACACTTCTGAGCTGCAAATTTCCTTTGCTTTTCTCCAGCAGCCAAGTGACAGGTCACCTGGGGGAGAAGCTGGACGGAACTCGGATCCCCCCACGCCCCACCCAGAGAGGCCCCGGGAGCCCATCTGCGCAGCCCATCTGCTGGGCTTGGAAGGAAAACACCCTCTCCCAAGCAAATCCCCCTCCAGCAAATAAATCATGAAATATACAGAAATGACTCTTTTATTTAATATTTTAATTTCCAAAGGTCAGAGTCAGGTCATGCCATAAAGAGGGAAATAATAAAGCTCAGAGAGAGTTTGGCCATAACTGGTGCGTATATTAGCAAAGCATGTGCCTTTTGTAAGTTCTGTGTGCAAATATTAATTGAGACCCACGGAATCGGAAGATTTGCGCAGGCCCTTCCGTTCTAGGTAAGGAAACTGAGGCCCGGAGAGACGGCATCTTTTGCCCATGTGGTGAGTCAGTGGCCAAGCAAGCACAGGAACTCAGGCCTCCTGAATCCTGGTCCATTTTCTGTTTACTGACTCGAGGTCTAATGGACCAGAGCGTTTTAAGGCCTCTGCGCTCAACCCCTTGCTGGGTAACTTCCAGCTAGCCCTTTAACCTCAATGAGCCTTTGCAAAAGCAAGGTGGTAATATCTGCCTTGAGATCTGGGAACGCAGGCACCAGCAAAAAGCAAATTACTATTATCATTATCACCTTGTGACTACATGTTCCAGCATCTATGGCAAAATTACACAGCCAACCCATTTTATTTCTGCCTTCTAAACAAAACTGGACGGGAAATTTCATTCTAATTTAATTTTACGCTAATGAATGTTCATTTATTTATAAACTGGGGCCATATAGGAACCCAAGCTCCAGCCATAGGTTACTAGCAATTAGACAACAGTGCCCATTCCGTATCTCCACCCGCCCCAGCCACTTCAAGGGCTTAGCCGTGGATAACAGTCAGAACAAGACGACTCCAGCCCTTAAAAAGGACCCTCGCTTGGGGTGCTCTGAATGCCCCTCGAGGAACCTTACACGGGACCCAGAGCCTGCACACAGCACGTTCACACAGTTTCCAGTGCACGTACTGATCAACCCAAGCACAGCTGCCGGATCCCGGGAGATGCTGCCCAGACACCCGCTGATAAATGGGGAGAGACACCCGCTAATAAATGGCTGCAGCAGGGCACGTGAAGGGAGGAAAAGCCACAGGAATCTAGCTATAAAGCGTGCGATTGGAGGATCTGGATCCAGAACTCCTCCTCGCCCTTCCGAGTTCCACCAAGTTCCTCCGTTATCAGTAACGCTCTCCAAGAAGCAAAAAACAAAATGTTCACTGTCTCTTTCCTTGTGGAAAACACAGATTTCGCGTCTTTTCCTCGCCCTCCGCTGAGATCTGCCCCTACAGTGAGACCACCTTCCCCCACCCCCAGTAGGGGGCGCCCATTTCTGGGGCGGGGAGGGGGGGTTGGTCCCAGCACCCTCTGGGGAATTTTCCCGAAGCTCCTGAGGGTTGAAATGGGTGCTATGGAGGGAAATGAGACACCTAGGAGATTTCACCCCGGATGGTCTGCATCTTTTAAAATGGGAATTGCTTCAGCAAGCACAGCACCTAGGAAGCGTGAGGATGCTGTCGGTTCCGCAGAACAGGCCGGTTCAGAGCTCAGCTCAGCTCAGAGCTCAGAGTTCAGAGTTCAGGTCCCCCACCCTCACCCGGTGGCCTCTGAAGTGCTTCCCAGTAATGAGCCACAACGGGGACCCAGCCACCCCCTGCTTCTTTACACACAGCGCCCCGGCCGCCTGTTTAGATATGTCGGCCCCTTTCTTCTCTTGTTTTCCTCCTCCACCTGCCACTGGAAGAAATTAAAACTGGGTCAGCGGTGGGGGGTTGGTTGGGGAGGTTCTGAGCTGAGCCAAGGAGAAAATGACCATGCTTTCACAAAACAGAAGTAAAGAGAGACACACTCTTGATTAAAGCTAGAGGATGTCTAGACCAGGACCCAGCCAGCATCAGAGACAGGGAAAGTGCCCAGAGGAACCAGTAGGGCGAGGATGCGGCTTCTCAAAGTCTGGCTGAGATTTATCCAGCAAAATCTACAAGAATCGTTCCAGATACCTGGCAATTACAGAGAGTTACAGATTACCCGTTTTCATCTGGAATGTACTTTTACACTTAGGACCACGGGTAATTATAGGGCGACCTGAGCCTAGTTTCACAAGATGGAGATGATGAGGTATTTTCTTGGTAACCACGTCGGTGTGATTTTATAATTACTGAGCTACGTGGATTTGCCATGAAATTGAATACTTAAAAGCAAAGAGTAATTACCTGATATCTGTACTCTATAATTTAGTGTAATCTAATCATGGACAAAGCCCAAAAGAAAATGTTCTGAAAGCATTACATTTTTCTTCATACACAATTCATTATTGACATTGGGGAATGTATTCCATGCCTCTAAAGGAACTCTTACCCACAGATACCAAGGTGTGAAAGTGGCCAAAAGAGTGAGAGTTTTGTTTAATTTTCAGCTGCTGATGAAAAGCAGGTAACATAACTGCTCATTAAACCCATTCTGACACTTTTTTGTGACTCTATTTGCCCCTTCATTGACCTAGAGAGATAGGTCAGGGTACTTAGATGAGGCAGCAAGATGCTGGGCAGAGCTGGGGCCATTCCAGTCCAAATCTAAGCCAAAAATTGCACCCACATCGTCCCCCTTTCCAACCATACTCTCCCAGTGCCCCCACCACGGTGTGACGCCACCCATGCTATGGTTCGAAGGAAGCCCAGAAAAGACAAGAGGGATGCACGAGGCTGGGGACAAGGTGGATCAAGGGCAAGTCCATGGTCCGGAGCATCTTTAAGGACCTGATAAATGTGTGCAGGGCTTTTCACAGGAAGAGAATGAGAAAGGAACCCACTAAAAGATTTATGGCTGTTATTATTATAAGGCTCTGCCGAGACAGAGAGAGGTCGGCAGGACAGCAGGCAGCATGGCAGCCCCTTGGGAATCCAGAGCATCCTCCAAGCGGCCCCTCATCTCTACCAAATGTGTGGATGTGGTTACGAAGTAGATTTAGACATTGGAGCTTGTTTTCCCTCTTTTGACTTTAAGAAATCAGGAAGACCAACCACAGCCTGAGCTGCTCACCTTGAAAAAAAAAAGCCACAACAAAGTGATGAGAAAGGAGGGCACACAGGACAGCCGTTGACTTTGCAATATTGCCCTGTTCTTGGAAATGTGTGTTCCCATACTCGACAGGCCCAGCGGCAGAACTAGAAGAGACACAGAAAGGCAGATCTGAGAAGGCCCAAAGGGGCCTTGTGGGCAGCTCCCAACACGACACGGGCGGTGGTGGCAAAGAAGCACTAAGATGGAGCCCTTCGGAGGGGAAGACCTGAGGGTCAGTGTCGGAAGTGTGGGGACGGTCACGTGGATAAAACAAACTGATGGGCAACAAACTGACTTCACTGAAGCTGGTAAAAGTGCTTTGAGGGCAGAGAATGTTGATGGAGGACCCTGAAGGGTTATCAATCCAGGGAAGGGGTGGACTGGATCGGGGAGTTCAGGAGGAAAATGTAGAGGCCCGAGACCTGGGAGGAATGATTGACTCATGAGGTTTTATTCTTTTTTCTTTTTTTTTTTTAATGAGGTTTTTTTCTTTTATTTTATTTTTAATTTTCCTTTTTTTAAATTTTTTTATTTTTAATTTTTAAAATTTTTTGGCTGTGGCGCACGGCATGTGGAATCTTAGTTGCCTGATCAGGGATCAAACCCGTGCCCCCTGCAGTGGAAGCGTGGAATCTTAACCACTGGACTGCCAGGGAAGTCCCTCATGAGTTTTTTTCTGACTGAATTTTCCAAACAGATTGTGAGGCTTCTTCTTGGAGGGATGGGGAAGGGAAGCATGATTGGCAAATATGCTCTAAGTGGTGGCACATTACCCCAAAGGCCTGCTAGACCCAGCGAGGCAGAGGTGGAGCCCTGGGGGATGGGGGGAGGGAGGGCACTGCTGCAAACATGATGGGTTTGAGGCTGAAGGGAAAACAACAGGGTTCGGGTGGGACTAGGGGAGGGCTGGGGGTCATTTGGCCCTGGGTGTATGTAGCAGCAGCCGGGACCCCAAACACAAGGAAAGCCGACAAAGCCCACACTGGGGACCACCCCGGGGGTGGCCCCGTTTTGGTATTTTTTAAAATCGCCCCGAGATCCACTATGTGGAAATAGACTGTAACTCTGCGAAATGCTGTAACATTAACTTTGTTTAAGCATCAGTTTCAAGCCCTCTTAGAATACATGGGGCCAGTATTGATGCTGAAAGGCTCATTCTTTATATATTGAACTGCACAGCTGCAAGGAGAAGCACAAATGTTACCAACTCATTTGTCATGCAAACAGTGCTTCAGAAAGAAAGAAAATACTATTATGTGGTATATGTGTTAGGCAATCACTACATCAAATTCATGGTATTCCATGCAAACACAGGCAGAGAAAAGGAAAACAACACTTGGTGAGAGAAATCGCACCACATGGGAGCAGCTAAGTCGGGGGAGATGGCGAGGCTAACTCGGAAGCCTGACCAAGCGGAGGCTGTCATTTCCCCCGCAATGTGGCCAGTGATAAATGCTCCGTGATAGAGCAAGTGGCAGGAATGCAAACGCTGGCAGAGGTGCCTTGTCCAGGGACCCAGGGTGGGGAGACAAGGTGGGGGTGGGCAACGGGACCATAGAGGAGGAGGCGAGATTGGGGGAAGATGAGAACTGAATTGGAGGGTTAGAAAGAGAATGGAACTTATGAGACCAGCAATAAGTGTTTGGGAAAGGCAGTTGATGATCGATGTGGAAGGAATACAAAGAGGGAGTGGGAGGCAGAAGGAAGACCACAGTGTTACTTCCATTTGTCACCACTCCCCATGCTTCCCTTAGGGGTTTCTCTGTCCGGTGGGAGGTTCTACACAGCACTGACGCTGCACACAAATGGGTTAAGTGCAAACACTATGGAGCATGTGTCCTGAGCACCTTATACAAATTACCTCTTCTAATCCTCACAGCAGTCCTATGAGGTTTACTGGCCAACAGGCTAGAAATGTTAATTGGATATGATCGCACATCTAATAGTGGTGGAGTTTGGACTCAAGAACCCCCTACCTAAATCCACAGGTGACACAAGACTACATCTTGGGGTCTTCTCCTATCTATCTCTCCTTATGAAAATCCCACCATCCGGCCACACGGCCCCCTCGCACAGGCTCAAACTGCCCCTAAGAGCCCAAGGGCATTTGCCTGTTCTGCCCCCACGATGGGATGCAGTGTCCTCCTCTGGCGGGAGCTCCTTTCCTGCCAGCATCTGGCCAAGGGCAGGGCCTGCAGCCCCTTAGGGTTCAATGTCAGTGAGTGAACAGCCAGGAAAACACAGAGGCCTGCCAACCATGACCTTAGTTCAGACCAGGTCCCAGAACATGCCTGGGGTCTACGCCACAACCCAAACAAAGCCCTTCCCTGAACGCATTGGTCCCCAAGCGCAGAGAAAAGCAAAGGATTCCATCTCCCCACTCTCGGCAGTGCTTGTCTTTCACCATTGTCGACTAAAATGCACAACTTAAAAGTTGAGAGTTATGTTTTATTCAGCAGACATTCTTAGGACTTCAAGCCCGGGAGAGAGCCTCTCATATAACACTGAGAAAACGGTTCCGAAGGGGAAGAGGGGCAGTCAGGATATATAGGAGTTTTTGCAACAACACCAGGTAGTTGGAACAAAAGATAACTGTCAATAAAAGAAAACCAGATGACTCAAGTTAAGGAATTTAGCACTTTTCTATGTATGGGAAGATGCAAGAGTCTGGGCTCACTGAAACCATTCTTTCACATGCACCTCAGCTATCTGGGGCCAGTATCCTGTGTTTTCCAGAGTTTCCTCAAGCTTCACTGTGGGGAGTGGCTGCTAGATGGCAGGCATCCCTTGTTTCCTTCTTGAGTTCCCTCAGGGCTCATCATTGGGGGTGACTGTAACGTGGTGGCTAGATCCCTAGTTTACTGATATGGCAGGCAATATTTTATTTCTTACCATTAAGTAATTCATCCATTAAATCAACATGACTTTATCGAGTGCCTACCACGTGCCAGGGACTGTGCAAGGGGAGGAGGATTCAGAAATAAACAGCACTTGCTCTTACAGACGAGAAGGACTGAGCGAGGTAGGAAAGAAAAAAGGAAAACAAAAACAAAACGCCAAAAACCCTCAGACCTCCCCAACATGGCAGCCTTGGAGGCTGAATCTGACCTCCTCATCATGGCCCGCCCATCGGGCTGTTCAGACCTTCTCAACATGGCGATTAATATGGACCTTCTCAACATGGCGCGGGCCCCGCCTACTCCGCCGCGGTCGCCGGCGGGAACAGTTCCGGGTGCAGTGTGCGCCAGGGGCAGGTTGGGGGTGGCGTCCTGGCCATGGCCGGCCTCTCGGACCTGGAGCTGCGGCGGGAGCTGCAGGCCCTGGGCTTCCAGCCAGGACCCATCACCGACACTACCCGGGACGTCTACCGCAAGAAGCTGCGCCGCCTGCGGGGCGAGGTCCGGCTGCGCGGCGAGGCGCGGCTGCGGGAGGAGGCTCGGGCAAGGGGCGAGGAGCGGCTGCGGGAGGAGGCCCGGGCAAGGGGCGAGGAGCGGCTGCGGGAGGAGGCCCGGCTGCGCGAGGAGGCTCCGCTTCGCGCCCGGCCAGCCGCGTCCTCCCTGCGGTCGGAGCCCTGGCTCTCCCCGCCGGCCTCGGGCCCGGCCTACGCGACCTTTGGGGCCTACGGCGACATCGGGGCTTCCGCCACTTCCTGGTCCAAGAGCCGCGGCCTCGCCTACCCCGCCCGCCCCGCGCCGCTCAGACGCCGCTCCTCGGTCCGGGGCAGCTCCGAGGAGGACGAGGACTGCCGGCCACTCGACAGGGCCGCGCCGGGCCCCGGCCACGGAGTCCGTCGGTGGTGGGCCTCGTCCCCGGCCCCGGCGCGGCTGTCCTCCGCCCTCCTCGGCCCCGACCCGCGCCCGGGCCTGCGGGCGACGAGAGCGGGCCAGGCGGGCGCGGCGCGGGCCCGGCCCGAGGTGGGGCGGCGGCTGGAGCGCTGCCTCTCCCGGCTCCTGCTCTGGGCCAGCCTGGGGCTGCTGCTCGTCTTCCTGGGCATCCTCTGGGTGAAGATGGGCAAGCCCTCGGCGCCGCAGGAGGCGGAGGACAACAGTACGTCCCGGGCCGGCGCAGGGGAGGGCCTTGAGCGCGCGTGTGTCCACCAGGACGATCTCCCCCACTCCCCCCAGTCCTCTCAGCGCCAGGCTGAACACTCCCGGGCCTTGTCAGATGTCTCTGGCCGTCTTCTTCCCTCCAGACTTTGACTTTCCTTCCTCCAGTTATGGGAGGAGAGGCCTGGGATTCCTGCATCTGCAATAATTTCTGTCTTCACTTTCTCCTATTCTCATTTTCTGCCCTAGCCGTCCCTACTAATCTCCCGTTCAACTACGTGCTGGAAGCAATCTTTCTGTAGTCACTTTTATTTTCCCTCTCCAGAGAAAGCCCTCTAACACACCCCTCTAAAGGTCCACCCCCATTGCTTTTGAGTTCTTTCTTCCCTTTTGATTTCTTGTTCTTTCACACATTAGTGCCCGTTTGAAGGCACCCCAGGTGTCACGGCTCACAGATAGGCTGTGGTTGGGGTCCCAACTTTGCAGCACCAAAAAGGCCACATACTCCACTTCTCTGGACCACAGGACCCTCATTTGTCAGAAGATTATACTAGCCCTGCCTCTGAGACAGGTGTGGAAGAGCCTTTTAAAGAGTTTAAACTGATGTAAATGATGGCATTTATCACTGCAGCACCTTCTTGGGGTGTGTTAAAAGAGAGGGTCCCGTGACTCAAGGATGTTCCCAGCCATGCTTCTGTCCACAGGTAGTTCCGTGATAAGACATGCCAACAAGAAGTCTGCAGGATACAGTATGTTAACGAATAGTTAAGGGTTTGTGTTTCCTAAAAGGAAAATTTGCTTCTTCCATAATTCTGGGCTCTAGGCTAATAGCAAACAGCACAGAGACCATTTCTTTATAAATTTAAGTATAAAATGACTCTAGTTCACTGACTTTTAATATTCTTTGCAAAAAATGATTGTGATTAATACTATTCCCAGCCTTTAGCCCAGGCCACATCTTTCCACGCCTAGCAGGAACAGCCAAAAGGCAGGGAAAGGCTAAATTACGTGTTAGCTGTTGCAGCAGATGGATATTTGGGTGTATGAACAAGTCTGTGGGCACGGGGATCCCAGGCTCGTGCACACACCCAAATAATTTCTTGACTGTGAGAGCAGTTTATCCACCTGCTAGAGAAATAAAGCAGACCCAGGAGTGTCATGGTACTGTACTGGTACTAACTATAACTGTTTACATTGGTGACATTAAAAAATGGTATACTGTCGTACTCACTGCTGAGATGCTTTAAGACAGTAGCTCCTGGATAGATACTGGGATTTACCTGGAATTCCCCTCCCATGATAGTATTAATCCCTGTTTAACATAATGTGTACAATTTATAAAACCATCATATGTGTTGTCTTGTTTGAGACTAAGTCTGATTTAAGCAAGGAAGGCTTTAGTGATCCCATGTTATGATGAAGAAACAGAGGTTCAGAGTGGTTAAGTGAATAGTTGCCTAGTATCCTGTGGCTAATCATTTTCCCCTGGGATTAGAACACAGGTGTACTAATCCCTAATCCAAGACCAAGAACCTCTTACGTTTTTTACTGTCCATTTTTTAAATGCCTCATTTAGATGACACCTTTCTAATCCCCCCCCCCCTTTATGTTGGTAATGTTTTACTTACCCTGAATTTTGAGAGTGATCCTTTTTTGTACCCTTTCCCACAACCCGCACTTTTAATTTCCTCTTTCTTTTCTTGGTCTCAGTGAAATTATTGCCAGTGGACTGTGAGACAAAAACAGATGAGGTGAGTTTGGGTTTCTCTAGCTTTTGCTCTTCCTCCCAAGGATGTTGGCCTCCATCAGGAGGTAAACTTGCCCAGAAAAAGATCTAATAGGATCACTTTCAGGAGTGCTTCCTGTAATGTACCAGAATCATATTGTGTTCTGTGATGTATGTGTCAGACTCAATTGTGGCAGTGAAGGAGTACTTGAAACAGAGAATTGAGCTTCCAAGATCCAACCCCCGGCTCCTTATGGGAACTCTCCCATCAATCGCAGCATTAAGGACTTTGATCTTCTGCCTAAGTCGATCTGGGGGGATGCAGTAGGTTGTGGTCGAGGGACCTCTCAAGCTCCCCTGGCTTCAGGAGGAAGAGCTGGCAGCTTTTTAAGCATCAGGAGGCCAGGTTCTCAATTCCACATTCTCCGGTTGTACGTCTGTGGCTCTGAAAATGCTGTTCTGATTTGAAATGTCATCGGGAAGTTGTTTTAAACACATCTGAAGTGGAGTTAGCCCTCTTAGTCTATAGATTTGTTTTATGAAGCTTTAATGATCCCTACAAATAATATTTGGGGAAGGTGAGCAGCCCCATCCATTTACGAGTCATGAAAACAGCATTACCGAGGAGCTGGGGTGCTCCGGTACAGGTGGTAGTCTGGGGAAGATACAAGGCAGTACGTTTTCAGGTCATAAATCCTGCCAGGAGGAGCCTTGTGCTGCCAGAGGGCATGACTTAGTAGTCTAATTATTAAGTGTGCAACGCCTGGCCTTCCTGAGCCCTGAGTGCACATCTCTGGCAGCCTGGGGGCTGGGAAAGTAACCACCCACGGATATTTCCAGGCCCCTGCGTTGACTCTCTTATCTGCGTTAACGAAGGGACATCCTGATGCAGACAACCGGTTTTATTTCCCTTTGGCTTCTGGTGTGTCATATTTCGGGGTGTTTTTATTACACGAATTTATTGCTTTCATCCACCAGATGTCTTTGCTTCCCTATTGTTTTGTGAAAACAGACTCATAATAAGTATAATCTGCCTTCTATCATAAAAACTGCAGTTGATGATTGAAGGAAGTAGCCCAGAACCATGGCCAGAAGGGGAAACTAGAATTTTGAAGACTGAAAACAAAAACAGGGACCAAAAATACTTTTTCTGTAAGACTTCTCTGGTGATGTTAGTTTCATTCGTCTTTTATTTAGAAACGGGTTCCCTGGTTTCTGTCTCTTGGTCCTTCACACCTCTGAGTGTATCAGGCCCAAGACGGAATGACAGATATACTCCGGGGTGCTCCTCTGCGCTGGACGCGCCCGGCCCCACCTGAGTGAGCCAGTCGGGCACCATCCAGGTCCTCGCTAAAGACTTGCTCAGTGAGCACAGACAGGCAGGGCCTGCGCCACGACATCACAGGCTCCCTTCAGTTGCAGTGTTGGGCTCGGTTGAGCTGAGATTTTATGGGGTACCCTTGGCCTTCAGGGTGGGTGGACACGGGAACAGGTGGGTTGGGAGGTGCTTCTCAGCTTGGGTGAGTTTCTTGCTGAGTCTCATTCCTTGTGTGGCTCAAGCTCACCCAGAACCCAGAGGGGCATTTGGGTTTCAGATACACATATTCTTTCCCTTCTCAGCTGACTGTGACTGTTTTTCTTTCTGCCTTTGTCCTGCTGAAACCCTGGGGATGGGCTGGGAGTGGGTGTGTTGTCTTAATCAGGCTGTCTCGTTGTCTGGTACCTTCTGTCCTTTAGGTGATATCAGCTCTGCTTTGCCTAAATGTCTGTGAGTTTGGAACAGTATTAATTGCTACTGCTTTTTTTTTTTTTTCCTGGTTGCGACAATAATAGATGTTTAGAAAATTTGACAAATGTGACAAAAATCACTTGTGATTCTGAGACCTAGAGATGATCACCATTAACGTTTTGGGAGCATTTCCTTCTCACCTTATGTCTCTGTGTATGTGTGTCTGTAGAATTGGGATCTCTGTATATTTAGTTACATTTGACACTTAATTATCAACTTTTCCCATATCATTAAATAGCATTTAAAAAGTAGTTGGGGTTTCTAACTCTACTAGGAGGCATGTCAGTTGTTTCTGGACATTTATAGTCGTGTGTGTAAATCTTGGTCGCATCATTTCATACCTTGTAAAGGCATTAGGGTCTTTAGGCCATGTGAAGGGACAAATCTTGGCCTCTGAGACTGTTAGAAACCAAATTAGATCAGGGCAACAAATGAGCCCCGAGAAGGAAAACCACCTTGGTTCCTTCTGTAGCTGCAGAGCCAGGTCCAGAATCCAGACCTTCGACTACCAGTGCAGGGCTCTGCCCAGTGACAACCCAGAAGAGGCCTGGAGAGGGGTGGGGGCTTGGAGTCGACTGGCCACACTCCAAGTGGCTCCACCATCTACTATGAACTGTGGGTTCTTGGTGGCCCACTTAAGGTCTCTAAACCTTGGGCCCCTCGCCTGAGAAATTGGGGTACAGTGAGGAGTGCAGCGAGGATGCAGTGCTCCTTCACGTATAGACCACTCAGCATGGCACTGGCCTGTCGTCCACTCTCAAGGAAGAGCGGTCTTTTTTAAATGTTCCAAATCCAGTAAGTCTAGCAAAATGGTGTCCCCACTGTTACAGGTGCCGAAGGAGTAAATGTGCAGATATTCTGATTTTCTCAGACAGGTGACATTTATTTTCTCCCTACAGTTGCAAGATTCCTCGAAATTTTCCATTTCCAGGGAAACCCAGTCTAAGATTAAACATTTGCATCAGATAATCCACAAAGTAGACAATCCACAGGCAGATTGTAGACACTTGTCTCTCCAAAAGCGGACAGGAATGGCCCACAGGGGAGACCAGACTGCATCATGCAGTGTTTGCTCCTCCCTCCGAGGAGGCTGGGCTCCTGCATTTCCCCACAACCACACCGCCCCTGCTCCACGGCTCCACCGATGGCCTTTATTCCAACGGTGACCACGGGGCAGAGGCCCAGGAGCCTCCAGGATGATGGACCCTTAGTTACTGTATCTGCTGTCCATCTGCCTCTGCTTTTACGGTGTTCTTTTCAGTCAGTTAACCCAGTACTTATCGGCCCTATCCCTGGGCCCACCCCTTTGCAGAATTTGTTGTCGTTGTTGTTTTAAAGTATGAGGTGTACCTTGCTGTTGAGTCCTTGACGGTGTAGCTGAACAGTTAAAACCAGACAGACAGGCCCCCCTCACCCACCCCTCCTTGCTGACCGCTTGTCCTGTGCCCTTCCAGTTCTGTCAGGCCAAGCAGAAGGCGGCCTTGCTGGAGCTGCTGCACGAGCTGTACAACTTCCTGGCCATCCAAGCGGGTGAGTAGGTCTCCCGAGGCCCAAGACTCCTCATGAGCGGGCTGTGGGCTGAGATGCCGTGTCATCTCCCAGAAGACACGCTCAGAAGCCAAGTCTCGCCTTCCCCGCCTCCCCACACAGACGCATCTTGTTTAAGCCTTGCATCTGGGCAAAACGCATAGGTTCCTGAAGGATCCCAGGGGTCCTGGCACGTGCACAGGCCTTTCAGCAGATGTGCCCCCGTGCCCCCTTCTCTGGGATGCCCCCCACCTAATGTTCTGGGGGTCCGTGTTGCACTGGAAGGGCCCGGGCCTCAGGTGTTGTCAGAGTCTGGGTCCCCCAACCTGGAGGGCCTCCCTGTACCAGGTGGTCGGCCCGGCCCGGTGCAGAGGCCTCTGCAGGTGGAGCGGTCTGAGCGGTGGGCCAAGCACCTTCAGGCCCGTCCTGCCCTCCAGGGCCCTAGTGTCCCATGTCCCCATCTGGCTGTGGGACACCAGACAAGTCCCTGACATCTCAGAGCCTCAGTCTCCCCATCTGACTGAATGATCTTGGGTCTGTCTTTTCTTAACCAAATGAAAGCCAAGTGCTGTTCTCTAGATGCCCCCCCTGAAATCTCCTCCATCCAGAAGGCTCCCCCACTGTTTTCTTTGGTAAACATGTTCCTTGAGGCCAGAGATGGCACCTGCATCATACTGTGTCCTGCCCGACACCTGGCATCCAGGAGGCTCTCCAAATCACTGATGACGTGGGTGACGGCTCAGGGCTTGTGCCTGTGTTAAGTGTACTTGACACGAGAACCAGACGTCAGTCTGTGGGAGGTTCAAGGGGCGCCTCTCACCTGTAGGGCCAACCCTGTCTAAGGCTGTCGCCGGGAAGTTAAGGTTGGGTGGACTTGTACTGGGCCCTCAGTCCTCAGCGCCAGTCTTGTGGGCCTCAGCTCTGCCACCTCCTCCCTCCTGACTGCTGGGAGACTGGGGTGGTCAGGGAGGCCTCTGTGAGCTCCTCGGAGGAGAGGTAGGAGTTGGGGCTCACAGTATTACAGTCATCTAGTTATACGCCCAGGTGCTTGGCGTATAAATTCTGGCCTGAGGGTGTGTTTGAAACCTTTGTGACTCAATTGTGGTCCAAGGTCCAGCAACGTCAGTGCCACCTGGGAGCTTACTGGAAATGCAGAATCTTAGTCCCATCTCAAACCTATTGAATCAAAGTCTGAATTTTACTAAGACCCCCAGGATATAAAGTCGAGAAACTCTGCTCTTAAACTGTGGATCCTAGTAGACAGTTCTCCTCCATCCCACCCTCCTTGTGTGGTCCTGACTCATGCCATCAAGGGACCTGGTACCCACCGTCTTCCCACAAGCCAGGCAGGGGCAGCCCTGAGGGTATGCATCTCAATGAGACAGGCCGCAGGGGCGTGCAGGCTCTGTACTCAGCTATACTCCCTCCCCCCACCTCCTGCTGGAGGTCAGCTATGGACAGGGCACTGGCTGGCCTTTGCAGGATACAAGGTGACTCAGCCCAGAATCCTGCCCACAGCTGCCTGCGGTCTAGTAGAAGAGATAGGCTACCTACCCCCCTGACCACTGGGTGGTATAAAATGCCATTGGATGAGAACCAAGAGGCCAGAACTTCTGGGAGGCACAATGCCTTTTAGCTAGAGTGGTCAGGAAAGCGTCACAGGGGAGGTGGCATCTGTGCCAGGCCTTGAAGCCCAGGTGGGATTAGTTACGTATTTGTGGGGGAAAGGTGGGGCCAGAGAGGCAGGAAATTATAGGGTCAGAGATGGAAGCCGCTTCACGAGGAAGGAGAAACAGAGGGAATGGACTTTGGAAAGGCCAATTGAGTCCCACCCTGGCTGGCCATGGTTGCCAGGCCACCGCGGGTCCCTTCTGAAGACAGTGAGGGCCGGGAAGGCTTTTGAGCCGGGGAGTGATGGACGGAGAGCCAGGTGCCAGGGAGGCAAATGTGGCAGCAGTTTGAGTGGAGCAGTGTCATTTAAGCAGAATCATTCTAAAGGTTTGTTGACCAAACATGGATGAGAAAGGGGAGAGGAGGAACCCAGGAGACCTTGGCAGTGGTCCTGGCAGGCCTAAGCAGGGCAGGGTGATCTGGGTTGGGGCAGGAGCACAGGAGTAGCCAACTGATTCTCAGGGGACCCAGAAGGACGAGATCAACTTTGAAATAGGAGGATTTGGCTGTGTTAGGGGGTGAGGGGCAGGCTTCAGTTCATTCTCAAGATTTTTTAAATATTATCTTCAGCCACTCCCTCCCCAGCACACAGACACACACAGACTGGCCATCGCAGCCCCCAGGCTGTGCCAGGTCAAGGGCAGTCAGGCCGTGTATGGGGGTTAAGGATCTTGTACGGGCCCAGCCCTGCACTGTCCCTGCTTCCCAGGGGTCTACTGGTGAAGCAGCACCTGGTGGGTGAGCCACTGTGGGTGATCAAGAGCCAAGGGCTGTGGCAGAGCCCCAGGTCCAGCCGATTTGGCTAAACAAGAGGCCCCTAGGGCTGGGGGCTTTTCAGAGGGGCTGGGCCTTGGGCCGGGCCTGGGAGCCTGGGCAGGACTAAGGGGGAGGCTCCCAGCTCCATCCTAGATGGGAGCCAGCCACCCAGGGTGCTCAGAAGAGAGCTTTGGAGCACCATATCGGGGTCCCAGCACATAGACACCCCTTCTTCCATGGAGCATTTTGGACATCCCTCCCTAGGGCCCTTCAAAACCTGGCATTCTAGGTCACCTGCCTGTGTCATGGGTCAAAATCCCTGCAATGCAACAGCCTCCCTGCCTTTCTTTTTTCCCAGGCTGCGGTTATTTATAGTGCCATCCCAGTGCCTTCCGAAGCTGTCTGTCTGATCCTTTTAGGGATCAGTTGCAAACAGACCTTGGTATTGGGCAGCTTTTTAGTCATTTAATGCAAATCGCTGCACTGCTTTGCCAGTCAGGTTTTAATGATCTGGAATCGATCCAAGCTAAGTGGCTTTTGATCTTGCTGCAGAGTGAAGATGCCCCACAGAAGCTGGAGCCGCCGGGCCACATGTTCCCCATCAGAGCTGATGGCTTGATTTTTGCTGCAGTTTTTAGTCGGTTTCAGGGTAAATATTTTTCACCTCTTCTTTGTATTTGAATGTGTGTTTTTTCCCTCCTAGGTAATTTTGAATGTGGAAATCCAGAGAAGCTAAAAAGCAAATGCATTCCTGTAATGGAAGCCCAGGAATATATAGCAGTAAGTAGGCTGCAGTGTGTGTCCGTTCCCGGGAGGTCCTGGTGCTTTTGTATTGATCTTTCAAGCCCTGCGTGTTTTTTTTCCTTTTTGTTTTGTGTTTGCTTGCCCTTTTTTAAAAAAAAATTTTTTTTAACTCAGTTGAGTGTTAGGCTACCTTAAGTTAAGGCAGTGATGGGGTGACTGGGCCCAAGGTGAGCTGTGAGCCAGAGCCAGGCCTGCCGCAGCTCATTCCTGACCTGCTGCTTCCTGACCAGCCGGAGTGGGCCGCTGCCCCTTCTTTAAGTGGCCCTGTGACTTGCTCTTCCTTTGGCTCATTTTTCCCCCCTTCTCAGCAGCCTTAAGACATTTAACCTGTCATTCTCTCCCCTCAGGATTACCGTCTGGGTTGCTCTGAGTCCATTTGATTTTTGGTGTGGCCTCAGGATGACAGAATTACAGATTTTTAGAACTGGCAGAAACCTAAGGGGTCACCTCGTCCAATTTTCATTTCACAGACGAGGAACCTGGGGCCTAGAGAGGGGAGGGACTTGCCCAAGGCCACACAGCCGGGACTGGCCGCAGGGCCCCCACCCCGACACTTTCTTTCATCTCACTGCAGATGAGCTGCCAGCTCTCTGGCCTGGTGCTTCATTCCTTGAGAAAATTACACGCTTCTGCTGTCTCAGACCTGCATTGTTTTCCTGTGTGTTCTTCCGCATCACCTCCTCTGGTTATAGCCTCTTCTCTGGTATCATCAGCTACAGCCTTCCTTCCTGCCAGTTTGCTGGGCATTTAGCAGAACAGGGCTTTGGGGCAGGTGGAGGACATGGAGAGGGCTTCCTTAATCTAGCAGCAGAATAATATCGCTCCAACTGCTCCGCCCAGATGGAGGACTAATCTCCTCCCGCCCCCTCCCACAGAATGTGACCAGCAGCTCCTCCGCCAAGTTTGAAGCCGCACTGACCTGGATACTGAGCAGTAACAAGGACGTGGGCATCTGGTGAGTGTGGGCGGGGCGTCCGGAAGCACCTGAGGCCCTGTCATCGCCCATCAAGGTGTCTCAGGCCGGGAGGTAGAGGGCAGGTCTCCCAGCCAAGTCGTCTTGGGCCAGGCCTGAAGGCTGGGCAGCGGAAGGAGAAGCATTAGGAATGCAGTGTAAGGAGCAGTTTCAAAATGAGGCACAAAAATCCAGGTGTCAAGGTGATGATCTGGCAGTCCAGCTAAACCTGTTTCAAGTAACTCAGTCTGTACCCCTTTCCTTCACTGGCCCCGCACAGTTTGCTGGAGATGGCATTTTTTTGCACTTCCTTTCCTTGGTGCTAGTTTTCATTTGTAGATGAAATGATTCTGTATGTTGGTTTCACTCAGTATGGAAATTGCAAAGGGAAAGACTAGGTTTTATTCCGACTGGGCAGTTTCGCCTGTTTCTGCCTCTGGCGAGCACGGTTAGCAGAGACAGAGTGCCCTTCACCCTCCTGAAAGGCCCTATCTGGCTGCTCGGCCCAGGGGTGGGCGGGCACCAGCCACTGTCAGATAGCGGAGTCCCCTGCTGGAGAGACACTCGCTTCATCGCCCCCTCCCACCCTTCAGGGTTTGTCGGGGTCTCTGTTCAGGTTACAGCTGCTGATATTAAAGCACACTCTAGGGTTTTGTTCTCTTCCTCTCTGATCTACCCAAATTACTAATTCCATCAGCAGTGCATCCAGCAGAAGCCCCTCGGGCAGCTCAGCCTAAAGCTTGATAACTGGATGCATGGCACGATTAAAATTCGTTGGCTTAAAGAAACTTCCCTGAGTGGCTGAGCGATTTTCCTGTGTGTTGGAAAGGCAAAAAACACGGATTTTATCCTCGGCAGCATGCACTGAAGCTGCTAACGCAGAGGAATGATGACACTGCCTTTTCACATTGAGGAGGGTGGCCTGTGGGGAGCTGAGCCTGGCTCCCACGACCAGTGTTAGAAGTGGGTCGTGAGACTCTGCTGTACAGCAGAAATTAACACAAGGTTGTAAATCAACTATACTTCAATTAAAAAAAAAGAAAAAGAAAAAGTGGGTCATGAGAAATCCGGACAGTTTGGGCACCAGCCATTGGGCTGTGCAATCCAGAGCAGGAGCTTGTTGCCTCGCTGGAAGAAGGTGGAGTGTCGGCAGTGTCCCCGCGTGTCCTGACGCCTCCTCGCTGGGGCTGGGGTCTGGCCTCCAGGAACCTGGCGATGTTGTGCTCCTGAGTCTCGCGGCACCCCATGGTCTCTGCACGTAAACAGCTTATGTGGCTCCTCATCACCGAGGAAAGGCACCCCCTCCCAGACTCTGTTTCCATTCTTGCCGTGCTGCACAAAGCCAGTGATTCCGTAAACATTTCCATTTCTCTGTGCTGGGAGGGGGGAATCCAATTTACAGTTTAATCTTCCACATGCTGAGAGGGGCTGCCAAAGACCCAACAGAGGGAGGCGTCACTTCAGCAGCAGGGGTTCAAGCCTGCTGCCGTCTTTAAAGTTTTATTCTTTCTAAGTAGCCAACGTGGGAAATTTCTGGAAAGAGTGCAACCAGGATAGCGAGTCTATTTTATGAGCAAGTGGAGACCTCAAAGCCCCGCCTTCCTCCTCCTTCCGCTGATAGGCTTATACAGTGGCTCCTCAGAGCTGTTGAACGTGTCTACCGCCCTGTGTCCTGTTTCAGGTTGAAAGGGGAAGACCCGTCCGAGCTGGTGACCACGGTGGACAAGGTGGTCTGCCTGGAGTCCGCCCGCCCCCGCATGGGTGTTGGCTGCCGCCTGAGCCGCGCCCTGCTCACGGCCGTCACCAATGTGCTTATCTTCTTCTGGTGTAAGTCCTGCCACCGTGTCACCCTGCCCCTCCCACTGCGCCTCCCCGGAGCCCAGCTCAGTAACACTTCTGGGCATGGGTGATGCGGTCTCTCGGAGTTCGTTTCTGCCTAGTGAACCTGAGGTCTGTCTAACGAAACTAAGGAGATGAACCAGTCAGCCTCTGCCCTGGGTCGTCTTTCCCTTTGGAGACTGGGTGGCTGGAGCAGGAAGATAACTAGAAAACATCCTGGATTTGGGGCAGGGGGCCATCAGCATCCCCGAGAGGGTGCTGGCTTGGGCTGGAGGTGGGCATTGTCCTTTCCGGCACCCCAGACCGCAGGCCACTCCGAGGGGGAGACCCAGCAGGAGCTTAGCCTAATTTTACTCCCTGAACAATGTAAGCACCTCCTCAGGAACTACAGACGCCCAGTGAAAACAGGCAGGGCCCAGGGTGCTGAGCGGCAAAGCAGAGTCTCCCGACATGAGGGGCTGTCTTTGAGCAGAGGCCTTGGGGTGTCTCTCAAGGCCAAAGGCCGCAACACAGGAACCACCAGCTCTGCAGAGAGCTGGGTTACAAATCACAGGCCGTCTGGGCGTGCACACGGCTCCCTCCCCCACGCCGGCAGGCACAGACATCATTATCGGCAGCAGCATCTGGAATACAAAGGACCCGGCATGTATATATGTATGAAACGCCGTGTTCTGGTTCACAAGGGAGGAGATGAAAGCCCAGAATGAGGTTGGGAGGAGCCGAGATCCGGACGGCTGGGGAGGCCTCTGTGGTGACAGCCGTCGGGAGGAAGATGATCACTTAATAGCCTGTCCTCCCTCTGCATTTCCCAGTCCTTCGTTTCCTGCTTGCTAGCCCTGGGTCTGACACACAGTAGGTACTCGGAACCCCCTCAGCCTCCAGCGCAGTGACCTGCCCTAGTGAGACAGCCAGTGGGCGCCTGGCCGGGGAAGGTGATGTGCACGATTAACAGTGCTTTGTTCCCTCCCAGGCTTGGCCTTTCTGTGGGGGCTCCTGATCCTCCTGAAATACCGGTGGCGGAAGTTGGAAGAGGAAGAGCAGGCCATGTATGAGATGGTGAAGAAGATTATAGGTGCGTGGCCCCCAGTGAAAGGGCTGCTGGGTCCCGCCAGAGGGCCCTCACGCTAAACAGTGCCCTCTGTCGTGCAGATGTGGTCCAAGACCACTACGTGGACTGGGAGCAGGACATGGAGCGCTACCCATACGTGGGCATCCTGCACGTGCGCGACTCCCTGATCCCGCCGCAGAGCCGGTGAGACCCGGGGCGGGCCCCACTGAGTGCCACGGAGGGAGGCCCAGAGCCTCGAGTCAGTCATGCGGGGAGGGGGGCAGGTCAGCCACAGGATCGTGGGAGGTGGGGCGCCATCCACACCTCTTGCCATCAGCTTATTAAGGCAGAGTGCAGACAAGAGGTACAGAAGCATGGCCCCGCTCCTCTGTAGAGATGGCGCTTTGGGGTGCTTTGGGGAGCAAGCCCTAGGACCCGACCCCTCCCCTCCCCGCGGGGCTTTGCAGGGAAGGACCTGATGGGCTTCCATGAATGGAAGTCCAGGCACAGAACAGTCAGGGCTCTGATTCCATTGCTCTGTGATTCTCATGGTCCTGCCCTCTGTGGATGTTGTTGGCTGGCTGGAGTTCCTGGTGGTCACAAGATGGTGGCCAGCAGCTAGCCGGAGCAACACCTGCCTTGCAACAACCAGCAGGGGAGAGATGGGCTTCTTGTTGCTCTCATGAGCGAGGGAAAACATTCCCAGAAGCCACCGGGGATACACCTCTTTGAGGTTCCACTGGCCAGAATTGGTTACTTGTCTATTCTTGAATCAGTCACTGGCAAGGAGGAAGAGATTGCTTTTCAAACATTTTTAATCATGGTGTACAGTCAGAAACACATCTTACCTAAGATATCATGGTCTAGTTCCCATACACAAAGGCACACTCACGTAGTTGGAAACATGGTTTCACAGCAGTGAACGGGGTCAGCTTCCAGGGTGCACGGCTCATGGGAGGGGGTGGCAGGCCGTTGTCATGCACGACTCCAGCACCACCTTCCAAATGGGCTGCGGATGCTGGGTAGATCCCTGACAAAACCAGGAGTAGGGTAGAGTTGGGGGACAGAGTCCCAGGAGGCAGCCAGCAGGGCCCACTGCGGTGTCACCTCAGACTTTGCCGCAGTCTCTGGCCAGGTGCCGTCCTCTCTCGGATGGTGCTAAGCACTCACCCTCTCTGGGTGCTCGCTGTGAGCTGGGCACTGCTCTGAGCCCTGCACAGGTGCAGCTCACTCACTCCACCCTCAGCATGGCCCTCGGAGGGAGTACATTGAGGATACCACTTTACAGATGAGGGCACTGAGGCACAGGGAGGTTAAGAACCTGCTCAGAGACCCAGGGCTGGTGCCACTTCTGTGTTCCCAGTGCCAGGCTCTGTGGTCGAGGGTCACCCCGTTCTGTCAACCCAAGAGGAACTGGAAGAGTAGAGCATTTAAGGGCCCCTTTTAAACGTGAAAATGCTTAATAACTCTCATGCCCACCCCACCCCCGGGACAGTGGCAGGCAGGAAGCTTAGAGCAGACCAACCACGGTGTGGGGCTTGTGCTAGCTGTTGGTCCCCAGCATGAGTCTGCCACACAGCCCTCCAGCTCTCAGGGGAGGCCACTGGTGGATCCAGACTCCCTCCTAATTCTTGGATCTGCCAGAATTCATCATCATGTGACCATGGGTAACGCCCTGTCTGAGCTGTAACACAGAGATAATCCCACTGCCTTGCAGAGGGCTGTGTTGAAGAGAGGTCATCGTTCATTCATTTTCTCAACAAATGTTTATTGAGCACCTGCTGCATGTCACACTCTACTGGGTCATGGGGAGATGGGGAGAGGAAGAAGCAAAAGTCCCTGCCCTGCTGGAGCATTGGTTCTGGGGAGAAAGAAGACAAGATGCGTAAGGAAAATGTGTGCCATTAGGTAGTGGCAGGTCTTAAGGAAAGGGGAACAGGGTGTCAAAGAGGTGGCCTCCCACCTCACCGAGGCAGCACGGAGCACTTGAGCCCTCATCAAAGGGCAGCACGCATGGTCATTTTAATAAGAGCAGGAAGTGGCACTGCAGCTTATCGGGGGCTTGAGCCACCACGCCTCAGCTCCTGTGCATCAGCAGAGACTGCAGGCAGGCAGCTGCCCCTCAGGGTCTGGACCCCTGTCTGTGAACCCAGGAGGCTCAGCCACCTGGTCAGTGTATCCGAGCTCTTGACTCGTAAGGACCCATCAGCTCCTGTGGGCCCTGCGTGGGCACGCTGTCCTGTGGATGAGGGCCCGCTTGTGGGAGGTTGGGGGAGGTCTGAAGAGCTTGTCCAGGGAGGCACACAGGGGGCCGGCTTGTACATCACCTGGTAACGGGCGGCCTGGGAAGGGGGCTGGGGGTGAGGCCGCGGCCCCCACACAGTGCCGATGCCCCCCGCTCAGGGACCCGGCGTGAGGAGCTCAGCTCCCAGGGCCTGTGTGGCCAGGGCCAGACCAGCCAAGTGGGGGCTGCTGAACAGCCGTGGGGTTTGGTTGGCAGCAGGACCTCACCCCCTGGGAAGAAAGCCCCGCCACCCCACTCTGCCTCCTGACACGTGGGCCACCCTGGGAGTTTCCCTCCATTTGCGCTCCCCCAGCTGAACCCCCTGCTTCCACACACACCCACATTCACTCTGCACATGTGGGGTGCTGGGGAGTGGTCTGCAGTCAGACAGGAGGCTGGGGCTCACCAAAGTGTAGGTGTCAAAGCAGCCCTCCCCCACTGCCCTGGAATCTTCCTGTCTGGTTTGGAGGGGGAACGAGGAAAAAGGGGGCTGTCCGAGGGGGTGCAAGGCCCCGGGGATCCGGCAGAGCAGGAACTCTGGTGTCTGCAAAGGGGCCCTACCTGGTGGCTCAGGTTCCAAAAGCAGCTCCAGCATCTTGCCCTCCCCGGTTGAATGCCTAGTTCATCCCCATCCCCTGAAGTGCTGTGGAGTCTGGGCTCAACAGCCCAGTGGCCACTCTTTAATTAGCCCACACGAGGCATTAAAATGCAGCCTGCACTGGAGGGGGGTGCCGCCCAGCCGGGCTGTAGCAGTAATGGGTCCCAGCAAGAGTCTTCCCACTTGGACACCTGGGGGGGCGGGCCTCCAGCCCCTTTCAGCTCCCTTTAATTGAACGCTCTTGGAGCAGAGAATGTTGAGGAATCATTTCTCTGGGGCCCAAGAAATTTCTCTTCTCTGCAGGAGTCCAGTTAGTACCTGACCACTCTTCTTCCCGCAGATAAATTCTGTGTGGGATCTTGGAGCTTTGTGCCCCCTTTTGTACAGAGGGCATCCAGAGACCAGCTCGCCTCTCTTGGCAGCGCTGGGCACAGCGGCCAAGGGCACCGCTTGCCTGCTGAGCCTGCACCCCCACCCCTCATTGCAGGAGACGCATGAAGCGGGTCTGGGACCGGGCCGTGGAGTTCCTGGCCTCCAACGAATCCCGGATCCAGACAGAGTCCCACCGCGTGGCCGGAGAAGACATGCTGGTGTGGAGATGGACTAAGCCCTCTTCCTTCTCTGACTCAGAGCGATAAACCCTGGGCGGGGCCCTGTTCCCAATCAGCCTGTCCCCGGCCAGTCCCCTCCAGGGGCATGAGAGGGCCACCATCCTGCTGGTGCTGAGTTCACACTTGCCTTGACTTCACCCTCCTCCTGACTGGTTCCAAAGGTGTCTCTGTGAGACTCTTCAGAGACGAGCTTTCAGAAGGAAAGCGTGGGCTTCCTCAAAGGGCCAGGGGAGAAGGCCAGGTGGGCAGCTGCCCTCTGCGTTGGTCCTATCTTCTCTGCCCCATTTTGCTGGCAGAAAGGGGAGAAGAGTTTTTTATGAAAAGATAAAAGCGCAGCAGCCGTGAGCCCCTGCAGAGCAAGTGTGTGCGGCTCGGCGTGCCCCGCGCCCGTGGGAGGTGGGTCGGGGTGGCGGCTGGGACGGCAGGGGTTGGGGAGCAGCTTGGTCATGTGCCTTCGGGGGGTGTTACGTGGGCGCTCAAGGGTGAGGGGAGAAAGCCTGTCCTCTAGCTGGATTGGGCCTCTTATCCCGGAGGGGTAAGGTGCTAGAAATTAGAACAAGTATTGTAGGAGAACTGTCTAGACACGCGGCCTGGGCACGCGGGGCCTCAGGTCGGGAGGAATGAGCAGCTAGGGTGGCCTCCCGGGGAGGAACCTGGAGTCGGCGAGGACGCTCCCCCAAGAGCAGAGAGGAGGGTCGAGCCGCCGCCAGCCCCCATCTGGGCGGCCCCGCCGGAGGCGGCCTCCCCAGTCCAGGCCTGCAGTCGCGGAGCGTCACCCGATCGCGCTTCAGGACCTGGGGATCCTCGCACTTCCTATGGGCAAAGATCGCCTAGTTTACGGCGACCACGCCTCCCCACCCCGAGTACTTTGCCCTTTGCCGGGGACTTCAGCCAGTGGTTTCAGTGCGCGGGGTGTGGCCGCACCTCCTCCCCCTGCTGGCCGCCGGGACCGACCCCGCTGCGCGGACCTTCGCCCGCCCGCCCGCGCCTCCCCGGCAGGCGGAGCGACCTCCGGAAACCTCCGCGGGGGCCTTATTAGTTAAGGGCCGGGAGCCTCTCCATCAGAGCAGCATCCCCACAAGTTCTCGTCCGCGGCGGGCGGGAGAGGGGACGAGCCGAGGAGACTGAACAGCTGCCTCCAAAGGGCGTTAAGCACCCCTCTCTGGTCTTATTGGTATTTTTTGTTTCCTTAATAAAGCGCCAGTCTCTCTCATTTGAGCAATACTCTCTCTCATTTCCTCTGATGTCTGGGTGATCGGCGGGGCTGGAGTCCGAGCGCCGGCGCCGTGGCAACGCAACAGTCTCATAATCAGGCTCCAGCCAGAAGAAGAAACTGCAACAGGCTTCACTGTCAGGGCTGAAACTGTTGGATAAATAAACTATTTATTAAAAATGGATGTGTTTCTCGTCCGTGGTTCTTTTCCTCTCCCCTCAAAGCAATGTGTAAGGAGAGGCAACGTGCGGAGTTATTAAGCGCTGGCCCGGGAGAGGTCAGCTGGAAGAGAAGGCAGGAGCGGCCTCCCTGTGACGGGTTCTCGGGCAAACCACATACCTCGGAGCCTTGGTTTCCACGTTTATAACACGGTGTGACGACCTACCCTGCAGGGTGAACTCACAAGATGCACGCCTGGTTCCTGTGGGTGGCAAGGGGTGGGGGCCAATAGAGCCTCTTTCCTCCGGCCCCATTTCTGCCTCCCTCGAGGCCCCAGAGGCTCCCTGAGGTGCTCAGCACCAGCCCTGGGAGGGGGAGGAAGGAAGAGGCGGGTGAGGTTGGACGGGGCCTCTTGGCAGCTGATGGTGTCTCCCAGGAGGCAGGAGGTTGACATCGATGGCAGACTTGTCTCCTCTGGGCCGGTCACTGGGGAGAACAGCACAGCCGGGGGACACGTGGGGGTCCCCCACCTGCAGTGGAGGCAGGGGTTTGCTGGGAGTGCTTTGGGGGTCCTGCCGCTCTCCACCAGCACTGCCTCTACCCTGGGGGCGCAGCGGGCGAGCTGCTGCCATGGGGGTCCGCGCCCCATGCGACGGGGCCGTCGTTTCTCAGCCTGGGAGGAAGGCTGCTCCACCACCCTGCCGGCCCATCCACACAGGTCCGACTGGCACGTGAGCGCCATCCTGCTATCCTCCCATTAGCTGGAAACTCGGTGGGTCACTTGATAGTCAAGGACCCAGAAACACAACTCAGAAAAAAATGAGCCCATCTTTCATTTTTCTGGTTTTCAGTGCAAGATTTTCGCGCTGCCGTGTTTCATTTTAAGCTGAGAAGGGAGTTAACGCAAGGCTCTATTTCTGTGACCCTGTTTGGACAGCAGGAGGGAGATCAAAATAAAGAAATAACAAAAGGCCCCCAATGTCCAGCCTCTTCCTTTATGGTAGAGAGCGCCCGGCACAAAAAGCCCCGAGCGAGGCGTCTCAGCTCGGCTCTGCACTGCACCCTTTCTCAGCTTTGAAGGGCCAAGCCCCCTTTTCAGCGACTCTGATTTCAGAAGGAACAGCGTGGGGTGGTGGGATTAGCCCGAGGAAGGGGTCTGAGGGCATCATTGGGGGGGGCCACTGTTGAGAAGTTTCTGCTGCTTGGCCCAGTCCTTTTCAAGGCTCCCCAAGCTGCAGCCCTGTCTTCCTCGGTGACAAACGGCCCTCTCGGATTCGGGGGGCACCAATAAAGAAGCTTGAGGGCTGAGGGAGGGAGATGTATACCCCACAAATCTCGCCCGTGGACGTCCACCCAGGAGCTCCAGGCCACCTTCCAGAGTCTCTGCTTGGGAAAAAGGTAAACACGACCATTTGTCACTGACTTATCATAAGAACTGCGGTAGCAGCTGTTCCCCCTTAATTAATACACCGTTGACTTTGAGCCTCAAAAAAAAAAAAGAAATCCTTTCGTTGAGGCAGGTGTGTGGAGTCAAATCCATTATCCTGTCAGCCGCCCCCAAAGGGAGGGACCAGGGGAGCAGTTATGCAGGAAGTCAACCCAACTGCTCCAAAACAGCCCTCCTTGGGCAGCCAGGCCAGCTTCTGCACCCCCATCCCCAGAGAAAGCTCAAGAGAGAAGAAGAGAACCTGGACAGAGGGTCCCGTGATGCGCCCGGGAAAAGAAAGGCAGAGGAGTGAGTGGGGGGCACGATGCTGCCTGGTGCTGCTGTGTTTCCAGGGGGTGGGGGTGGGGACACGGCATCCTCAGGACCAGCTCTGCCCTTTATTGGCAGGGACCTCAGGCCAATCAACTTATCCCTGTAGCAGGGGAAGTTACTAAGAAGGGCATAATAGGGACTTCCCTGGTAGTCCAGTGGTTGGAACTCTGCGCTTCCAATGCAGGGGGCGCAGGTTCGATCCCTGGTCAGGGAATTAGGATTTCATATGCTGCGTGGCGCAGCCAAAAAATTTTTTTTTTTTTAATTAAAAAAAAAAGACATGATAAAATTAGTCAACACAGGATAGCATTATAGCGTGCTCACGGTAGCCCACTGAAGCCTCAGGATGCCCCCATGCCATAGGTGCTGTTGTTACCCCCTCCTGGTGGGGGTGGGGGGCGGAACTGAGGCGTGGCGAGGTCAGGAAGGTAATGGAGCCGGGGTTTGAACCCAGACAGCCCAACTCTCTTCCCTTCTCCAAGGAAAGGAAGAGGAGGCCGCTCTCAGATCTGTTGTGCTGCTGTGGGTTTGCCGGAACAGAATAAAACCACCTCATTCCAGACAAACAGCCAGGGCCTCACAGAGGCTCTGGGAGGCTCCTCTGACCTGCCCTCTCGCTCTCCCCCAACTCGGGCCACACACCTTGCCGCCCTCGCCCTGACCAGGCCCACTCCTGCCTCTGAGCCTCTGTGCTAGCTGTTCCACCCACCCTGGTGATCCACCCCACCCCCAATCTACACGTGGCTCACTCCCTCCTCCAGACCACCAGCCCCGTGGGGAGTTGTAGCTGCCCCCCACCCTGCACACCCTCTAGGGCCCAGTCCTCCTGTATTTCTCTCTTAACACTAGACGTGCTACATATTTTACTTCTTCATGCACCTGCCCCCTGCAGGTTACCAGCCTGTTACCTGGCTCCCTGAAGGGTCCATAGCCCCTCCCCAGGGAAACACTGGCCACAGTGGGAATCGGGCTGGACTATCAGAGCCAGGGTGGGGTTCTTGGGCAGAGAAGCAGAGAGGGAACCAGCCTCCCCAGACAGGAGGGGGTCTGTTTGCTGGAGTGCCTCCTGGGGGACACACAACAGAGCCCCGAGGACCTGCCAGTCCACAGCAACCTAGGACAGAAGGAGCTGTGGTGAAGATGGTCCAGGTCCCCTACCTTTTGCCAGGCACCAAAGCAGACAAGCCCCAGGATTTGTGTAAGATATTGATTGGGGATGCCCTTCGTCCGAAATGTGACTTCTCTGCAGCCCTGGTGAGTGGGGGCTTGGAGCAGATTTCATGTGTTTTCGAAAGAAAGTGATGAGATGTTTCTTCCTGCCAAGAGTGTGAGCCGGTCCCTGGCTGAGGCCCCTGTGACATCTCGGGCGATCCTGTCAACATCGCAGGGGTGAGGTGAGACTCCAGCCAAACTGGGGAGGTGCTACCCAGCACCAGGGCCGGAACCGGCTGCTCAGGCCAGGCAGACGGACAAGAACAGCTCAGAGCAGGGTCTCAGGAGTGGGGAATTACTGAGCAGGCTCTGAGAAGACAGGGTAGGAGAGGTATCACTGGTGATTACAGCCCGATTTCTAAGCTGCTTCTGTTTAGTAAGGAGACAGGGGAAAGTACAGTAATTTTCTTCAATGAAAACAGGCAACAGAATTCCCTTTGCCTCATTCCCCTTGCAATTAAGCCCTTCTCTGCAAATGAAATGATTTGGTTTTCATAGGGACTAATTTAAGCACACTGGAAGGGCCGCTGAACTTTCTGATTGCAAACACCAGCATGTGCAAAGCAGAATCCCAAGCAGCGATGCCAGACTGGTGAAGCGGCCCTGCATGGGGTTGGGGCTTCCCTGGGGTAACGTGGGGTGAGCCCTGGGTTGGGAGTCCAGCTCTGCCCCTAAACCCATGACCCTCTCCGTGTGGCTGACCCCCTTCCCCTCTCCAGCCTCCATCCCCGCATCCCAAGTAAGGAGGTTGGACCAGACCCCAGGGGCAAATCCAGAAGCTTCTGGCACATCAGTGGATCAGGAGTAAATGCCTGGTGTTGTCTTAAGCTACTAAGTCTGTATGATTATTGTAACTTCTTCATTTGAAATATTTTGACTCAAGAAAAGATGCTTTAATAGTACAGAGATTTCTCCTGTACCCTTCACCCAATTCCTCTAATGACACCACAGAACCGTGGTACATTGTCGAAACCAGGAAACTGACCTTGATACAATACTATTAACTCAGGCACAGACCTTATTTAGGTCTCACCAGTTTGACATGCGCTTCGTGTGTGTTTCTATGAAATTTTATCACACAAAATCACTAAGTTTCGGGTGGTTTGTTGCTTGTGATAGAACAGATACAGGTATGGACAAGATCTCCAGGAGTGTGTGTTACAGTTAGAAGTGACAGAAACACAGACAAACTTCAGCACAAGGTGCAAGCATTGGCTCAGGTAAGCCAGTCCCCTGAGAGGCAGGGGTGGGCGGGTCTCAGAGCAGCTCCATCCAAGTGCGGGGGGGGGGAGCATCAGGGCCTGGGTGTGGCCACATGTTCTCAGAGGTCTCCTCCACCTGGCTACTACCGCTCTGAGGACATCGAAGGGAAGGAGAGACAGGAAGGGCTCAGATGGACATGAGTGGGGGCCCGCCTCCCAGCCAATCACTGGGGATGGAACCAGAGGCTGCTCAGAACTGAACCTGGGCCTCCCCTGGGCCAGGGCGCATCCTGTACTGAAGGTAGGAGGTGGGAGGAGGGCCTCTCAAAGGAAGGGGTGGAGCATTGAGACCGGAAGAGGAGAGAAAATACACGCACTGTAGAGCAGAAATGTGAGAGACAAGGGCCAAATCCTGGGCACACAGACCATAGGGAGGGAGGTGTAAGAGCACTCCACGCTGGACTCAGAGAACCAGCATCCAAGTGGTACGGTGGGAACTCCAGTGACTCTGAGGGACAGGAACGGCTAGTATGCAGAGGTGTCACTGAGGCCATTTGCCAAAATTCCTGCCACAAGAAAAGATCACACTTCCCTACTCTCTTGAAAATTGGGCCTGGCCATGTGACTTGCTTTAGCCAATGAAATGGAAGTGGCAATGGCCCTAGGAGGCAGATGCTTCGAGAGCTGGTACCGATCTGCCTCATTTCCTCTGCGGTGGTGCCGCCGCTGGGGCTGCCTCTGCAGCCTGGGTCCTGGAGCAACGACAGCTTGGACCAGAATCCCCAGCGGACCCACAGTGCAGTAGTGTGAGAAATCACCGTATGTTGGCATAAGCCACCCAGAATCTGGGGGTGTTTGTTACTAACATCAGCTGACAGATACAGGCGACTAACTTTTGCCACCTGCCCAGAGGGAAGAACAAACGGCTGGTATTGCAGTAGGGGAGGAGGAGGAACCTGCCTGAGTCCTCTACACCCTGGAGGCTGGGAATGGACTAGAAGATTCTGGAAGATCAGTTTAGGCCCTGGGATTATTTTCGTTCTGCTAAAGCAGTGTCTGGCAGGCTCTGTAGTGAGGATCTGGATCTTTCCGAGCTGGCTACCCTTGCTATGCAATTACTGCAGAGACAAGGTCTGGGGTCCCCTGAAGAGAAGGATCAGAGAGACGTGCACAGCAGGTGCATGGGAGAAGGAGTCCTCACCCCAGGCAGTCGGGCTGGCTCTACACTGAGAGCCACAACCTAGAGGAGGACGTGCTGCCTGATTAGCAGGGGAGGGAGGACCACACAGCCGTCCCGGAGAGCCGAGACCCAGGCTGGCTGGCCAGCCTTGCCCTGAGCTTGGTGGAAGAGGCTGATAGGGCGTGGCCAGGTCAGAGGCTGTTTAAACAGTGGCCAGTGGAGTGAGGAGATGTGGATGTCCCCAGAGTGTCCTATCCCCCACAGGGACACGTGCACAGTGAGTGGCTGCCCTCTGTGGGGCACAGGTGCCCAATGTCCCCACCAGGATCTTGAAGGTGGCTGGACAGGGCTGACAGGGCCCAGACAGAGGGAAGCGTGTGTGTGTGTGTGTGTGTGTGTGTGTGTGTGTGTGTGTGTGTGTGGACAGACGTGTACGCACGGCTGTGCTCCAGCCACCCAGTGGGGGGAGGGGGCTTCATCTGGGATAAACACGCTCCATGTACTTTATCAAATTTGCAGATGCCACACAGCTGGGGGGGACGATGGCAAATAGGCCAGATGACAGAGCTGGGATCTAAAGGGAAGCTGACAGTCCAGAGCGATGGGGTGGATCTAACGAGATGGAACTTAACAGGGACAAATATGTTTATTTTGTTTTATTTATTTATTTGTGCCCTGCCTCCATGAGCGAAGGAATGGGGGAGGAATAGTGTGTCACAGGAGGAAGGCAATGAGATGCCTGCACTCAGGGCCACAGACCTGACTGTGCAGACCTGGAGGTGGGGAGGGGGCCGGGGCTGAGCTCCAGCAGGGGACTGGGGGCTTAGGGATCATGGTCAGTCCTATGGGAAGCAGTGGGGAGGTCGGTCTGTGGCTGCATCAATAAAGGTATAGCACCCAGGTTTGAGGAGGTTAGCGGGGACCGTGAGTCAGAGCACCTGAGTCTGAAGCTCCATGTGGTCAGGACGTCCCGTTGGGCGGGTACCTTTCAGGCAGCTCAAGCCCGACTGCCCTCCATGCTATCCACCTGGTAATCAGGGCCCCATGCCCGTCTCTCCTTTCCTATGACCAGGGCCCCCCAAGGCAGCCTCTCCCTTTAAATACGTCCCAGCAAGAGATAGGCCTGGGACTTCCCAAAGTGGTCAAAGCAAGGGTGGGGGCAGACTCAGGTCACTTCTTCCAAGAACTCTCTCCACCCTGCACCCCAAAGCTGACAGGGCCAGGCTCAGGGCTTTGGCAGCTCAGCTGAGGATTGGGAGTGAGATGTCTTTCTCCTGTCTGGCCAGCACCTCCCAGTTTCTCTGAGGGGTCTCTTACTGGCCCCCTCTCTTGGCTGTGACTGGGAGAAGATTCAGCAGGAAGATGGTCCCTTGCTCCAGACATCATAAGGGAAAGGTTAGGCTAGTTCTGATGACCCCTGAGGGGCAGGGCTGGGCCTTGTGAGCAGAAGCCTCAAGGAGACAAACCTCGGCTCTGTAGGAGAAGGAAGCCCCTTGCTATTTTGAGCCTTGGGCTGCCTTGATAGGTAATGAGCCCCCCATCACTGGAGGTATGTAAGCAGAGGCTGCACGGGCATTCAACAGAGATGCTAGCATGGAATAGATGGATGGAACTAGATGAGTTTGAAGGTCTTGCCCTACATGAGATGGCATGACACTAGGGAAGCTCTTGGTTAAAGCTTAACCAAGGTTTTTGATCCATGGGAATCCTCCTGAATGTGACACCTCTCCTCCTCTCACTGTTAGAAGATACCTGGGGAAGAGGGCTCCCTCCATACCCCTTGTCTGTCTCGGGAGGGCTTCCTGGAAGAGGAGTTAATCCAGCTGCAGGGTCTGGGGGAGAAGATGTGAGTTTATGTGGGGTAGCAGCGCCTGGCAGAGAAGTAAGAACAAGCTGGAGAGAGGGGCCAAGCGGACAGTGGGGGCGGGATGGGCACATCCCTAGCTGGCAAGGGCCTGGGCTCTGGATTGGAAGCCCAGGTTCTGTGACTTCCTGGCTGTGTGACATACTTAGGTGACACACTTCCTCTGGACCTCAGGTTTCCCACCTATATAATGGGGATGATATAGACACCAACTTCACAGGTGTTGAAAGGATTAACTGACATTTTGCAATGTGCCTGGTGCATAGACAGTATCGATAATGATGAGGATGATGAAAATGTATAAACAGATGGAATTAACCAGTATTCAGACTTCAGCTCATTACAAAGAACTTGTCCAAGAAGCAGAAGCATCTCTGCCTGGAGCAGGCTGCTGCCTGGGGTGATGAGCCCCCCGTCCCGGGAAGTATTCAAACCCTGCACTTGATGCCTGTGCAGGGAGGGGAGGCCTCCCAGGTGTGTGAGGATGGCCAGCAGGGGTCAGCAGCACAGCAGGAGTAAGGGAGGTCACTACTCACGTCTCCACTAGCTGTGGGGACAGCAGTGATACCCGAGTCAGGCGGCCTTGCTTCTGGCCCAGGCTGAGGCTTGTCCGGCAAGTCAGGCCAGAGTCCTGACACCCAGTGGTCTGGGCAGGGGTGATGGGAAAAGGAGGGCTCTAAGGTTTCCCATAAGGAGCCCTGTGGCTGAACGCACGGTGGACCTTAGGGGGCTCTGGGCAGACTGGGGAGACCAGAACAGTGATGCTGGCACCCCAGGAGACGAAGCTCTGGGTACAGCCACCAGAAGGGTCACTCGGGTAGCTGACCCGGCCATCTGTTCTGATCTCCACAGTGGGGGCTGCCAGCATCCATCATGCCCGCCCCCAGCGTCGAGCCCTCCCTCAGCTCCACTGGGGGCCTCCCGGGGCCAGGAGAATGAGGATGAGGAGACCGAGGATGAGGAGACCAGGTCCAGGGAGGAGCAGGGACTCAGCCACGTACCCAAAGATGGCACGTCTCCCTTCCTGACCTCCAGCCCGCGATTGGGCGGCTCTGAGAGTGGGCAGGGAGGGGGAGCCCAATACATCCCCTGCAGCCCGCTCTGGTGCACAGAGCCCCCGGGTGGGCTGTTGGGGGCTGAGGGTGTGTGAGGGATTCATTCCTTCACTGGCTCTGCTGAGGCCTCCCCCTTAGAGAAGGCAGCTGCTGCCCCAGACTGAGGTAAGGGAGCCAGGCCCAGGTGTCACAGCTGTCAACCAGACTCAGAGGTGGCTGCGGTGCCCTCTGCCCAGCCCCCGCCCCTCGGGAGGGCATGCAGGTCACTCCTGGCCCCCAGAGCGCCCCTCACCTCCCTCTGGGGAGGTGGTACCAGGGCAGAGCAGGAGGGAAAGGGGCGGGCTGAAGGTGGAGCAGAGGATCAGAGAGCAGACCCTCCCTGGCTGGGGGCCCATTTGGAGCCAGAGGAAGCTAATGACCCCCACCCCAGGGAATGTTCTGGTAACTCGTGGGGAGAGTGACCTGTCCAGCAGCATCCAAGAGGGAGCCTGGGGCTTCAGGGTGGCTCCAGAGACACAGGGAAGCTTCCCTGGCAAAACCAAACCAAAGCCAAGACAAATAAAACCTCTCCTAAGAGGAAAAGGCCTAAAATTCCACCATTAAAAATTCATTCCTTTAGCTTAACACTGTGTCCTTTTTAAAAATGCAAACCCATCAGAGCCTCACCTAAGAGTATGTTTGTCAAAGGAAAGAAGAGAGAGAATGCATAGCATCCTGGAGAAGAAAAAACGTGAGGAGGCCAAGGGAGAGAGCAGGGGAGTGGGTTTCTCAGGATTTACTTCCCTGCCTACACAGCATTGGGCGAGGGCCAGCTCTAAAGACACCTGCAGGGGAGGGAAGCTAAGCCTCCCAGTGCTGCTCCTGGGTTCAGGGAGTGAGAACAGACAGAACAGACTCGCAGCCCTCCAACCAGACACCATTCACATGTGCGCACGTCCGCACATCCGTGGGCTCTTGTGCACACCTGTGCGTGCATGAGAAACGACATGTGCGGACATGCTCCCACCCCCAGCTCTCACCCTCCAGCTCCTGTGCATGACATGGAATACAGAACAGAGAAGACTCTGGGCCCAGATGACCCTCCAGGGAAGGCAAGGATGGAATGGTCTCTACCGTCCCCTCCCAACACCTCTCCAGAGTAGCTGCCCTGAGCTGCATCCCACAGGAGTTGCTTTCTGATTTAGGGTCACTGTTTGCAGCCAGTGAATATTTTTGGAGCGTATGCAGGAAGCTGAAGGCCCTTGTGACATCTGAGAGGCGGAGAGATTAACCCATTAGCTAGGATTAGCTTCTCACGTTGACATCAGCCTGGGGCCTCACGTGTCCTTGCCCTCTGCATCCACAGCCCCGCCCAGCTGCCCGGATCCACCTGCGGGCCTCAGCTGAGCAAGGGGGTCCACCTTGGTGCATTAGGTCGTTATGCTGGGGGGCCTCTTCCTTTCCTTTCCTTTTCTTTTTTTTTTTATTGTGGCAAAACACCCTCCCCTCCTTTTTAAGTAAGTTTAACTTTTATCAAAGTAACACATGGACATAATTGTAAAAATCAAATAGTATTTCATGGCTGATGAAGAAAGCTACCCCTGCCCCGCCCCCAGGCCTACTTTCACCTTTGTTGGCCATTTTCTTCTGCTTCTGGCTCATTTCTACACAATATGCAGATACTACAAATTTGTGATTTTTCTTTTTTATTTATTTATTTATTTATTTATTTATTTTATTTTTGGCTGCGTTGGGTCCTCGTTGCTGCACGCGGGCTTTGTCTGGTTGTGGCAAGCGGGGGCTACTCTTCATTGTGGTGTGTGGGCTTCTCATTGCGGTGGCTTCTCTTGTTGCGGAGCACGGGCTCTAGGCACACAGGCTTCAGTATTTGTGACACACGGGCTCAGTAGTTGTGGCTCGTGGGCTCTAGAGTGCAGGCTCAGTAGTTGTGGCACACGGACTTAGTTGCTCTGCGGCATGTGGGATCTTCCTGGACCAGGGCTCGAATCCGTGTCCCCTGCATTGACAGGCGGATTCTTAACCACTGCGCCACCAGGGAAGTCCGTGATTTTTCTATTTTAGGTTTTATCTATTGATATCTTTTACTTATTTATTTATTTGTTTATTTGCTTACTTTTTTATTTTTGGCTGCATTGGGTCTTCGTTGCGGTGCATGGGCTTCTCATTGTGGTGGCTTCTCTCATTGGGGAGCACAGGCTCTAGGTGCACGGGCTTCAGTAGTTGTGGCACGCAGGCTCAGTACTTGTGGCTCACGTGCAGGCTCAGTAGTTGTGGTGCACGGGCTCAGTTGCTCCGCAGCATGTGGAATCTTCCCAGACCAGGGCTCGAACCCGTGTCCCCTGCATTGACAGGCGGATTCTTAACCACTGCACCACCAGGGAAGTCCCTCTATTGATTTCTTACTGTAGATTAGAATTTTACTTCCCATTAAGATTTCACTAATCTATTGCCATTTCCCCTCCCCCTCCTGCCTCATACTTCTATTACCATTTTTATTAAATCAGCATCTCCTGTTTACATTCCTGTCACAACATGTAAATATGATTGAATCTGAGTCCTATAGTGCCTCAGGATTACATTTTCTCTCCTAGGAAACTTTTTGTTTCCTGAAGTTAATAAGTTGCCTTTTGAGGCTTTTTGTTTGTTTGCTCCTTGAGATTTCTGTGTAACTGTCATCAGTATATGCCAGACTCTCTGACCAGACTTTAACCTCCTCTCAAGGGAATTCCCTGGCGGTCCAGTGGTTAGGACTCTGCACTTTCACTGCCGGGGCCTGGGTTCAATTCCTGGTCAGGGAAGTAAGATCCTGAAAGCCATGCAGCACAGAAAAAAACAAAACAAAACAAAACAAACAAACAAAAGAAACATCTCCTCTCAAGGTGGTCACCTCCCTTTGGTAATCTGACCTGCAAGGCTCTCCAGGCCTGCAGAACCTTGAGGTCCTGGGCCTCCCCTCCACCACCTTCCAACATTAGATTCCCTGCTTGCCAGGTGCTGGGTTGCTCTCTTTCTTGGTTTCTTTCCTCATTTTGGTGGAGGTCATCTTTTAAGAGCTTTCTGACTCAGGCTGCTTGGGAATTAGATTTTTTGACCCCTTTGTGGCAGACTGCTGGCAGCCACCAAGATCTGCTTTCCCTCCTTCCACGTGCTAGAGGGGCTACCTGGCTGGGCTGTGTTTCTTGCCTTCCTTCACAGTTGAGTGGCATGGAACAAGAGCTTGTCACTGGAATGCATGTGAAAATGATGATTGCTTCTTCTGGATTTGGCTTTGAGTCATTGGGCCTCCTTGTATTCCCTCTCCCTTGTTCTGTCTGTGGGAGCCTTGACCCTGCAGGCAAGGCCTGGTCCAGACCCCGGATCTAGAAGTAGGACATCGCCAGCCCCTGGAGCCCAGCTGGGGAGGGGATGTGGTCTTGCCACTCCTCAGCTTTCAGCCCATCCTCCTGCATCAGGTGTATAAGCTGCCTCGTTTCAGAGGCCCCCCACCCTGTTCCTTGTTGAATCCCTTGACTGCGGGCCTTCTCCAAAGTGGAGAAAGCTGGACATTAGTTGGTTACCACTCGTTTGTCTCTTTCCATCTCCCAAAACTGATTCTCTCCCCTACAGCCCTCTCCTGGTTCATCCTCTCTGTCCTTGTGGCTCCCTCTTTTGACTCCTTTGCTATCACTTAGTAGGGATTGTGGACCTAGTGTTCACTCCACCATGTGGACCAACTGCAAGGGCATCTTTGATTCGTTTTTGTAAACCCCCTGAGACCCAGCACAATGCCTGGTATGTAGCAGGTGCCACCTGGATAAACGAATGAATGAAAGGCAAAGAGACACGACCCTCTACTCTCAAAAACCTCACAGCCCCATGGGGTAGAGGATGCAGGTTGGAGTGAGGGGAAAGCAGATAGACAAATCCCTGCACCAGAACTCAGAATGGGATGGATTCTGCAGGCGGCCATGCAGCCAACAGGCTATGGGAATTCGGCTGCCACGTCGAGCACGCCACCTGCACCAGCAGGGAGGACAGAGAAGTCATGAGAGGAGGGTGGATGGGGTGGCCGGTCAAGGCTATCTGGGCAGCCAAGCTCCAGGCACAGGCAGGGCGGCGGGGAGATCCAGTGCAAGGCGGACAATCGGCCCTGCCCCACTGCTCGGCCCTGCCGCAGCCTGGGTGGAGGCGTGAGGACGGCTGTGCCCCAAGAAGGCCGGGTGCACAGAGAGGATGGGGATGCCCTCCACGTGAGACATGAGGGCCAGTGCCAGCGTGGGAGTGGAGGGGAAGGGAGGGGAAGACTGGGGCCAGAAGCAGGTGGGGTCGTCAGATAAAACGCAGGAAGCCGAGGGACCCGCCTGGTCTAGCCCAGCCCCCAGCCCTGCTCTGGCCCCCCAGTCAGCTGGGCTGCCCTTCATGGCATCGCCCTGGTGCCACTGTGGCTGCCCTGCTGCCACCGCCACTGGGAAAGGTGAACTGGCTTCTCACATTTCAGGCCTAATTTTCTCTGCTTCCTCAGAAGGGCTGGAAAGGACACCAGAGGAACAAAGCCCAGAGGGCCAGAGCTTTGGGGATGAGCTGGCCCAGGCCTACAAGGGCCTCCTCCTGCCTCAGAACCTGGGGTCCAGTCTTCCGCCCTCGTCTTGCCCAGAGGGGCAGGCAGTGGGTGGCTAGCCAGGCTGAAATAGGGCAAGAGGTGAGGGAGAGAAAGCTTACAGGGCCCTGTGGGATCCTCGTGGCCAGGCCCCTGCTACATCTCACCTGATCACTGCTGTAGTCCCCCATCGGGCCCCCCAGAATCTCAGAGCTTCTCAATCCAGGGCCAGGAGTCAGGAGCCAGAGCTTCAGTTTCCTTACCTGTGCAATTTGGGCATAACAATAGCACTTCCCTCGTAGGGTGATGGGAGGATTAACTGGAGTTGATAAAAATTAGTGGTTTGAACAGTGCCTGGCACTTAGCAAGGGCCTTACACGTGTCTGCTGACATTGCTGTGAAAATATCATGATTTGAACCCCTGTTCTTGCCACCAGGCCCCAGGCATTCAACCTGCCCTCCTGGGTCCTCCCAGGCCCCTCACTGTCTGTAGCAGCCTCCAGGGCCTTCCCGGGGCAGAGAAGCGGGCCTAGGGAGTGGCTGCCCAAAGAACAAACTCCCTGACCACCAGCCTCCCTGGGCCCTGCTGGCATGGGGTCGGCTTCCCAGGGACAGATGGGGGCAGGCCAAGGATGGGTGGCTGCTCCAGCCCCGCTTGCCCGGCTCAGCAGAAACCAGGGCCAGCGGCAATGGGCTGGCGGCCCCCAGCTGCAACCAACTTCATTTTCTGCCACAATTAAATGATCGCCCACGTTTGCTCATGCTCACTTATTCAATTACCTTTGCGGCCCTGAAGGACTCGCGGAGAAACAGCCATAAATAATGTGTGTCAGTCGCCCCCCGGCTGTCACCCCTGCCCATCACTCTTACAGGCCCAGCCTGGCCCTTCCTGCAAGCCCCGCACCATCGCCCTGTGCATCCCATTTCTCCAAGTAAATCCTCCCCAGCTCCCACCACCCACGTCTGCAAGTCAATCCCTGGCCTGAGAGCGGGTGGATCTGGGCCCCCACCTGGCTCTACCCACCCAGCTGCGGGTCCCCAGGAGGCCACCCCCTCGGCGGGCCTCTGGCTCCTTATCTGAGAAATGACAGAAGTTCGTGTGAGCTATGAAGGGTTGCCCTTGCCAGGAACTATGGTCCTGGCTTCACAGTCAAAATGCAACACCCCTCAAAGTGGGGAGAGACGAAGGGTCCTCTCTTCACTGCCCCCACTCCCACTCCAGCCACTCTGAAGGCTTCTGGGAACGCCATGCTCTTCTAGGCCTCCGAGCCTCCGTGGACGCTCTTCCCCTTGTTGTTTCCTTCATTCACTTCTCTGCCTCGGGACTCCTATGCACCCTTCAAGGTCCAGCTTGGATGCCTTGAAGTGCACCCCACCATGGCAAGACGACTAATCTCTCCCTCCTTACACTCCCACAGCACCTCATATGTGCCTCTGTGGTACCCATGGGGCCTGCATTGGGGGGACAGCCTAAGATTCAACTATTCTGGGCCACTGTCCCCATATAACCATGTCAGGGCATGAGTCTGAATTCAGGGTTGGAAAGTGTGACCACTGTGGTTCCCTTCCCCAACTGAGGCCCAGTTCACACGAGGACTTGCTGACATTTATAATAATAATAATAGTCAACATTTTGGGGGGGCCTTTTGTCAAACACTGTGCTAAACATTTTTTTACTTGTACTATGTCATTGCAATGTCACAATAACCCTAAGAAAATTATCCCCACTTCACAGATGAGAAAACTGAGGCTCGGTGAGGTTAAGATGCTTGTCCAAGATCACATCACCAGGAAATGGCAGAGCTGGAACTCCAAACCGAGGTGTGTCCACATCTCAGTCCACACTCTTCACCAGTCCCCCATCGCGTGCAGCGCGGGCCGAGGGTTCAAGTCTGGCTCCTCCATTGGCTGCTGTGTGACTCTGGGCAAGTCCTTTCATCTCTCTGCAGCCTCGCTTTGTCTCTCCTCTCCTGTAAAATGAAAAGATTGTTGCCGGTGGCCTCTGAGGGTCCCACCAGCTCAGATGTTCTGAGAGGTCATTTCTTTCTGTAAAGCATTGCTCTGACCAGCGGAACCAACAAAGTTGTGAAAACTAAAGGCACGAATGGTGGGTTCACCTCCTGGGGAGCTGCTCTGGGGCAGACCGCCCCCCGGTGCCCCTCCCCTCATGCCCAGAAAGCAGGTGGCAGCCTGTGCCCTCCAGGAGGGCAGTCCTCCACCCTAGAAACGGTGGCGAAGTCTCCGGGCTTCAGGGCAGGGCAGGGCAGGGCAGGGTCCTTCTTCTGACGGCCTTTGATGTCAGCCACCGGGGAGGCCTCATAAAAGTTAAGGGGCAAAGGAGGCAGATGCTGCGGTCCTGACATGTAACGGGGTTCTCAGTGCCACCCATTGGCTCTTGCTCGGATTAACAGCCCACAAGAATCCACCCCCTTGAGCACTGTCTGGGGAAGGCGTCCTCACCGAGCCCCAGCCAGATGCGAGCTGGGGACGTAACCAGCCCTGTGCCAGGTCCCCTCCCTGTGTCCCCATGGGGGGACTGGTTGACACCTCCCTGCTTCCACTTCCCCAGCCCAGACCTGGCTCTGGGCTTGGCTGGGGAAGTGGGGGGATCACCCCGGGCATCCCCCACCGACGGGGGATGAGTTCCTGCACCACCGGTGTGTGATTGTGGGGCTGCCTGGTGAATAAGATAGCGGATGAGAGCGGGGGACCCCAGCTCTACCACTTACCAGCTGTGTGCCATGAGGCCTCTCTGGGCCTCTGTTTCTCAGCTGTAAACTGCGGTTAATAATGGCCCCAACCTCACATTGGATGTGAGGGTCAAATGAGGTAACGTGTGCGTGTGAAGAGCGGGTGCCCACCGACTGCTCCCTGCCCCTGCTGAGTGGTGGCCGTGCTGGTGGCTCCCTCAACGCTCTCCCCTCCCCCTGACATTACTCCCAGGACTGGTAGGTGACACCCCTGCTGTGTGCTGGTCAAGGGAGCCCAGCCGACTGACACAGGGTTTAACACCTGCCCTCCTGTGTGCAATCTCCTCAGATTCCAGGGTTCCCTGGGTCAAGTGGAGGCTGAGGAAGTGGAGTGGCTGCCGTGGCCTGGGGCCCTCCGCCCCCAGGGGTCATAGCTCATCAGCCATCTGGGAGCCCAACAGAAGCCCGGGCAGCCTCTGATGCAGAGCCCGGGAAGGGATCCAGGCTACAAGGTCCCAGGTGGGGTCGAGGGGCTCAGTCAGGCCAGCACAGACTCAATCCAGGGAGAGTCACCAGCTGCCCAGCCTCCTCTGACAGCGAGAAGCTGCCAGTGACCGGTGACCTTTCTCAGCGTGTGGTCTATCCTGGGCTTTCTAGGGAGGGAGTGGCAGCTGACAGCTGACGGAGGAGGCGGCCAAATCCCAGAGGGCCCAGCGGGGGGGCTCTGGACGACTCAGGGAGAACTGGGGAGACAGGTGAGAGAGATCCACACGTCAACCACAAAGGAAGCCGAGGGGCTTCATGCCTGGGACCTTGCTCTACAGTTCCCTTTGGGGCACCCAGGGCCTATGTGATGTCCCTCAGGGCCCAAGTCTCTGGGCAGAATCCCATACCCCTGCCCTCCCCAGAGAAGCCTATCCCAAAGGCCCACTAATTCGGACATACCTGTTCAGCCCAGCGTGCTCCCCCCCATCGACGTGCTCACACACCCACATCTGGATGCTCACCTGCACCCACCGGCATGCACACTCACACACATGCACACACAAATACACACATGCACACTCACACACTCGTACATACACACAAGTACACACATGCACACACACATGCACACACTCACACGCATGCACACTCACACTACGCTCACATACGGCCTGAACACAGCAGAATGAGAACAAGAAGTGTCAGCAGAAACAGAAAAGGTAACAAGAGAACACAAGAGAAGAAAAGAAAAACCAGAGACAGAAAAAGCCAAGACAGCCCAGGTACTAACTGACAGGCAGGAAAAGGAGGGAGACAGAGAGAGACTGTGGAGGGGATCACGCAACTGAGGGTGCCTCTGCTCTGAGCCTCGGCATCCTGGCCTGTAAAATGGGGCTCCTCACACAGAGCGGGGGCGGTGGGTGGAGGAGGCGGTCTGCACACTTGTCTTGGAGGCTCCCACACGATCAGGGAGGGGAAAGGGGAAGAAGGGGAGGGCGGCATGCCAAGCCTGGGTGCAGCAAGAGGGAGGAGGGGCTTTTGCCGGAACCTGGGCAGCTCAGCAGCATCTGTGGCAGCCATGATGTTTACCCTGTGGGAAGGGGGTGGTGACATGTCCTGGAACACAGAGGGTTGTTGTTGTCTCTAGAACAAGAAAGCTGGGTCATGAGGGGAGCTGCTAAGGAAGGATGTCACAGTGACCAGGCCGAGGACTCCATGCCCGGGGCCAGGAAGAGAAGAGGAAATCCCCGAAGGCTCATGACTCCACGCACCCCCAGCTGTGAAAGCCAGAGACCCAGAATGAGTTCATGCATTCATTCATTCATTCCTTCATCAAACACATACTGGGAGGCTGGCACTGTGCTACATGCTGGGGGCGTAGTGTGAAACAAAATGAGCCAAGTCACTGTCCTCAAGGAAGGGAAACACACAGGAGCAAATAATCACACAAGAGTGAGACCACATCTGGGATAAGTGCTTCTAAAGAAAGGTACTGGGTGGGTGACGGTGTTGGAGAGGTCAGGGAGGGCTTCCTGGTGGAGGTGATGCTTGAGCTGGCATCTGAAGGGTGAAGAAGAGTTAACCAGGCAGAGAGGTGAAGGAAGGGCATCCCGGGCAGACGGGACAGCAGGTGCAAAGGCCCTGTGCAAGGTGTGGTTGGACCACAGAGGCGAGATGGGGCTGGGGAGCTGGGCCCTGGGAGGCATTTGGACTTTATTCTTAGGAGCAGGAGCCACTGAAGAGTATTAAGCAGGTAAATGACATGACCCAAATTGTTCCAAAACATCAGTCTGGAGAGAATGACTTGTGGGAGTTGAGGAGAAGGGAGGACGGCACAAGGAGCTACTGAAGCCATTGTGCCGGAGACAGCAGGGTGGTGGCCACAGAGATGGAGCAAAGGGGACCAGTTTGTGATGTGAAATCCACAAGATGTGGAGCTGGATGAACTGGTGGGGAAGGCAGCAGTGCAGGGATTGGGGTGGGGGTGTCCTAAAAGGTCAGTCGAGTCTGTGGGGGGGACAGGTCAGGGAGGGACCAGCCCACCCCTTTGCCTTGAGGATGGGCCCCAAATAGTTGGAGTATGCTTATGAGCCCCAGGCATTTTCTGCCTTCAAATGGTGACATCTAAGAGCTAGTCTGGAACGTTCAGTACACGGAAGAGCCTGGCTGCTGGTCAGGGCTGATTTCCTGGAGGAGAGATAAGAGCCAGACCCAGTGTCACAGGGTCCCAGACAGGGTGGCATTGGAAAAAGGCAGAACAGCAGGTATCTTGCAGGGGAAGCCAAGCTTCAGGAAAATGACCATGGAGAGAACTTGGCTGCAGTCAGAAAACAGAAATAGAGCAGCGTATCCAATTGCGTAACAGAAAGGACAAGATCATGGGTGCTTTTGTTTACTGCTGTGTGTTTCGGATCACATACTGGGGGCTCAAAAATGTGAAATAAATGGGTGAATGAGAAGTCAGCGTGGAATCTTGCTCTTTACAACAGCAAAACAAAAGCAGAAACCAGGTACTGGAAGGTGAACCGACCCTCCTGAGGCCCTGGGTCCACCCAGCATCTGCCCCTCACCAGCCGTCTTGCGGGGAGGTCCCTTCCCCTCTGCCCCGCTAAGGGCCTCCCGCTCAGCCTCTGGTAGCTCTAAGTTTCCCAGAACAGGGATCTGAGTCCAGCCAGCAGGGAGAGGGGAAGTGGGGGAGGGCTGGGAGGAAGGGAGGTCACGGCCAGGTAACCAGAGCCCGGAGCATAGCTGGGCAGTGGGGGGCCAAGCACGCTGGAGGCTCAAGAAGCAGCCTGACCGTCTGCTTTCCCTAGTGAAATGGGATCTGCCGGCCTGGGCCGGGCAGCAAGTGGGGGTGCATGGGATCCTCGCTCCACTTTAAACCAGGCCTCAGAGCACCCTGGGAATCCCTGTCCTGTCCTGCCCTGTCAGGGAGAGGACCTGTGGTGGGAACGGGAAAGGAGGCTGGCCACAGGAAGGGCAGCTGGGCTGTGGGCGGCCAGCCCCAGGCCCCTTCTTTTGCCGATAATACATCTATTGAGCAGCACATGCTGTGCCAGGCCCCAGAGTGGGTGCGGTGGGCACTGAGTGGACAGTGACCTAGGGCACCTCTGCGACAGGGACCAGGAGACCACGTTCTAGTCCTGCCTCCTCTCTGTGCTCACCTGCTCCGTGAGCGAGCAGCGAGGGAGAGGCTGCCCCGAGTGCGTGCTCGTGCTCCACGGACGCGTGGAAGCTCAGGGAGGGGACGGGGCAAGCCGGGCGGGGGTCCTTGTTAGACCAGGGGGTGGGGGAGGGGACCCTGGGGGATGCGGCCCAGAGTCAGAGAGAGGCCGGACGCCCCCAGGGGGAAGCTGGCAGAGGGCCGGGCAGAGCCTCTAGCCCCAAGGCTGCTGCGGAGCCTCTGAAGGCCGAGCGCCCACGCATGGAGAAGCCCCGAAGGGACAGGCTGGGGTCAGGGCAAGTGGGCTGCGCAGCGCCCGCAGGAATGGCGGCCAGAAGTGCGGGGTAGCTGGAGTCACCTGAAGGGCGGACGTCAGACCTTCCTAATACTTGGCCCAGGGTCACTTAGACCTGAAGCCTGTCCCTTGCTGAGTCTCTGCCCTTTGCCCCCACCCCACCCCATCTCTCACTCGTCACCAGACCTTGTCAAGCCTGCCTTCCCAACACCTCAGGGATCTGCCTGCTCCCTTCACCCCGCTGCCTGCTCTCCGCACCAGGCTGGGACTCACCTGGAGGACAGCACCTGGGGCCTCATCACCTGTCTGCCCACCTGTGACCCACTCCTCCCCAGTCCGCTCTCCTCAAAGCAGAGCGAGCCCTCTAAACACACACCGGGGCCCGGCTCCCCACCCCCACTCCCGGCATAAAGCCCTTGAGGGCCTCCCGAGAAGCTGAGGACAGAGAACTGTGAGGCCCACCTCCCCACCCCTCCCACCCCCCAGCCTCATGTGTCATCACTCCCCACTCCCTGCCTGCTCCAGCCACCCTGAGTGCCTCCACCTCCCCGCCCCCCACCTCCACCCCGGCTGCCTCTGGGCCTTTGCACGTGCTCTTCTCACCACCCTCCCCTGAACCAAACCTGGACGACCCTCCTTCTCCTTCAGGTCTGCATAGGTCACTTCTTCCAGGATGCCTTCCCTGCTTCCCCCAGGCTGGTGAGGGGCCCCCCCTAAGCCCCCTGTCCTCCCACCAAACACTTACCCTGGAGCTGCCCTTTGACTTGCTGAAGCCCCTGACTGTAATCTCCCAACAACAGGCACTGTTCTGGCAGGTTCCTGGGTCAGCCTAGCAGAGTATCTAGCACCCACAAGGGCCTCAAAAAATACTCGATTGTCCTCAAGCTGATTGTTGATTGAATGTCTTGCTGCGAGACTTTCCTTGTCTCTGGCAGCCACTTCTTGGGACAAACTGGCAGTGAGGTTGTAGGGAGTGGGGTGGGGGCAGGGAGACAGGTGAAGGGAGAACGTGACCCCTACCCCAGCCTTACCCCCTGAACGGGAAATCAAAAACTAACCAGGGGCCTGGGGCAATTGGCTCTTGGTGCACAGGGCCTGACATCCATCCAGACAGCGGGCAGAACCCCCCTCCTCTTCCTCCCCACACCCTCCCACCCTCTGGCCCTGCCCCAGAGCAACCCAACACCAGCTGACAGTTGGCCATGCCAGCCAGCCCCTGCAGGCCCTTCCCGAGGGTCAGGTGACCTCTCCTCCCCAGGCCTCTGCAGCCCAGCCCTCTGGTCAGACCTGAGTCTGGGCAGACCTCTCCACCAGTACTATAGTGGACGGTGACTTCTCCACGCTGGGACCCTGGGAAGGGCCTTTGCCCAACACCACATACGGCGGGCACTGAAAGAGAAGATTACTTTCCACTGGACCCCCTCTTCCACACATTCCCACAGTCCCGCCACTAGTGAGGCTCTGGTGAGTGCTGTCTTGGGGGATACGGATGGGCAGGGAGGTCCTTGATGGCGCCTGAGCGAGGGGAGAGAGGGTCTCACGGCCACAGGACCTGTTCAAACCATGGGGGACCGAGGGGATGGGCCTCATCTCTGTCCAGGACCCCATGACTAGGGGTCCGCTCTGTGGAGATGCCGGTGTGTCTGTGTGTGTCTGTGCTTTGGGGAGGGGGGAGAGGGATGTTGGCAGAGTTCAGCAACATAGAAATTCTGTCATACGCTCTTCCCCCGTCTCTCCCCCCCTCTCCCTAGAGTCATTCCTACCCTCTGCTTCCTAGGATGTTCTGGAGTCTGGAACTTTGGCTCCTGCACGAAGGTGGGAGGGCCGAGGCGAGCCGGGACTGTAGGGGAAGCTGTGGGGTCAGGTGCAGAGGTTGCAGCCATCCTTTCCACGCCACTCTGGGCTTAACCCTTCACAGAGGCAGCTGTCCCAGGAGAACTGGGCAGCATGGGCCCTGGGAACAGCAGGTCTTGTCCCAGCAGCCCTACCCTTCCGCCTGAGAGGGGCCACAGGGCTAGATGATGTCAGCACCTACAGGCAGCGGCTGGGGCCTGGGTGTGGGCGCCCCCAGTGGAGGGAGGGTGTGGACGAAGGCCATCAGAGATGTGTCACCACCAGGGGCCTCCAGTGCCCTGGGCAGTGGCAGAGTCTTTAGGGTCACCCTCCCCATGGGCTCTTCTGCCCCCGTGCCCCTCCAGTAAAACAGATTTGAACTTGAGCCTGCCAGGGTCCTCAGACTCTCTGGGGGCCTTGAAAACATCCATGGTGTGCCCCTCCCCAGGGAATCAGATCCCACAGGGCAAGGCCTGGGCTTCTACTGTTTTTAAAAGCTACTGGTTTATTTTTTAGCCTTTTTACTATGAAAGACTTTAAGCCTACAGGAAAAAATAGAGGGAATGACACAATGAAATTTGCATAACCTGAGTGTGGATTTTCACAGTTGTTTGAGTTTTGCCATATTTGCTTCATTGTATTCTCTAAGGCTAAGGTATTTTGAAGTAATCTATGGACATCACCGCACTCCCCTCAAAGACCTCAGTACAGGTCCTTACATAACCCCAGTGCCTTACCCCACTGACAAGATCATTGGCTCTCCAAAGACGGCCACATCCAGGCCACATTCCAATTTCCCCAATTGCCCCCTAAATAGTTTTTAATGCTTTGGACCAGGATCCAATCAGGGGGGATCAGGTCAGTGTGTCTTCTGAGCCTCTTTCAATCAGGTAGCGTCTCTGCCAACCTCCACTCTCCGCTCCCCCATTCTCCCCCCACCACAATGACTTGCTGAATTGAAAGGCCAGCTGTCCCATAGGAGGGTAAGAACAGGGCTGGGTCAGCAGCTCTCAGTACAGAGAGGGAAACTGAGTCCTGGAGAGGAAGGGACGGGGAGTCTAGGCAGAACCGCGTCTCCTGGCCCCACTGTGCAGTTTTCCTGCACCCTTGCTCCATATACTCCCACAAAGCCGGCTCCTTATCAGGGATCTGAGAAACTCCTCTTCTGCAAAGGGGCTGTGGTCCCTGGGGCCGTCCCAGTGCTTTGTCCCAGGGCATCCTGGGGGCGGCAGGCCGGGCTGAGCCCACCCATGGCCGGCAGCCTGCCCCTGCTTTCTCCTGCTCTGAGCAGAGTCCCTAAAGATATCCTTCCCATGCGGTTGCTATCTTGTTCATCAGCGGCCGCAAGGGAACAGCAATCAACTTTGTGAGCATCAAGCATCGGCTTGTTCAGGGACCTGGGGGTGGGGGGAGGCTGGCCCAGATGGCCAACGAAGGGAGTGTGGGGTCCACCCACCCCCAGGGGAGGAGCTGGTGGGTTGTAGATGCTGAAGACCACTTCTGCTCTGCTCAGATGGACCCTCCATCACCCTCGCCCCACCTCCTCGGCAAGCCCCCGTCTCCGGTTTTGGGGTCCCTCCCCTGTGAATCGAACCAGGCACCCCACTCCTCAAAGTGTGCCTCACCCATGTCAGGAAGCTCCCCGGCCCCTGCTAGACAACCTTTAGAAAAAGCAGGTAGGTGACAGGAAGAGAAGGGAACGTGGGGGAACGTCCACCTTGATGGTAACTCCTAAGCTCTTTAAAAACAGCCATCTGGGAAAGGCAGGGGCACTTCAGCCACCGTCCAGGCTCTCTGAAGACAGGCCTGGCAAACCCAGGGCAGCTGGGGAAAGCGGCCCCTGATCGCTGGGCCAAGGTGCTTGCTGGCCCGAGGGCATCCTCTCTGGGAGGTTCTGGCCCGTCTGCTGCTGCCCTCTGCTGGGCAAAGGCTCACCCTTCAGACTTGACCAGCTCAGCCCTGTGGCCTGCGGTGACCACACACTCCCAGACAGACAGACAGACACACACACACACACACACATTTCTCCACCCCACTATTGTGTTTTGACCTTAAAAACTGTTTCTTCTTAGAGTCCTAAAGATGCCATACTAACCACTGGCAAGACCGTCTCTCTCTGGCTCATAAGGCAGGTGGCTGGTCATGTGACTTAGAGAAAGGTGTGGGGAAGGATATCAGAGGCTGGGAAATGTGCAGGTCTGGATATTTAGGAGTATCCAAGACCCTGGGCACAGCTTCCAGGCGGAGAGGTCCCCAGGAGCCAAGCCTGCCTGGGAGGGGCTGTTGGAGTGGTTCCCAGCCACGGCCAGGGGGGCCCAAGGTCCCAAGGTGCTGTCATGAGGTCTGGCTCTGTCGGAGTTGGGAAGGGAGAAGCCCTCCCCCGGAGCAGCCCTTCCGGGGCGCTTGGCTTTTGAGTCATTTTTACACCATGCGTCTCCCGCCCTGACAGCAAGCTCAGAACATCACTGCTGCGGCTAAGGACATTTGTCAGGAGCTGAAGGGCTTCTAAACTAATAATCGCTGTATTAAAATCGCATTTGGTCCTCAAGCTGGAGGAACATTGGAAGATTTTAAATGTTAAAAGAAAAGGAGAGGGGGAAAAAAAACCTTCCCTCAAAGGATAACATCGGCTTGGAAATAAGTCAGGAATATGAAGTATTGCTCTGTGATTCTGGAAATCAAGCCTTCCCCAGGAAATAGATGTTCTCCAAAGCCTCATCTTTCAGCCATGGCTGAGAAGGTGATGTGTGAATTCCCCCAGCGTTCAGTATTGATCCTACCGGGCCGGGACTGAGCAGATGGAGGGGCTCACACCCCATAGCCCTTGAGTCATTCATAGGATGGATTTTAAAACTTGATTTTTTTCCCCCCAGAAAATAATCTTGTGCCTTCCAGGTCCTGATGGCCCCAGATGATACACAACCCTCTGCCATGTGAGAAACTCCAAAATTCTCCTGCCCATTACGACCTCAACAGTTTTAAATGGTTTTCTGATCCTCTCGTCTCTAATAGATTAAAAAATGCTCCCTTGGGCATCACAGATACACCGAACGGTACTTGTACCAAACCTCTGGCTCTGAGCTACCTGCAAAACGTACCTTAGAGCTTCAGAGGCGAGAGGGCAGGCCATAAACCATGCTGCTTCTGAGTCTGCAGCCCAACACATTTTATTTTGCAGTCTTCTTTTGCTGCAAGCGGTTTCTCAATTATCTCCTCCCCAGAACGCACCCCTCCCCCTTGGATGTACTGGGATGCGGTCCCGAAGGCTTCCACACCTTGGCGATCTCAGGCAACCCCCCTCCTGCCTAGACTGATGAGGGGGCCAGACAGGCACCTCCGGTCCACGTGGCCCGACCTCCTCTGCACCCATTCCATGCCCAGACCCCCAGCAGCATTCACCTCGGCCTCCCAACTCAACCCTCCCTCTAGTCCCGTCTCCCTGCCTGTCCTTGCCTTTCCCTGTTGCTCCCTGCACACACACACACCCAAACAGGCCTTCCTCAAGTTCCCCCAGGCTGAGCCTCTATCTCTCCCATATCAGACCCCTTCCTGGACCCCTCACTCCACCCCTGTCTTGGCCGACAGCAGTATCTCTTCTAATCTTTTCAACTAGGACTCATTTTTCAACATAATTTGTTCCCTATGAGTCCCCCTGCAATACTCATTAGACTTTTAGTATCTGTTGATTGAGAAAAGAGATGATGATTAAAAAAACTACTAGGAACTCAATAACGCCTTTAAATGAATTTGTATTTTGGTAAACACCAAAGCATTTAGATACATTTGAGAAATGATCGAGCTCCGTGGATATTAGTTTTCTAGTCTGCAGATAATGCTGGTGGTGGTGACGTGGCTTTCGGTCAGGGCTCAAGAGACCCACGGATGGGAGCCCTCCACCCACGGCACGTGAATCCACACTACCCCCCCAGGGTGGCGCTCCTGCCGCCCAGTCAAGGACGAGTCTCCCATTCCTGATGTGCACAGCTGAGACACACAGCGTAGAGAGGGCCTCAGACAGGACCCTGGCCCCCACTTAGGGCTCAGGACTCCCAGAGGGAGCCAGAGCGGCTGCCCCTCCCTTACAAGGGAGACCGCATGTTGGGGGCAGAACAGGCATCGGCTTTAGAATGAGACAGACTCACTGTGGCTGAATCCCAGCACCAGTGCTCACTGGCTCTGGACCCCGGGAAAGCTCTTCTACTTGCCTCCATCTGAAAATTATTCTCCTGAGAAACAGAGATGGGCATTGTAAGGCCAGTAGTCCATAGTAGATACTTCATAGGAGTAACTATGATCGTAGAGGATATATTTGTGCAATGAAATATTTGAGTGCCTGAGGTTGCTCCGTACAGGGTATCTGGCTGTGAGTTGGTGAAATAGTCAGGAAGGACTAGGTTGAGCTGCATAACAAAATACCCCCAAACCTCAGTGCCTAATATAGCCCAGATTTCTTTCTCTGTCATGCATAGTCACTCAGGAAGTGACTGTGCTTCCAAAATCACCTTGGCCAGGGAAAGAGAATTTAGGGCACTGCTTTCTCTAAAAGCTCCCACCAGAAGTGGCATATGTCACTCCCTTTCATGCGATGTCGGCCAAAGCAAATCACACTTTGGCCAACGTACCTTCAAAGGGAAGTGAAATCATACCACGTTCCCGTAGGAAAAAACAGAATATTTGTGAACAGTCTTGACAATAACCACAGTCACCCAACTAGTTTCCAGATATAAGGAGCTGACAGCCTCTGATAAGATAGAGATCATGACTCATTTAGTCCAAGCTGAACCCTTACAAGTTTGATTTGTGGTTTCACCTGCCACCTTCCCTAAAATGGGAGAGGCGAGTTCTAAAAGAGGTGTATCTTCCGTAATTTTTAATGAACTCTGGTTTAGCCTGTGGGGAGAGGTCGTATATACAGAAAGGATCTCAGGAAGAGGAACTAAAATGTGCCGACTGGTGGTGACGAGCCACAGTGCCTTCATCCACCTCAGCTTGATGGGTGACATCTGTCACTGTGCCTGACGTCACTGTTACTGTCATCCGTCCCCACTCTGGGAGCCAAATACAACTGCAGGCCCTGCTGTCCGTAACCCTCCTTTCAAACCAGGGAGTATCTTGCAACCCAGCGCAGGCTGGCTATCACTCAGGCCCCGCAGGGCTGCACTGACACAGACGGTCCAGGGCCTTATTTAACAACCAGCTCGATTGCTGGGCCCCATCAGAGAAATTAGCCCTTGAGTCTCCTGGGGTGAGGCCCAGAGTCATTTCATTCAGGACATGACCCAGTGACAGGGCAGGAGGACACAGGGATCTGGGGGCATTTGACCACTGTTCCCGGGGGAGGGGGCACTAGGCTGAGCTCCTCTGGCTGGGAGCAACTCATCCTCCTCCCTCCCTCCTTCATCCTTCCTCCCACTTCTCCCTCCCCAAGGAGCACTAGGGAAGGATGCTGGCCAAGGGGTCTGGGCTGTGGGTCTGCGGGAGGAGGCATGGGCTGGAGAGAGGGACATTTGTCTCCCTTCAAAGCACTAAAGGGAGCCCTTCAGTGTGTCAGAGGGGGTGTGAGATCCTGTCTCTGGTGACCGCCTCACCCGCCTTCCCAGCACCCAAGCTGAGTCACAGGGGTCAGTCCTGAGAACAGCCCACACAGTGACAAAGCTCAAGTGGTAGAGACGCTTGGGAAGAGGACTCCACAAAGGAGGGCTGTGCATTCTGTCATCTGAGCGTCCTGTCAAGGCTGTGGCAATGGGCGGTAAATCAAGATTCAGACAGTTACCCACTTCATCCCATGGGCCTCAGCAAGCTGGTGGGGATGCCTGGAACGGACCCGGGCACCTGACTCCTTGCCCAGTGCTTTTGGGAAACAGAACGGGGACCAGAGGCATTGCTCAAAGGCCAAGGCTTGGGTCAATGAAAGAAGTGCCTGCATGTGGCAAAAGGAAGGTCTGGGCTAAGAAAGGTCTGTCAACCTGAATTATTCATCTGGGACTTGGCAGGAAGGATGGGACGAATGGAGGCCTTCTCTAGCTCAATCCCACAGCAACAGACAGGAAACCTCAGCTTCCTTGGGAATCCAAGGTCAGCATCAGTGCCAAGGGGAAGCTGCAGAGTGCTTCTCCGAGCAGCAGCAAAACCCACCTGCCTGCCTCAGGCACGTACCCCGGGGGCTGAAGCCACTGCCCATCCGTCCTCCTTCCGCCCCTTCCCACAACCTGCCTCAGAACCTCAGGCCACACAGCTCAGGAGCTGGAGGACCTTCAGATATCCCCTAAGCTACACCCTAAGATGACCCTTGAGCAGAAGGGCCTCAGTTTCCCCAGATTCAAGTCCAGCTTTTTTAAAAGTACAAACTGGTTACCCAGCAGACACCCCACCACTGCCCACCCACACCAAGTCTGGGGCAGGAGAGTTTACGTTGCTGTGTGTGAGCCGTCTCGGAGGCCTGGGGCCTTCTGGCTGATCCTGGCTCCCTGAGAAGGTTTGGCCAGGGCTCCTGAGAACGTCTGACCCTGGGGATGGCAGGGATGGGAGGCGGAGGCGCTAGGAATGACAGTGCCTCTTGGGTCTGGCTGACACCGCCCCAGGCAGAAAGCCCCAAGCAGGTCAATACCAAGGCCCAGCTCCAGGGGGGCCTCACCTGATCCCTCACGATGGTTTCTGCAGCAGTACGGATCCCAGCCACCACTAGGACATGCACTCACTGTCATCAGGTAGCGGGAGGGCAGGCCAGGGGGCATCAGGGTAGGAGAAACCACGCCTGGGGACAAGAAAACCTGAGTCCCTGTCCCAGCACAGCCAGTGACTTGCGGGTGACTTTGGCCAAGCCCCAGCCTCCTTGGGGCTCAATTTCCTGACTCTCAAAGTAGAGAAACAGCAGCCCCCAACCCCTCTGCATCATGGCAGGTAAGCATGATCTGAGCTAGTGTGCCTGGGTTCAAATCCCTGTTCTCTCCCTAATAGCTGGGTACACACAGGCAAGTTACTTAACCTCTTTGTGCCTCATTTTCCTCATCTGTAAAATGGGGCCGATAACTAATTACCTCATAGGGCGGTTGTGAGGCTTACATGGGTTCATCTATGTAAAACTCCTGGAACGCTGCCTGGCTGTGTGTTTGTTACCATTTATTGTTATTTTCTCCCCATGCCACCACTGGTAGGTGACATCCATGTCCTTAGAGCTCCTCGGGGTCACAGGGGGTGTGGGGAAAGAAGGGCGGTGGGCCGCCCAGCAGAGCAGCATGAGGGCCTGGACGCCGCCAAAGCTGGGCTTGCAAAGGTGAGGCCAGGCCTGGTTAGCGCCAGGCGCTGGGGAGACAGCGTGGTGGATGGGGCCTTGGCTCCTTCCAGGAGTGGCTATAAATGAACTTTACAACCTGGCTGTCCCTCTGCTTACCAGAAGCGCCTCTTCCTCCCTGACCCGGGGACAGGTGAGCTGGCAAAGGCTGACACACAAGTGAGCCCGGCCAGAGGAGAGGTGTCGGGCTGCCTTGGTTTTTCTCTTCCTTCCTCCTTCCTGCTTCAGCCAAGTTTGCAAGGAGGATTGGGTTTGCCACGGAACTGGGATGTCTTGTCTGATAACCAGACTGAAGGTATCAACTCATCCTAGGGCTGATTCCCGATTTTTCTCGCATCTAGATGCCTCCTAACTTCTTTCCTCATCTCCTGGGGGCAGATCCCAAGCAGGGCTCACCTCTGGGTGGTCTCAGAGCAGGGCTGGGGGGAGCCCCTTGCCGTCAGGCCCCAGTCCTCCTCGCCCCAAGGCCTCGCCCCAGCACCCCCAGCCTCCCCAGTCACGCTTCAGCCACGCATCCGGCAAAGCAAATGCACACACCAGGTAGAAGTCATCCCCTTTCCCTTCCTAAAGGGGAGCTCTATGGCCTGCCAAATAGTAGCCAATTCGGGAACGGCGCCATGGAGGGGAGTGTCGGGCCGGGCTGAGGCTTTCAACTCCTCCTGGTGCTGGAGGTCCAGGTGGGTGGTGGGAGCTTCTCTGAGCTGGAGTCCTGAACCAATTGACAGGTACTGCTGTGTGTGGAGCCAGCCAGCCATGCCCATGGTCTGGACTGAAGGTCAACAGAGGGTTAATCACGCCCAGCGCTGCCTAGCCTAGTTGCATCTTTGGCCGGCCGGGAGTCCAGCAGAGGAGAGAGTATTAATAACTCCGTGGTGACGGGCACCGCTGCGGGAATGTCCTCTCGAACAGGATGAATACGACCACAAGAGCCTCCCCTTGCAGTGTCTCCTTGGCACTCTACTGAGACAAAGTCAGGATGTCTTTAGGGGCCATGTTTCCAGCCCGGAGTTCCAGCATTTGCCTGAGGTCCGGCAGGCCCGCTCTCAGGGAGGGTGAAGGATGCACACGTGGTGGGGGACCAGACGAGGAGCCCCCGCTTAACTTCTGCCTGTGCTCCGGGCCTGAGGTGGGGCCCAGCAAGCCATCGAAGGCCTTGCTTTCCTCATTTGCAAGCAGCAGTGATAAAGCCGGCCCTCCCGGGGCCGGTAGGAAAATGTGACCACCATGGCAATAATGCTAGAAATAATCATGATAAATCACATTTATTGAGCACTTAGCTCCGGGCACTGGGCTAACCTTTTCATGGGCTTATATCTCAGTTCTGAACCCTAAGTCCACGAGATGGGTATCATAATTATCGTGTTCTACAGATGGGGAAACTGAGGCCCAGAGAGGTTTAGTAACTTCCCCAGGTCACACAGCAATGATGTTGTGGAGCCATGATGGTGCACAGCAGGTGTATATGCAATATCAAAACGAAGCATTCCTGTACCCCTCCAGCCCCTGCAGGATGGTGAGTCCCCACCAGCAAGGACTCTGCTCTCTTCTCGTTGGGTTGGGATCAAAGTTGCCGAAGGAAGGCAGGCAACGGGACACGAGAAGTTCAGACACACTCACTGCACTCTGAAAACTTACGGTTTTAGGTATTGTTTTTTGTTTCTTGAACGTTTTAATATTAAAATTCAAAAGGCACAGAATGGTATTTAGTGAAAAGTCTCCATCTCAGCCCTGCTCCCCAGAGGCAGTAACTGTTACCAGTTGCTTGTAACAGATTATTCCAGAAGAAATCGATGCCTATTTACAGTCTTGTTTAACTACCTGGGGGTCGTGGCTGGCGACTTCAAGTGCTGCCCCCACCAGCACACCACCTCCCTCACATCCTTTCCCTTCCTCCTCTGCTTTCCAGGGAACGCCGCCAAGAGCCCTCAGCCAGGAAGACACCTGGGCTATGACAGCGATAAAGGCCAAGAAGGAGAAAGTTGAGGACTGCTGACAGCCCTGCCTTCTGTCTGGGAGCTGCTACCTCGACCTCGGGCCCTCCCTCTTCTTGTGGATTTGCGGGTTGCCCCCTTCCCACACTGAAGCATGGTGGTGCAGGACAGCATGGACGCCCCTGGCGTGCCCCTGGAGCCCTTCCTGCACCAGGTCGGAGGTCACCTGAGCGTACTGAAGTATGATGAGCACACGGTATGCAAGCCCCTCATCTCCCAGGAGCAGAGGTTCTACGAGTCCCTGCCACTGGCCATGAAGCGCTTCACTCCGCAGTACAAAGGTGAGTGTCTGGGGCCAGCATGGGGCGGGCGCTCACACCTGCCACCTCCTCAAGCACAGTGGTGTGTTGAAGTGTTGCCATGGAGACCTGCCCCTCTCCGCAGCCCAGCTGGCCTTCACAGCCCCAGTTTCTCTGAACTCTTTGAGCCTCCAGGCCTGGAGTGTTATGCCATTTGGCGTCCTACAAATTAGCTCAAGCCACCAGCCTTCGAGGAATTGAGAATGGGATAAAGTGATTGCCCAGCCCCACCCCGCCCTGATGGGGCATCCTGGTCTGTGCTTTGGGAGTGCCATGCCTGGGTCCTATGACTGTGGTTGGTAAACACAGGACAGGTGGAGACCTCCTTCACCTCCCTCAGGTGACCCAGGTGCATGGCAGGAGCCTCGGGTCTGAGACAGGTTATGGAAGGGCTGGTTCACAGTGTGTTTGGGAAACCAGAATTCCCACCGTCATCCAGGGGCAAAGCCAGGGCGTTTCCACGGTGTAGCTGGGGAAACGGTGCACGGAGCAGTGTGTGTTCTGGATCTGAGCACAGAGTGGGTTCTGGGGAGAGAAGGCTGGTGGGGGAGGGCTGCTGTTTGCTGGCCTCCGGACAGGGGCACTCTGTGGGCTGCCAGCATCCGCAGGGCAGGCTGTTTTGTTCACATCCAGCCTTCGGTAAAAGCGGTTCACAGGGCTCAGGGCAGGACTCTGCCAGCCGCGGACCCACAAAGGGATACATACTCAGAGAAAAGACCTCCTTTAGAGGATTTTAGACCTCTAATAAGTCAGTTAAAAATTTACCTGCATTTCAGTGATGTGGATAACTGGGAAGGATGGGGCCTGTCTTCATCGGTGTTTCTCAAAGTGGGATCCAGGATCAACCAACTTTACCAGAATTGCTGGTGTCTGTGTGTGTGTGTGTGTGTTTAAATGCAGGCTCCCAGGCCCCATTCAAGACCTCTGAATCAGAATCCCTGGGGTCAGGGCCCAGGAATCCGTATTCAGCATGCTCCAGATTCAGACCCACTGAGAGGGGCCCAAGGCCTTGAGCCCTGGGCATTGCTTCAGTCATGGGCTGCTAGCACCTCTGAGAGTCTGAGATAAGACAAATGAGAGACAGGGGTGGATGGCTGGTGTACAGCCTTTGCAGGCCTCCCCGGGGGCCCTCTGGGGCCGCAGGCCGGTGTTGCCCATCAGCTGTGGATCACTGCCTATCTTGTCCGAGCACCCACTGGAACTAACATCTGGCCCTTCACAACTGAACTCAAGCCAGCAAAGGGGCGGCAGGATCTCGGGTGGGGTGGCCTCCTGCCCGCAGCATTTCACGCTGGTTCGACACAACCCTGGAGCTGAGACAGGCTGCCAGGGCAGCCCCAGGCAGAGCAGGGAAGTGAAAGAGGCCGGTGGGTTTCCAGGACCACATCCCGGTGCCCTCCCCGTTCCCTGTCTGCACGAGCCATCCCCCATTTCGGGGGGGGGCGGGCGCGGGTGGGTTAGGACCACACCACTCTGGGGAGTCTTGGGCACTGTCGACTCTCCAGACCCCTCCTCTGCCCTGCTTCCCTCTCAGGTTGGGCCCATCCTGGTACCACCTGCCTTGGGGCCCTGCTAACTTGATAGATTAATTTGAGTCATCACTTCATGCATCAGTCTTTGCCTTGGGGCTTCATTCAGGAGATGATGTTTGCAAACAAGTCGGAGGGGGCGGGTCAGGGAACCACAGGACATCTCTCAGGTGAGACCACACAGCCTGGCTGAGGGGGAGGGGGAGGCAGAGCCCATGGGCTGGCGTGACACCCAAACAGGAGGTTTCGATGAGGCAGAAACGCTGATTCCCTCACCTGCCCGAACACGATCCACGTGGTGCCAGCATCCAGGCACCACCCAAGGAAACGTATGTCTGAGGAGACACTAGAAAGGGCCCAGAACTGGGACCCTCAAGCCCTCAGATGCCAAGGGCAGGGAGCTGAAGTCAGGTTTGGGATGGGAAAGGGTCCCTCGAAGGACCTCAGGCTGTGCGGGCATCTTGTTTCACCAGAAAAGAAAAGTAATATCGGCCAACCCTTAGTGTTCACTCAGTGCCAGGCACACTGGAAGCAGTTTCCATGACTGACTCGTTTAATCCTGACAACAGTCCTCTGAGGAAGGTACTTCTATCATCCCCATTTCACAGGTGAGCAAACTGAGGCACAGAGAGGTTACCCAACTTGCCTCAGGCCACACAGCTAGTGAGGCAGAGCCAGAATTCAAGTTTAGCTCCCAAGTGTGGGCTCTCAGCCCCCCAGGCCGGCTCCACCAGTGACTATCACTGAAGAGACAACTCCTCAGATGCCAGTGCTCAGGGGTCACCCAGCCCAACGTGGGAGGGGATGTGACTTGCCCAGGGTCACTCAGCTAGTGACCTCAGGTCAGGGGAACTTGAACACCCACAAAGCTGCCACAGGGGTCTCCTTTTTCTTTCTGGTGGGAAAGAAAGGGCTGTTCCTGATGTGGTCGCCGCATGCCCCGGAGCCCACCCTCTTCCTTCTCACTCCCTGCACGGTGATGGCAGCGGACTGCTGGGCAGGCACGTCGTTCCCAAAGGCAGCCTCCCTGTGCCAGGAGCTCAGCCTGGACCCTTTGCTGGGTTCCTTGGGCATGACAGCGTCTTGAGACTGTGTCCCTCTGCCTCCCAGTCTGCCCATCGGCTTTGGGTGAGTGAGGACATACTCCTAGGTCAAGTTGGTAGTGGATGAGCCAGATTCATATTACAGACAGCAGCAAATAAATGTTCTCATGAGCTTAAAAATAAATACATGACAGAATATTCACGGAAGCTGCTCGGCCAAATCGAAATTGCTGAGATGCTCTGGGCACGTCAGCCAAGGCAGTGAGAACTCATGTCTGCCCAGCTGACATGGTCACAATGGAGGTGCTTGGGGGGCTGGTGAGCAGGCAAACAGGGCCGGGGTCCCCCACTCTCCTGGCCAGGCAGGGGCAGCAGAGTGTTGGGAGCCCGTGGGCGGCCAAGTCCCCATGGACACCCAAGGCAAGCTGGAGGCCAGGCTGGAGCCAACAAGGCTCTTGACTAAAAGAACAATCCAAGCCCCAAGGAGTCTGGATTCAACTGACTTGCTGCTCTTGTCAAGGGCAGGCAACCTGAGATTGTTTGCAAGGCCGCTATGTGCTATGGTCCCAGATTTCAGAGGGAAGGGCTGGGCTGAGCCAAGAATGTGTGAGAGAGGGAGGAAGACAGACCTACGGAGACACAGAGCCAGGGAGAGGCACGCAGGGAGACAGAGCGGGAAGGCAGAGACATGGAGTCTGGCTGGGTAGCTCTGACAATATGAGAAATAGAAAAGACTTTTGGATGTTATTGGTTTGGAGTTATTTGCACCTCTGCTTGCGTCCATCTATTTAGACACTCAGCACGGATGAGATGAGACAAGAGCTGGAACCTGGAGAAGCAGGTGAAGGTCACATTTCTTGTCCCTCCAGGGAGGCCTCCTGGGCCCAGGGCTCCCCAGGACCGTGGTTTCTGGCAGGCCTGTCACCTTCGCCTCACAAGTGGGAAAGGCCAGGCAGTTGCCGGATGGTAACTTGAACTTAACGAGATCCAAAAGGGCCTTGCCTTTGGCCAGCACCCCTTCCTGCCTCCCCAGGAGCCAGGAGGCTCCAAGCCCCCCAAGGACAAGCACAGAGGCCAGCCAGCTCCCCCTCTTCTCACACCTGGAGGGTAGGCTCTGGGGCCTGTGGGTGGTTCCCAGGTCAGTCCTCCTCCCTGGAACAAGCACAGCGACCCTCCCACCAAGAAGTCAAGGCTGGAAATGTAACACCGTATCCTTGGGCTTCTTGGCGCTTCCGGCCCTCGGCACTGACGGCCCTCTCACGAGGTGGTGGCATCGTAGCCTCTCCGTTCGTTCCTGTGGAACAGAATGACCAGAACAAATGTGACTGGGGACACAGCAGGAGTGTGCCTCATCCACACACGGGTAAACATAGTGTGATGACACAGGAGCCTCCCGATTAAGTCCCAGGCTCAGTGTGACAGCCTGTTCTGTCTCCCATATTCACGGCTGGCGTGGCCTTCATCCCTTACCAACTGTGTGACCTTGGATGAGTTATCAATCTCTCTGAGCCTCAGTGACCACAGTCAAGTGCCTTGCAGGCTTAGTGATCAACAAAATGCACATAATGCTGGCACACAGTAGATGTGAAAGACCAGGGAGTGGTTATTACTACCGTACTTGTGTCCCTGACCTGCCATCAGCCCCCTGCTCTCATGAGCAGGACAGCCCTGGTGGGCTCGGTCTAGGGATGCAGGCTACTGTCCAGGTGAACTACAGAATGCCAGGTTCAAGTGCGCTGTTATGGTTACTATCATGATTACTTCACGGGACGCTGGGGCCTGGGATGAGCTAAGGAAAAGCAGAGTTTTTTTAAGGAACTGGAGGGAACCGAAGGTCACGCTCAGGCTGCAGAATTAGGGCACTGGGAACCTGAAATGACAGGCCTGGCCCAGGGAGACCACTGAGCTAGGCACAGATGGGCCTGGAGCATGACGCGCTGAATTATAGAGCAGCCCTGAAAATGAGTGTCTGCTCTGAGCAGCCCAGGAGGGCCGGGCAGGGCCGCACGAGGGGAAATCAGCTGCCTTGGCTGCTGGTTCAGCAGAAATGACCACTTAAACTCTGAGAAGGTGACCAAGTGGCCAGGGGAGGAAAGCAACACCTGGGAGGATGTGACCACAGACAACCCTCCCATCTGTCAGGGTCCCAGCGGAAAATGAGCAGTACATGCCAAGGGAGTTAAATAAAGAGAATTTTTCAAGGGACTATTCACAGAATTGACACAGGATTAAGGAAACAACTGCGGAGACTTCCCTGGCGGTCCAGGAATTAGGATTCCATGCTTCCACTGCAGGGGGCACAGGTTCGGTCCCTGGTTGGGGAACTAAGATCCCACATGCCATGCAGCGCTGAAAAAAAAAAAAAAAAGGAAATAACTGGGGATGGTTAGGTAACCAGGGGGCAGCAAGACTGGAAGTCTGTAACCACCCGCAGGCCTGAAGGGCCGAGGTGAGGGCACGGCGGAGCTGAGCAAGAGGGAGGCTGCAGAGAAACACAGCCACGGCAGAGCCACGCCGCAGCAGGGAGGGAACAAGTGGGATAAAGCCCCAACCTTTCTCCTCCCCTCCCCCCATCTCCAGCCAGCGTCCCTCATTGGCCCAACTGTCAGGCAAAGGAGCCACTGGTGCATGCCAGAGTCAGCCCCCAGGCACAGGATGGATGGAGAATGGGTTGGTAGGAGAAGGAGCAAAGAGAGGGTCCTCACGGCATCAGCTGCAGGAAGAACAGGGAACAAAGGACTCTGTAGAGATCCGGTTCTCTCAAAAACATTTGTGTGGCCGTCTCCTGGGCCACGACCATGAGTATCTTCCACCTTCACCAGAACTCTGGCGAGGCTGGGCACCCACAGAGGGAGGGCTGGACCCTGCCACCAGAGCGAGAAGTCCAAAGAACACCACAGAGCCATTAACGTACAGGCCAGAGCCAATGACCTGACCTGGTCGATGTTCTAAAGGAGAAGCTCAGCTAGCACATGGGCTCAGTGGGTGTCCTCACATCCTTCGCTATCACAGCCAGCGACTGGAGTAGGATGTCATGCCTGGATTACAAACACCGGTGGTTAGGAGGTACCATTGGAGAAATCTCACACGCCTTCTCTTTTCTATCAAAGAACCACATTCTGTCCATAATCTTCACGTAATGTGCGTCTAACCAAAGGCAATGGCGAACGTCAGTGTGAAAGCCAGGGATGGGGGGAGGATGAATGAAGGGGCAACCCGAGCACCAGGAGGCTGTTAGAGGAAGGCTTCCTGGAAGAAGCTGCTCAGATACAGGTTAACAGAGGGGAGAGCCAGGGTGTCGAAGGAGGCAGAGGATAAGGGGCAGTAATGAGAGGAGCCCCCGACTTCCCTCACTGCCACTCAGAGGCAGGGGCCCTCTTTGCAGAGGACCAGCTCAGATGCCCCCAGGTTGGGCCCGGGTGGGGTGCTGCGGGGTGCCTGGGTGGTGTGCTCGCGCACAGAGGAGTGGGGATGTGAGGACGAAATGTACGCAGCTGCTTTGTTTCAAGCATGAAGGGGCAGGGAGAGGTGACGAAGCAGAAGCTGTGCCAACATTCGTACGAGGCCATTTTCTGCAGGCTCCGCAGCTCTGGGCTCATTCTGGAACAGGATCGGGTTCAGGCCAGTCCCCGTAGCTCTTCCTTGAGAGACGAGTTGGGGAAGGGGGGCGGTTGACCACTGCCATTAAACTATAGTTCAAAAGGACATCACACTGCCTCCACTCCGTAAATGTCATCTGCTTTCTCCACCCCTCCCCTTCTGCAGGCACCATCACCGTGCACCTCCAGAAAGACAGCCGAGGCCATCTCAGCCTGGTTGCCAACCCACTGAAGGAGAGCCGGGGGCCCTTCAAGGTCTCCACGCAGTCGGCGGCCGTGGCCATATGGCAGACCCTCCAGCAGACCACCAGCGGCGGCGGTGCCCTCCCCCTCCCCCAGTGGCAGCACACCCAGCGGGCACACTCACTCAAGGAGAGGTGAGGGCCACTTGGCAGGATGACAGAACCCGGGCAGCACGTCCCTAGCAGGGACCAGCACCGCTCCCACCCGTGCCCAGGCCGATGGCTCCCCATTAGGGCCAGAACCAAGAAAAGGAGAAATTCAGATGAAGGCTCTGTCTAGAATAAGCCACGTGACCAAAAAAAAAAAAAAAAAGGAATGCATTTTCTTTGGTGCCACTTCTAGAGGGAGGATTTCAATGCATTTCATCTCGGAAGTGGATGCACACGCCGAGTCCTATACAGAGCAGACATTCGGTGTATATTTGTTTCATTAAATACCTGTTTCACTGAGACCATGAGGTGTCTCTGGAGGGGGAAAAGGTGCAGAGCAGAAACCCCAGAATAGTCGACATAAAGGAAAAGTGTGGCTAATGCCTCTCTTAAATCATCTTCCTTAGCGGTCGAGACGGGACGAGGAGAGAGGTCAATTGCAGGGCTCCGTGGGACCCTGGAGACTCAGGCGGCTCAGGACGCCCAAGGTCCTTGGAGAGTTCTCAGATTAGCTGACCTTTCTCAGATGAAAAGGATCCCTGGGGATTTTTTAAACACTTATGGGAAACAAAAGGGAGCTAATACAATGAAAGTACCTCCCTTCCCCAAGGATCTTATTAAGCCTCCTGGCTTGGCGTCAGGAAGCGGTGCATATTATCTCCATGTTACAGACGGGGAAGCCAAGATGCAGAGGGCAGGAGAGGGTGGACCAAGGACCTATGATTCTTCCCCCCATGGCATCTGAAGCCACAGTAACAGCCTAACCCCCAGCCTTCTGATTCCAGGCAGGGTCGCCACCTCTATACTGTGTTGCCTCCATAGGGAGGTAATGACCCAGGTCATTTACAAGTGAATTTAAACCGCCTCAGCCCCCTGAGGAGGTGACATGCTCCGGCGAGTTATTCCGGCGGACTTTAGAGAGACCCCTGCGAGGCCTGCAGCGTGGCCTGATCTGGTGCCCCAGGGCCTGAGCAGGGCCGGCAGGGCACTCTGAGGTCCTGCAGGCATCCTGAGAGTAGCCAGGGAGAGTCCACATCAGGGTCCAGCCAGGAGAGCCCAGTCAGTCACAGGGGCCCTGACTGTCGTGTGCTCCCCTCGCCCGCAGCCCAGCCACAGCGCTCCTGAGGTCCGAGCTCCACCTCAAGGCCCACGTCCCCTCCCTGGTGGAGGATGTGAAAGGGAACCAGACAGAGAGGAGAAGCTTTAACCCGTGGGGCCTGCACTGCCACCAGGCCCACCTGAGCCGCCTGTGCACTGAGTACCCTGAGAACAAGAGGCACCGTATCCTTGCCCATGACCCGCCCGCCTGCCCAGCCGCCACTGTGCACGGTGCTGTCAGGGGCTCGGGGTGGTGAAGGGGGTGATAGACAGAGACGTTTGGGGGCAGGGCCAAGGGAGGTGTGGGTAGGGAGAGAGAGCCTGATGTGAGGGAGAGTGGGAGGCACAAGCCCTCCAACCTGGGACCTAGGAGAAAGCAGATCTCTCCAAAAGAAAAACCAGAGGCTGGGGAAGGAGGACTGGGGGAAAAGCTGAACAGAGTGCCCCTGTTTGGGCCACTGGCTGTGTCTCTGCCACCTGGGCAGTGGGGATGGGCAGGGCTGGGGTCTCTGTGGGCAGATAGGAAAGATGACTGCCACGCTGGGTGGGGGTAGGGGTGCGGGTTCAAAGGGTGGGAGGGTCCCTGCACCCAACCTCCCTTTTACACCTCCCACAAACTCAGAGAGCAAATTCAGGCTTGAAATGCCCCTCTTTTGTCACCTCTGGCTCCTTCCTGCAAACGCAAACCGGTGGCTGGTTTCTCTGTATTTACTAAGCCACATCTGCAACCCTCATCCGTAAGAAGCTTTTGCAGGATAATTACTCCGCTGAAATTAATATTCCTGCAACTCATCTCCGAAGCTAACATCAACCCACTTCTCCCAAAAGGTATTGGCCCATTCAGTGACTCGAGGTTTTAGCATTATGATTTTTCTGCCATAAAATGTAAATTGGGCATGGCCTGCCAGGGATTTCACTCCTGCATTTAAATTACAACCTCAGAGCAAAAAGGAAAAGAAAAAGAAGCTCACATCCTCATCAACTCCCCCTAAATGAATGGACTTATGAAAGCAGCCTGCAAAGTTAATACCTTGAAATCTTCATAGCAACTGACAGGCTGGTCTGTAATGAAAGAAATGGGAGTGAAGGGATGGGGCTCAGAGGAGGGAATCTCCAGCCAGCTTCAGAGGCCTGCTAACCGCCTCCTGTGGGGCAGTGGCCTTTATGTCCTCAGAAGCCTTCCTTAAAGTAGCATGACCAGGGTTCCTGCTGCTGGAAAACGTCGTGTCACAGTACAAGCATCCCTGCATCTTAGACCTGAAGATGGGGACCCGGCAGCACGGGGACGATGCGTCGGAGGAGAAGAAGGCCCGCCACATGAGGAAGTGTGCACGGAGCACCTCGGCCTGCCTGGGCGCGCGCATCTGCGGCATGCAGGTAGGTGGGGGACATCTGCGGGGCTGGGCATTCTGGCATGTCCGCTAGGGAAAAGGACGTCTCCCATCCAGATGCTGCTGCCCCCCGCAGGACCCTTCACTTTGTGGGAGCAACAGAGACGGCGGCCAAGCACCTCTTTCACCAAGAAAACGCATATCCTGGTCTAGGACACACTGGGTTTTTTCAAGAGCGCCTTTCAGGATAGTGATATCAAAACCCCACCATTTTGGGGGAATGTAAATTGGTGCAGCCACTCTGGAAAACAGTATGGAGGTTCCTCAAAAAACTGAAAATAGAATTGCCATATGAAAAAAAAAAAAGAATTGCTATATGATCCAGCAATCCCACTCCTGGGCATATATCCGGACAAAACTGTAATTCAAAAAGATACATGCACCCCTATGTGCATAGCAGCACTATTTACAATAGCCAAGACATGGAAAGAACCTAAATGTCCATCGACAGATGAGTGGATAAAGAAGATGTGGTATATATATATATACAGTGGAATACTACGCAGCCATAATGAGTGAAATAATGCCATTTGCAGCAACACAGATGGACCTAGAGATTATCATACTAAGTGAAGTAAGTCAGACAGAGAAAGACAAATACCATATGATATCACTTATATGTGGAATCTAAAATATGACACAAATGAACTTCTATGAAACAGAAACAGACTCACATAGAGAACACACTGTGGTTGCCAAGGGGGAGGGGGTGGGGGGAGGGATATATTGGGAGTTTGGGATGAGCAGATGCAAACTATTATACATAGGATGGATAAACAACAAGGTCCTACTGTATAGCACAGGGAACTATAGTCAATAACCTGTGATAAACGATAATGGAAAAGAATATATATAACTGAATCCCTTTGCTGTACAGAAGAAATTAACACAACATTGTAAATCAACTGTATATCAATAAAATTTAAGAAACCACCATTTTTAAACTCATCTCAGGGTCTCTGGCAGTTGGAACTTTCCACGTGACCACGTTGGTCCTGCCCATGTTGAGAGCAGACCTTTGATGACAGTGTGTGAGCAGGTCTGGGAGAAAACTGAGAGAAAGCTTCTCTGTGTGCTCCGTTGGTTTCTCGTTCTCTTGAACCATGAAGCTGAACCCTCTCCTTCTCAGATGCTGGCAGGCAATCTGCTCTTTGAATCCTTATTAGCCATTCCCTGTTCTTTCTCTGCCTTTTCTGCTTCTGCTTGCTACCTCTTCTCGTTAACAAAGTGGGAAGGTCGTAACCTGCAAAGCCCAGTAAAGGAATGGTTAATTTTTTATTGCCCCGACTCCACACTTCATTTTTGCTGTTCTGATGTGGTTTATAGCCAGGGCTGCAGGAGAACAGGAGGAAATAAACTTTCTCCAGTGGTTCACTCTTAGAGTCTATCTACTCAAAGCAAAACCAGACACGGATCTGACGGTAATCGTTATCGCTTTCCTTAATTGAAACTGCCACCCCTTGAAGCTGGAAGTTGAGTCTATAAATGTGTGGCACAGATGTCCCTAGGAAGGCTTGGAATGCAGTCCTCAAGAGAATGGAGTGTGACAATTTGTGGAGTACATGGAATCTCTCTCTGGACCTCAAACCTTATGAAATTGATCTGATTTATTTAGAAAGAGATGCCTGTCCTGGGCTTAGGACGGCTAATTGTAGCAGCTGATCTCCAGCCCTCCAAAGGCAACACCAAGTCTATGGTATCTTTCTGATTTTTTTTTTCAATTCCTGTTTTCTGTAAACATATCATGTAATCTGAAGGCAGGGAAGACCTGAGAAACTGTCTTGGTCAGGTACGGGCAGCCCTTCCCAGGTGTGCCAGGCAGAGGTGTGCCAACTCACCCTCTGGCCATGCCAGCCACTGACCTCCGTTCAGCCTCTGCCTGCCTCTGCCATCTAAATGAAATGGGAGCGGCTGCCACTGTCTCCCCCATCAGCATCTCTCCTCCATCTGCTCCCTTCCGGTGGCCAAGACATGACAGGGGAGGGGAGAAGAGCTGATGCTAAGGAGAGGAGGCGCCAGCCCCACAGAGCTGCTGTGAACCTTCCCTGCTCCATCCAGGCTCCCCTCAACCTCACTGGCTGCTTGAAAACTCCATCCACACCTGATCTAGCCTGTCTTTTCATCTCCAAACAATTCACCCCACTCTACCCCCAGAGCCATTACGGGTTTCTTAGAATCTGCAGAGAAAGGACTTCATAAACTTTGTTGGGGGAAATTTTAATCTACTTGGCTTTCCAAAGCCATTGGCTGTGATTTCAGATTCCCACTAAAGCTTTCTCGCTTGGGTTTGCTAATATTTAAAGAGGGCCAGAAGCCAGGGTTTAAATCATGGTTTGGAGGTTGACATTGGAAATTCACAAGAAAGGAGATCCAAACCTTTTCCTGGTGGGCGGAGGGTCACCTTCATAGGATGAAGGATCTTTAGACCTTAGATTCCTATTAAACGCTTGCACAGAAAGCATTTTAAAATGTAAAAGTTACACTGGTGCTTGATGAAAGATCATCTTGCCAGTCATTGCAGCCATTCTTGCCCTGCATCTCTAGAAATCTGTTTATATATTAGGTAGCTTGTGATGCTGCCACTGTAGCAGATGTGATTCTTGTTGTTTGCAATTCTTCACATTTTCTATCTTCTTTTTAATGCAAGGTTTATCAAACTGATAAGAAGCACTTTCTCTTCAAAGACAAGTACTATGGAAGAAAACTCTCAGTGGAGGGCTTCAGACAAGCGCTTTATCAGTTCCTGCACGATGGGACCCGGTTCCGGACGGAGCTGCTAGAGCCCATCCAGCGCCAGCTCCGGGCCCTCCTCTCAGTCATTAGGAGCCAGAGTTCATACCGGTTCTACTCCAGCTCTCTCCTCATCATATATGATGGGCAGGAGACTCTGCAGACGCCCCACGGCAGCAATGTCGTCAAAGTTGACATCCGGATGATCGACTTTGCTCACACAACCTACAAAGGCTCCTGGAATGAACACACCACCTACGATGGACCAGATCCAGGCTATATCTTTGGTCTGGAAAACCTCATCCAGATCTTTCAGGATATTCAAGAAGGAGAATGAGACTTGTTGGGCCCATCCAGATTTTTCTGGAGGATAGCTCTCCAAAGGGGCCTGTTGGTAGCTAGGGTAGTCTACACGTCCCTGAGATGTGTCTGTAATAATTATATCTACATTCAAAAGCCATCTCTATACATGGCAGGCTATACTAACAGCTGCTAAGGAAACCAGCTCTGGAGGTGATTCACATACCCTGGCATCTTGCACTCATGCCAGTCATCGTAAGCTGCACAGCAGGATGAAATGGTGCCTTTCTGGAGTAAAGGGTGGGGTGCAGAGGAGTTAGAGGCCAGCATTACAGTGAGATTCTGGAGTATTTGCATTTAAAGATGCTTTCTTGTTGTCATGCTGCAGTCTCACAAGCTGTAAGGCAAAAAAACAAAACAAAACAAAAAAACCTTACTTGAGGAAGTCTGGAAGAATGAATTCCCTGGTTATCGTTTTTCTGCTCACATGGGCTGCGGCTCCCAGGGCAGACAGAGCTAACGAATGTCTCTTACCTTCCTCAGAGGCACTGTTGGTGGGGCTGGGTGAACTGGGACAGATCTGCCCATCTCACCAGCTTTGTCCCCAGGTTCTGAATGGACAAGGACAATCCCAGACACAGTACTGGCAAACCAAGACCCCAGCTTCCCCATTTTGGCCCGTGGAGAGGCGGGTCCTATGGGAAGTGATGACTTTGTCAGATTCTGACCATGAAATGCAGCTTCCGGTGGGGGTGAACTGCGCATAAGGAAGATGTGAACTTCTACTCTCCGCTTTCTATTTATTTATTTAGGGGGTGGGGTGGAGGAGTCAGAAGAGAGGAGCCTGGGGGACCCAGGAAACCAGGCAATGTTTACGAGATGGGTGGACAAGTGTAAATACGGAACTGAGAGCAAACGGTTCTAATTAATTCCTTCTTCTGCAGTGTGGAAACCTATTATAATGCCCTCGAGTCAAGCACTGAGATACATTACCCAATTAGGGAAATAAATTTGTTAATAAAATTGCTGAGGTTACCAGTGATTATTTGGTGTGCATTATTACCCTTTCTGTTTGTTGATTCTGATCATCATACTGTATGGTAATTCCAATTTATGGGTGATTAAAGTATACACAGCAAGAACACTTCACTGATCTCCTGCAATCCTTCAGGGAACCTGGGTGAGAAATGGTGGCTAATAAAATATCTACGTGTATCACAAGGCAAGCACCAGACCTGAGAAGTAAGTGGTCCTTTCACGTGAACCTTATACAGTGCAAAATGAAACCATTTTTATATTCTCATAGCTAATTACCATTAACTTTCAAAAATCTGCACCAAAAAAAAAAAAATCCACACCAATAGAAGGAAAGAGTGCCTGACAATAAAAACACTTGGTTTAATTTTAGTTTACATTATATGGATTTCCAAGCAAGGTAACTTGCCTACTCATGTTTGGCCGAGGTAAAGATGTGACTGATTTGCATGCCCTGTGTCCATGGTGGAGAATTGAGTCAAAGCACACTGAGTGGCAAAAGGAAGTCAGCCGAAAACAAAATATTTGCTAATGACGAAAGGGAGCCCGATATACTGCTTTTTCTGGGCCACTTCCTTGCTTGAGAACCTGGTACCACATCAACCAAGTCCAAAGCTCCCTGGCTGAGCTTCTGATTTCTGTCCCCATTCTCTGCCTTTTGTACTGTGGGAGCTGCCTGAGGCTGAGGGGAATGTCAGCTGGAATCTAAGTCTTTTAGGACTGGCCACCCATGTGGCTAACCATGTTGCAACTGCTCTCCATGACTGGCTCCTTCTTCCTGCCGATGTGATGACCCGCTACCCCTTTACCCCACGGTGCCCTTCACGGGCGGCCTTCTTCCTCCTCTGCAAATCTTCTGAGGCTCAGCCCAAATGATTCTCTCCTCCTCCGGAAGATGTCACCAACAATAGTGCAGTTTGTTGCAAGGGACAAAGTTGGCTACCGTTTTAGACTGTTCTTCCTAGACTCCTGAACTCAGAGGGGCAACTGTGGTCTGGAAGCTTGTGCGAGGCTTTGCAGATTCAGCAACTTGGCTGAATGGGTCCACCCAAGTATTGCAGATCTGGGTAGAGGGAGAAGAACAGAAAGATTCAGAGAGAAGAGAAGGTGATGGGTGTGTATGTGTCTGTTCTCCAATCTGAGTTTACTGAGAAATGGCAAAAGGGTGAGGGAGCCCCAGGTATCCAGCAATCGGCAAGCCCATCCCTGTCCTGCTCAGCTGTTCTCTGCTGATCTCTTTGCTAAGTGCTATGGATGATCCAGCTCCTGGGAGCTTAGATTCTAGTTGAGGAGGCAAGAAAAACACAAATGAACTGACCACAAACCACACAGTACATACCCAGTGATACAGCGGATTAATCCACATGGTACAGATGATCAATCCTGTAATAAAGTTGAACAGGTTTGCGGAGAGCTGAGTCATCACGGAAACTTGGAGGAGGTGAGACTTCATCTGGGCCATGAAAGGTGACAAGAGTGGGAAGGGGCTGGGGCATTGGTGAGGGGTGGGGAGTGGAAGGAGGGAAAAATCCAGCAGGCTCGTGAGTCTGTTGACAGACCAGCCCAGTCAGAGTGGGGGTTTTGTGGCTGGGAGTAGAAGTGAGCAGAAAGATGGAGTGAGCCCAGATGGTGGAGACCCTTGGAAATCTGGCCAAGTATCTCATTCATTTGTTCACGATTTCATTCATCTGTCCTTCCTTCCCTCCATTCATCCACCCAACAGATATTTTCCGAGTGCCTGGTACATGCCTCACAGTGCCAGGGCCTTATAGGAAACCAGGAAGTGTGAGGATTGTGATGTTATCCTTAAGAACCTTATGACTTAATGAGAGAGTAAAGACCCTTATGTGAAAATATCACAGGTGCTTCAACAGGGGATGGGGGCCGTTTGCTTAACAGTGCAGAGGGCTACGCAGGAGAGCAGAGGCAGTGAGGACTCCCTGCCACATGGGGTGATCACAGAGGTGAAGCTGAGCCTTGAAAGGGAGACAGGTCTGAAAGGTGATCAAGAAGGGCGGGTGTTCCAGGAAAAGGATCAACAACCACAGGAACGGGGAATCAAGCATTCTGCTCAGGGCACAGTGAGTGGCCTGTGTTGACCACAGAAGGATGATGTACGGGGCACCGAGGGAGATTAAGATGGAAATGGAGAAACCCCAGAATGTGAGAGTTAGAAAGGGCCTCTGAACCTTCTGCCTCTACTGCTAGCTCTCACACAGGTAGTAGTCAGAGGAGGATAACTATTTGCAGACAATCTCCAAATATCAGTGGCTTCACATTTCAGTCCACTTGGGTTGGCAGAGAGCCTCTGCTCCACACAGTCATCCAGGGATCCAGGATCCTTCCATCCTGTGACACCACCATCTTCAACCACAGTCCTGAAATTTAGACAGCATGGAGAAGGCAGCCCTCACATCCCATCCTGTGGCCCTACCCAGATGGAGTGGGGGGGCTGAGATTACTTTAATTGTGTGCACAGGATGAGGAAATGGGTTTGATGAGAACCTAGTCTGTCTCTACTGTAACCTCTTTCTCCATGAACCTCACGTCAAATTGATACCTGACTTATGGGGGGAGAAACAGAGACATAAAGAGCAAGTGGGGGAGCCTGCGCACAGCAACGAAGAGCAGCCCCTGCTTGCTGCCACTAGAGAAAGCCCGCACGCAGCAAAGAAGACCCAATGCAGCCATAAATAAATAAATAAATTTATAAAAAAATACGTGGGGAATGGAAATAAAGACAAAAATAAACAAATGGGACCTAATTAAATTTAAAGGCTTTTTCACAGCAAAGGAAACCGTAAACAAAATGAAAAGACAACCTATGGACTGGAAGAAAATATTTGCAAACAACGTGATTGACGATGGACTAATTTCCAAAATATACAAACAGCTCATACAGCTTAATATCAAAAAACAAACAACCCAATCAAAAAATGGGCAGAAGACTTATATAGACATTTCTCCAAAGAAAACATACAGATGGCCAACAAGCACATGAAAAGATGCTCAATATCACTAATTATTAGAGAAATGCAAATCAAAACAACAATGAAGTATCACCTCACACAGGTCAGAATGGCCATCATTAAAAACTCTGCAAATATAGAACAAAAAATCTTAAAATTTGTATGGAGGCACAAAAAACCCTGAATAGCCAAAGCAATCTGGAGAAAGAAAAATGGAGCTGGAGGTATCAGGCACCCTGACTTCAGACTATACTACAAAGCTACAGTCATCAAAACAGTATGGTACTGACACAAAAACAGAAATATAGATCAATGGAACAGGAGAGAAAGCCCAGAAATAAACCCATGCACCTATGGTCACCTAATCTACGACAAAGGAGGCAAGACTATACAATGGAGGAAAGACAGTCTCTCCAATAAATGGTGCTGGGAAAACTGGACAGCTACATGTAAAAAAATGAAATAAGATCATTCTTTAACACCATACACAAAAAAAACCTCAAAATGGATTAAAGACCTAAATGTGAGACTGGACGCTATAAAACTCCTAGAGGAAAACATAGGCAGAACACTCTCTGACATAAATCGCAGCAATATCTTTTTCGATTTGTCTCCCAGAGTAATGGAAATAAAAACAAAAATAAACAAATGGGACCTAATTAAACTCAAAAGTTTTTGCACAGCAAAGGAAACCATAAACAAAACAAAAAGACAACCCACAGAATGGAAGAAAATATTTGTAAATGATGCGACTGACAAGGGATTAATCTCCCAAATTTACAAACAGCTCATGTGGCTCAATATAAAAAAAAAAACGAAACAGCTCAGTAAAAAAACGGGCAGAAGACATAAATAGACATTTCTCCAAAGAATACATCCAGATGGACAAGAGGCACATGAAAAGATGCTCAACATTGCTAATTATTAGAGAAATGCAATTCAAAACTACAATAAGATATCACTTCACACCAGTCAAAATGGCTATTATCAAAAAATCTACAAATAATAAATGCCAAAGAGGGTGTGGAGAAAAGGGAACCCTCCTACAGTGTTGCTGGGAATGTAAATTGGTAAGCCGCTATGGAGAACAGTACGGAGGTTCCTTAAAAAACTAAAAATAGAATTACCATATGACCCAGCAATCCCACTACTGGGCATACACCCAGAGAAAACCATAATTCAAAAAGACACATGCACCCCAATGTTCATTGCAGCACTATTTACAATAGCCAGGTCATGGAAGCAACCTAAATGCCCATTGACAGATGAATGGATAAGGAAGATGTGGCACATATATACAATGGAATATTACTCAGCCGTAAAAAGAAACGAAATTGAATTATTTGTAGTGAGGTGGATGGACCTAGAGACTGTCATACAGAGTGAAGTAAGTCAGAAAGAGAAAAACAAATACCATATGCTAACACATATATATGGAATCTAAGAAAAAAAAATGGTTCTGAAGAACCTAGGGGCAGGACAGGAATAAAGACGCAGACGTAGAGAATGGACTTGAGGACACAGGGAGGGGGAAGGGTAAGCTGGGACGAAGTGAGAGAGTGGCATGGACATATATACACTACCAAATGTAAAATAGACAGCTAGTGGGAAGCAGTCGCATAGCACAGGGAGATCAGCTCGGTGCTTTGTGACCACCTAGAGGGGTGGGATAGGGAGGGTGGGAGGCAGGGAGACGCAAGGGGGAAGAGATATGGGGATACATGTATATGTATAGCTGATTCACATTGTTATAAAGCAGAAACTAACACACCATTGTAAAGCAATTATACTCCAATAAAGATGTTAAAAAATAAAAAGATAACCAACAAGGACCTACTGTATAGCACAGGGAACACTGCTCAATATCCTGTAATAACCTAAATGGGAAAAGAATTTGAAAAAGAATTGATACATGTACATGTATAACTGAATCACTCTGCTGTACACCTGAAACTAACACAACATTGTTAATCAACTATGCTCCAATACAAAATAAAATAAAAAGATAAAAAAAAAAAAAAAAAAAAAAAAGAGCAAGTGGGGGGCATGTGGGGTTAGCAGGAGACTGGCAGCGCCAGAACTGCGGGTTCTGACCCAGATCCTCCCCCAGGCCGTGTCCTCACACAATGAGTGTGCCCAGAGTGCTGGCAGATTGGCTTAGCCTCTCCCCAAACTCAGTTTCCTCATCTGTCCCACGGGACCTCTGACTCGGTCCTCAAGACAGATGATGGGGAGGAGCAGCTGCTCCTGACCCCCCCCCCCCACCGGCTGGGGTGCAGGGACAAGGGCAGCCTGGGAGACAGTCAGCCAGCCCCACCTCTGTCCCTCTGGAGTCCCCTGTGTGATTGAAGAGGAAGCTCAAAAGCAGCGTGTTATTACAGCTTTTCCATAATGCAATGTCATCAGGAAGGCCTGGGCCTCTGGGCAGCACCCTGGCAGCCCCATCACTCTTCCCAGCTGCACGGAGCATTTTAGACCATGCTGGAAAGGGAAGGAAGCAGTCTAATAAAACACATGGCAAGGCAAGACCACTCTCAGCAGCTCTTCAGAATGATCTAAACTTTGGACTTTTGATTTAAATCTGCATCCCCTGTGGCCAAAACATAAAACAGAAGATGAGGGAAAGAACAAAAATGAAAATGTGAGTGCCAAGAATCAGAGGGGAGGGAGGGAGGGAGGAAAGCAGCTCTGGGATGACACCAAGTCAGGCGCCGGCCAGACAGGCTGACTTGCACCCAGGTTGGCTCCTTTCCATTAGGCATTGCTCAGAACCCCTCCCTTTTGTCACTAAGCTGCCCTGAGATGGGACAGGAAGTTTGAGAGCTCATCCTAGAACAAAATCCAGAAATCTACCGCCCCCGATTTGCCCTTCACCTTTCTCCCTCACACCTCTAAAGAGGGGGTGGGAATGTTCATTGCAGCTCTATTTACAATGGCTAAGACATGGAAGCAACCTAAGTGTCCATCGACAGATGAATAGATAAAGAAGATGTGGCACATATATACAATGCAATATTACTCAGCCATAAAAAGAAACGAAATTGAGTTATTTGTAGTGAGGTGGATGGACCTAGAGTCTGTCATACAGAGTGAAGTAAGTCAGAAAGAGAAAAACAAATACCGTATGCTAACGCATATATATGGAATCTAAAAAAAAAATGGTTCTGAAGAACCTAGTGGCAGGACAGGAATAAAGACGCAGACATAGGGACTTCCCTGGTGGCGCAGTGGTTAAGAATCCGCCTGCTAATGCGGGGGACACGGGTTCGAGCCCTGGTCCGGGAAGATCCCACATGCCGCGGAGCAACTAAGCCCGTGTGCCACAACTACTGAGCCTGTGCTCTAGAGCCCGCGAGCCACAACTACTGAAGCCTGCATGCCTAGAGCCCGTGCTCCGCAACAAGAGAAGCCACTGCAATGAGAAGCCCTCGCACCACAACGAAGAGTATACCCCGCTCTCTGCAACTAGAGAAAGCCTGTGAGCAGCAACAAAGAACCAACACGGCCATAATTTAATTAATTAATTAATCAATTTTTTTAAAAAGACGCAGACATAGAGAATGGACTTGAGGACACGGGGAGGGGGAAGGGTAAGCTGGGACGAAGTGAAAGAGTGGCATGGACTTATATACACTACCAAATGTAAAATAGATAGCTAGTGGGAAGCAGCCGCATAGCACAGGGAGATCAGCTTAGTGCTTTGTGACCACCTAGAGGGGTGGGATAGGGAGGGTGGGAGGGAGACGCAAGAGGAAGGAGATGTGGGGATGTATGTATATGTATCACTGATTCACTTTGTTATAAAGCAGAAACTAACACACCATTGTAAAGCAGTTATACTCCAATAAAGATTAAAAAAAAAAAAAAAGAAGGGGTGGGGACAGGTAGGCTGGGAGACCTCCGTTTATTCTAACGTCCTTTCTCTTCAGATTCCTTTGGTGAGAGATGACTGTTTGCCAGGGCCTGTTGTCAGATAGTGACTAGTGCTTGGAGGGAAAGGGGGACCAAAACTGATAGGGCTGCTACTTTGAACGGGGACCAGGGAAAGCCTCTCTGAGGTGGCATTGAGTAGAGAGCAGAGTGAAGGCGGGGAGGCAGGTCCCTGGGGCAGATGACAAGATATCTCAACAGAGCTGAGAGGCCTGGATGTATTAGGCTGAAATTTAAGACCCCAGCATCTCCCAGCACACCTCCAACACGTACGTATTTTGAAAAAAAGCTCACCTCCAGAAAAAGGCAGCAATCTGCTTCCAGCGTGACCCTTCCAGGGGCATTAAATGACTAGGTCCTCCAGTGCAAGTCCGGACCCACTTTTAATGGTAACATATCTGGGTACTGCAGCCAATCATTTCCTCCAGTTGAAGAAGCTGAAAGAAGAAAAATCAGGCAATCGTGCCCCACAATACAGCTAAGTATTTAATTTGTTTTTAATGTTTACATTATTAACAGCAGCATTACAAAATGATATTTTTACTTTCAAGCGATTTAAATGTGCGATTCGGTGTTTCAATGACTGGGATCATTATAACTTGAAAAACTGAAGCAGCGCTCCCTCCCTCCCCTCTCCTCCCCCGATGGTGCCTGGTTTCTATAAAGAGCTAGTAGGGCTCCATAAAGCCCAAATACCCATCCTAAATGGATCGGGAGGTACAGCCCCGCTGGGGTTTTTCAAGGAGCCAGGGGAGGCTGCATTCAGTGTGGAATGAGCGACAGTCAGCAGGTGGGTGTTAACATGGTCATCAACTCCCTGCGGGGCTGGCACTGCCAAGCCACATTCCAGGCAACGCCTATTAATGTGCACAGAATGGTGCCCGGTGACTGACAAGCCAGTGAGCCCAGACTCTGGCTCCAATCACCCACAGGCATGGGGGGGCGTGAGTGACAAGGTAAAACAAGGCCAGAGAGGCCCCCAGTGCCCCCTGGGAAAATACAGAAACATACCATGCATGCAGTTCACAACGATAATGCTGCACAGAGGCCTGAAGAGGCATCTGATGGAGGGGTAAGTGCACAGGCTCTGGAGTCAGTCAGCTGGGATCCAGGTCCAGGCTCTGCCACTTACCCACCCGGTGACCTCGGCAAGCCCTTGTCCTTTCTGTGCCTCAGTTTCCAACTCTGTAAAATGGGGATAAAAGTGGTACTTTTCTCTGAGATCCATTGTGAGGACCAAATGAGTCAATAGGGAGGCCTTTAGAACAGTGCCAGGCACACAGCAAACACTCAGTACGTGTCAATTTATCATTATAATTCCCATTTTAAGATGATGAGGTGAGGCTCAGAGTGATTAAATAGCCCACCCAAGTTTGGCTGCTCCAAAGGCCTTTGCCTTTGCTGCCCCTCTACCTGGAAGTCGCTTTTGCCCCTCGTGTGACTCAGGTCTCTCTCAAACACAAGCCCCTCCAGGCCACCCAGACCCCACCCCCACCCCAGTCACTGTGGATGTAGCACCCTGACTTGACCCCTCCCTGGCACTTATCACATCTGAAATTACCTTGTTCATTTACTAAAGGACTGAATACGTATAAAGCATTATATTATTGTTATTGTTATGGTATGTTTGCTTGGTTGTTGTCTGTTTCCTCCCACTTAAATGTAAAACCCATGGGATCAGGGCCCTCATCTGTTTTGTCCACCACATGGAAGGAGCTCAGGGCTGGCTTCGTGGGTTTGTGATCTGAAGGCACCACCCTCCCACCCCACCCCCGGGTTAATACTCTGCTGTTACTGTCTTGAAATTTTTCATAATTTTTTAATAAGGAGCTTCACATTTTCATTTTTCATTGGGCCCCCACAAATTGTATAGATAGTCCTAGATGAATGAATGAATGAATGAGCGAGTCCACATTCCAACCCAGGTCTATCAGCCTCCACAGCCTCACTACTGAACCATCAAGTCATACAAGCCTGCAGTGGGGTGAAGAGAGGTGGGTACTGAACCAGGGCAACCACAGGCTGATCCAGAAGGTGCTGTGCTGGGGAAATGAGAGCCTTAGACAGAGGCACTGTTTCGGGTTTCCCCTGCTCCACTTGTTCTTCTCAACCTCTCCTTGTGCTTGTGCTTGTGCCTCAAGTTAGGTGAAAGCCATGTTACTCTTTCTCTTGTTGAAGACAGAGGGACCTCTGTCCCTGCCTCCCAAGACACCTGTTGGCCAGCCAGGTGCTCTTCAAAGCCACAGCTGTGATGGGGCCTCAGGCAGAATGACAAGGCCTCGGGGCACCCAGCACAGCCCTAGGTGCCTGGAGCTTGATACTGATAGTAAATAGATATAACCCTCCTCTTTGGGCCTCGGGACAGCCATCAAACATATGTGGTTATAAATATGTTACCTAGTCCAAGCTCACTGCACGACAGGACAATAAATCGAGAGACGAGTTGTTGGGGCATGGAACAGTGACTTTATTCGGAAAGCCCTCAGACTGAGAAGATCGTGAAGTGGTGTCGCAAAGAACCACCTTCCCAGAGTTTGAATTCAGGCTGCTTTTACACTAAAATGGGTGTGGTTGGTTGCTGCAAACTTCTTGGTGCCGGAATCCTTTGTTCTTGCAGCTGTCCATATAGGTCCAGTCGTAATGTTCCTGTAAACCTCCAACAAGACAAATGGTATTCTCTGTTCTGCAACTTTTTATCTCTGTATGAATGGAAAGTGTTATACCTTTAAAGGTCAGAGCCTTGAGAATGGGCTATCCTGTATATCTCAGGCTATAGGCAACACTCTTGTAGCAAAAGCAATAGATACACAGGTTAAAGTAAAAGAAACAGATCCAATATGGACTCAGATTTGTTCTTCCCTATTACAAATACAGCTGTGGTGAGAGTGGAGCAGGTAGGTACTGTTGGGCTGGCAATGCGTTGGGGGTGCCCTTGAGCGCCTCATTTTCCACTCCCCCTGAACTCACCTCAAGTGGGCATCACACACCTTGGGTCCCCAAAGGTTCTCATTCATAGGTCTTTACCCTTAAGGACTTCAGACAGTTCAGAGCTGTTCCCTGTTAAAACCACCCACTGATTTTTCCTCCTCCCTCTTCAGCTCTCCCATTCTGCCCCAGGCCTGGCTCTTGCTATGGAAGGAATGTCCCTCCATTCCCACTTATCCAAACTCTAACCATCCTCAAGGCCCAGCCCAAAGGCTATCTCCTTTGGAAGCAATCCCTGATCTTCCTCCTCTTAATCTCCTGAACAGCTAGAAGTACTAGTTCTTTCTCCAAACTCCTAGTATTCCCTAACACTTCAATTAAAGCCCTTGTCACTTTTAACTTTGTGTTTTGGTTATGTGTTCACTTCCTGACTCAGGGCAGGAGTCTCCTGGACTTATGAATTAGGCAAGGTGAGAAGGAAGAGGTTTGCGGTAAGCCAAGTGTGTGCACAGGATGGTCCTGGCTAAATTCAGGCAGTAAAGATGCAAAAGGGGGCTGAGGCTTTCTTAAGGAAAATCTGGAAGGTGGGGGTATCTTTTGAAAAGAAAAATCAGAACATCCCACACGATATGCAGCTGGAGATGTAGAAGAGAAGGCTTGGTAAGACAAGTTTTTCCAGACTGAATCAACCCAGATGACGTTGCTCAAGCAGGGAAAAGTAGCTGGCTTGGGGAGGGGGCGCTCAAAAGGATACTGATAGAAGCTGAGGAAAGGACAGAGCTGAGGAGCACTAAAGAAGGAATTGTGGCAGATCACCAAATGGTAGCGACAGGTACAGGACTGTGAGAAAGGGGAGGGGGGCTGCGAACCACGTGTGCATGCTACGTGATTAAGTTCAAACACATCTTCATCGAATAACCACTTGTATTTACATGCAAATGTATTCGCTTATGCAATTAGCAGAGGTCTCAGAGGAGAGTTTTTTAGTCTGGAGCTTATGCAGTCACTGAAAAAGAGAAGGAAGCTATCCCCGGTGTACTCCACGCCTGACTTGCTCCTGGGAACCGGGTTGGTTCCAGGAAGACGAAGACTGAATTAGCTGGCCCGGCAAAGACAGGGGAGCAGCGGCCCCTCCCGGAAAGCGGCAAAGTGCCGGCCAAGTGGCGCAGGCTCACTCCTCCCTCCCACCCCACCTCTTCGGGAAGCCGTTGATGCTTAGTGCGCAAGCTCCATCTGTTACCGCCGACTCCTCCCTCAGGGGCGGAGACAAGCAGGGCCTAAGATGGCGGCTAGCCGCTACAGGCGTTTTCTTAAACTCTGTGAGGAATGGCCAGTGGACGAGACCAAAAGAGGCCGGGACTTGGGCGCTTATCTGCGGCAGCGGGTAGCGCAGGCCTTTCGGGAGGGAGAGAACACCCAGGTGACCAGACTGTGGGGTCCGCCTGCGGCGGGGAGGCGGTTGGGGCGAGGGGAGGAAAGAAGGAGGCAGGGCGGGGCCCACGAGCGGCCTGGCGGCGGGGCCCCGCGCATGCGCGCGCCTTTCCTCCCTGGCCGCGCGTACCTGGGGACCCTCTTAACGCCCAGGGAAACTGCGGAGAGCGGTGATCCTATCTTCTACTCAGTACTTTCACCTGGCTGCACGTTGGAGGTTCCCGAGGAGCTTTTTAAAAATCTAGATACCTGGGACCATTCGACCTTGTTGAATCAGAATCTCGGGGGGGTGAGGCCTTGGCCTCAGTGTTTTTAAAACTCTCGATGATTCAGGGTGCAGCCAGGGTTGAGTCCCACACCAGTCCTAGGTGGTGACAGTCATAGGCTTATTGCTCCCCTGACACGATGCCATTACCTCGAAGTGTTGTGCAGTGTTTGAGCTGATGCCCAAGGACCTATGCAGGGTCCCCACTAAGCCTTGGTGTGCTTCCTGGGCCCTTGTAAGCCCGTGCGGCAGGTTTGAGTCCTCACCCCGTGCCCATGTGTGTGAGTAGTAGACCTGTGTTCTTGCTCTCCTCCAGGTTGGTGCTGCATTTCTGGGATTTGTTCATTCATACAGCACATACTTATGGAAAACCCACCATGTGCCAGGAACTGTTCCAGGTGCTGGGGAGACAGTAGTTAATTAGATGAGGTCCTGCCCACATGAAATTTAAGTTTACGTCCTAGTTCAGGACACAGTAAGCAAGTAGACACACATAGGGCAGTCCAGAGAAGTACTATGATGGATATGAAATAGAGTACCATGGTAAAAGGGTAATATTAGTTATGATAGATAAAGCCTTACTGAGGAGGTGACACATAGATGAGACCTAAGGGAAGACGATGAGCCAACAATGAACACTTGGTGTTCTTTCAGGCAGTGCATTGGTCCTGAGGCAGGAAGCAGAAAGAAAGCGCAAGTGGCTGAAGGGTAGTGAGTGAAATGCCGTTTTCTAAGAGTTGAGTCAGGGGAGGACAGGAGTCAGGCACGGTAGGGTTTTCTAGGCAGACTCTGTTTAGGGGTTGGATTTTATCATAAGACCAGTGAGAAGCCTCTGGGGAGGTTTAGTCAGGGGGCTGATGTGACCTAGTTTACTCTTTTTTTTAAAGATCACTCTGGTTGTACCAGTGAATGGATTATAGGGAGGCAAGAATAGAAACAGTCACTCTGGTAGCCCAGGCAGGAAAAGGTGGTGGCTTGGATGAAGATGGCAGCACAGGAGATCGAAGTGGCCAGATTGGGGTTGCAATGTGAAGGTTGCATCAACAGGACTTGCTGACGTATTGGATATAGGGTAAAGGGAAAGAGGAACCAAGGATAACACCTAGATTGTTTTGGCCTGAGCAACTCGGTGCAAGGTGGTGCCGTTTACTGAGATGGGGAAGACGAGATGAGGAACAGGTGAGGCGTGGGAAGAACATCTTTAGTTTGGTGTTCAGACATGTTAAACTTGAGATGCAAAGTGGATTTACTTCCAAGTGGAAATGTCAAAGTAGACAGTGGGATATTTGAGCCTGGGGCTCAGGCAAGAGGTCAGACACATGAGATGTGACACATACACACACAGCCTGAAGAAATGACTTTTGCGAAATTTGGCCACAACCTGTCAAAGCAGGAACATGGCTTTTTGGCAACTTAGCCCAACCCAGACCCAAGCCAGCGCACCTAATGGAGCAAGAACATCATGCCCAGTGGCATCATCGAAACCAAGTGCTGACTGGGTGGTGGGCATGGACGGAGTGTCTGGCTCAGGGCTTTGTTGGGGGGTTTGGGGTGTCACACAACACTGAGGGCCCTCACACTTCTTACAGTGGTCTTCACTGGCCCGTAGTATAAAGATCTTGAAGGCAAGAGTCATAGTCCCAACTCTGCAAATCCCATAGCCCATAGACTTTCTAGGGCTATGCTCCCTTCATATTTTCAGTGTGAGCTTCCTGAGAATAGAGACGGTGCTATTTTTATCTTTCTCCCCACAGTGTCTAGCATAGTTCCTGGCACATAAAAGACACTCAGTAAATGTCTGAATGAATGGGTAAATAAATGATTGGTTATGGCTCATGAGACAAAAATCATTTGAATATAGTTGCAGATGTAGCAGAACTAGATGGAGAGAAGTATTGAAGAGTGAGAAGGGAATATTTCTGTGCCCTGAGTGGTGAGAATTAATTTGTGAGCTTACTCTGTGTGGGGAAGTGCAGGAACTACAGAAGAGAGACATAACCTGGTCCTTATCACCAAGGAGCTTACAGTTGGACAGACACGTGACTTGCTTTAATGAAATTCGGATGGTGAAACCAGCCAGCAGAGAAGCTGACAGAGGCTAGATCCTTGGGGAGGTGACAGTATGACATTCACCTACTTGACTGTTAGTGCAAGAGGAGCCAGAAAAGGAGGGTAGAGCTTTCTCTTTTGGAGTTGTCATCCTTTGTCGTCACCTAGGGAGATAGTTCTGATGAGTAGAAGGCGCACACGAATTTGAGTCATGGCTGCAGATGCAAGTCATGGCTCGGTTGATGGTTCCAGAGCAGCTGATGAATGCATCCCTGGTAGAGTGAACCAGTGCATCATGATGGCAGCAGGCACATGACTCAGGACCACTGTTGTGGTACCTCATCCTGATGTCACCCAAGAATGCACCTGGGCTTATTAGTAAATCTTGGTGGTAATTTTTAGAAGGAGCAGTCCCTTGCTGGAATTGAGAACAGCGCTGTGAGTCACTCCCACTCACACCCCCGGATCATTTATAAAGAACTTGAGAAAGAAAGGTGGTTCATAAAGCTGGCAGCCAGGGGCAGGCACTCGACCCGGTTAACTGATTGGTGTGGAACTCCCCCTCGGATATGCCATGTGCTAGAAGGACAGGACTAGAGGGGGAGGCAGCTCTCCGCCGCGTGTTTGTTCCTGTAGAGGAGAGGAGCAGGCAGTCCTGCTCCCAGCCTTGTGGCTTCCTGCATCTGAACAATAACGCTGAACGCATGCATGGCACACTTGCATGTGTGGTCTCATTTAGTCTATTCCTTAGTGCAGCTGAGTTGAGGTCACCATCACTGTTCCCATTTTACAGGTGAAGAAACAAAATCTGAAAAGAAAAACAACTTATTCCGGGTTCCCCAGGAGTTAAATGGCAAGCCAAGTGAGCATTGTCTTCTTTGTGCCTGAACTATCCTCAGCTCCCATTCCTCCCAAGTTATTTCTTCTTGTTAGAAAGGCCTCTTGTTCCGTGAACTTCAAGCCCTCCCTTCCCCTCACTTCCTGCTCAAGACCTCTTTGGACCATGGACAGTTTTGGCAAAGAGTTAAACATCCCTCTGTTTACCCACCTGCTTTTCTTTGGCCCAGCCCCTACCTCCCCAGTGTGGATGGGGAGAAAGATGGTCCTCAGGTGGGACACCAGCACAGAAAAGCCAGAACCACTAGAAAGCAAATTAATCATTCAGACTTGAAACCAGGGTACAAAAATAACTGCCTCCATTTATTCCACCACAGATTGCCCTTTGGGGAGTCTCACAGTCCACTCCACCCTAAACCCACCAAGAGGGAGGTGGGAAGCAGAAACACACTTAACACCTCTTACACCCTCTATCCTATTGTGCAGTTTTTTAAAGCTAATGTTTATGGATTTTGCCCCCTTTCAATTCAGTTTCCCTAAGAGAACGCGTGTTCCCTGCAGCCCCAAGAGCTTAATAAAAGAATCACAAAATGGGAGAAGGTGGCAAAACAACAGTAATTGTTGACTTAAGTACAGGGGAAGGTGCAAACTCTTCTAATGAGTTCATTAGATGCACAGGCAGCTTCCTAAAAGGTCCCTGGCAGCACCCACTTATCCAGCACGGGGCACAGCTCTGAGGAGCCACCCAGGAAGGGGCTCGCCCACCAGGGAGTTCTTGTATTAAATACCCAGGTTGAAATAATATCGGCCCCATTTGAAAGGAGTTGAACTTTGTCTTGGATTGGCAGTAATGTAGGTGATACATCCAACTCCTCAGAGGGGAATTCAAAGGTTTTTTGTGATTCTGTTTTCTCAGTCATCCCGTCAGGGCCTGGTCTGTGGCTTAGTGTGGCGGGGTGTAGCCCTGTGTGTGTTGGCAGTGGTGATGCCATCCAGCATTACCCACCCCCGTGTGTGGGTCCTCTGAAGTCCAGTTTTTGAGGAAGGGCCTGAGAACAGATTATGCGATTTTTAGTTGTAATATTGAGCCCACTGCAAAACAGCCGTTGTAAGGAGAATCACGTCAGAGAGGGAATGCAGGCATCTCCATCTCTTTTTCTCCCCCAGTTCCGGATGGAGCTGGAGGGAGTTAAGGTAGTGTTTAGACCAAGGCATGGCAGTTTTCTAGGCATGTTTAGAGATGTAGGTGCTCCTCCTGGAGGGCTAGATTATCCAACACTTTCAGTGGGTCAGCACTTAGAGATCTTTGGGTCTGCCTGTTGCCTCCTGGACTAATGCAGCTTTGTGAGGCCTTCACTGTTGTCTAATCCAGCCTATGTCCCGCCCCCTCACCACACCCCAGCGTGTGCCCCGGCCCCAATGAGGGCTTCTTCTCATTGCCTCCCAAATTGGTCATAATGTAAATGGTTCTTTTTTTTTTTTTTAAATATATTTGATTTACAGTGTTGTGTTAGTTTCAGGTGTACAACAAAGTGATTCAGTTATATTGGCCAAAAAGTTCATTCAGGTTTTTCCGTAAGATGTTACCTGTTACCCCCTATATACTATATATAAACTATATATGTATATACTATACATATGTTCTTTTTCAGATTCTTTTCCATTATAAGTTATTACAAAATACTGAATATAGTTCCCTGTGCTATATAGTAGGTCCTTGTTGTTTATCTATTTTATGTATAGTAGTGTGTATCTGTTAATCCCAAATTCCTAATTTATCCCTCCCCTGCCTCCCCTTTGGTAACCATAAGATTGTTTTCTATGTAGGTGAGTCTGTTTCTGTTTTGTAAATAAGTTCATTTGTATCATTTTTTAGATTCCACAAATAAGTGATATGATATTTGTCTTTCTCTGACTTATTCACTTAGTATGATAATCTCCAAGTCTGTCCATGTTGCTGCAAATGGCATTACATCATTCTTTTTTATGGCTGAGTAATATTCCATTGTATCTGTGTACCACATCTTCTTTATCCATTCATCTGTCGACAGGCATTTGGGTTGCTTCCATGTCTTGGCTATTGTAAATAGTGCTGCTATGAACATTGGGGTGCATGTATCTTTTCTAATTAGAGTTCTAGTCTTTTCCAGATATGTGCCCCAGAGTGGGATTGCTTGATCATATGGCAACTCTATTTTTAGTGTTTTAAGGAACCTCCCTGCTGTTCTCCATAGTGGCTGTACCAATTTACATTCCCACCAGCAGTGTAGGAAGGTTCCCTTTTCTCCACACCCTCTCCAGCATTTGTTATTTGTAGACTTTTTGATGATGGCCATTCTGACTGGTGTGAGGTGACACCTCATTGTAGTTTCGATTTGCATTTCTCTAATAATTAGCGATGTTGAGCATCTTTTCATGTGCCTATTGGCCATCTGTATTTCTTCTTTGGAGAAATGTCTGTTTAGGTCTTCTGCCCATTTTTCGATTGGGTTGTTGGTTTTTTTTGTTGTTGAGGTATATGAGCTGTTTGTATATTTTGGAAATTAAACCCTTGTCAGTTGCATTGTTTGCGAATATTTTCTCCCAGTCCTTAGGTTGTCTTTTTGTTTTGTTTATGGTTTCCTTTGCTGTGCAAAAGCTTCTAAGTTTGATTAGGTCCCATTTGTTTATTTTTTCTTTCATTTCTTTTGCCTTGGGAGACTGACCTAAGAAAACATTTGTATGATTTATGTCAGAATGTTTTGCCTGTGTTCTCTCTTCTAGGAGTTTATAGTGTCATGTCTTATACTTAAGTCTTTAAGCCATTTTGAGTTTATTTTTGTGTATGATGTGGGGAGTGTTCTAACTTCATTGATTTACATGAGGCTGTCCAGCTTTCCCAACACCACTTGCTGAAGAGAATGTCTTTTCTCCATTGTATATTCTTCCACCTTTGTCGAAGAGTAATTGACTGTAGGTGTGTGGGTTTATTTCTGGGCTCTCTATTCTGTTTCATTTCATGTCTGTTTTTGTGCCAGTACCATGCTATTTTGTTTACTGTAGCTTTGTAGTATTGTCTGAAGTCAGGGAGGGGTATGCCTCCAGCTTTGTTCTTTTTCCCTTTGGAATTCTGGGTCTTTTATGGTTCCATATAAATTTTAGGATTATTTATTCTAGTTCTGTGAAAAGTGTCATGGTTAATTTGATAGGGATCACGTTAAATCTGTAGATTGCTTTGGATAATATGGCCAATTTAACAATTTTAATTCTTCCAATGCAAGAGCATGGGATATCTTTCCATTTCTTTGAATCATCTTCAGTTTCCTATATCAGTGTTTTATAGTTCTCAGCATATAAGTCTTTTACCTCCTTGGTCAAGTTTATTCCTAGGTGGTTTTATTTTATATATATATTTTTTGGTGTGATTTTGAAAGGGATTTTTTTAACTTTCTCTTTCTGATATAGAGAAATGCAACTGATTTCTTTATGTTAATCTTGTATCCTGCTACCTTGCTGAATTCATTTATCTTCTCTTAAAGTTTTTGTGTTGAGTGTTTAGGGTTTTCTGTATAGAGTATCATGTCATCTGCATATAATGACAATTTTTACCTCTTCCTTTCTAATTTGGATACCTTTTATTTCTTTTTCTTGTCTGATTGCTGTGACTAGGACTTGCAATATTATGCTGAATAGAAGTGGTAAGAGTAGGCATCCTTGTTTCATTCCAGATTTTAGTGGGAAGGCTTTCAGCTTTTCACTGTTGAGTATTACATTGGCTGTGGTTTTGTCATAAAGAGCTTTGATTATGTTGAGATATGTTTCCTCTGTACCCACTTTGGTGAGAGTTTTTATCATGAATGGATGTTGAATTTTATCAAATGCTTTTTCTGCATCTGTTGAGATGATCATGTGGTTTTTGTCTTTTCCTTTGTTTATGTGGTGTGTCATACTGATTGATTTGCATATGTTGAGCCATCCTTGTTAACTTGGGATGAATCCAACCTGATCATGGTGTATGATCCTTTTTATATGTTGTTGGATTTGGTTTGCTAGTATTTTATTGAGAATTTTTACATCTATATCAATCAAAGATATTGGCCTGTGATTTTCTTTTTTGGTGGTGTCTTTGTCTGGTTTTGGTATCAGGGTGATGGTGGCTTCATAGAATGACTTTGGGAGTGTTCCCTCCTCTTCAGTCTTTTGAAGAAGAGTTTGAGAAGGATCAGTTTAAGTTCTTTGTATGTTTGGTAGAATTCCCTAGTGAAGCCATCTGGTCCTGGACTTTTGTTTGCAGGGAGTTTTTTTTTTTATTACAGATTCTGTTTCACTTCTAGTGATCAGTCTGTTCAAATTATCTATTTCTTCTTGGCAATTCCCTGGCGGTCCAGTGGTTAGGACTCGGCACTTTCACTGCCATGGCCCGGGTTCAATCCCTGATCAGGGAACTAAGATCCCGTGAGCCATGCAGCGTGGCCAAAAAACCCCCAAATTATCTATTTCTTCTTGATTCAATTTTGGTGGGCTGTATGTTTCTAGAAACTTGTCCATTTCTTCTGGATTGTCCAGTTTGTTGGCTTATAATTGTTCATAGTATTCTCTTATGGCTTCTTGTATTTCTGTGGTATCAGTTGTTATTTCTCCTCTTTCATTTCTTATTTTATTTGGGTTCCCTCTTTTTTCTTCTTGGTGAGCCTAGCCAGAGGTTTGTTGATTTTGTTTATTCTTTCAAAGAGCCAGCTCTTGGTTTTATTGATTTTTTTTCTATTTTTTTTTTAATCTCTATCTTATTTATTTCCTCTCTAATCTTTACTATTTCCTTCCTTCTGCTGACTTTAGGTTTTGTTTGTTCTTCTTTTTCTAATTCTTTTAAGTGGTAGGTTGGGTTGTTTATTTGAGATTTTTCTTGTTTTTTTGAGGAAGGCCTGTATTATTATGAACTTCCCTCTAAGAAATGCTTTTTGCTGCATCCCATAGATTTTATATGGTTGTATTTTCATTGTCATTTGTCTCAAGGTATTTTTTAATTTCCTCTTTGAATTTGTCATTGACCAATTGGTATTTTAATGACGTGTTGTTTAGTCTCTGTGTAATCGGTTTTTTTTCTCGTTTCTCTTTCTGTGGTTTACTTCTAGTTTCACGCCATTATGGTCAGAAAATATGCTTGAAATAATTTCTATCCTCTTAAATTTATCAAGGCTTGTTTTGTGTCCTAATATGTCGTCTACCCTAGAAAATGTGCTATGTGCACTTGAAAAGAATGTATATTCTGGTTTCTTTGGATGTAGTGTCCTGAAAATATCAAATTAAGTCTAACTGTTCTCTTGTGTCATTTAGGATCTCTGTTGCTATTGATTTTCTGTTTGGAAGATCTGCCCATTGATGTCAGTGGGGTGTTAAAATCTCCTACTTTTATTTTATTCCCATCAATTTCTCCCTTTATGTCTGTTAGTATTTGTCTTATGTATTTAGGTGCTCCTATAACATATATTGGGTTCATATATGTTAATGAGTGTAATATCCTCTTCTTGCATCAATCATTTTGTCATTATGTAGCATCCCTCTTTATTTATGGCCTTTGTTTTGGGTTTTGGTTTTTTTTAAAATAAATTTATTTATTTATTTATTTTTGGCTGCGTTGGGTCTTCATTGCTGCACGTGGGCTTTCTCTAGTTGCAGCGAGCGGGAGCTACTCTTCATTGTGGTGTGCGGGCTTCTCATTTCGGTGGCTTTTCTTGTTGCGTAGCACGGTTCTGGGCACGCTGGCTTCAGTAGTTGTAGCACACGGGCTCAGTAGTTGTGCTTCTTGGGCTCTAGAGTGCAGGCTCAGTAGTTGCAGCTCATGGGCTTAGTTGCTCTGTAGCATGTGGGATCTTCCTGGACCAGGGTTCAAACCCGTGTCCCCTGCATTGGCAGGCAGATTCTTAACCACTGTGCCACCAGGGAAGTCCCTATGGCCTTTGTTTTAAAGTCTATTTTGTCTGATATGATATTGTGACCCCCCCCCACTTCTTGTGATTTGTGTTTGCATGAAATATCTTTTTCCATCCCCTCATTTTCAATCTGTGGGTGTCCTTCGCCCAAAAGTGGGTCTTTTGTAGGCAGCGTGTTGTAGGCTCTTGTTTTATTATCCAATCTGCCATTCTGTGTCTTTTGGTCAGAGCATTTAGTCCATTGACATTTAAGGTAATTATTGACAGGTATGTATTTATTGCCATTTTAAATCTGGTTTTCCAGTTGATTTTGTATCTCTTCTTTGTTCCTTTCTTTTTGTTTTTCCTTTTGTGGTTTGATGGTTTTCATTTGTATTACACTTGAGTTCTCTTCTTTTTGTTTTTTTGTGAATCTGTTGTATGTTTTTGATTTGTGGTTACCCTGGTTTTCAAGTATGTTAACGCATTACTGTATCTGCTTGCTTTAAACTGGTAGTCATATAAGCTTAAACACATTCCAAAAAATCTACATTTTCTTACTCCCCTCTCCCAAGTAAGAACAATATGATTCTGATGTCCTATTTTACATTTTCATGTTTATCCTTTTGCCATTCATTGTAGTTATAATTGCTTCCACAAATTTTTTTTGATTTTTCTTTTTTAAATGTATGTTCTGGTTTATTTAAGTGATCTACAATCCTTTCATATATTTGCTTTTCCTATTGTGATTTTCCCTTTCCTATAGATTCTTGCTTCTTTTCTATTTAGAGAAGACCTTTCAATATTCTTTTTAGGTTAGATCTAGTATTGCTGTATTCTTTTAGTTTTTGCTTGTGTGAGAAATTCATTATCTCTCCTTCTATTATAAATGATAATCTTGCTGGGTAGAGTATCCTAGGTTGCAGTTTTCTCCCTTTCAGGACTTTGAATATATCTTGCTACTCCCTTCTGGCCTGCAAAGTTTCTATAGAGAAATCAGCTGATAGCCTTATGGGGGTTCCCTTGTAACTTACACTTTGTTTTTCTCTTGCTGCCTTTAAAATCCTCTCTGTATCTTTAACTTTTGCCATTTTAATTATGATATGTCTTGGTGTAGGTCTGTTTGGGTTCATCTTGTTTGGGACCCTCTGTGCTTCCTGTACCTCGATATCTGTTTCCTTCTTTAGGTTTGGGAAATTTTCAGCCATAATTTCTTTAAATACATTTTCGATCCCCTTTTCTCTTTCTTCTTCTGGGATCCCTGTTATGCCTAGATTGGCACGCTTTGTGTCCCATAGGTCTTTTATGTTGCTTTCATTTTTTTTTTTCATTTGTCTTTTTGTCTGCCATTCTGATTGGGTGCTTTCCATTATTTTGTCTTCCAGATCACTTATTCATTCTGCATTATTTAGTTTTCTATATATTGCCTTTAGCTCAGTTTTCATCTTGGCAATTAAGTTGTCTGATTTTGATTGCCTCCTCTTTATAGTTCCTAGTTACAGTGATCTGCATTTCTGTCGATAGCTTTTCTTAGCTCCTTCAGCATTTTTGTTACCTTCTTTTTGAACTCAGGGTCTGGGAGACTGGAGGGGTCTGTTTCATTGTTTGTTCTTATAGGGGATTTCTCTTGTTCTTATAATTGGGAGTGGTTCCTCTGCTTTTTCATTTTACTTATATTACTCTGACTCTATGAATTTAGGGGAAACAGTTATCTACTGTGGTCATGAAGGGCTGTTTTTATGTGGAAACACCCCTGTGTAGCCTGTGTGAGTCTAATATTGTTGGTGCAAAGGCTGTTTTTGGTATGGATGCCTGCCATGTCTTTCCTCAGGGTGTGCTGGCCCTTCTCCCCTTGATAGGGGGTGTGATTGGTGTTGTGGTGACCAGAGCCTGCACTGGATGTTGGGCAGGGCCTCCTCTTTGCTCTGTGGTTGTCACAGCCCTATCAGGGGCAGGGTCTGCTCCCCAGTTGTTGAAGTAGAAGCCCCCAGATCCGATCCTAAACTGTGGTGTGAGGTAGGTGGGACTGGAGCGCTCCCACTGGGAAAGGAGCTGCTGTGTATTCCTCCCCAGGAGTTGTCTACCTGGACGTGCGCTCTGTAACATCTCCTGTCACCTGGTGTGCATGCTCAAAAAGTACACTGTTGTTGACACTGCCCTCGGCCCCACCTCTGCTGTGGGAATACCAGTAATCAGCTCAGATATCAGCCCTGCTTCTGCGTGTGCATGCCCACAAAGTTTGTTGTTGCTGGCACTAGACCTGCCTCAGCTAGGGGAGTGCCAGTAATCAGCTCAGATGTCCTGTAGAAGCTGCCGCTGGCATAAATTTGCTGAAGTCACGCACCCGCCAGGAATCGGTTCAGATTTCAGCCCTACCTCTGCGTGTTGGCAACCCACTGGCGCTTGCGTGCTCCCAGAGCTCATAATGGTGGAGCCGTGCCCGCCGTGAGCACCCAGAAAATGAGGCCGCTGTGGTGGGGTCACGCCCCCCGCTTCACACGCACGTTGACAGTAGACCCGGGCTCCATCCTGCACACAGCACCCCCAGCCTCGCCCCGGACCACACTCCAGGCCCTTCAGGCTGTCTCTGCGCAGCCAGAGTGAGTCCTCAAGCCCGAGTTCCAGCCCCCAGCCGCTCCGCACACCAGCAGGCATGTGTCTTGGGCTGGGAAGTGCAGCAAGGTAGCGTGGACTGTCTGTGCTGGTCTCCCTCTGTCCTGCCTGCCACAGGCCGGCTGCTGTGCTCTCCTCTGAGGCTCCCTATCTGTCCCAGTGGACCTCCCAGTCGGTGAAGGGGGTTCCCAGGGTAAAGGAACCTTTCCCCTTTGAAAGCTCCCTCCCGGGGCACAGGTCCCGTCCTGATTCCTGCTTTTTTTTTTTTCCTTCATCCTATCCAGTTATGTGGTGATCTTTCTTGCAGCTTTGGTTGTATGAGATCTTCTGCCAGTGTTCAGTGGGTATTCTGTGAGAATTTTTCAACATGTAGATGTGTCTTTCATGTATTTGTGGGAGGACGTGAGCTCCACATCCTTCTATTCTGCCACCTTGATCTCTGCTCCCAGGTTCTTAACCTTTGAGAACCTAGTGCACTGTGGACCAAAGCCCAGACACAGAGCTTGTCAAGAATCTGGTGGCTTCCCAGGCCTTGAAGCACTCCTTGGCGCGGCTTAAGACCCTGCCTGCCTGGACCATCCTTGTCCCCCTGCCTTTTCATGCCTCTTCCTCCCAGTCCCTCCTCTGATCCCCATTCTGCCCAGCTCTGAAGTCTACACTCCTCAAAGTGAGGGACTCTGACTCCCCATCACTCTGTGAACTGTCACTGCAGTGAAACGCAAACCTTCCCTGTAAGGGAACCACACCTGCCATGTGAGCCAGGCCTGGTAGCTAGCTCCTGCTTCTGATCTCCTGTAACTCTTGGCACTCAGTTACACTCTGTCCTGGTCATTTTTTATTTTTAATGTGTGTGTCTCTTGTCTCAGCTTGATTGCCAACTTCTCTGGAGCCGAGGCTGGATCTTTATGTCCCCTCACAGCTGCCTAGCAGAGCTCTCTACATAGTAGATGCTCAAGAAATAGATTTTCAGTTGAATTCAAGGGAATAGACTCCCATAATGGAGTGAACTCATTTCGGAAGTTCATTACCAAGTCATGAAAACCTTTTCTCATAGATCCTCCTGGACTGAATCCAGCTCTACCTTAATTAGCAAAGCAATTTGCAACACTTTCCCAAAAGTGCTTATGCATCCCTTTGTGTGACTGGAATAGGGGCCGCTGTACCAATTGCTGTCACCACCCAATATTCAATTTTGAAAATCAAAATCAGTGCCTGCGGCAGTGATGTAGATTTGTATGTATAAAAATTTAATATGGTAAAGAGAAATTTACTGACAACTGAGCGGGGGAAATGCAAAAGGAGCAAAAATAGAGCCATAAAGGACACTTTGTCACTTGAACATCTATTTTATTCACATTTAGGGAGCAGAGCTGAATTTTTCATAATATCCCACTGCTGCCTTTTTCAAACCCAGCTTTGCTATTAGTCCTAAAATGTCCGTAATCTCATTAGGTGTGAATGCAAAATCAGGTAGTTTAAAGCTTGTATATAAGAATATTTCTAAAAGTGCACAGTACACTTCATCGGGAAAACTGTGTATTTCAAAATTCAGTGATGCTTGCACTGGAGTCTGTGAATAAAGTGTAGGATGTAGGTATGTGGTGAGGCTTCCAGAATTAGACAAGTATTTCTATTGATGTACTTTTAAGTAGTAAATAAGACTATTTTGTAATTGCTGAGCTTGGATTGGGTGTGACTAGGAACCCAGAATTGGCCTTGGCTCCATCTCTGCTTAGGCAGTAATAACTTGGCTTGAAGTTGCCGTACCTCAAACTCTCATCACCTCCACTGAGCTACTTTTACAGCCTCGTACAGACACCTTCTGACCTCAGATGAGAAATTGGGTGACAAGGTCATTTTTTGGTGATTGGTTATTTATAGGTGCTTCTCAGATTATTCTTTGAGGCTCCAGGCTTTATGGAAAGTATCTGGGAGACTGTCTCTTTAATACTGAAGGACTTCTGCGAGGTTCAGGGAACACAGAGGGTCACTTTGATTTTTGAGCAATGCTCTGTGACCCCATCCTCTCTCTCTCTGTCCCTCCCCTCTGCCCTACTTCTCTGTCAGAGGTGGGAAAAGCTGGGCAGGAAGGAAACACCCTGCTCGCCCCACTGAGGGTACAGACGGAGGTGGCTGAACAGCCCTCCGGCCAACTCTCACTGTTAGATTTGGAGGAAAGGCAGTAGGGGACTCCTTTTGGCAGCATCTCTGAGGGTGAGGATCTGGTGGGAGCGCAGGTCTGGTGAGGACGCGATGTGTTGGTGGTCTGCCAGCAGTGAGGGAGCCCGGGAGAGAGGCGCTGGGTAGAGTCAGTGCTGTGAATGCCTTTCTTAATTAAGAGCTGGGTTGGGAGGGTGGTCGGTGGTGGTGGGAGGGGAAGGTTGGGTTGCACGGCCATCAGGTGGAGGACAGGTGCTGCAGACAGCCACTCGCTCAGCGGAGACCAAGGGTCAGTGCGTGATCCCCGCCAAGCTGATCATGAAACGCTTGGGGCCCACTGAGAGCCATCAATCTCAGGGCCGGAGGTCCAGTCAGGGACAGAGTGAAGCTTCGGTGATTTTCCATCCCTTCATCACTTCCACCTCTAGCCATACCCTGCAGTCACACCAGCAGCACCGATCCGCTGATGTGTCCTAATTGCTGTACCCTGGGCGTGTGCATGAGCTGGTCCTGTGCCTGGAGAGCCCCCACGTCCTACTGGTAACTTCCGCCCCCCCTCGCCGTGACCCTCGGCAGGGCTTCCTTGGCTCCGCTGATGGTGTCAGGGGCCCTCCACGCACCCCTCATTCCGCTGTCACCGGGATCGTCCTGAAGTCTTCTTTCGCCTTGTAGTTAGTGCAGTAAAGGCCTGTGTTTACTATAACTGTTTACTACTAATAGTAACCAAGACTAATCCCTCACATTCGTCAGTGTTCCTGGCCCTGAATTCAGAGCAGTCCAGGCGTTACCTTACTTATCCTCACATCGCCCTCAGAAATAGGGACAATTATTATCTTTTCTTTTAAAAGAAAAGTTAAGTTGGCCAGTATGTTTCAAAAATGTCAATGCTGGGAAGACAAAGAAAGGCCAAGGAGGTGTCCCGGTGGCAAGGAGAAAGAAACGTGACAGGTAGTGCAGGAGGCGATCCTGGGCCTAAAGGACTGTTTTTTTCTGTAAAGAGTTTTACTGAGACAATTGACAGAGTTGGAATATGGACGATGGAACAGATAGAAGTGTTGTATCAATGTTAAATGTCCTGAATTTGGTCATGGAACTGTGGTTATATGAGAGAATGTCATTGTTCTTAGGAAACATACTGAAATATTATGTATATATAGATATAGAGAATGATAAAGGAAAAGTGGGAAATTTTTTTTTTAAGTGTCGGGGGCAGAGGGAGATGGAGTGATTTGCCCGATACCCCTTAGCTGGTAAGGGATGAGATCCAAATGCAGGCAGTTGGACTCCACAGCTCCCCACAGCTATGCACACCTGCTCTGACATGGGCCGGGCACACTCTAGGTTCTCCTAAATTTATAAGCAAACACATCTGTACAGGTATGAAGAGGGCAAGCAAATGATGAAATGCACAATTATCTTTTGATAATCTACATAATATTCTTTAAAAGTTTGGCTGGTGTTACCCTCTTCTTCCTTTTGCATCTTGTGCATTCTGTTCGTCTGTTGTCTGGTTAGCTCTTAGTTTTGCGTGCCCTGCTGAAGACAGAACATTCAAAACGCTTTCCCCCAAAGTGTATGCTGCAGAATTCTGTTCCAGCTGGACTTTCCCTGGAAGTGCCACCCGATGGGGAGTCAGACTCATGTGTTAATATCCGTTCTTCTTTTTCAGCCTTTAGCCCCAGTGCACTCAAATAATGCCTTTGATCATTAGTCAACAAACACTGGCTGCCTCCTCAGCCCATCACCTTTTCTCTTCTGATGTGGCTACCTGGGCGTTCTCATGATGGGTGGCCTGAACCTGGGGATGGATTGAGTAGAACTCAATGACAGGATTGTCTTTTTTGTTTGCTGTAAAGTGGGGACCTTATTTGACATGCACACGGAGGCAGAAGTGGAGCTGCCTATTAAAATGCTTAACTACTGATTTATTTATGCTCTGCCTTCTTCGAGAAAGGATTTAAGTTGGAAAAATCCATCATTTGAATTCTGGGAAAAAACATTGAAGAGAAAGTTTCATTCTGGGGAGCTTTCAGAATTCTTGGCAGAATAATGTAAGGAACTGTAGCTAAATAATGGCAAAGGCAGAAGGAAGGGAAAACTTTTTAAGAGGTATGAGAGGGAAAAACCCACCTCTCATCTGCATGTTGCCCGCGTTCCCTGGAATTTCCAGCAGGGCCATCCGGAGTATTGCTTTCTTTCCCCCTTTCTATTTGCAAGGCTTCCTAACAGGACCTAACTGGATTCTCCCTCGTGGTTCTCCTCAGTTCACCTGTTTCATCCTAAAATACTTTCTTCATGTTTCTTTCCTTGTAAAATTCAACAGCTCCCCACTTACCACAGATGAAAGCTCAGATTTTTTTTTTTTTTTTGCCTTTCATAAAAGAATCTTTATTTAATACATTTCATATTGAAGGTTTAACTCAAAAAGCTCTTTCTTTTTCTCCCACCCAGGCTCTTTTACCTGCATGTTCAGGCCCTCAGCCAGATGGTCTGGTGTGAGGCATAGGTATAGCATCCCTGCCTCCTCTGCCCATGCGACCACCCCCACCAGGAAGGCCCTCTCCACTCTCCCCAGTTCCTGTGCATCCTTCAGAAACCAGCTTAGTCTCACTTCCATGATCCGCTGACCTCCTCTGACTTCTTGTGGCCCACACTGCCCCTAGCACTCCTGGAGTGTTGTGTTTTTACCGCAGTGCCTCCCACCGCGGTGGCTTGCTGGTTCACAAGTCACAGGTGTTCAGCAAATGTTTGTTTGCCAGTTGAGTTTTCCTGCAGGTTGGGGAGCTGCTGAGGTGGAGACATTATTCCAAAAAGGTGATTTCTGACAGTGGGACCTGTGGTCAGAGAAGCCAGCTCTGAGCTGCAGGCCTGCTTCCTGTCCTTCCTGGAGGCATACAGTGCAAGACCTGTTTTGGGGGCAGGGCTCATTTGCTCACTTTCTTGGAGGTTTTGTTTTTCAGGTTTCAGAGCCTGAGGCCTGTGATCAGATGTGCGAGAGCTTAGCACGGCTCCATGCAAACTACTACAAACTCAAGGTGAGTGGGCCACAGTCTTTTGTGTCGTCCCCAGCCCTCTGACTGGAGATGACCAATAAGAGTGAGTGAAATCTGATTATACGATGTTCTGTAAAGAACTGTGGTTTTGCTACTTTCAAATGTAACCAGTAATTTCAACCAAGCCAACTAAGGCACCTAGTAGAGGCTTTTAGGTCACCTAAATGAAAGCCGTTTTTAATTTTGAAGAAAAACCATGTGTTTTATATGCCAGTGGGTGCTTCCGGGTGTGTCTGACAACTCTTGGATCTCACACATATTTTCCCACCCCCTCTGACGGAACTGGTCTTCCCCACACTCTGGTGATAAAGATGGGGTGACTGGGAAAGTCCTGTCAGACAAAGCTGGACCTCTCCTCGGCCCTGACATGATTGCTGTCAAATTCCGTTTAGTGTTATTTCCCCAGGCTTGAAAAATGTGCTCAGTAACCACAGATTTACATGGCCAAATGCCTAGTCTGTATGAAGAGGGGATTTCTTCTAAATCCTCGCTGCTCAAGGTGTGGTCCGTGAGCAGCAGCATGGGCACCACCCAGGGCTGGTTAGAAATGCAGAATCATAGGCCCCACCCAGGCTCCCGAGGCCCAGCCTGCATTTTCCAGAGGGTTCAGGTGCATGTTCAAGTCAGAGCCGCCTCTCCAGACCGGACTGGTTTGGCCTCCAGGTGGCGTTGCGCTTCTCCTTCTGGCCTCCAGACACCCATGGCCTGTGAACTGCAGTTAGAGCGTGGCTTCTCTCCAGGATCATCCAGTCCAGGGTTGTGCTGCAGAACTAATCTTCTCTCCCCTCCCTCTCTCTTCCCCTCTGCCCCGTGTGACCAGTACCCTCGCCCCAGAGACACAAACTTCAGTGGTCTGTCCCTGGAAGAATACAAACTGATCCTGTCCACAGGTATGGAAAGCACAGCTGCTCCCCTTTCTGGTTGGTTTGCAAATGAGTCTTTGTGTTTGAGCGGCCAAGGGGAATTGTCTAATAAGACAGTTTTGCTTGATGGAAAGTCTTGTGGAATAGCCCACAGGAAATTCTGAAGCTACAGGGCTCATGCTTTTTTGGCTACAGAACATGGAGAAGGTCAAAGGCATTATTTAAAAAAAGCAAATCCATCTTTAGAGCTTTTAAATTCAAGGCTGGGCAGCAGGGAACAGGGGAATATGTATTTGCCAAATGGAAGTAGTTGAAATCAGGATGGAAGGAAAATAATTTTATCTTTATGGTCCTAAGGGGGCTTTATAAACACAAGGGTTTTAATTAAAACAAAAAGCCATTCAATAGACTTGTATGGGGATATCCGTCTAAGAGTTATCTGACCCAGGGGATGTGGTCTGTGGGTTAGATATGGGTTTAACTAGGTGTGTTTTGGAGTCCTTGATAGACCCTGATTAACAAGAAAGGAAAAACCCTGCCTAGCCCAGCCCCTCCTTACTTCCCCATCTCCATTGTCACTGAAGGGGGACGGGGGGGTGGTGGCAGGGGGAGCCTGGGTTGAAACAGGCAGGTTCTGGAAAATTAACTATTTTTATTGCCAAGGATACCACATATAAAAATAGGCTAACCTTTTCTGGGAGGGCATGGCCCTGAAACATTGCCTCCTGGTACTCTAGAAATTTCTCTTTCCTATTCCTCTGGCAGCCTTCAGCAACTAAGGTTTGAGGATTTAGGCTTCCAGAAAACTCTTAACCTTCTGAACAGATTAAAACCTGGTGGTGTCATCTGCTATTGTGTGTTGACTCTGATACTATTTTTATATTTACTCTCTGGAAAACCGGGGTAGAGATATTTTGGCCAGGCAGAATCACTTTATTGGCAATTTTTTTTTTTTTTTTTTTTTTAATAAATTTATTTATTTATTTTTGGGTGTGTTGGGTCTTCGTTTCTGTGCGAGGGCCTTCTCCAGTTGTGGCAAGCGGGGGCCACTCTTCATCGCGGTGCGCGGGCCTCTCACTATCACGGCCTCTCCCGTTGTGGAGCACAGGCTCCAGACGCGCAGGCTCAGCAGCTGTGGCTCACGGGCCTAGCTGCTCCGCGGCATGCGGGATCCTCCCAGACCAGGGCTCGAACCCGTGTCCCCTGCATTGGCAGGCAGACTCTCAACCACTGCGCCACCAGGGAAGCCCGGCAATTTTTTAAAAAGTGTGTGTGTGTTGTGTGTACACACCCACATACACATATATATAAACAAATGGTACCCCCATGTCCCTGGGCCCGTGTAATTACCAGCATCGATGCACAGTGTCATTGTGAGGACCCGGAAGAGTTTGAGCAAAGTTTGAACTTGAAATTAGAATGGAAAGAAGTTCCAGAGGCTCAGCCTCTGCCTCTTTGTTAACTCTCGGGATGCCTGAGTTCGGAGAGAACGGGCCATAGCCAAGGAGGGGGAGATGTATGACTCCCCACCACTGGCCTGTGCTGCAGCTTGTCCTGGCTGGGAGTTCAGCCTTAGGAAATTAGCTGATAATTTGCTTTCACAGCAAGCCTCTTATTTTTGTTGTGACTCTGTGGAATAAGCTTACTGAGTGTTTCCTCTGACAGGGCAGGACACCTTGCAGTGTTTGTCATGAGGATTTGAGGGCCTGGCAAGTCTGAAATGTGGCTGCAGTCTAGGTCCCGAGTGTGTCCATCCTGGCTTGGGGTCCCGGGAGTCTCTGAAGGAGGCCTCGGCGTGTCAGTGGACAGGGAGCCCTCGGCGTCCCGTTTTGTGCCCCACGAAGGAACCTGGACTTCTGGAAAAGTCCCAGGGTGGAATCCTGGCCGGAGTACAGTGCGTGTCCTAATTTAGTCAAGAGCCCACTGACAGTAAATGTTAATAGATGATGTAAGTTACCTTTTTGTTCAGAAAAGCTATTCTTTTTCTCCAGAAGTTTTATTAAGAGATGAAAATCCAGGCTATGAAATTTAAATAATGTGAAAATCTAAACTTAAAATACAAGTAAAATTAGGTATCATAGAACTTTAGCCCTGGAGAGACTTTAGACCAGTGGTTCTCAACCCGGGAGCGATTTTGTCCCCCAGGGACCTGTGGCAATGTCTGGATACCATTTTAGTTGTCACAGCTTGGGGGGGAAAGGGCAGTTTGCTACTGACATCTAGTGGGTAGAGGCCAAGATGCTGCTGCAGTGCCAGGTCAGCCCCACAACAAAGAATTATCTGGCCCCAAATGTCGCTGGGGCTGAGACTGAGAAACCCTGCCTTGGTTCCTTTAGAGGGGAGGGGGGAGGGGTGGATGTATGTTTTTAAACAGAGGCCCCACTGGCTCCCACCAGCTCCTGCTGCCTTCACACCTGTGAAGATGGCTACGTTTTCTTGAGTGTGGGCCAGGTGCCAGGTACGTCACCTCCATTATTTCCTTTAAAATTCACAACTTTTGAGGCAGGTGTTTTGATCTCCACTTTGCAGATGAGGAACCCGAGGCTCAGAGGGTTAACTGATTGCTTGAGGGGACCCAGTGTGGAAATGTTGGGCAGGGATGGGGGCCTATGTCCAGCTCCCTCCAGGGTGCCTGCTCAACTCCATAGCGTGGGGTGGACCCAAGTGTCTGGGGTCAAATCCCAGCTCCACCACTTCCTAGCCGTGTAGCCTGCTCAAGTTCCTTAACCTCACTCTGCCTCAAGTTTCCACATCTGTAAAATGGAGACGGTAAGGTCTGTGTGGCTCAGGCCAAGTTTTGAGATAAGCCTCTGGGCCTGTGGGTTGTGTAGCTGATGCTACAGTGGCTTTTCTTTGCTCATGTGGAGCAGAGCAGAGAGGGCCCTGCTTAGATGCTGAATGATGATTGGATGTGAACAGAGGCCACTGTAAGGACGGTCTCTGGTACACAAGTGCTCATCCATACTTGCATTTATTTGTCTGTTACCCTGCCTGATTTGCTTATCAGAAGTTGGGGCCACACTTCCCTTTCTTAGGAACATACTGTGAAAAGCGAGACATGCCTGTGTGGCGAAAGCCCTGTGGGGCCAACCTGTGTAATCATTTTAGACTTCAGCCTTTTTTTGTTGTCTTCTCCTTTTGCAGATACCTTGGAAGAGTTTAAGGAGATGAATAAAGGCATGTGGAAGAAACTGCAAGAGAAGTTTGCCCCCAGGGATCCCGAGGAGAAGCATAAGGCCTGGGCTCGGGCCTTATCACGCCTACATACCTAAGCGTAAAGTCGTGTACGTTGCCATTATCAATAAAATGCCCTGATTTCCCTGTCCTTGTAGTTCAGGAATCTCATCTGGCCTTCACAAGAAAGGAAGCCCTTGTTGCTCTAAAGAAAGCTCTGGCCTGAGGAGGGACGCCAGTTGAGCATCCGCCCGCCCACCAGTCAGGCTAGGATGTCCTCCAGGAGAGGAAGTGTGGGTCTCCGTCTGGGCCTGAGAAGGGAAGGTGACGGGGCCTCTGGGCAAGGTGCTTCCTGCACGGCCACAGGAGCCCCACCTGCCAACAGAGGTCTGTCTGGCTCCTGGCAAGATTCACAGGCTCCCTTTTGTTGTAGGAGCTCCTGGGAGAGAGCCAAAAATAGCGGTCAGTACTGAAGAAGACGTCCTGTTGCAAACAGAAAGCAGCAGGAGGTGTATGACAGAGGGATGAGAAAAGCCTGCTTGGCCCTCCTCCCCACTGACTCAGAAGGCCAGAGCTCAGTCCTCTACCCCTGACCTTGCAGAAAAGCCATGTTCCAAGTTGGCTTAAGGGGCAGAGTAGAGCTACCAACAGGCCAGGCAGGGCCTCGGCTTGAGTCGGCTTCAGCACTCGGGGCAGGTTCTATGGGAGGCCACATGGCAGGCCCCCTACCCTGGCCGGGGACACACACAGGGTCACCTTATTACTCCACGGAACCTTAGCTCTTACCAGTAGGCGTTTACATTCCCTACTTCAGGTTTCTTGTCAAGAAGAGAGCTGAGAGAAGGGGTAGGGCAGGGCCAACAGCACCCCTTGTTGGGAAGAAGTGGAAGTGGGTTCTTAACCTCATTGTACCTGGACTCCTCACTGTGTTTTGAAGTGCATAAAATAAAATTCATAGGATTATGATAGAAACCAGTTATCCCGTAGTACAGTTCTGTCCCGGAATCGCTGCAAGACAGGATGGCATTCAGCATCTCCCAAGAGCCCAAGGTTAGGCCAGCAGGCAGGGCTCGTATTCTGTCCTCTGCCAGCGCCACGTTGCCACCCACCCCAGCCCCTGGGGAGCACGGGAGCCAGCCTCCCTTTCTAATGGACTAGATTTATTAATTTATTTAAGGTAATTAACATATTAGTTCTCGGGCCAAAGGATTTGTAAAACATTACACCGAAAGGAGAAAACACAAGCAGTCAAAACCAGCCCCTGTTAACACGCCCCGGCCCTGTCACCTGGGCGTGTGACTCTTCCCCAGGAGGCCCAGGAGGAGGCAGGTCTCAGGACCAAGCCTATGGTCACCAGTCCAGCCGGGGCCGTGCGGAGGGGGTGGCATGGACTCGGACACTGTGGTCTACGCACTGTACACGGCAGTTCTGAGGCACAGGGGGGCCGCACGGCCCTGGCCAGGGCTGAGCCTGGCACCGTGAATAAGTTAAATAACAAAAACAAAGCCCTAAAATCACTAGCGACAGCATCACCGCGCCCCTCCAGAGGTGGCAGTAACCAAAATGTAGTGCTTGGAATAAAAAGGAGACCCCACTCCTAATCACCCACCAGGAGGAATACAAAGGCACATCAGTCATTGCTTTAAGGGACAAAGCAATAGTCCTTTAAGAGGACTTAGGCATTAAGGTAAGCCGAGTCCCACTGAGTTTCTGAGGTTTTTTTTAAGAGCTTGGTCTGGGCAGGACTGTCAGCTCTAGTTTCCCCTCTAGGCTGGTCAGAGTCTACGCTCGCCTGGGGCGGGGTCTGGCAGAGGTGGAGCTGGGGGTTGGGTGGGCACCTGGCCTTGAGGGGCGGTGTTCCCACTCTCAGCTCTCCAGTGTCGCATGTGGCCTGACGGGCCTTCCATGGCTCCACTCAGCGGCTCATGCAGTTCTGGACATCCACGAAGCCCAGGCGTTGCCTGCGTTTCCGCTGCTCTGTCATCTAGATTTAAACAGATGCCGTCAGGTTGGATCAGGCCGCCCAGAGCCCACCCTCCCCCCAGCTGCGGTTCAGCCCTGGCGGCAGGCCGAGGCGCCCCCAGGGTGTAGCAGGGATGTCAGCCCCAAACCCTTGTCCTCAGCGCGTCACAAACCACTGATTTGGTGCAGCTGGGAAAGCACCCCACCTAAAAGAGGGGCTGCCGATTTCATTTAGTCACTGCCAGATGGAGCGGAGGATGCTCTGGGCAAGAGGGGCTCTTTCTTGAGAAGCGGAAAGAGGCCTTACCCTCCCCGTCACCAGTCAACGCCGGAGGGGGACTCGCTAGAGCAAGGGAGGCCCCACACCAGCACGAGGTTCCGCTCAGCCCTGCCTTTCTGGGGTACGAGGATAGGGGCCACGACCCCGTCTAGCTTTCCACAGAGGGGAAAAGAACAGGAACCAGCAGGAAAGGGGGCAGGGGGAGCGTGAAGGCCCCAACACCCTCCCCCACACCACCAGGCAGGCCCTGAGGCTGCCGGTGTGCTGCCAGGACAGGGCTAGGGGCACACCTGCTCCTTGAGCTCGTTGAGCTGGGCAGTGAGGTGGGACACCAGCTTCATGGTGGAGTTGAGCTTGTCCTGAAGAATCCGGATCTCGTTCTGCTCCCCCTCCCCCTCGTTGCTCACCAGTGACATGGCCCGCATCCGGGGGAACCAGTCCAGGTTCTTGTTCTGAAAAACATCACCAGTGGGGTGAGCGAGCTTGGGTCCAGCCTAGGAAGGCCTTGTTTAGAAAAGCAGTTGTGTGGGGGGAGCCTGCTACCACACCCTTGGCCAGATTACTCCCCAGGGATGTGTCATGGGAAAATCTGAATTGACCTGGGTCCTCCCCAGGGCCAGAGTGAGCTGGCAGTGACCCTGAGCGGGCGAGGAGGCCACAGCACTGAGGCCAATTTCCGTTAGCCTGAGTCTCCCACTGGTACCAACACCACCTGTTTACTCTCCTAACAAACACCCTGCGAGCGGTGGAAGGCAGGCCTCTGCACCCAGACCCTGCCTCTCCTCCCTCCCTTCCTTCCTTCCTTCCTCCCGCCCAGACAGCACGCCCCACACCCCAGGAAGATGCGCGTCAGACACATGGTGCGTTGAGGGAGCAGGGCTCTGCTGAGGGTGGCTGGCATCTGACACATGAGGCAAAGCCACGTTTCCCGGGACAGAGGCAGAGCGGGAGGGGACACCGAGCAGCTTTCTGGTTCCTTGTGGCTCTGAATTCTCAGATCAACAGGTAATACCTGCACTCAAAGACCAATCCAAATACAGACTCAAAAGACATATAGATCCCCCTCCCCACCTGTCTTTCCCTTTAGGCTGCATTTTCTCTAATGTGCAATAATCTAAAGATGCACTACGTCTGATGGGACTGATGGGCATCCTTTACCCTAAATGCTCCCAGACTTTTATTACTCACTGCCTGCACTCCCTTCGCTCCTGCATTGGAGTGATGGTTGATTTATCCTAAGTTTGACAGTTTAAAGTTCATCCAGGCGCCCTCTTGGCCTGCGACCACCCAGGCTTCAGAAAGCTGCCCTCCCTCTCGCCCAGCTAGAAAAGGCCCCTCAGAAAGGGCCACTGAGCAGCCGCCACAAGCAGGGCCGCCTCGCATCAGGCACCCACGGGCCCCGGACACCACGCGCGTCCTCTGGGGGCTCTTTTCCGGAGGCCCCCCCTGCAGCACAGCAGCTGGCGGGGCTCCCGAGTAGCGAGGTCGGCTCCAGCTGTTCCTTGTCCCCTGCTGCCTCTTAACAAGTGTCCACAGCTGTCCTGACCCCCCCCCTCCAGGGCCCACACCTTGATCATCTGGGCCACGTAGCTCTCGGGCCCTGTGTAGTCCGTCTTGTTCTTCACACGGACCAGCACAATGAAGTACAGGTAGTTCCACATGTTGTGCTCGAACTTGATGTGCTCCTCAAATGACACCGTCTTGTTGTCAAACTTGTCCCTCTCCAGACCTGCGGAGGCAGGAGGTGGGGGTGAGGGTACACCCCCTCCCCCGCCTCCAAGAGACCCGGTGGGCAGGCACAGCCTCCCGATGCAGTGGGGACATTGTTCTTGGGCTGAAAGTTCTGATGAATGCAGGCGACAGCCCACTCTGGGCTCTTTAGGTCACTTCTATTTAAAGCAGCGGTCACACAGCCATGGAGCCCCCGCCCTGCCGCAGCACAGAGGGGACCATGGGAGCAGACGCCAGGATCCCGGGGGCTGGGGAGCCGGAAAAGCTTGGATGAGGGTCCTGTCCTACAGGGGCCCACCTGCTTCTTTGCCTGCAGTGGCTGTGAGGGGACCTGCACTTCATACCTAGGGGGTGGGGAGAAAGGCCCTGGACTGAGACCAGAGGTTTGAGGCCACTGACCAGGCTCGTTCCTCATCTGAGACCCAGAGAGTTTAAAGGGAGGATTTCTGAGGCCCTTTCCCACTCCCTTCTATGACTCCAAGTTCGGGCAGGGTCCTGTTCTCCCCGGTTCTGGGATGAGCGAACAGCCACCAAGCCGTCGGCCCCAGGGCAGGGCTCCCCAGCGGCCACAGGAATCTGGGAAGGGCCAGACTGAGGCCGACGACGGCCACGGCCTCCTCAGGCAGGAGCCCAGCCTCACCACAGATGAAGCACGTGGTCTTGAGAATTTCTTCCTTCTTCTGCTTCTCACTGCGCAAGTCGGCAAAGGTGTCGATAATCACCCCAAAGATGAGGTTCAGCACGATGATGATGACAATGAAGAAGAACAGGAGGTCATAGACCACGCGGGCCGGGAAGAGAGACTCCTACGGGGGGGCAAGGCAGGGAGGCTGGGGTCAGCAGCCCCCATCTGAAGGGAATAAGGGCCTCTGGCTCCCAGGGCACTGAAGATGGCAGAGAGGACCCAGCCTCACCGCACAGAACGAGAATCACAATCAGAGGCCCTGAGTGTGGATGAGGACTCAGCGGCCGGGAAGAGGCCCTCGAGGAGTCTGGCGTGGGGAGCCAGGCCTGCGGGCATGGCCCGCCCCTGACTGCTGGTTAGGGGAAGAGCAGCTCTGAACTCCTCTGCCTGCCCTCAGGACACCTGGTCTCACTCGTTCTAGAAACCCTCTGGCCAAGGAGCAGCTTCTCGCCCTTGTGCCACTAGGGACAGGCTGACATTCTGAGAACGTGGGGCTGCCCGAGCCAAACCCTGAGGCCTCCTTATGGAGCCAGCCGGCTTCCCCACCCTGCCTACCCTGGCTGCGGGCCAGGGCTCTGCCTCTCAGATGAAGCCGCTGTGGCCGGGGACCCGCCCGCTGTCTGACTCACGGCTTCCCTAGCCTGGGAAAGCCGGGTGCCAAGGTCTTTCCTCAGAGCATCTGCAGTGAGCTGGTGGGGATGCCTGGGTAGACAGGGGCCTGGATAGCTCAGCTACACCGTAACCGCACGGGACTGGGCGGGACAGCGGGGAGAAGGGGACGCAAAGGTGCAGGGACTCGCAACCCTGAAGATGGAGGGAGGCCAAGCTGCTCTGCCGGCCATGACCTGAGGGCTGGGCTGGGCCCCCGTGGACTGGGGAGGGGGCAGGGGGCACTCACGTCCTTGGAGGGCTTGCGGAGAATGTCACCCACACCACCACCATTGCGCAGCCCGTGGTTCATGACGGTGACGATGCACATGAGCAGGGTGTCACAGGCCCGCTCCGTGCTGTCCAGCTCCTCATCCTCTGCAAGCAGAGCACGTGCTTAGCCCCGGGCCAGGCCACCTGCCTCTGCCCCCACCGCACCTGACTCCCAGGACGCACTGCCCTCACCTGCCAGGACCTCGGGCACCACGACCCCTGAGACACAGTCCATGTTGTCCCCACTGCATGTGTCCACAAATGTGGCAGCTCCATGTGGCATCCCCAGGGGGCTGGCTGGAGGGGACAGGATCAAAATCAGGAGGTCCAAGGACTGTCCTCATCATCTCCCCAGCTCTGGCCCCAACATCACATCCTCCAGGAAGCCTGCCCTGATCCTACCAGTTCCCCACTGCCTGGCTACAGTGAAGGGTCTCCATGTACCTGCCCCCGCCGGGCTGTGCTCCAAGGGCCGGGAGGGGGGTCTGCACCCCTAGCCCTGGCGCACCGGCAGCTCCCACAAGTACCGAGTTTAACATGAACCACGGGGTCTTCAAACAAGAGCGACCCAAGGTGCTCCCACTCCCTCAGTCTGTCCAGGGAAGAGGGAGGCAGTGAGCTAGACCCCCACCCAGAACTCAAGAGGAGAAACTGAGGCAGGGGGCCTGATGGGATAAGCACTTCCAGGCCCTGGTCCCGACTCCAGCCACTTGTGCAGGCCCCTCATCCCCACACGCCTGCCCAGGAGAGGCACCCCCAGACCTCTGGAGTGGTTGCCGGGCAGCCGGTCGACCTCGAGAATGAAGTCATCCTTGAGGAAGAGGAAGCCAACAATGGAGAAGAGGTAGACCAGGATGAGGGCCAGTAGGGCGGTGAGCAGGATGGAGCGGCCGTTGCGGGTCACACTCTTGATGACATTGAACAGTGTCTCTTCGCGGTAGATGAGGTCAAAGAGCTGCAGGACAGAGATGGGGCCGCCGCTGGACCCACGGGCTACCTGCCTACCAGTGGTTCCCCCCGCCTCCCCCAGCGGCGTCTGCTCTTGGGCAGGAGGAACCAGGCTGGCAGGCCTGTTGGGGCCGTCGTCTCCAAGGAACCTGGAGTTCCAAGGCCCAGGAAACGGAGAGGTCCAGGGGAAGGCTAGAGGGTGGAATGGGCAGCGCATACCACACGCAGCAGGAGAAGGATGGCCAACACTTACAGTGTGCTTGCTACGTGCCAGGACACACTCTACACAACTGTTGTGTGTTAGCTCACTTCATCCTCACAATTATTCTAGAGGGCAGGTGCCTTTAATTATCCTCATTTTACAGATGAGGAAACTGAAGCACGGGCAGTTAAGAAACCTGCCCAAAGTTACACAGCTAGGAGGGGCCACACTGGGAATGCAAACCCAGATGGTCTGGCTCAAGAGTCCAGGCTTGGACCCCCACTGTACAGGGGAGATGGGGCCATGAGTAGATATCAGGGCCTTGAAGGCCAGGCTGGGGTCCAGCGGAGGAGGACACTGGAAATCCACTCCTCCCAGCCCAGCAGCAAGAGGCCTGGGGCTGGGGAACTGTTAGCAACTGGCAGGAAGCCCCAGCTGCCTGCCCCTGCCCCTGCCCAGCCCCACCCAGGCCTCACCAGGATGCTGTAGAAGAGCTCATGGGCAAAGAGGCCCAGGACACTCGTCAGGATGTAGCCGACGTGGTACAGGAACTCCATGTCCATGACCATGGCCTTATAGCCCCGGATGAAGGTGCCACGGTTGCCCACGAAGCTCACCACGAACACGATCTTGTTGGTCAGCTGTGGGCAAGTGCAGGGCATGGGGGTCAGTGCCCTACTACCCACCCTGAATCTCCACCCCTGTTGCCAGGCCCAGCCGGTGCCTAGAGCCGAGGCGAAGGCTGGGTCTTCAGGGGAGTGGATCTGAGCTGGTCCTGCTCAGCCTGGCAAACACAGCCTTAATGAAAGTGCTTCTTGAAATGCATCTGGGCTTCTGGGACTAGAATAGAGGAGAAGCCCCTTGGGTCCCCAGCTCCAGGAAGAAAGTGAGATGCAGATAAAGGAGAACGGGTCAGAGAAGACCGTCCTTAGCCTTTATGGTGACTAGGTAAGTTAGGAAAAGGCACCCCCCACGTGCTCGAGACACTTTATTTCTACCTGTCAGGAAACTGTCATAACACATAAACCTTTGATGTCCTCAATGTGCCTTCGGGCAGCGCACAACTCACACTGGGAACCCAGCAGCCCTGACGCTGGTGCTCCAAAGCGGCTCCTGGCTGGCTGGCTCTGAGTGCCTGCTGCCCCGAGTTGTCCAGGGGAAAGAGGAGACACAGAGTGGTCCCAACCTCGGGTCTATAATGAGCTTGGGGTCCCAACACAGGGGCCAGGAGGAAAGGGCAGAGCAGCAGGACAGCTTCAGGTCCAGCTGCGTGACAAGCCCAGGAGGGGTTGGGGGTGGGCGGTGGGGGTCCTCTGGCACTCACGTTGAGGGCACCCAGGATGTTGAGCGTGGGCCCAATGCCCAGGTAGTAGATGGAGCGCAGGATGAGCGCCACGATGAGGGGGCGGATGCTATAGCGCTTGGTGAACAGGGCCGCGATGGAGAAGCAGATGAGGATCCAGAACAGCAGCGAGATGAGGGGGGAGCCCAGCACACCTGGGGGCCAGGGAGCAGGGATAGGGCGGCTTGCTCAAGCCCACCCACCCAACAGACCCCAAGAAGCTACCCCTTTCTGGGAGCCTTCCCTGTAAGTTCCTGCTCACCTGGCTGTAGGGCCCTGCCCATCACACCTGCATCTGGAGGCCTAAGGTAGGAGGTCCTCTCCATCTGCTGCTACCGTTAACTGGTCTCTGCCTTGTATGTGTGTGTGCTGTCTCCAGAGGTCAAGGACCCTATCCATTCCCGTGATGAGGTGCAGAACCCAGAGGCCAGTGAAGGGGGTGCTTCTCCCCACTCTGCATCCAGTCCCCTCAGAGCCTGGCCAGCTCACATCAGAGGAGGGAGCATGGAAGGCTCAGGGCCGCCACCTGCCAGCCCTGCGTCCTCACCTGTGGATGCGCCCTCCACGTAGGGGTAGAAGAAGGCGATGATGATGTTGATAAAAACCGCCAGGTTGAAGGAGATGCTGCCCCACAGGGTCATGCGGCGGGAGAACCAGTAGATGAGTGGCATGCCTGGGGGAGGAGGTGGCGGGGCCAGGGTAAGGGGGGGGCCCCTGATTAACACCACCTGCCCACCCCATACCAGGCCGCAGAGCCTGCACATGCTCCAGGCCCCACTTCAGGAGGAAAACGTGATCAGAGCCCTCCTTGGGGCAGGGGTGGGACCCCCACCAGTAGGCGAGGGAGGCATCTGGGGCATCAGTGAGCAGCTCCAGCCCCCACCCCCGCCCTCCTGCCGGCCCGCGGGGTCCTCACTGCGGAGCTTGCGCTGCCACTCCATCTCGTTGTGCAGGAAGGAGGACTGGTCGAAGAAGTCGCTCACTTTGCTGCCCTGCTCGTCCTGCTCGGTGGTGGTGAAGAGCCGGTGCTTGGTCTCCTCCGTCAGGAACTGGCAGATGCCGGGCACCGGGAACACGATCTGCTCCATGCTGCGGTCCTGCCGCACGATCTGGACGCACACGGGCACCTGGTCACATCTGAGCCGTGGTCCCCGAGGCCCCAGCCCTCACTCGCGGCCCCCAGCTGTTCTTGGGTCCCACCTCTATCTGAGACGTGTGGTTCTCATAGTAGGCCAGGGGGTCCTCCTCCTCCTCCTGTGCCGGTGCTGAGGACTTGAGCATCTGCGACAGCTGCTTGTTGTTGAGGCTGAGCTGGAGGCGGGGGGGGATGCCGAGGTCAGGCCCGCCCCCACCTCCATGCTGGGGCCCAGCTCTGAACTACACCCCACTGAGTGACCCCCAGCTAGACCAGACCCAGCCCCAAAGTGGGAGACAATCCTATAGGACAGTCAGCACCCTCCACAGTCCTGCCCAGGTGCACCCCTAGGTCCTGCTCCAGGCTTCCAGACGCCCCAGACCCACACCGCAGCCTTGCTCCCACTCCTCTGTCCCGGTTACATCCCTGGCCACCAAACCGGCTCCCACCGGTCCTCAGCCCCGCCCCCCAATTCTGAGCTCGCTCTTTGCTCAGGTTCAAGCCAAGGCCTTGGGCCACAGGTCTGCCCTAAGTTCCTGGCCCCGCCCCCAGCCTCATCCCAGATTCCAGCCAGGATCTGAGGTCTCAGCTCTGCCCTCAGCCCCGCCCCCGAGTCATAGCCATGTCCTCCAACTCCTAGCCGCACCCCCAATACCATCCCATCCAATCTCCCGCCCAGCCCCGCCCCACGCCCAGCCCCATCCTCTGGGCCCCCACCATGGAAGAGATGCCCTCGGCCTCCTCCTCTTGGATGCGCTTCACGGGCTTCAGCAGGTGTTGCAGCTGCTTGTTGTGCCTGGAGAGCTGAGTGAGATGGCAGCGCAGAGTCACTGGGTCGGGGTCGCCGGTGGGGGCGTGGCCGCTAGGGCGGGGCCGTGGGGTGGGGCCGGTACCTGCAGCGCCAGGATGTAGATATTGTGGCCCACTTCACGTGGGCTCACGTCCGAGTTCTCACGCTCCTCCTCCTGCAGGTAGGCCTTCTTGATGACGTCCACCTGCCGGGGCAGGGGCTGCTGAATGCCCTCTTCCTGGGGCGTAGGGCAGGCTGGGCTCTGATCCCCAGCCCCGCACATCCCACCTGGTCCGCCTCCCCACCTGACCGCCAGCCCAGCCTCACCAGCTCCTGGGGCCGCAGGCTGATGAGGATGCGCTCGGCGTTTTCACTGTCGTGCCGGCTCTCCATCAGAGCCAGGAGCAGCTTGGAGGCGTTGTCCTGGGGGAGAGGAGGCAGGGACAGGCCACAGTCTGAGGGCCCCCGCCACCCCCTGCACTGACTACTCCGTAACAGCCTCTCTTGGCCCGTAAGTCCCGTGGTCTTCTTGTTCCCCACTTACCCCCAGGGCTTGCTGTGAGCAGGGTGCTGCGTATCCAGTCCACCCACAGGCCACCTTCCCCCACCCTGTGCACCCCCCAGACAGCACACACGGACACAGCAGGCCCTCGGATAAACCCAGAACATGTCTGCTTCTAGAGCAAGTGTACATCCAACACGTTTGCTCACACAAGCACTTGTGTGTACAAACATGCACACATCACACACCTGCACGTCACCCATGATTGCACACGTGATGCCCACACCGCACACACACACACAATGCTAACATCACACACACCAGCATGTACACTCAACACACGCATCACATGCACACCCACGCATGCTCACGTGGGCTGCCAAGGGCCCCACCTTGAGTTGCAGCACCAGGTCCATACGGTACTTGCACAGGGGACTGATGTCATTGAGAATCAGCGCGGTGATGATGTCTATGCCATTGGACTCGTGTGTCACGATGCAGGTCTGGCGGGAGGCAGGGGTGGGGGGTGACACGGGGCCTGGGCCCCCTCAGAATCGTGGCAGCTCCAGGGGCCTCGGTCTGTCTCCTGCCCGGCCTGCTCCATCCTCCCCCATGTCCACGCTGCCATGCGCCGCTCCGACAGCTCACCTGGTTCTCGTGGCAGGGGCCCTGGCAATACTCGGTGAGGGTCTCAAGGGTCTGGATGACGAGGCCCACGTTGTCCTCGTTGATGTAGAGCCCCAGCAGCCCCAGACCGCCCGTGGTGCTGCCGCACATGATGTCCAGGAACTGCAGAGTCTCGCACACCAGGTTGTAGTTGGTCTTGTTGTTCTGGCAGCGCAGGAAGTTCTGAAGAGCACAGGAGGGGGGGGCGTGGCACCGCTGCAGCAGGGAGGGAGGGGCCCGCCTGGGGACCGGGATGCTGCAGGCTGCAGGGGTGGGGGCCTTGCTGGCCTCAGAGCAGTGGTGCCCAGGCCGGATGCAGGGCACGGAGTATGGGCGGGGTCGGGAGGTGGGGCAGGGCCGGGGAGGCGGGGCAGGTGTCGGGAGGCAGGGCCGGGAACGGGGAGGCGGGGTCAGGTGGGGCAGGGCCTCACCTGCAGGTCCCGGTTGTGGTTCTCGCACAGCAGCTGCAGAAAGCGCAGGATGGGCTGCATGATGAGCACGGACGTGCCCATCTCGTTGCTCTGCACGCGCTCGCCCACCTCGTGCCCCTGGCGCAGGCTGGGGCCCAGCGAATAGCGGGATGAGGAGCTGGGCATCCAGAAGGAGGCCATGCGGCCTGCAGGGTGAGGCCTGGTTAGGCTGGGGCTGCTGGGAGCAGCCAGACCCTCACCCTCACCCTCCGTTCCCACCCTCAGTCCCCAGCCTGCCCACCTTGCCTTGTGCCCACGTCCTCATCCCTGGGGCCCGTGACCCCACTCATCCTGCACCCTCTGAGCCTGACCTTTGGCAGTGGGGTCTGCTGGCTCCCGGCCCTCACGTGGCTGGCTGCCCAGGTCGCTCATGTTGACGGCCACCGTGGACTTGGTCTCCTGCTGGGCCCGCTTCATGCGGTCGTGCAGGACCTTGAAGAAGCGCTCTGACTTCTTGTCGCTCGTCATCAGGTTGTAGAAGGATTTCTGCAGGTGGACAGTGAGACAGGGGGGGCAGCCTCAGCACCAGGTCTGGCTCTAAGCAGCCCTCGGCGAGACCCGGGTGGCTCCATCCTGTGCTGCAGGGACAAGGTGACGGAGACAGAGACGCCCCTGTGCCCTGCGCCTAAGGCTGGGGTGGGGGGCAGTCAGGACCAGCAGAGGTGGAGGAGGAAGGGCCAGTGACGGTGATGCTGGAGGCCTGCAGTAGCTTCCTACCCACCTACATCTGCCCTTGACCTTCCGTCAGTTCCCCACACAGCAGCTAGAGGGGTCTCTCTGAAGTCTAAGTCACGTCCCTCCTCTGCTCAAAACCCTGAATCTTCCCCAGGGGCAGGCCTGGGCCCACAGTGCCCACGAGGCCACGTGATGACCTGCCACCTCCCTGACCCCAGCTTCTACCACTCACCCCTCCTCCACCCCCTCCAGCCACATCAGCCACTTCCCCTTCACGGCCTTCTGCTGCCGGCTCTGCCCCGTGCGCCCTGTCCCACCTTTCCACGTGCTCACTTCCGGGTCCTCGTTCAAACGGTCCCCTCTCAGGGGCCTTCCCCATCACTCCTTCTAAGATACCCCTGGCCCAGAACTCCTGAAGCCCCCTGCCTGAATTATCACCATCCAGCATGCTCTCCGTATTACGTAGGGATTGCAGTTAGGGACGGTTGTCCCCACTAGGATACGAGTACCAAGAGAACATGGGTTTTGTCTCTTTCCTTCACTGCTGAATCCTTAGCGCCTAGAACACTGCCAGGCACATAGAAGGCACTCACTAAATGCAGACTTACGGGAAGAATGAATGAATGAATAAATAAATGAATGGAGATAAAATAATCAGAGAGGGCTTTTGGAGACAGTAGGCCTTTACTTGGACACCAAAAGCTGAGGATGTGGAAGAGGAGGGAAGGAGACCTGAGCAGAGGCTGAGAGGCAAGAATGGTGGACTAATAGGGGGCGGGATGATGGGCAACAGGCCCAGGCCCGGCTGGAGCAGGGCGGGGGTGCGGGATAGAAAAGGGCCACGTGACACGGGGGCAGATACGGGAGGCAGAGCCTCCCACGAGTAGCCGGACTCGCACTGGCCGCCGGCACCCAGCCCCGCAGCCCCACCCCCGTGGCCTGGGGACTGGCACACTGTCCCCCTCCTGAGCAGGGGGCACCACCCAAGGAGGTGAGCCCCCCGCAGCCCCGCCCCCCTCCACACCTGGATCTCGGTATTGCCACCATCCAGCAGGCGGATGGCCAGGCCAATGCTCTCCTGGAAGATCTTCTCGTTCTTGGTGCTGGTGATGAGGTCACACACCAGCTTGGTGGCCCCCTCCTTGTCCAGCCGGCACTGGGTGGCTGCGATCGCTGACCAGTCTTGATCCAGGCCTGGAGTGGGCAAACTCGCTTAAGGGGGAGCAGGTGAGGGAGGGGAAGGAAGGGCCCAGAGCGAATGGGCCTCCCGGAGGCAAAGCAGGGGAGACGCGGTACTGACCGGTGCCCATGGGGTCTGGAAGGTCCCCCCGCGAGCTGGACTTCCGGTTCTGGAGGTAGTTTTGCAGCAGCATTTTGCGCAGCTGGTTGCCCTGCAGGGAAGGGAGCAAGGCCTACAGTGGCCCATTTCACCCTCTACCCCCCCAGCCCAGCGGTCCTGGTCCTGAGCCCCTGGACCTCGTGGTCAAGCCCGCCCGGCATCCAGCCCACCTGGGCACTCACCCGGTCCCCGTACTTGGTCTTCTTAAGCAGCATTTGCTGCAGCGTCCTCAGCACCTTGACGCACAGCTTCTCCTCCGACTCCATGAGGTCCTTGGTGTGCTGGATCAGCCTGGCCGGCGGGGAAGGAGGGCACACTTGGGGCGGCCCCCTCCCCCCTCCAGCTGCTGTCCCTGACCACGGCCCTCTGACCCCATGGGCTTTCCCCGTCCTGGGCCGCTGTGCCCCTGCCGCCCCCATGCCCCGGTCCCGCATCCCACTCACTTGGACAGGAAGCCTCCACTCTCACAGCGCTGGTGGGCCTCACTGCCCTCCAGGAAGAGCAACTCGGGCCAGTGCAGGACGTCCACCAGTACGGACAGCTCGGCCTGCACTAGGGGCTTCAGCCGCTCCTCCAGGGCCGTGATGATGTCCTGGGGTGGGTGGCGTGGGGAGGGCAGGGTCACCGCTGGGCGAGGTGCAGGCCACCCAGGCCCAAGGGATGACCAGGGCGTGACTGCCGTTCCCCCCACCCCAACGCCAAGGCGCCCCACGGATTGGCCTGTGCCTGCCTGAGGGGCCCTGGGCCCACGGAGCCACCCCGGACAGAGCGTGATGTCTGTCTGCTCAGAGCCCCTGGGCATACCCTGGCTTTCCTCCCAGCCCCTTCTCTAGCTCTGTGTGACCTTGGGCAAACCCTTTGCCCCCTCTGGGCCTCGATTTTCTGCCACATGGGGATAGTAACTCACAACACCCTCTCTAGAGGCCAATGAGACAGTGGACAGAGTGTGTTCTCTAAACACGAAGGTGCTGTTGGGAGCGAGGGATGTACCGGCCCCCTTCACGAGCACCAACCCTGGAATGGTGCCCCTCAGTCCCCTGCCCCTAGCAGCCCCCAGGAGTGGACGAGCTGACCAGCCCCTTCCCGGGGAGCGTGGGCAGCACAGGGAGGGACACTCCCCAGCCCCATGCCCACCTGCAGCTTCTCAATGATGTTCTTGTAGTCCCACTGGTTGGGGGTGGGCGTGACGCGGGGGAAGGCCCGCGGGGCCGTCTTGTAGTTGGAGACGTTCCACTGGGCGGCAACTGCACAGCTGGCACCACTGCTGAGCAGCGAGCTGATGTGGGCATCCAGGTCCATGGGCAGCGAGATGGCCCGGCCCTTGGCTGAGGGGAGAGGGGACGGGGCGCTGGTGGGGGGTGAGGGCTCAGCCAGAGGGGCCAGGCTCAGGGGCTGTCACACTGGGGGACAGGGCCTGGGGTGCAGGGGCCCCCACCCTGGCCCCCACTTGAACTGAGGTGCCCTCTTCCCTTTTTAGGGTAAAAAGAGGGAATTTTTGCCTCTTCGTTTCCACCCTGGCTCCACTCTGACCCCTCCCCCCTCCACTCTCCCGCCTCCCCTCTCCCCTTCCCTAACTCTCCCTAACAATCTACAGCCTCCCTCCTGCCTGAGACCATTTGTAAGCCCAAGAAACTCTGCTCGGGGGGGATGTCACCCAGCACTCTCCTCCGGGGAACTGACTCAGAGGAGAAAACAGCCTTTCTCAATTGCCAAGACGCCACTTAGACACCAAGAAGGACTTACTGAGCATCACCTAGGAGCAGCTGACGGGCGAGCTTCGGGATAAGGTGTTTACTGTGAGGGCGGGCATCCCCGGGGAGGAGAGAGAAGGGGAGGGGAGGGGCTGGCCAACGCCCCGGCACACTCACCCACCATGGCGAGGGTCCGGATGCAGGCCTCCACGGAACCCTTGTGCTGCTGCTGCAGCCACGGACACTCAAGCAGCCGTGTGGTGGACTGCAGCAGCTGCACCACGATCGTCTGGTGTGTCTGCAAGAGGCAACGCGACTGCTGCAGCCCGGTCCACATTCCACCCTGGGCGGCCCCAGGCCGGTGACCAGAGCCTACTGGGTCTGGGTGTGGGCGGAGGGATAAGGCCTCCAATAGCTACCACGGGCTTTTGTGCCAGTTGGAAAAAGGCACCCCCTTTCCTCTCAGCAGTGCACAACCTGTGCAACTATACATGGCAGCCCTGTGAGAACTCCCCGAGGCCCAGGCCTGGGGCTTATAACCCTATTGCTGACCCTTTTCTTCCTTTAAAAAAATTTCAAATAAATTAATATTGTGGAAAGCGGATATATTTACATGGTACAAAAACCAAAAGGTTATAAGAAAGAATACTTCAAGGAGTCTTGGGACTTCCCTGGTGGTCCAGTGGTAAAGAATCTGCCTTACAATGCAGGGGACGCAGGTTCGATCCCTGGTCAGGGAACTAAAATCCCACGTGCTTCAGGACAACTAAGCCCGCGTGCCACAACTACTGAGCTCGTGTGCCTCAACCAGAGACTGCGTGCCACAAATTACAGAGCCCACGTGCTCTGGAACCTGCACGCCACAACTAGAGAAGGGAAAACCTGCATGCCACAACTAGAGAGAAGGCTACGCGCCACCACGAAAAATCCCACACGCCTCAAAGAAGATCCCGAGTGCTGCAACTAAGACCCAACACAGCCAAAAAATAAATAAATAAATAAATAAATAAAATCTTTTAAGAAAGAAAGAAGTCTTGACCCCGTCACCCCCATTCTCCCATGCTCTACCCTGTGGCTAATGAGAGGTGGGGAAAGCTGATACACATCACCAGAGTCCCAAAGGGGTCCCAGGGCCCAAACACATATGTGTCAAAACAAGCCCATCCTGGCTGGGAGGGTGGGACCCAGTATTTTTTCGCTCAGAAGCACTATCCCCGCTCCACCCTCAGTCCCTCTACCTATAGGCAGCCCTTTGACTGGTTTCTTGTGTGTCCTTCCAGTGTTTCTTTATGAATTAGGTGGTGTAGCAGGGTCCTTCCTCAAGGAAACATGGGTCTCTTCCTTTCAAGGGGCTCTGGGCTGTGACCTTGCTCGAGTCTGGGAATTTGGGGATTGAGGGGCTGTGACTCTCAGGGATTCAAGTCCAACACCTGTTCACAGCCTAGAGCTCTTCTGCCTCTACGGATAAGAAAGGCTTTAAGAAGACTGTCTACCTCTTTCAGTTCTAGGGACACCATGACCAACTAGCCAACACTGATGATTCTGTGCATCAGATTCTCCTGCTTCGGCTCTGCCATCCACTGCAGTAATCGTCACACTTTGTCTTCAGTGCATAAGGGCTGCCAGGTGTCCCCGGCCACCCTGGGACCCATCGTACCAAGTGAATTTAGGAATTCCTGTTCTATGGTAATTTCCACTGTAATTCCCGACCCACTGAAACTGTGACATAATAAACGTTTGCGGTTTTAAACTGCTATATTTGGGGATAATTTGCTACACAGCATTGATAACTAATACACGTTTATATTCTTCTGTTGTATCTTTATAAGCTACAAGCAAATATGAATATATATATTCTGACTCCCGCCCACCCCCGCCCGCACAGAAGCCGCCAGCAGCTGGAGCTCACCTGCAGGGAGGTGCTGTTCTCAGAGAACGGGGAGCTGAAGAAGGCGTTGATGGTGTCTAGCACGACGGTCAGCACATACTTCTCCAGGGTGGGGTCAGACAGGCGCTTCTCACGCTTACTGCAGACCTGGGGTAGGAGAGACTGATGCCTGGGGGCCCCTCCACTCCCACCCCCTGGAAGGCCGCTGCCCCCCCGCCATGGTCTGCCTGCCTGCCCACACCCCGACAGGCACGGACCCGAGCCATGTCCAGGGTGAAGTTCTCAAAGAGTGTCCAGATGTGGTTGCTGGTATAGATCTCCTTCATCTCCACCTCCGTGTCCACGTAGCAGTGGTTCACAAAGTTCACGTAGGCCATTTTCACCTGGGCAGGCGGGGCCGGGAGGTCAGGGCACGAGCCGGGTCTCCCTCTCTGCGCTTCCCTGATTCCTCCCGACCCTCCCCTTGCTTCTCTGCCCGAGTCCCCATCACCTCCCCACCTCCCAAGCCCTGTCCACTTCCCCCACTTTCCCTCCCTCCCTCCCCCTGCCCCACCCAGCAGGGCTGAGGGCCTGGCTCCCCACCCCCGCACCCTCCCCCAGCCCCCGGGATCCCCATGTGCACAAAGGCCCCACCTCGGTGATGCAGTCCTCGTGCGTCACCACAGACACCACATCCTCCAGGGGCAGCAGGGACGTGCACTTGATCTCGGTGTACACGTTCTTGCCCTCGGCGCAGGCGGCCAGCAGGTCCACCAGGGAAATGTGGTACATGAGGGGGCTGTGGTCCTCCACGCCGTCCCGGGCAGTCTTCATCATGTCCAGCAGGTGGGCCAGCGAGGCCTTGTCATTGTAGAACACGACCACGTCGTCACCTGCGTTGGTCAGCTGTGGGTGGGAAGGGGGCACATCAGACCCCCTCAGTCCAGCAGGCTCGGGCCCCAGCCCTCTCCTGTGCTTCCCAGGGGGAGACTGGGACTCTGGGACTCTGACTCCAGCCCTCACCCGACACTCAGGAAAACCCTCCCCTGCTTGAGTTTTTGGGGTTCCCTGGCCCTTGGGGCCCCAGGCTGATGTCTCAGGCCCTCTGCTGTTAGCTAGGACACCGAACCCCAGACTCAGGAAGTCCCCCCTCCTCTAAGGAAAAAAATCCCACTTGGGCTTGTCTCAGAGGCGCCTCCTCCAGGAAGTCCTTTGTAATCCCACCCTCTCTCTCCACTGTGCTCCCATAGCTGTAATTTAAACCCTTGAGGAGCATACACTGCATCCCTCTGGTGTCGGCGATTAGGTTAGTCACGGTAATATAATAATAGCAATTAATAATTAACACTGCACAGCACTTCCAGACACGACGTCTCATTGATAAGTCCCTCATTTCACTTGAGTGTTTGCTCCTTTCTCTCCCTGCTCCTCCCCACCCTGTGAGATGCTCCAGAGCAGAGAACATGTCTGTTCCAGATTCAGATTCAGCCCTTCACCCCTTCGCTTGTTCACTGAGTACCTACTATGTGCCAGACCCTGGGGCCCTAGCAATGAGCACAAAAGCTGTGATCCCTGTCCCCCCGGGCACACTGCCCTCGGAGCTTTCATTTGACTGATTTCCTCCAGGGCTACATGGTCCTTGGTACATAGCAGGTGCCTCATGATTTGTAGATAGACGACAATAAATGATAAATGAAGAAATGAGTGTTTGAGTTCTCTCAGACCCGTTATCTGAGTTCTACAAGGCACCTAATTTCTCCTGGGCCTTGCTTGAGTCCTGTTAGGCCGCAGCCCAAGTTCTGCTAGACCAGCCTCTGTATCCTCAGTTCTCCCCCAAGTCCCCTCCACAGCCCAGCACCCCAGGGCCCCTCTATGACCCACTGTCTGACTCCTCCAAGTCTGGGTCCCGCCTGCCCGCTGCCCGAGTTCCCCAAGCACCCCTCGGCCGCCCTCACCTCGGTCATGATCATGTCCTGGCACTTCTTGACGTACTTGCCCTCGGCCTTGATGACGGTGTGCAGGAAGTCCAGGTACTGCACATGGCGCCCGTGGGTGGCCAGCAGATGCACGAAGTGCTGCAACACGGGCTCGCCGATCTCGGAGCACAGCTGATAGTTGTTCAGGAAGATGTGCTGCATGGTCTCCGCCTCCAGCAGCTGCAGGCGGGCAGGGCGTCCATCAGAGAGGGGGATCGCGCAGCCCCGCCCTGCCCCGGAGCCCCGCGCCCCGTGCCCTCACCCCTGGCGTGAGGAAGAGGTGCAGGTGCTTGTGCAGCAGGGCCTGGTTGCCGGTGTTCCCAGCACAGAACTTCTGCAGGAACTGGTGTGTGTAGCGCAGGATCTCCATCATCTTGGCATCGCCCTGGACGCAGACAGGAGGGGAGAGGGTGCCGGGGCCACCACAGGGTGAAGGCCAGGCCGGGTCTGGGGCCAGAGCGCAGACGGGTGTGGGGGTGGGTCAGGGCTCAGGATTGGGACCCCAAGGTGGCCAGGTTCAAGGTGGGTCAGGATATGGAAATGTGTGAGGGACTGAGGGTCAGAGGCTGAGATGAGGCCGGAGTCGGGGAGCAAGGCTAACGGGTCAGGGTCAGGTGAACACTGAGGGGGTGTCAGGGTCAAGAGTGGGTTGAAGCTGGAGAAATATCAAGATCAAGATCAGTCAAGGGGAGGGGTCCATGGTTGAGATGAGGCTATGTCTGGAGGTAGGGGCCAGGGTGGGCTTGGGGACAGTCAGGGTGAGGCTAGGGTATAGAATCAAAGTCATGGGCCAAGGAGAGACTGGAGTCAAATTAGGGTTAACATAGGTCAGGGTAAGGAAGTTGAGGGTCAAAGGTTAAAATGATGTTGAGAGTATAAGGATTAGACCAGAGAGGGAAACAGAAGCTGGGGTCAGAGTCAAGAATCAGGGTGAGACTGGAGTCAATTCAAGGTCAAAGTGGATTAGGATGAGGGGGTGGAAGGTCAAAGGTCAAGATGACACTAAGATTGGATTCAGGGGTCAAGGTATGTGGGGCAGGCCAAGGTAAAAGGTCAGGGAGAGGCCGGGTTAGGTCAGCATCAGGGGTTAGTGTGTGGCTTGGGTTGGGTCAGGGTTCAGGGTGAAGCTGCCCTGGGGAGTCAGAGGTCAGAAGTCGGGTGTCACCTTGTCATAGGGGATCTGCAGCAGGTCCAGCATGACCTTGTGGGCATCCATGTTCTTGAGCAGCCGCTGCTGTTTCTTCCTCATCTGCTCCCCGACGCCACACATCTTGTTCAGCCGCTCCAGGATCTGGGGGAGGGGAGGGTGAGCCCAGGACCCCTTCCCACTTCCTCAAGCTTCCCTTCTGCCCGACCCACCCCTCAGCCGACCACAGCCAAGCCCCAGCTCACACCAGGGACAGGAAGAGGGAAGGAGGCCACGGCCGCTGAATCAGATCCCTGCAGCAAGGCAGGAAAGAACTAAAAGCCCGATTCCACCCATCAAAGTCAACAGAACAACATGACTGTGAAATGGAATTTCATTAAGTTCCTTCAGCTTTAAAATAATTCCATCTGGACCTTGGCAGAGTCGTTTTCAACACTCAAGGAAAGCTGGAGGATATCTTCCAAGGCGGCGGGGAGTGGAGGCGGCAGAGGCCGGCCCGCAGACCCACGCCCGAGGACCCGGCCACTCACGCCCTTGACGATCTGGTAGTTCTCACTGCTCTTCTCCCCAGGCGGGTGCAGAAAGCCCTCCTCGTCCGTGGGCCGCTGGGGGCACAGGGAGCGGGGTCAGCCAGGCCCAGCCCTCGCGGGGGCCCTGCCCCCACTCCCGCACCCCGCGCACCTCCTTCTTGTCTTTGGCGGCGCCTGCCTCCACCTCCTCGCCCTTGCTGCTGCCCTTCTTGTCCACCCACAGCTCCGACTTCTCCACCATGGTCCGCAGCCGGTCCAGCTCCGACTTGATCACCTTGTAGTTCTCCACGTCCTGGGCTGAGATCAGCAGCTGCACCTGAAGGTCAAGGACAGGCGTGCCTGGTGAGAGAGCACCCCCAAGTCCACTGCCTCATAGAGACTCCCGGCGCTGCACTATCCCGGCCTCTCTGCTCCTGGCATCTCCACTCTACAACTGCTCCTCTCCACTGAGCCAGATCCTACTCAGAGTTTATGGCTCTGTTCTAAGTCCACTGCTTCCAGGAAGCCTTCCCTGATGGCCACAGACTTCCCTGCACCCCCGGTCATGAGCTGCGTCATCATCTGGCTTCAGTTATTCACTGACTCGTGTCACGCGCTGCTGTGGCCTGTTAGTTGTTCACGCAAAACCTGAACAGGGCAGGGCAAGGCATACTGACATCACTGAATGCTGGGAACTGAACCCTGACTCCGATCCCACCTTACCCGCTCTGAGTCAGTGGGTAAGGGAAGAAAGCTAAAGCCCCCTGGGCCTCAATTTCTCCCACCTGTAAAACAGGAATGAGAGTAGAAACCACGCTGTCGGGGCTGCTTGGAGAATTCCATGAATGCAAGCCCAGTGCTCAGTGCCTGATACACGGCGCTCACTCATTAAATACCACTCCCCTCTCACAGGGAGCGGTCGAGACCACACGACATCACAGTAACAAAGCCAGTCCCCTTGGTGAAGGCTGAATGCGCGCTAGGCATGATTCAAAGCACTTATTAGCAAAGGTGCACGTGATAGAGTGTGCAATCTGTAAAGTGCTGTCCACCTCCTAAGACATGACAGGCCTGGAGCCAGGCTGAGAGGAGATTGAGGTGGCCAAGACGTAGCTCCCCCTTTAAGGAGCTCGGCAAGGCCAAACACCCGAGGGAGGCATCTCGAGCTGCCCCCGGGCTGTGAGCTGCTCCGTCCTTGCATCCCCGCCTAGCGTCCAGTCTGTGGCCCGCCTGCTCGGTGCCCGCTGGCTCCCGAGAAGCCGCCTCGGGCCTTCCTCCTGCTCCCCAAGGGCCGGGCGCTCTGGCAGGGGAGCCAGCACCTGCTCGAAGGTGTGCATGGCCTCCTGGCGCTGGCTGAAGTGCTTGAAGAGCAGCTGCAGGGCCCCGGAGACCAAGGGCGCGTAGTCGTGCATGGTGAGGTGGATGAGCACGCGCAGGAGCATGCGGCCACCCTCGTCGTCCACCTCCAGCATGCTGCTCGTCCTCCTGTCGGGGGGGTGGGGCGGGGAGGAGGGTGATGGGGGGCATGGTCGGCGCCTTCCTGGGGCCCAGGGGACAAGCAGGCTCCCCGCCACCCATTAGGTAGCCGTGGTGCCCCATGTCACGCTGGCTAAAAATATTGATGTTTCCTCCTCACTTTGCAAACAGCTGCCACCCTGAGCACCCCAGGGATCCATGTGTCCCCTGAGGTCCCACACAACACCCCTCGATTAAGCAGCTGAGGCAGGGACTCTTCACAGGGGACCCACAGACACCCCCAAGGGATTCGTGGCTAGAGGCTGGGGCTGTAAACAGAGGTGGGGGGAAACCTCCATCTTTCTTTTCACCAACCTCTCACCAAAACGTAGCGTTTCCTTCAGTGAGAAAAAATTAGTGGTATCTGTGACTTTGTCACCAATAAAAAATCACAGATGTTTTCCCATCACCTAAGAGTTGCTATAGAAATTGCAAAATATCGTTTACAGTCATCACGACTTCAAAGTAATGGTACTGATTACACCCCAGGCACAGATTGTTATTTAATGTGCTAACAGAGAGGCACACATATATAACTGTCACTTCAAATTTGTTTTCTCCAGTATTTTGATAACTGCATCTCAATGCCATTGGTTTCCTTTGTAACTTTGTGTGCACTATTTTATGAATTTAAAAACGCCATTCTGGGAATTCCCTGGTAGTCCAGTGGTTAGGACTCGGCGCTTTCACTGCCGTGGGCCCGGATTCAATCCCTGGTCGGAAAATTAGGATCCCGCACGGCGCAGCCAAAAATTAAAAAAAATAAAAAATAAAAACGCCATTCTGAGAAGGGAGCCAAAGCCTTCACCAGATGCCAAAGGAATGGCACAGAAATAGTTAAGATCCCCCAGCTCCTGGGGTGACCCTCCCCACCCTGCTCCAGCCCTTTGAAGAGCAGGCTGCCCTCCCCGCTGTGGGACACAGGGACATCCCTCCAGCTGCCTGCCCAAGTTCTGACACACAAAGGCACAACTGCCCTGAGGGGAGGCAGGGCGATGACTAGGATGACAGTGGGGCCCAAGTGGTCCCGATATCACTGGGCCTGGGCAGGCAAGGGAGGGTCAGAGCGCAAAGCCAGGGCACCCCCGCCCCAGAGCCTGGTAAGGGTCTGCAGGAGGATTAACCAAGGGGGGAAGGGTCTCAAGCCTGTGTTGGCATCACCCACCCAACCCCATCCACAACCCCCAGCCTCAACCCTGGCCTCACCCCACTCCAAACATGGCCTCCGCCTGCTCCCCGATGCGGTCCAGGTTCATGTTGGCGGCTGTGGGGAGCAAGAGGGGGCAGATGAAGGCAAGTGGCTGGTCCATGTACAGGAGAGATGGGGAGCACTGGGGAGAGGGAGCAGGGAGACACTCAAACCACCCCCTTCCCCACACTGGCTGGTTGGCAGCCCTTCTGCCTGCCTCTTCTGGCGGCAGAGGTGGAACCAACCAGGGCAGGGACCAGAGCAGCCACCCTGCCCTGCCGGGGCGAGCAGAGTTCTGGGCTGGGGGTGCTGGTCTGGCTCAGCCTCTGACCAACTGTGGCCTTGGGCAAGTCCCTGCCCCCCTATGGGCCTCAGTTTCCCCATTTAGGAAATGGAGGGGATGACCCCTGCCCCGTGCCCTCATTGGGGCAATTAAATGAGACAATGGAGAGGAAAGGCCCTTGCAGACTGGGAAACGGGGGCAGGGCTGGGGAGCTGACCCGAAGTGACCCCAGGCCGCAGCCCACTGCTCTGTACCACTGGGCGAGTCACACAGCCTTGGCATGAAGTCAGGGTGAAGGGAGGGGTGGGGGCTCACTGGCGGAGTCGAAGGCCGGGGCTGTGCCATCAGCCCCGTTGTCCTGCATGGGAAACACCTCCACAAACTCCTTCTTGAAGACGGACAGCAGGTATGAGATGCGGTAATCCAGGCGGACGTTGAGGATGAACTGGAGAAGGAGGAGAGGATGGGGTGAGGACCGGTCTGAGGTCAGGAGGCCAGTCTCGCTCTAGGAAGAGTGAGGGGCCACCCCGAATGAGTTCCAGCACTCAGGAGGCTCAGCATGGATGCTCAGGACCCTATGGGACAACACAACCAACAACCTCAAGACTCCTCTCCCCAGGCAAGGCATGCTGGTGCAGCCACCGTGGAAAACAGTACGGAGGTTCCTCAGAAAACTAAAAATAGAGCTGCCGTATGATCCAGCAATCCCACTCCTGGCATATTATCTGGACAAAAATATAATTCAAAAAGACACATGTACCCCTATGTTCATAGCAGTACTATTCACAACAGCCAAGACACGGAAACAACCTAAATGGCCATTGACAGAGGAATGGATAATGAAGATGTGGTACATATACACAATGGAATATAAGTCAGCCATTAAAAAGAACGAAATAATGCCATTTGCAGCAACATGGATGGACCTGGAGATTATCATACTAAGTGAAGTAAGTCAAACAGAGAAAGACAAATACCATACAATATTACTTATATGTGGAATCTAAAATACAACACAAATGAACCTACCTATGAAACAGAAGCACACTCACAGACATAGAGAACAGACTTGTGGTTGCCAAGGGAAAGGGGGGTGTGCGGGAGGGAAGGATTGGGAGTTTGGGATGAGCAGACATAAACTATTATACACAGGATGGATAAACAACAAGGTCCTACTGTTTAGCACAGGGAACTATATTCAATACCCTGTGAAAAACCATAATAGAAAAGAATATTTAAAAAGAATGTGTATATATGTATAACTGAATCACCTGCTGTACAGCAGGAATCTAACACAATGTTGTAAATCAACTATACTTCAATAAAAATAAATAAATAAATAAATAAAGACTCCTCTTCCCAGGGAGGTCCAGGGCGCCCTCTCCCCAGCTCCTGCCTCATTGATGGTGGATGGTACCTCCTCTCAGAATGAGGCAGAGACCCCCCTCGCAGCCCACTCAGTCCCTCTTTCCCGGGCTGGACGCTGACAGGGATGGGAAGGCAGCTCCCCAGGTCCAAAGGCCGACTCTCGTCCTTCTATCCCGCTCTGCCAAACAGACTCTGGGGTTCCTGGGAGTAGGAGGGAACCAAGGACTATGGGGGAGCAGGAGAGGTCACAGCGGGGTGGGGGGTGAGGACACAGGGTTTGCAGACACCCTTGACTGGCCTCTATCCTCTGTCCTCATGGGGCACAGAGCCGCCGGCCACACCCAGGACTCAGATCTGGAAGCCCCCGGCCCCCAGAATGAGTTAGAAGTCCCCTCTTCTGACTCCCCTAAACAGACCCTGCCCAGACTGGATCCCCAGGGACATCACTGCATTACCCTTCCCATCCTCTGGTGGAAGCACAGCAAAAGCAAGGGTCCTTATCCCTTCTCAGGACCCTATAAAGCCCCTTCCCCAAGTGCTGCTGAGGAGTCTCAGACCCAGAAGACACCCAGAAGAAGGATGACTGTGTCCACCCCACCAGGAAACAAGCTCTCAAATCTCTAGCTCTGCTTCAAAATCTGTGTGACTGCAGAAAAGTCCCCTTCCCCCTTTCCCTCCCCTCGTCTGTACAATGAGGAGACAGCACACACCAGAACCACTAGGAGGGCTTGTTACTGCACAGACAACAGGCCCCACCTCCAGTGTCTCTGATCCATAAGTCCCAGGCGGGGCCCAAGAACCTGCATGTCTAAGTTCCCAGGTGAGGCTGACGCTGCTGGTCGGAGGACCACACTTTGAGACCCACTGGGCTAGACAGCTCATTGTGGAGCCTCCCAGCACTAGATACTATGATCTGAGGGGGGTTCACCTCACCAACCTCCCCATACCTGCCCCCCGTTCTCCTGCCCTGTTCCTAACACCTCCTGCCACGCTCCTGGCCCAGCCACCTGCAAGATTTCCAGGATCTTCAGTTTGGTCTCCATCACCACAATGTCCTCATTCTCCTCAAACTTGCTTCTGTCCAGCGGCTCAGGGGCACCGGCGCCGGCAGGCAGGCTGGGGGCGCCAAAGACAGACTGCTTGCGGTTCAGCACCATGGTGGACATCATGTGCCCCACTCCCTGGATGGACCGCCGCACGTTCTTGCCTGCAGAGCCGGGAGCAGGAGGGGGTCACAGAGGACACACAGCAGGGGCACCTGGTCTGACTCTGTCTCTCTCAGCTGCAGGGCAAAGCCACCCTAAGGAAGGGGCAGGGCTAACCCAGGAAGACTTCCTGGGGGAGGTGAGCTTTCAGCCAAAGCTGGGAAAAGAAGGGAGGGCCAGGACAAAGGTGAACTGTGTGGGGAGATCAGTGAGAATTCTCATGTGGGAAATCACGAGAGCTGCTACAGAGCACGGGGGACTCAGGGGACACTGTGTGGAGAGCACTAAAGGCCAGGGGTCAGCCTCCGTGCACTTTTTGTTTGGATGAGTTTATGCCACCAGGGGGTGTCTCTGACGGCTGGGCTGCTTCCTCTTGATAGCAGGGTGTGTTCCCCCATCTGACTGGGAGCTCCCCCGCAGGGCCTCATTATCTCCCTCAAGACCAGGCTATGTAGGAAGGCAACTCGCCCAGACCCCAGGGTCTCCACAGTGCCTGGGCAGGGGGCTTCTCTGGTCCAGCCGAGGCTGGAGGAGACTGGGGCCTAAGACACTCACTGGCAGAAGAGCCAGGAGGCAGGATGCACAGGAGGGTCAATGGGAGAGGTAAGAGGAGACAGAAATGCTAGGGTGGGTAGCGGATGGCCCGGCGGAGCAAAGCCTCACCGCCTGGGTCCTCATAGACTTGCAGCATGGCCGGGGGGGCCTGCACGCAGTCGATGATGCCCAGCAGAGTGCGTGTGAGCCGCAGCAGCTCGCTGAAGCTGTAGAAGCCAAAGTAGATGAGGTTGTGCGCCAGGCTGACCACCTGCGGAGAGGGGGTGGGGGCAGAGGTGAGTGTGGGCGGGGCCAAAGCATGGTGGGTGGGGCTCATGAAGGGCGTGATCTTGTGGGTGGGGCCAGCCCAGGGAGTATAATGAGGGACAGATTCCTCTGGAAAGGCTCTAGGATGTCAGGGCTGCATGGGCACGGAACCAAGGGTCCCAGACAAGAGCAGCCTGACCCCAGAGAGTTACCGAGGAAGACAGGCCTGCAGAGGAGGCTACTGTGGGGAGGACAGGGCAGAAATGCAAGAAGTGGCGGGTGGCTCCTGCCAGGGGCCCGTGACCCAGCCCTGGGCTGATGTGGTGAGTGGACGAGGGGGAGGCAGCCCTCTCCGGGGCGTCAGGAGAGAAGCCTCCCTCCCAGCAGTCTATGAGGTCTCCCTGCAGTGGCGGGGGCACTGAGGGAAGTGAGGTCGTATATCCCACACCCTACCCTGGGGAGTGACCAAGACCCAGGAGGGAGCAAGCCATCGCCCTGCTGAGCCCCAGCCCACCTCGAAGGTGAGCTTGTTCTTCTCCTCATTGGCAAAGGGCACGGCCTCGCTGACCACATTGTTGAGGTAGTCCTCCACGAACTCCATGGTGCTAGCAAACTTGTTCTTCTTGTCATCTCGGGAAGCGTTGAGGTTGGAATCATAGCTGGGGGTGGAGGCGGCGAGGCATGAGGGTCCCCCGAGATCCTCCCCCCTCCAGCCGAACCCTGCCCACCCTCCTCCACCCAGCTCACTCCTTGATGGTGATAGCCGTGGGGATCTCAGTCCAGAGGCGGGCGAACTTGACGGGCGTGACCAGTTCCTGGGGGTCACGGTCCACGTGCACATGCAGCATCAGGTGGCAGAAGGAGGCACGCAGGTCAAAGGGCAGCATCTCGTCCGCCATGCACAGGAAGATCAGGTCGACGCCCAGCTGCTGAGAGATCTCATCGATGGCCAGGTACTGCCGGTCCAGGCACATGCGGGCAAAGAGCTTCAGCTGGTACCTGCGGGGCAGGGAGGACGGTGAGGACATGGCAGGTGGGCTCGCAAGGGCTGCTGGCACAGGCCTGGGCCTGCTGAGGACTTGAGAAAGTGGCAAAGGGACTTAGGTTAAACCACGCACCAGCCACCGTAACAGGACACAATTCTGAGCAAGACAAGTGGATGGAAACACAGTCTGGGATTGAGTAAGAACAAATCTCCCCTCCTTGCTAAGGAGGAAGGTGCTTCTGGCTCAGCCAGGACAGGTCTTCATGGGAAGAGGGATGGCATAGAGAAAGGCTGGGAGGGGGAAGGGAGGAGAGTTCGGTAAGAGGAACCCTGCTCGGGCAGGGGGTTGAGGGCAAGACTGGGAGACAGAGGAGGGGAGGGTGCAAGACCAGGGTGGAAGAGCTACAGAAATGAAGGCTGTAGGAAGCCTTTGTTCTGCACCGAGTCATGCCCTCTGCCTCCTCCTCGGAGCCCTGCATTACCTACCCCAGGCTCCATGGCCAGGCAGCCTGGATTTGGATCATGGCTCCCTGCTTACAGCTGTGTCACCTTAGGCAAGTTCCTTTACCGCTCTGTGCCTGTCTCCCCAACTTTATAATGCGAGTAATGATAGTCTCTACTTCACAGGGTTGTCATGAGGCTGAAATGAGTGATTGGGTGAAAGTGTTTTGACCAGTGCCCAGGAGACAGTGAGCCTTTGATGAGTGTTATCTAGTGTTCTTCTTTTTTAAATATGTATGTATGGAGACAGGTGTGGGTTTCTTTCAGGCCTCGTCACTGTGCTGAGCCTGGCCTCAGGCCACCCAGTGCTCCTCGGGCCGCCCAGTCACCCGTCACTTAGCCTCCCAGGTGAAGGCGGAGGCAGGAGTCCCCTCGAAGCTGCTGGGGCTCGTCCCGGGGCAGGGCCTGGCGAGGGCCCCTGGGAGGACCACGAGGCACCTGTAGTAGCTGAGCACGTTCTCATCGTGGGCGTTGCCGGCCCGGGCCTCCTGGGCCAGCTGCCTGATGCTCTTCTCGTGGTGCTCGTTGTTCTTGTCGGTCCACATGAGCCACACTTCCTCCTCTGAGTACTCGATGCTCAGGTACTCGAGGGACTGCGCCATCTCCTTCACGGGCCGAAGCCTGCAGACCGACGGAACCCATCACAGGGAGCGGGGCCCAGAGCCCTCCCCGAGCACCCCCGGCCACACAGACCTCCCCTCCCAGAGCTGGGCTGAGGGCCAGTCAGGCTCCCAGGCTGCCTCCCCTGTGGGACCCACCTCCAGCCTGCGACCCCAGACGGACCATGAGCTTCTGGAAGGCAGGGGCCTCGGCTCACTCTCCTCTGTACCCCCATCCCCTCCCCCACACAGTGCCGGGCACCGAGCTGGCCACACAGCAGGTACTGGGTATCTGCAGAGAGCCTGCAGGTTCTAGCGTGAACCCAGACAGGGCCCCAGCTCTAAGGCAGCGGGGGGGCCGGGCAGGGTGGAGCCCCGGGGGGGACGTGAGCTGCGGGTAGGAAACAGTGCAGCCGGCTCACTCGGTCTGGATGAGAATGTCACTGTTCTTGGGGTCCAGCACACACTTGCAGATGAGCTCCTGGGTGACGGGGATGGCGATGTGGTTGGACACACACAGGTCAGAGAGGTAGTCCAGGAACCTGGAGTGGTGACAGCAGGGGTGGGGGTGAGGGACTCAGGGGTGGCCCCCCAGTGGGGACAAAGCCCACCCTCCTCCTTCCCCAGCTGGCAGCACCAGCTCCCCGGCACTTGGAGTTTGCTGCTCCTGCTTCCTTCTCAAAGCCTGTAGACAGGGATATGGACTCCCGGCTCCCTGGGGAGGGATGACCCACAGTCATCACCCTGGGGCTAGATGGGAGTCCAGGGGGTCAGAGGAAAGGAGACACAGGAAGGAGTGATATTCAAAATATTTAACTGGTCCAGTGCAGGCACTGACTTGGCCTCTGGAGAAGGGTCTGGGGGCCTCCTACTCTACCAGGAGTCAACCCCCTTGTTGCTAGGTTGGGCCAAATATGGGAGGGGACCTAGGGAGGGGCTGGAGGGGCCAGGGCCTCAGAGAGGTGGCAGTTTATCAACAAGTGCAGAAGGATTTCAATATTTAACAGCCAGCACCAGCAGCTTTCTTCCCCAGGCAGCAGTGAGAGGGGGGAGGGGTGTGCTATGGCAGGGGAGGGGGGCCCACCTGGGCTCCCGGTTCTTCCGCACCAGGCTGACGAAGGTCTCCACCTCCGTCTTGGTAATGTGCTTCTCCAGGAGCTTGCGGTTGTTGTGCAGCAGGGCTGTGATGGTGTCTTCAGCCAGGATGTCGTAGCCAATCTGGGACTGCATCATCCCGAACTGCTTGGCGATGTGCTCCTGGGGGGTGGCCAGGCTGGGGGTCACAGGGAGCCCAGCTCTGCTCCAGAACACCGCTCCCAGGGCCCCAGACAAGGACCCGACACCGGCAGGGGACCCCAACCCTAGGAAGCTAAGGGGTCCAGGAGAGGATGCCAGCTCCGAGTAGAGGGTAGTTTTATGTAACATAGTTATTTAGCTCACCATCCATCTCCCTACCAGAGTGAAACCCCCACGAGGGAGGGACCCTGTCTGTTTGGCAGGGCCAGCTACATGATTGGTGGGGCCCGGTGAAAATGAAATAGCAGGACTCTTCCCAGAAATAAGCCCACACACCTACAGTCAATTACTCTTCGACAAAGGAGGCAAGAATGTACAATGGGAAAAAGAAGTCTCTTCAGCAAGTGGTGTTGGGAAAGTTGGACAGTGCACATAAATCAATGAAGTTAGAACACACCCTCTCACCATACACAAAAATAAACTCAAAATGGCTTAAAGACTTAAATATAAGACATGACACCATAAAACTCCTGGAAGAGATCATAGGCAAAACATTCTCTGACATAAATCATACCAATGTTTTCTTAGGTCAGTCTCCCAAGGCAAAAGAAATAAAAACAAAAATAAACAAATGGGACCTAATCAAACTTAAAGCTTTTGCACAGCAAAGGAAACCATAAACAAAATGAAAAGACAACCTACAGAATGGGAGAAAATATTTGCAAATGATGCGACCAACAAGGGCTTAATTTCCAAAATACACAAACAGCTCATACAACTCAACAACAAAAAAACCAACAACCCAATCAAAAAATGGGCAGAACACCTAAATAGACATTTCTCCAAAGAAGAAATACAGATGGCCAATAGGCACATGAAAAGATGCTCAACATCACTAATTATTAGAGAAATGCAAATCAAAACTACAATGAGGTACCACCTCACACCAGTCATAATGGCCATCATTAAAAAGTCTACAAATAACAAATGCTGGAGAGGGTGTGGAGAAAAGGGAACCCTCCTACACTGTTGGTGGGAATGTAAGTTGGTGCAGCCACTATGGAGAACAGTATGGAGGTTCCTCAGAAAACTAAAAATAGAATTACCATATGATCCAGCAATCCCACTCCTAGGCATATATCCAGACAAAACTATAATTCAAAAAGATATGCTGGGCTTCCCTGGTGGCACAGTGGTTGAGAATCTGCCTGCCAATGCAGGGGACACTGGTTCAAGCCCTGGTCCGGGAAGATCCCACATGCCGCGGAGCAACTAGGCCCGTGAGCCACAGCTACTGAGCCTGCGCGTCTGGAGCCCCTGCTCCGCAACAAGAGAGGCCGCGATAGTGAGAGGCCCGTGCACCATGATGAAGAGCGGCCCCCACTTGCCACAACTAGAGAAAGCCCTCGCACAGAAACGAAGACCCAACACAGCCATAAATAAATTAATTAATTAATTAGTTAATTAATTAAAAAAAAAAAGATACGTTCACCCCTATGTTCACAGCAGCACTATTTACAATAGCCAAGACATGGAAACAACCTAAAAGTCCATCAACAGATGAATGGATAAAGAAGATGTGGTATATATATGCAATGGAATACTACTCAGCCATAAAAAAGAACGAAATAATGTCATTTGCAGCAACATGGGTGCAACTAGAGATTATCATACTAAGTCAGAAAGAGAAAGACAAATACCATATGATATCACTTATATGTGGAATCTAAAATATGACACAAATGAACTTATCCATGAAACAGAAACAGACTCATGGACATAGAGAACAGACTGGTGGTTGCCAAGGGGGAGGGGGTTGGGGGAGGGACGGAGTGGGAGGTTGGGGTTAGCAGATGTAAGCTTTTATATATAGAATGCATAAACAACAAGGTCCTACTGTACAGCACAGAGAACTATATTCAATATCCTATGATAGGACTGCCCTGGTGGAAGAGTGGTTAAGAACCTGCCTGCCAATGCAGGGGACATGGGTTCGAGCCCTGGTCCGGGAAGATCCCACATGCCGTGGAGCAACTAAGCCCACATGCCATAACTACTGAAGCCTGCGCGCCTAGAACCCGTGCTCTACAACAAGAGAAGCCACCTCGATGAGAAGCCTGCGCACTGCAACGAAGAGTAGACCCCGCTCGCCGCAACTAGAGAAAGCCTGCGCGCAGCAACGAAGACCTAATGCAGCCAAAAATAAATAAATAAATAAATTTATTAAAAAAAAAAAAAATCCTATGATAAACCATAATGGAAAAGACTATTAAAGAAAGAATGTATATATATGTATAACTGAATCACTTTGCTGTACAGTAGAAATTCATACAACATTGTAAATCAACTATATTTCAATAAATAAATAAATAAACTAGAGGTAATATTTAAAAAAAAAAAAGAAATAGCAGGACCCTTGTTCAAAAATTAAGAATTTCAAGACAGCCACAGTGGAGCGTTAAACCCAGCACGAGGCCCCTCTAAGGATGGAGCCAGGTTGTGTGCTGTGAGGACAGCCCTACTATCTGGTTTGGTTCCCTGCAGCATCCTCATCCTTGGGGCCTGAGACGGCGCTTGGCACACCACGGGTGCGCCTTGGTGAACACGTGCTGAGTGAATGAGAGCAGGAGTGAGGGAGGGAGCGAGCCGGCCAGCAGGTGAAGGGGCAGCGGTCCACGGCGGCGGGCAGCCCACCTGGTTCTTGCGGTAGTCCTCCTGGGAATGGCGCAGCACGCGGTAGCACAGGCGAAACATGTGCTGGTAGGGGGCGTTCTTCTGGTCCGACAGCTCCTCCAGCCGCACCAGGGGGCCCTCACCCCCCTTGTCACGGAACGGGGTCTTCAGAATGCCAAAGATCTAGGGAAGCAGGGAGAGTCAGGAGGGATCCCCACATCTGCCCGCACCCCTAATTGTCCCAGGAATCCTAAGCCCCAAGCTGACCCTGCCTGGAAGCCACCCTGACATTAACCCTGAGCTGATTCTAAGCTAGACCATGACCCCCGCCCACCCCTTACTCACTCCCCTCTCCTGGCTGGAATCCCAACGCTGGCCTCAGCCCGTCCCTCCCCAATGTGAGTTCTAATCCCAACTCAGATCTTGGGCCTGGCTCAGCCTCTGGGGGAAGAGCTGAGGGTCACTGCAGCTCAGGGGTCTGAGGCTAAGAGAAAAGGCAGGCCAGGCCCATGTGGCCAGAGCTTAAGAGACCAGACACAGGCCTGACTTGTCCAAAAGGATGGATGTGGGGATGTAGGGTTACATAAAGCCAGGCTGGCAAAGTGGTAACAAGTGAATTCAGGCAGTGTTCGTTGTACTATTCTTTCAATACTTTCTCAACGTTTGAAAATTTTCATAATAAAAATTTAGAAAAAAATTTTTTTAAAAAAGCACAAGTTTGGGCTTCCCTGGTGGTGCAGTGGTTAAGAATCCGCCCGCCAATGCAGGGGACATGGGTTCGAGCCCTGGTCTGGAAAGATCCCACGTGCCGCGGAGCAGCTAAGCCCGTGCACCACAAACGCCAAGCCTGCGTTCTAGAGCCTGCGAGCCACAACTACTAAGCCTGCGTGCCACAACTACTGAAGCCCACGTGCCTAGAGCCCATGCTCCGCAGCAAGGGAAGCCACTGCAATGGGAAGCCACTGCAATGAGCCCCCGCTCGCCGCAACTAGACAAAGCCCATGCGCAGCAACAAAGACCCAACACAGCCAAAGATAAATAAATAAAATAAATAAATTTATTAAAAAAAAAAAAAAGCTCAAGTTCTCAGCCTGATATCTGAGTGCAAATCCTGGCCCTGTTTTTTCCTAGCTGTGGATTCCCAGTCAAGTTACTCGAACCTCGACGTGCCTCAGTTTCCTCATGGGTAACATGGGGATAATGATTAATAAATAAGCTCTCCCCAGGTTGGGAGGATCAAATGAGTCGATTCATGTAACGCACATAGGGCAGTGCCTGGTACATGGTAAGAGCACAATAAATATTGCGGGTGTTGTGTTTTTTTTAAAGAGGTGATAAGATCAACCATACCTCCATTTTTAAAAAATAATAATAATTTTTTTTTAATTTTTAAAAAGAATTGATGAGAAACATCAGGGAGACTGCAGCTCAGCTGGAGATGGGAAAAGGCAAGCTCACGTTCACAAGACGTCCTGTTCCCAAAATTAAAAAAAAAAAAGCAGGAGTGGACTTCCCTGGCAGTCCAGCGGTTGGGACTCTGTGCTTCCAATGCGGGGGGCACAGGTTCAATCCCTGGTCAGGGAACTAAGATCCCACATGCCGCGCGGCAAAAAAAAAAAAAAAGGTGTCCTGTTCCCTGATCACTGGCCTTTCCCCGAGGCCCGCCCACCCCCCATGCATGTGCATGGCCACCTGTTTGAGGATGTTCTGCTCTCTCATCAGCTTCTGCCGCTCCCGGTTGGGCTTGGTAACCATGATGTCCAGCACGTTCTGCCCATTGTTGGGGACGTCACTGACGAAGAACACCAGGTCCTCCAGCAGCTGGATAACAAATCTTCACGAAGGGATGCCAGGGGTGACGAGTGTGAGGTGCCGACCCTGGGCACCTCCCAGGACCCCCGTCACATGCCCCCCTGGGGCAACCAGCCCTTCCGCACATGCCGGCCCTGCTGTCACAGCACAGAGCCCATCATCTGCCTTCCATTTCTCTCCCAGCTTCACCCCGAACTGCTTTCCAAACACACCCCTCACCCCACCCACCCTGGATCCAAAGTGCCCTCTAGACAAAGAATCTCAGGATACTCCGATCTGGAAAGAACCAATAGGGCACAGGCAGGGTGTTTGATGTGAAGGGCTCTTCATTTCCATCCACCACTTCCTAGCTGTGTGACCTTGGGCAAGTCTCTTAACCTCTCTGAGCCTCAATCCCACCATCAGTAAAACAGGGGTAATGATGGCTCCATCACAAGGCTAGTTCTTGGAGTATGTGAGCAGTGAGGCTGGGGCCCAAGGTCAGCCAGGGCCCCGCAAGGACCAGTCCCCACCTCTGTCACCCTGCCCCACCCAGCCTATCCAGATTCTGCTTGTGACTCCTTTGTTTGTGAAACACAGGCCCCAGGAGGACAAGGGCTCTCAGGAAACCTCTGCAACCCTGCCCCTGAGGCCCACCTGCGGTCATTCTGGCTGATGAAGCCCTCGTTGAGTTTCTCCACGGCGCTGGCCAGCATGGAGCTGGCGTCGTTGGCAAAGTCCAGGTCTCGGATCTCGGACACAGGAACCGACACGATGGCGAAGGCCTCCTTGTCCTCCTTGGTGGGGCATGTGCCCAGCTGCAAGGACAGAGGTCAGCAGGGCACTCAGGGACCAGCCTGGGCCCCAGCCCAGCCCCCTAGCCCCGATGGGCCCACACCATGAGCCGGATGGGCCGCTCCTCCTCGACATCAATGGGCACGTTGGTGCTCTGGATCCACGTGTTGGTGCAGAGATGCCGCAGCCGGACATACGAGTTCCTGCAGGCAGGGGGGCGGACAGAGCAGGGGGAGTGCGCCACGGAGCGCGACCCGGCAGTCTGCCGGCTCTAACCCCTGGCGGCTTCCCATCTTCCACCTGCCTCCACACCCAGCAGCCGTGGGACAGGGGCACGGGTCCCCTCCAGGTGAGGAGCCTGAGCCAGAGAAGAGAGACCAGCAACACGGCCCCCAGGCCCTGTACTAACTGCTGCGCTTTCCCAGGCCCACATGCCTTGCCCGCTCTCCCCAGAACCAAGCTCTGAAAGCCCAGGCTTAATTACAAGCTCAGGACCCAAATTCATTGGGACAAATGAGGCTATTTAAACTATCCCATTTACTGTCAACATGCATGCGTTTCATGGTGGAAATACTCATGTCTTTGATTATGAAATACAATTAACATTCAGAAATGAAAAATCATCAGAATCTCCAAATACATCTGGCCCCGAGTTTCCGATAAGGGATCGTGGGCCTACAGTAACTCAATTAATTCTCCCATCAGCCCTGCTGACGGGCAACTTGATAGTCTCACTTCACAGATGAGGAAGTTGGGGCAAAGTGACAGAATCAGCTGCCCGAGATCAGCCAGCCAGTCAATGCTAAAGCCTGTTTGACACCCAGGAAGTTTCTTGATGTTACATTTTAGAATCTCGGGGTTGGGGGGGTCTTAAAAGTCAGGAGGTCCAGCCGTCGCACCCAATGCACCCTGGACAAGCTGTCATGCCGCCTGTGCCTGAGCCCCAGGCCGACTGGCTTTAAAGAACACTGGAGCAAAAGCATTTTGATAAAGAACTAGCACAAGGCGGCACCCAAGGTGCAGGGCCCAGGGCCGGGCACATGGCAAGCATTCAGTGGTGGTGAGCTGCCTACAGGCCTCAGAGCTGCATCCCCAGAGGGGCAATTCATGGCAGGTCCTGAGGCCAAAGGACCTCAGGAGGACAGAGGAGTGGGGGGCGCAGGGAGTCCAGGTGCCAGCCTGGGCACCCCCGCCGGCGCCCAGGCACACGGCGCCTACCTACCGGGGCACAAAGGAGTCGGTTTTCTGCAGCGTGGTGGGATCCAGCTCGAAAAGGGAAGCAATGTCGTTGCCATGGGGCACAGCAACCAGGCGGTATTTGATCTTCTCCCCAGCGTTCCGGCGACCTGCGCGGCCCTGGGCACCCTGTGGTGAGGACCCCAACTCAGGCAGGAGCCCCTCCCTCCTCTCAGGCCCCCTGAAACCACCCAGGATCCCACCTGAGAGGCCGTCTCCCTCCAGCCCACCTCCCAGGGTTTCATGGCCTCCCCGGCCCCACCCCCGCCCACCCCAGAGCCGTGCACAGTCACTCTTCCTGGCCCTGGAACCCTCCTTTGGTCCTCACCGTTCCCGTTGCCTTGGGATCAGAGGCGTCACCCTTGTAGCTGGGGTTCTCCTGCTCAGAGATACAAGATAGGGGGGCTATCCACATGACCACCACTCCAAAATACAGGCTACATATGGCCCTGGGTTGGGGCAGGCAAGAACCCCCCCCACCTCCCAAGGGTGCCCATCCCAGCCCCAAAACTCATGCTACTCCTTGTTGACATGGAGGAGGCACCAACAAGAGCCCCAGGCCCTGCCCTTCATGGCCCCTCTCCAAAGACCCACAGATGGACGGGGACACACACACATGAATGCCCCAATATACACAAGCCTGTGCATTACGGACAGACATGGATGTGGAATGTAAGTTCCACAAGGGCTGCGAGTCATGCTCACTGCTGTATCCTCAGCGCCTAGAATAGCTCCTGGCACATAGTAGGAGACACAGTCATATTTGTGAGACTTATTCATAGTCATGCACGTCTTTGATAATATTTGTTAAGTAGAGGCATGAGTGCAGAGAAGCCAGTGTCCACAGACACATGTATCTCTGTGCAGACGTGTGCCAGGCACACATGCTCGTGCACACACGGCCAGAGCTCCCAGGATGCCCTCTGCCTCCCCACTCACCTCAGCAGCCAGGTAGTTGCCCGTGGCCAGGTGCTTGAAGCGGTACAGGCCGTTCCAGTGGCCAGCTCCTCCACGGCAGGGGTCATGGTGGACCACCTGGCAGGTGCAGGGGTGTGAGGCAGGAAGGAGGGGCTGGCTGGGGAGGGGGAGGCATGGTGGGGAGGGGCACCGCAGGCCTGGAGAGCTCTGGTTGGATGACTCTGGGACCCTCTCTGGCCCCTTGGCTGCAGAGGAGCTCAGAGGAGAGACGAATGGGGGTGGACCTCCCACCCTAGAGGGGGAGGAGGAGCGGGGGAAGCCCAGGGCTGGAGAGGAGGGCTGGGGCCCAGGCACCGGAAGCAGGGAACTGACCTCCACCTCCCAGAGGGCATTGGAGCTGGTGGCCGAGGTGGCGGACTGGCGCAGCGTGGTGCGCAGGAACACCTGCAGCTTGCCCTTGTACTCATCGCACGTCAGGAACTTCTCCTGCTCCGCGTGGAACAGCCGCACCACGTCTCCCTGCATGCGGCGGGGCGTGGGCTCAGGGCGGACAAGGACCCTCCCGGGGGAGGAGCCCACCTGTCTCAGATGCTGGCGCAGCTCCTTCTAGAGCCAGCAAGCTGAGGGTGGGGTGCATACCTAGCCCTTATGTCCCACAGGCCCTGACCCGACAGCCTCGCATCCTTGCCCAAGAGGGCACAGGGCAAAGGGCAGGGGGCCTGGCCTGGAACCATGGAGAGGTGTCAGGGAGGGCACAGGGTGCTCAAAGAATCTGGGCCCACCCCACGGTGGGGGGATGGGGACCCACAGTCCACTGCCACCCCCTTAGCAAAACAGCAAAGTGAGAGCAGCCAGGACTGGGAGAGGATGGACGGGGGGGGTTGTGAGGCCAGAGACAAGAGAAGGGGAGGAGCGGCTGGGGCCACTGGGTAGGGCCCTGTGGGGGTGGAGGGAGGCCGGATGGGGGTGCAGAGCCAGAGAAGGGGCAGCATGGAGGGGAGGGCCAGACAGGGAGCAGAGCTGGGTGCTCAGAAGGTGGGGGCAGGCAGGCAGCGGGACCTGTGGGGGTGGGGCGGGGCTGTTTCCGGGGAGCTCCCAGTCCTTACCCCTTTCAACACCTCCTCCAGGTGGTCTCGGAACTGCATAAACAAGTTGATCTTCCAGCTGGTGTTGCAGTTCACAGAGTTGACCTGGGGAAGCGCACCAAGACCCGTGAGGCCGGGCAGACCCCCAGCCGCTGGGGAGTGGGCCGGTGGTTAAGACCCGAAGGGAGTGAGGGGAGGCCGGCCCAGCCCCCATTAGAGCACAAGGGGGTGTCTTCTCCCAACCAGGGCCCCCAGACCCCAGCCCAGCTGCCCTGGGGCCGCCACCCAGTGGGGTGAAGAATGTGGGCAGACACTGGGAGACAGGCAGGGAGCAGGGAGGCCCACCCAGCCTCTCCAGCTGTAGACAGGACTTGGGGGAGGGGGTACGTGGACACCCATCTGCTGCCGGGCTGGCCTTGTTACCAAGCAGGGTCCTTGGACTCTAATCAACGGAAATTAATAAGAGTCCAGATGAAAAATTCAGGCAAGGCTTTAGCAGGACTCCTACTTCAGCACTAGGGAGGGAAAACAAGTCACAGGTGGCCCTGCTCACTCTTCTTATATGGGGGTGGGGGGTGGATTCATGGGTGGGGCCGGAGGGGTGACTTAGGTGGCCTGCCCACCCCCTTGGTGGTGCCCTGCGCAGGGACCATGCACAGTACCCTGCTTTTGCTCCCAGCACCTCGGAAGTGGCAGTTGGTTTTTGGCATTTTTGTATCTTATTGTTCATCGTTGCCCTGACTGTGCATGGGTGCAGGTAGGTTTAGTCCCTTACAGTTTCTTTGTATTTTGTTGCTCGGGAGACATTTGTCCAGGTGCAAGCACTCCCGTGAAGGGCCCCAGACCCCAGCCTATCTCAGCCCAGCGCCCCGCTCACCTCCTTGCAGCCAGCATTGTCGCCGAGCTCATAGTTGCTGGCATGCAGAGGCTGCCCAGCGTTGACAGGGTTCAGGATCACCTTGTCCCCCACAACCACCTATGGGGACAGACGGAGCAGAGTGAGGGTGGGGAAGGCCGGGCCCCCAGGCTTCCCTCTGGCCAGTCTGCCCCCTAAGAAACGGGCATGAGCTCATGCAGCCCCCACACCAAAGACCCTGGAGAAGCCCCCCTGGCGCTGTGGCCTGCGCCTTCCAGCAGGCCCCTCCCCCCAGCCCCGTCCTCACATTGTCCCCGTTGCTCCGCAGCTTCCAGAAGGGCTGGATGAAGAGCCAGGAGCCCTCGTTGCCCGTGGCATCCAGTGTCACCCGCATGGCGTTCTTCTCCAGCAGGGCCGGCAGCCGCTTGTTCACGGTCAGGTACTTGTTACTTTTCATGTGCAGGAGCTGCGAGGCAGCGGGGGGCCAAGTAGTGGGGGGGGGGGGGTGAGGTCACCCCAGGAGGCCAGCCCATCAGAAAGGGGGGCACTGGGGGGCACACTGGACCCTGGGACACACAGACCGAGACTAACATGGCCACACGCACAATCACACACCCAGTCCAGCACCCGGGTGATCACACAAAGAGCTAGCGCTGTTCTAAACACCCTACGAGTATTAGCTCGAGGAACCTTACAGCAACCAGAGGGAAGTACTATCACTGGCCTGATTGTCTAGTTGGGGAAACAGAGGCCCAGGGAAGTGAAGTAACTTGCCCAGGTCACAGAGCCAAGATGTGAACCCGGACCTCGGGGCTCCAGAATCTGTGCTGGTGGCCACAGTGCTGAACACACACCCGTGCACACAGCCATTCAGGCCACACAGCAACGGGCACACGTAGAGGCAGACGCGCAGTCACAGAGACAGTCCCGGGCTGGGTGGTGCCATGGCACTGGCACCCCTCACCCCCACACCTGCCCCGGCGTCACACCTGGATCACACTGCCGTACTTCACGACGTCCCCGTGCACCTTCTTGTTCTCTGTGTCATTCTGTTTCTGCTCCATCTGGGCCGCATGCTGCACAGACACACACAGAGGTGGAGGGCGGGCCCAGAAGCCTGCTCCTGGAGGGACACATCTTCCCACCACCCCCACACACGCAGGTCCTGGCACTGCACCCAGAGTGACCCTCCTGAGGCCATCTGGCCTGCTCCTCCTGCTACCAACGAGAGAATGAGGCTCAGAGTGTGTACAGCACGCAGCCCGCGGCACCAGATCCCTCCCCTCGGGCCCCTCCTCGCCACCTCCCTCTAGAGGGGGCAGCCAGCAGGCCTGTGAGCCCCCTACGCCCCAACATCCCCAGCAGATAACCTAAGGTTGTGCCTCACTCCCCTGCCTCACCAGACTCCTGGTGCTCCAACAGGGGACCCCTGGCCCAGCCCAGACGCCAGCAGGTGTGCTTGGCGCCATTTCCTCCTCCCCCTCCACCCTCACTCCTCTGTGACCCTCCCTCCCCAAACTGTGTGTGCTCCTAGCCCACTGCCTCCAGGGAGCCTTCCCTGATGAGCCACGTCCAACTCTGACAGATCCAACCCTGATGCCTCCAGGATTTGGTTTGCATCCCACTGAGGACACCTTTTTAGGTTCTTCTGTCCCATTAGACTGGAAGCCGCCCGAGGATACACTGTGCCTCCTCCATCAGATTGGGGGGTCCTGGAGGTGGGGGCTCTGTCTCCTCCATCAGGAGCAGTGGCCCCTCTGCCCCTTTCATCTCCTCAGTCCCATTATCCGGGCCTCATGCCGGAGGCTGGTGGGAGGATGGCTGCTGGGGAGCCATGCCCGGTACCACGTGACATTCCACAAACCTACAGTCTACGGCTGTGTGACCACGTGTGGTTCTGAGTGTCTGCGCACGCGTGAATGCCCTACGCCCAGCCAGATCCACAGCTCAGCCTGGGCCTGTGGCAGCAGCAGGAAGCAGCTGTGACGGCCCCCAGCCCAGGATGAGAGATGGCCTTATTTATAACAGAGCTCAGCAGCCCACACCCAGGCCCCGCTTTCCAGCCCAGTTCACAGCTGGGGGGTAGGGCCCACCCTTTCCCCATTTCCCACCACCTCCCCAGAGAAGGGGATATCGGGAAGCAAGGTCTGCCTGATGCGGGGCAGGGCCCCAGGCCCGGGGGAGGGTCTCAGAAGCAGGCTGCGACGTTGCTGACCACAGCCAAGCCTCCCACTCTCTTTTCCATGGGGATTGGGCCGGACGCCCTGAGCTCTGTCCAGAGAGAACCGCCCAGGATGTAAACTGAGAGGCCTGAGAGCAACCCCAGGCCCTCACACCACACACCAAGGTCGGCCAGAGACCCAGGGACCGTCTAAGCCCCACTGCCAACTCGTAGGATGACCACAATGGCCCAGTCCCCTTGAAGGGCCCCAGGCTCCAACTCTATAAAATGAGGGGAGAGGTTAAGACTAGTTCTTAAATCAGGTTCGCTGGAGCCACTGTCTCTAGGAGCCCCTGGTAACTCCATGTACAGCTGCACAGTTCGTTCACTGCACTGTGGTGTCCAGCTGAAGGCCTGGCTGGCAGCTGAAGTGCAGTCCACGGTTCACTGAGCCATGCGCCCTGGGACAGGGCACACACCTGCGCACGCACACACCTGTGCACACACACCTGCGCGCACACACCTGTAACTTCTGCAGCAACACCACGTCGGCAATCTTCTCCTTGTCCTGCTTGGTCTGCTTGGCCTTCCAGTACTGCTTCTGGGCCGAGTAGCGGTTCATGGGACACACCTTGAAAAGGCAGTCTGAGGAGGGAGGGCAAAAGGAGGGAGCTCGGTTCATGCGGGGCTCAGGGGAAAACCCCGGCCTGCAGCCCTGCCCGCAAAGCCCACCTCTGCTCTCCTCACCCCTCTCCACCCCGCCGCCCTTCTTGGGTAGAGAGGCAGTGGTCAGAAGACCCCCGTGGAACTCGGAGCATCCTGGATTGTGCTGAGCAGAATGGAGGGGCCCAGAAGCAGGTCTGAGAGTGGGATCTCACCTGGGAGGCAGACGCGTGCCCTCTTGCCCACGGGAGATTGATTTATCAGAGGCCCTTGGGCCACCACCCCATGCCCTGTCTGTGTCCAGGTTTTGTGGACATTGGCAGCTGACCGTTCACATCAGCATCCTTCTCTGGCCCACCCCCATCTTGCCCACAGATGCCTGGGAAGTTACATTCCCCCCACCCCCCAAGGGGTGTCCTCCATCCACTGGCAGGAGGAGGGGACCGTCTGCAGTGGTCCCTGTGGGATCAGCCTGAGGCCTCTCTTCCCCTGAAACCACCTCCTTGCTCGGCTCCCTCACACTCCTCCTGGGACCCCTCCTCAATAATTCTCCCGTTGTAGACTCTGCTTCTAGGGAACTCAACCTAAGAGAGCGCCAATCAAAATTCCAAAAACAGGTTCTTTATTACTTGATTTTTATTCTGGACACAGATAAAGCATCAATGATTTTCATAAGCCCAAACTCCAGAAAGGATGTCAGATTTTTCTACTTCTGGAAAGGAGGCATGAGTTCGAAAATCCTATTCTAAAGTGTGATGTGAAGGGATAGAGGATTCTGGGTCCTGGTGAAATGCTGGCACGGGGACTGGGCCTGACGATAGCATGAGCTGTGCTGGGAGGCAGTGAGCTCCCCGTCACAGGAGAGAATCCCAGGAGGGCACAGGGCTTAGGGCTCACAGCCTCTAAGACCCCTCCCAGGCCACAGTGCCTCCACAATCAGCAGTGCTCCCGCAGCAGAAACACAGGAAGACGGTTGTGCTGGGAACCTGGACAGGGGCCCCTGGGGGAGCAGATCACAGAGACAGGGCCCTGCCTCATGCTTCCTTTATATATATGTCACATAATGCTTGTTGATCCCACTCCTGGGTTTATATCAGGAGAAAACTCTAATTTGAAAAGATATATGCACCCCAGTGTTCACAGCAGCACTATTTACAATAGCCAGGACATGGAAGCAATCTAAATGTCCATCAACAGATGAATGGATAAAGAAGATGTGGTATATATACACAATGGAATATTACTCAGCCATAAAAAAGAATGAAATAATGCCGTTTGAAGCAACATCGATGGACCTAGAGATTATCATATTAAGTGAAGTAAGTCAGAGAGAGGAAGACAAATACCATATGATATCACTTACATATGGAATCTTAAAAAATGACATAAATGAACTTACAAAACAGAAAGAGACTCACAGACACAGAAAACAAACTTACGGTTACCAAAGGGGATGGGGGGGGGGGTTGGGGGGAGAGATAAATTAGGAGTTTGGGATTAACATATACACACTACTATATATAAAATAGATAAATAGAAGCTGCCACCTCAGAAGGAAGTGATCACATCAGATGAGCTCACGGCCCATCTTGGAGACAGCCTTCTGTCCATCAAGCCCCAGGAGAAGTCAGAAGGACTTCAGCTTAATTTTCAGCAGAATGTGGACAATGCAATGGCAGTGCTGCCTAAACTGGCCACAGGTCTGGATGTCAATTTCTATTCACAGGTGTCTCTGGTTTTGAGTATACACCTGAGTGCAGTGTCTTTGACCTACTAGGCATACCTCTGTACCATGGCTGGCTTGTTGATCCACGGAGTCCTGAGGCTGTGAGTGCAGTTGGGAAACTGAGTTACAACCAACTGGTAGAGAAGATCATCACCTGCAAGCACTCCAGTGACACTGACCTCGTGACAGAAAGCCTGACTGCAGAGCAGTTCCTGGAGACCACCGCCGCACAGCTGACCTACCATGGTCTGTGTGAGCTAACAACAGCTGCCAAGGAGGGCAAACTTAGCGTCTTTTTCCGGAGCAACCACTTTTAGCACTATGACTAAGCACAAGGGTCATTTGTACCTACTGGTCACCGACCAGGGCTTTCTTCAGGAGGAGCAAGTGGTGTGGGAGAGCCTGCACAACGTGGACGGAGACAACTGTTTCTGTGACTCTGACTTTCACCTAAGTCACTCCCTGGGCAAGGGACCTGGAGAAGGTGGGAGTGGCTCCCCAGAAAAGCAGCAGCAGGTGGACCAGGACTACCTGATTGCCTTGTCCCTGCAGCAGCAGCAGCCGTCGCGAGGCACACTGGGTCTTAGCGACCTGGAGCTGGCCCAGCAACTTCAGCAAGAGGCGTACCAACAGCACCAAGCAGCCCAGCCCGCGTCAGCACGGGCCCTGTCACCGCAGGGGAGAGGAGCTGCATTTGGACGCCCAGCTGCCGAGCGTCGGCAAAGGCCAAAGCAAGAGTCCGACCGTGTCCTCCTGTAGCCCCGCTCAGTGCCGGGCTGCCTTGCCTCCGCTTTCAGAGGCTGGGGCTATTTTGCTTGCTCCCCAGCTCAACTTGAGATATGCAGGGTAACTTATTTATGGAATGTTGGGGATCAGGGCAGGCAGTAAATGCCAAGGTCAGACTTGGTGACGTCTTTGCCCTCACGTGCTGCCTCCTCTTCCTCCCAACCATCCCGGGCAACATTGGGGTTGGTGGGGTGAGGATTTCTGATTCCCAACTCCCTTTCCCCAGAATAGTCACATTAATATACAGACTCAGGCTCCAGGGTGAGGTCCCTGTCTAGAACACATCTCCCCTACTTTCTGCTCCTGCAGGCCCACCCGTATCCAGCCATCTGTTTGTTTCAGGGTTTAATTTGGGTTTCTATCTCCATTATTTGTAATGCCTTCCTAGGGGTTTGGAAATAAAACTTCTTTCCTGAGAAAAAAATAAAAAATAAAAAATAAAATAGATAAATAACAAGGACCTACTGTATAGCACAGGGAACTATATTCAATATCTTGTAATAACCTATAATGGAAAAGAATCTGAAAAAGAATATACACACACACACACACACACACACACACGCATGCACGCACATTATGTATAACTGAATCACTGTGCTGTATACCTGGAACTAACACAACATTGTAAATTAACTATACTTCAATTTTTAAAAATGGTTTAAAAAAAAGAAGAGAAACATGAGTCAAAAAAAAAATGCTTGTTGAATGAATAAATGATCTGAGCCCTCTAAAGTGTTTGTGGCCCACCCCTATGAGCAATGCACATCTCCATGCTTTTACTCTGCTGTGCTCTTTGCCCAAAGGCGGCCCTGTCCAAAACCCAAGAGGGGCCAGAACCTTCCTTCTCAACAAACTGTGGGGCAGAAGGGCAGAGAGGAGAGAGGGTGAAAGGGTAGCCAGGAGACCGGGCCCGCGCAGGACCAGCAGCAGCAAAGGCCAAGAGAAAAGTCTGGGTCCAGGGGGGTGTCCTACCATAAGGACTGTGTGTGCTGGGGGGAATGCACCTGTGGGTGTGGGGGCACAGGGCTGGTGAGGCTTTAGACAAGAGGATATTCCTTTATTAAAGTCAGTTGACATTCCCCGAAACTAAGGTATGCAATACTCCAAAACTCACTACCACTGCATAGAATCATCCGGGGTGGGGGGAGATTTAAAAAATACAAACTCTCAGCTCCCCCATAGATCTTGGTAGGGGGCAAGGCCTGCAGATATGCATCGTGAAAGGCACACCCCACCCCCACCCCCGATCCCAAATGGTTCTGCTGCCCAACCAAGGTTGCAAAGCACTAGCAGGGGATTCGAGACAAGAACAGAGCACAGGGAATAAAGTTATCCAGCCACAATTACACATAAACTCTGTATAAATCATGTAAACATCTGTTTCTAATCTTTAACATTTAGACTCAACTTATAGAACACCGAAGACTCCATTGTGGTTACAGAAAAGAATGCAAAGCTTATTCAGTCTTGATGTAAAACTAAAAGGGCGCATGGTTGGTGGAAGGCAGACGTGAGGCAGAGCACTGCAGGAGTTGACAGGATGAGAAATTAAGGTGTGACTATGATACCTGGGTTAATAAAGGTGATGATGGAGAATCTACAACAGCGACAGCGTGCTGCTGGGGGCAGGGGGAGGGGAGAAAGTGGAGGGATGGGCCGAGAGAGAAAGTCTCCTGGAATAAGCAAAACCTGGGGTAGCAAGCAGAAGAAACGATGAAAAGAGTGAATGGCTTTGCTTTCTCTTATTACACTGTTGGACAAGGCACAAGACAAAAGATCAGAGCCACAGATGCCCCCTCCCTTGGACACAGCAATCTCCCCACGGGTCCTTCATTCCAAGAGCACAGCTGCATTTGTACAAAATGACAAGGGACAAGGGTCTTCACCGCACTGTCGGGAATGATAAAGATTAGAAACAGCCCACGTGCCCATCAGAGGGGACTGGTTAAATAAATTACGATGGAGCCACATGAAGGACAGCTATGGAGCTGTGGGGGGGCGGGGTCAGAAACCCTGACACAGGCTGCAATCCGGGTAAACCTTGAAGCCATTATGCTAAGTGACATAAGCCAAAAAGGACAAATAAGGTACGATTCTGCTCATGTGAGGTACTTAAGACTAGTCGGATTCATATAGACGGAAAGTCAGACAGTGGTTGGGGTGAGGGATGGGTTGGGAGTGGGGAGTTATTATTTAATGGATATAGAGCTTCGGTTTTACATGAGGAAAAGCAGTTCTGTGGATGGACGGCGGTGATGGCTGATGAGACTGTGGCTGATGCCACTGACCTGTACACTTAAAAGTGGTTAAGATGGTAAACTTCACGTGGCTATTCACCACAGTTGAAAAAAAATATATTTGAAGTGCTTAAAACTATGTAAACCATAGGAACACTGTTTTCACAGTTGTCCAGGATATGGACAAAAATGAGTTTTTAAATGAAAAAAAGAGAGAGAAAGAGAGTTCAAGATATCTATATACTAATATGGAAAGATCTCCAGTAGGATCTATCCACAGTAAGACTCATAAAGTAAAAACAGCAAAGAATAGAACAGTGCATATAGAATGCTATCCCAGTGTAAGAAAATCGGGGAAGCCTGAACATATGTTTGCAGTTGCATTAAGGACCACAAGGATGCGTAAGAAACTAAAGAAAGTGGTTACCTGGAGGGACAACAGTGGAGATGGGAGAGGGCCGTGGGAGCAGATTCTCGATGGATGTTTGCACAACGTTTTGAGGTGTAACCGGATGAATAAACTACCTAGTCGGATTCTCTCATAGGGTTGTCCCTGGAGACAGGGACAGGAGGTGAGTGAGGGTGGGATGGGATGCTCCCATCTGGATCCTAGAGCCTGTATGTGTATTACTTTTATAAAAAGGAAAAAGAAAAGATGAAGAACAAGATTTTAAGTGGCCCATAAACATATGAAAAGATGTCTCACTAGTAGTCAGAGGAATGCAAAGTAAAACCACAGTGAGATGGCATTTCACACCCAGCGGGCTGGAAGACATTTAAGTGGGACAAAACCAAGTGTAGCCAGGATAGAGGTGCAGCAAGGGCACCCCCACCCCATGCACCCACAGTCTGGCAGGGGTGAACGGGGGCGAGGGGTGGGGGTGAACACTCACAGCCCCCATGGAAGGCGGCAGGGCCGTTCCTAGCAAGACGGGAGAGATGCCTCTCACCCAGGTCACCCTCCCTTGGAACACACGCAAGAAACTCTTGCCCGCAAGCCCAGGGAGACATACGTGTACAGGGTGCTCACTGCAGCATTGCTGGCAATCGCCAAAAACTGCAAATGAGATAAACGTCCATCGACAGGGGAACCAATAAAAGGACTGCAGTTTACTCACTCAGTGGAATATTACATAGCAATTAAACAGATGAACTAGAGCCACGTGGGTCAATACAGATAAGTCTCAGAAACAGTGCAGAGGACTTCCCTGGTGGCGCAGTGGTTAAGAATCTGCCTGCCAGTGCAGGGGACACGGGTTCGAGCCCTGGCCCGGGAAGATCCCACATGCCGTGGAGCAACTAAGCCCACGCGCCACAACTACTGAGCCTGTGCTCTAGAGCCCGTGAGCCACAAAATGCTGAGACCATGTGCCACAACTACTGAAGCCCACGTGCCCAGAGACCGTGCTCCGCAACAAGAGAAGCCACCGATGGTACAGAAGGCTACCTTCAACATACAGCGTTGGAAAAATGGAAAAGAATACCCTATATAATTCATCATAGAAATATCTCTACGTATTAAAGCAAAAGCATAAAAATAGGCCCCTGAATGAGGCATACCGATTTCTGAGAGTGTCTGCCTCTGCGGACGGGGAAGAGAAAGAGGTCAGGGGAAGACACAGGGGGCTTTGGCTACATGCATAAGATGCTATCTCTTTAAAAATGAAAAAGACCTGAAATAAACACAGGAAAAAGGATTTGAGAGAGCTCAGTAGTGGGTGCATGGGTGTGTGTTATCTTTCTCCTTAATTTTTCATTTTAGTAGTTGAAGTGGATCTTAATAAAAGTAACAATAAACCGGGCTTAGAAGATGGGCAGGTAGAGCAGAGGCATGAGGCTGGGGGCGGAGGGCACCCAGGGTGCAAGCACAGGGAGGTCCCCTCATCAGCCCCCTCCCCGGCACCTGCTGCCCACTATGTGGGTAAGTGACTGCTACACATTTCGTGGGGTCGCCTTAGCCGGGGGTGTGAGCACTGAGCTTCCCAGGTGGACGGGGAGGTGCGTCCTTCTGCAATGGGTCTCCCGCACCCATGCTGTGGGAGGGGACCTGCCCAGACCCGGCCCGGCCAGGAGAGCAGGACTCTGAGCAGCCATAACCCAAGACCCCTACAACAAAGCGGAGGTCAGGGAGGCTGCGCTGGCGTGGGGTGCCCTACACATTGGGGCACTGGCAGCCTGGGCCTCCCAGGGCCCTGCAAACTCTGGAAAAAATTCCCTGAACATGTCGGGGCTTGGGATGGCCTTGGAAGGTGCAGGAGCTGAAACCACAAACAGGGAGCTAATCAGAGGCTGATGGAGGCAGGGCCGGGGCTTCACGGGCTTGGCCGACCCAGCCTGGGGGCCTCCGGGGTCAGCAGGTGAAGGAGGCGCGAGCTGTGCGGGGAGAGAGGGAGACACCACAGTTCCCAGCCAAGGCCGGGCCCACCCCAGGGTGGCCTCAGGACACCCTGGCCATCACTGATGAGCTCCCACCAAGTTCTAAAATGCCTGCCATGGTCCCCACGCCCTTGCTGGGACCTCCCTCCAGGGCGGGGCTGTTTGCAGGAGAAACATGGAACAATGAGAACCAGGACTCCAGGGTTGGAGGCCAAGCTCAACCTTTCTCTTCTCTGGGCTTCAACCTCAAAGCTGAAGAGGTTGGAGTCTGTGTCTCTTGTCCCAGGTTCTCACGCGCCAACTTACTCGCCAGCCAAGGGGCTGCACAGAGACCTGGCTCTGTCCCAGAAGGTGGGCTCTTCTCAGGTCCACATTGGGCCACAGGGGGTCCAGAGGGGCCTCTGCCCGCCTCACCAAGACACCCAGGCCAGGCCAGGAGCAGGGTGGGTGGGGAGGAGGCTGGAGGCTGAGCCCCTCTGGCATCTCCCGGAGCTGGTGGGGCCCAGCACAGCCTCGGGGACCACGGAACAGCCCCCGACGCTGGGGTGGGCCCTGCTCACGGGCTTTGGGAAAATAAAGAGGAAGAGAAAGGAGGGAGTGGGAGGAGGACAAGAAGTCAAAGGAGCACTTGTTCTGCTAAGTAGCTGTTTTGTTGTCAAAAATTGGCCCCAAACTCTGTCTACCGGAACTCGAGGGCAAATATTCCTCTGCCACACCCACCTCCCTGTCACCACCGATCACGCCACACAGCTGACTGCACACACCGAGACACACCACCCACCTCCTCCTTTCAGCCCCGGTCCCCTCCCTGCCCTGGCACAGCCCAGCCTCGGGACCTCAACCACTCTCTTCCGTTCTAAGTTCTTCCCAAGAATTCACCCAAAACCCTCAGCTAGAGCAGAAATCAAAGCTCTCCTATTTCTGGCTCCGGGAAGGTGCCAGAGCTGTACCTCCAAGCAGGCAGCCCACACGACCACCCCAAACCCCCATCTTTACCCAGAGCATGGCTAATAAATATGAGGAAAAGCAGCGGGCCTGGTGTGGCTAGAGGGAACAAGGGAGGGGCCAGGGGTAAGGGATGAGGTGAGAGGCAGTGCGGCCAGATGGGGCAGGACAGAGGGGTCTGCGGTGGTGAGGAAGGTCCAGTGCCAGAGGCGGGCCCCACAGAGCCAGGCACGTCCTGACCTAAGACCCCACTCAGAGGCACACGATGGAAGCAGAACAGTAGATGTGGGGCCCCCCTGCAGCCTGGGAGGAGCCCTTCTATCTCCTCCACACTCCGACAGATAGGCAAGGCCCCCAGCAGACAGAGAGCGCCAAGGATGCCACAGGACTGTCTTGAATCCCACTCCCCTCCCTCAACCGCATCCCGCTCGAGGACAATCCCAGCTGATCTCTCCCCAGAGGAGCAGCCACATGGGCAGCCGAGGTGGCACGGCCTGGCGTGTTCCTGCCTGCTCCCAACCTGCCCACCACGCCCAGGCTCCGTCTGCCTGTCTGTCTCAGCCTCACAAGTAATCACCACAATGACACCTTCCCCTGTGGGGCGCAGTGACAGCAGGATATCATTTCATCCTCACGAGGGCCCCTGGGCCTGTGGGGCGGGGCTGAGGAGCCCACTGACCTCGGAGGACACAGAGAGGGAAGGCACTTGCCCGGGGACCATGGGGTCCAACCCCCTCACCATGCGGCACAGAGAAGGGCTCTCACCCTGGGCCTCCTAACACCTGAGGAGATTCTCTTTTCCTCCCCTGTTCCCTCAGAAAACGCCCAGTCACACAGACAAAGAAAGCCTTGTGGGTGGTGGGGAGGTCTGGGGAGAACGGGCCCCCAGCCAGAAGTGGGTGTGCCCCTGAGAAGTGGGGTGTGGCCCCCGGAAAATGAAGGCAGAGGCCATCCTGCCAAGATGGCATCGTTCAAGCTGATGGGGGTTCCACAGACAGCAGTGCGAGGGGGCTGTGGGCGGCACATTGCCTAACCCGCCCACTGGGCCCCTGGGTTGAATAGGTTCTGTCCGAGGTCCAGGACTCAGCAGCCAGGAGAGGGAGGGGAGTTAGTGGGGGGAGCAGAGGTCTCACCTCGGAACTTCTTAGGAGGGTTGTCCAGGTCCCCAGCCGCGGGCTCCACGACACAGCGGTCATCCACCAACCTGGAGGACAAGGCGGCTGGGTCAGCAGAAAGAAGACACCCACCTCCCCAGGCGTCCCTCCCTCAGGGCAGGGGGTTCCAGGGCACCAGGGAGGTCTCCAAAGAAACCTCTCAAGGGATGGAGTGGGAGGCTGGGGTTCGAAGATATAAGCTTTTATATATAGAATGGATAAACAACAAGGTCCTACTGTATAGCACAGAGAACTATATTTAGTATCCTGTGATAAACCATAATGGAAAAGAATATGAAAAAAGAAAGAATGTATATATATGTATAACTGAATCATTTTTCTGTACAGCACAAATTAACATAACATTGTAAATCAACTATACTTCAATTAAAAAAACAGAACAAAAAACAAAGAAACTTCTCCATCACTGACAACCCCCTGCCATCAGGTCATCCCCTTTCCTGGCACCACTGTTAAAAGGCGAGGTCTCCTGGGTGGGGATGGGGGAGACCCCACAAAAAGCTCAGAGACACACCCAGCCCACCCCCGACCCCCCAGCTGGAGCTGTCCCATGGGGATCTGCTGCCAGTCTGGGCTGTCACACACTGCGGATATAACTCCTGTCATAGCCCTGAGACCCTGCCCAGATCTGAAAAGGCAGCAGGTGATGGAGGAGGACGAGAGAAGGGGACCGAGAGACAGAGACACAGAGAGGAAGGGAGAGACAGAAAAGACAGTCAGAAAGATAAACAGGATAAGAAACAGAAGCAGAGAGAGACTAGAGACAGACGAACAGATGAGAGAAGCTTATGAGACACCAAACTACGGGGACAGGCCTCCAGGTCTCAAAGACAGGACAGTGAACCTTGCACCTTCCCGACCTCAGTCAGGTCCATTTCATACTCTCTGCTTTGGTCACCCTTGGGCTTGAAATTCCTCCCTTCCAGCCATGGCTGAGGTTAATCCTGAGTCTCTGGAGGACACCCACTCATCCATCCATCCACCCATTCCTGCATTTAACATTCTTCAATGCCACCCCAGCCTCTAGGACAAAGTGATGATGATGACCCACCATTTCAGGGGCCAACTCTATCTCAGCACTTCACAACCACTTCCTCTGAATTCTCACCAACTTCCCCCAAGGGGCTAGTCATGAGCACCATTTTACAGAGGAGGAAACTGGGTTTGAACATTAAATAATTTGTCTGAAGCCACAGAGCTAATTCCAAAGCCTCCTTCGGCGCCTCTCCTCCTTGGATTGGCCAACAAGGCCTTTTGTGATCTGACCTCCACCCACTCCCTAGCTAGCCTCACAGCCTCCTTGCCCCAGCTGTGCTAAACCTCCGGTTGATCCCAAGGTCCCTGGAGCTCTCATCTCTACAGAGGTGGTCCCAGCAGCATGGGGGGGGGTGTTTGCTGTGGGGGACCTCTCTGTGACAGGGAGGGGAGGGGAGAGGGCAGCTTGCTGTGAGGACTCACTTGGTCCCCTTCCCCGTCCCCAGACTCTAGCTCAGTCCTTAGCCCTCTCCCCTTCTCCATCAGCACTGACCCTTGGTCATCTCGGCCACAAGCATGGGTTCAAAGCACCACTTATACATTCACTGATGACTCCCACCTCCACCTCTGCCATCCCTCTTCCCCCAAACTCCAGATTCGTAGATCTAACTGCGCATTCCACATCTCCCCTTGGATGTCCACAGGCATCGCAAACTCAGCACGTTACAAGCTGAGCTCCTGCTCTTCTTGAAGTCCTCCCCATCTCAGCTGATCCATCCTCCCAATTGCTTAGGCCAAAAACCTTGGATCTATCCTTGGTCCTCTCTTCCACTCGCCCTTCAAACCTAATCTGTGAGGAAACCCTGTGGGCTTTATCTTCAAAATATGTATGGAATCTGACTTTAAAATATGACACAAATGAACCTATCTAAGAAACAAAAACAGACTCACAGATATAGATAACAGACATGGTTGCCAGTGGAGGGGATGGAGGAGGGATGGACTGGGAGTTTGGGATTAGCAGATGCAAACTAGTATATATAGGATGGATAAACAACAAGGTCCTACTGTATAGCACAGGGAACTATATTCAATATCCTGTAATAAACCATAATGGAAAAAAATAGGAAAAAGAATATATATATATAACTGAGTCACTTTATTGTGCAGCAGAAATTAACACAACATTGTAAATCAACTATACTTCAATAAAATTTTTTAAAATATATACATATGGTGGGACTTTCCTAGTGGCCCAGTGGTAAAGAGTCCGCCTTACAATGCAGGGGACGCGGACTCGATCCCTGGTCAGGGAACTCAGATCCCACATGCCGCGGGGCAACTAAGCCTGCATGCCACAACTACTGAGCTTGCGCGCCTCAACTAGAGAGCCTGTGTGCGACAAACTACAGAGCCCACGAGCCCTGGAGCCTCCACGCCACAACTAGATAGGAGCCCGCACGCCACAACGAGGAGCCCGTGTGCCGCAGCTAGGACCCGATGCAGCCAAAAATTAATTAATTAATTAATTAATTAATTAATTAAGTTTTAAAATTAAAAAAAATATATATGTATGGAATCTGACCTCTTTTCATCATGCTGCCACCACCACCCTGTCCAGGCCCCCACCAGCTCTCACCTGGATGTAACTGCCTCCCCATTAGTCTCCTGGCCCCCCCCTCTCATCTCCCTACAGCCTGTTCCCCACTTAGCAGAAAAGGGATCCCTTTAAAAGGTCAGTCAAATCAGGGCAGCTCTCTGCTCAGAACCCTCCAGAACCACCCATCTCAGAGAACCACCCACCCAAGAACTCACAATGGCCTGAAAGACCCCACATGATCTTACCACCTTACCTCTCAGACCTCATCTCCTCCCCCAGCCCCTGGCCCACTCTGCTCCAGCCCACAGCCCTCCTCCAGGCTCCTCAAACATTCCAGGAGATTTGACCCTGGCTTCTCCCTCTGCCTGGAACTCTCTGCCCCAGACACCCTCCTGACTCCCTCTCTCACCTCCTTCAGATCTCACCTCAAATGACCCATTCCCATGGACACCCTCCCTCCCTATCCTTTTAAAAACTGTAAACTGTTCTCTCCCACACTTCTCATCTTCCTCCCTGTTCTCCATATCACCACCCAGCCTGCTACATATTTTATTTATTTTGGTTCCTATCCCCCCCAACCTGAGATGGAAGATTCATGAGGACAGGGATGTGTCTGTTCCGCTTCCTCCTGTATCCTCAGCATCTGGACCACCTGCCTGGCGCAGAGCGGGCACACACGACATACATATTGAGTCAATTAATCATTTTACTAGCTGCTGTGGGAAGTCCACAAGAAGCAAAAGATAAGGTCCCTAAGAGAGTTTAAAATCTCATCGGGAAGACAAGTCACATACTCAGAATGAGTTCATGATATAAGGAATATGCATTGGTGCCAATCTGTGGATTTCACCCAGGGAAGGGAGAGGTCAGAGCTTGGCCAATCAGACAAGGTGTGAAAGAAGAGGCAGAAGCTGTGCAAAACCTTGAATAATTCACAGAATTTCCTGTAAGAGATTAGTGAATCAGATTAGCTGGTTGTCTCTTGGCAAAGCCCTGAGGGGAGGAAACACAGGATAGGTAAGTTTTGGTAGGGGAGGGGAGGAAGCCTCGGCCACGGCCTGGCACCTGGCACTGCTAGGGGTGCTGGACAGCCATAGGGCATCATGGAAGTTGGTGCAACTGAGGAGAGGATGGCGTAGTCCCCACAGCCGCCATCTTGACCAGTGCACAAGGCCCTGTGTAGGCCACCTCCCCAGAGACTCCCTGTCTGAGGAAAACCCATCCTCACCCCGGAACCCTCCATCCCTCCCCTGGGTCACAAGTGCAGGAAAAAGACATGCAAAAGTGGATGCCTGGCGTGCTTTTCCTAATCCCCCTGGCACAAATCTGCCTGGTCATTATGTGGATGTCCTTCTGTCCCCGCCCACTCTGGCACAGCTTCTGAAACCCTGCTGTCTCCAACTCAGCCCCTCCCCAGTGCCCAGTGGTTTACAAAGCAGGGCACTGCTTTGGGAGCTCAAGCTGAAGCCACTTAGAAAAGGGGAGGGACTGGTCAGGAGGGGAGCATGCCCTCCAGGGGGGGAATTTCAAGCAAGGTTGGGAAGGAAACATCCCAGACCTGCAGCCAAGAGGGGACAGGAATGGTAAGAACAGAGAAGCAAGCCACGTGGACGGTTAAAAAAAAAAAAAAAAAAGGCAGGGGGCTCCCGCAAGGTATCAGGAAAACAAGGTCAGGAAGATGGGACTTTCAGAACTTCCTCCTGGATCCAACATTCCACCCCCTCCCTCCTCCAAGTGTGGGTTCTGGATGAGCAAAATCAACATCCCTGGGAACGTTCTGTACCCCTCCCCTGCAACCTCTAAGGGATGGCACCTCGCCCTCCCCATCATTTCATTTCCTAGCTGTAGCTTAGGGCAGGCCTCCACCAAGTCCACAGGCAAAGAAGGCAGCCAGCAGCAGGATGTTTTAAAGAGTCCCAAAATGTCCCCAAGCGCCCCCTCACAAGCCTCCCCTCCATTCCTCTGAACCTACTCCTTAGGACTGAGGCATCCCAAGAAGGTGCTATTAGGCGGGAGGGGATGGGAGGAGTGTCCCATGAAGCCATTAACAGATGAGCAGGAAAGCCCTTATCAGACGGGCTGCAAGGGCTGGGACAGCAGACAGGTAAGTTTTGATGGAGGAGGAGCCTCAGAGGGCGCGGCCGGGCCTTCTGTCCCTCTGGGTAGACGGAGCGGCAGTGAGGTGGTCGCCGAGCGCCCCGCCCCCGCCCCTCCGAAACCCCGCCCCGGCCCGCCGAGACCCAGCTGACGCGCGGAGGCCGCAGCGCGCTTTCTGCCCGCCCGGGCCCCGCCCCCGCCGAGAAGCGAAACTCGCCTCCCAGTGTGTGGCCGTCGCCCCAGCCGCGTCGCGGAGGGGATGCGAACGCGGCCTCGCCCCGGCCTGCCTGCAAGCCGCCGCCAAGACTCTGGGCCTGGGCCAGGAGCGCCCGGGGGCGATGGGAGGCGGGCGCGAGGGACGGGGCGCGGGACGAGCCACCAGCGCCCGCGCTTTCCTCCCCCGCCGCCCGGGAGCCCGCGGAAGGCGGCTCCGGAGGACCCCTCCCCACCTGGTGGCACCTACATCCCGGGCAGTAGCTCCCCCATTCTCCCTCTTGGTGAAGGTATCTGTGTGGATTGGTGTCCGGCTTGCGATGCGCACCTGGCGCTGTAACCAGAGCCGGGTTCTCCTGGGAGAAGTTGCCGCGTCGCTTCACTGTCCCCCTCCCCTCCTGAGCGCGTCCATCTCCGCCCAAGGTCCAGGGAAGGGCCTACTCCCGCGCCCCGCCAGCCCCCTGATCTCGCTGTCCCCCCCTCCACGCCTCTGCACACGCAGAAACCCCCTCCGAGTCCTGCCATCTTCAACGCCGCGCTTAGGCTCCTGAAGAGCTCCCAGCCCGTTTCCACCACATGAGGCATCGCCCCTTAACTAAAGGCACCCCAGCCAAGATCATCTTAGAAAAACCGACGCTCCGCTGTGCAGAACACTTAATTTATAAATTACACCCGATACCTCATTCCATTCTTACCACAGTCCACTGTGATGTTCACTGAGTTAAAGGGACCACCTGGGCCACACAGCTGGTCAGTTGACGGCACCTATACAATCTAGGTCTCCATCCGTTCAACAAAATCTTACTGCAAAGGGATTATGTGCTGGGTATGGTCCCCACCCTCTGGAAGCTCACGTCCACCATGCTGTGTGCTGTGAGGACAGGAGCCACGTCCTTCACCTGTGCAAACCACCCCCCAACCCCCACCCCCCCAGCCCAGTGGACACTCAGGAGCCCTGAGGACAGTCTGCTGTAAGCCTTCCATCCATTGGGTGACACAAGATGAGTTTGAGCCTGCACTGTGCAGGGCCCAATAGGGCACCAGTAGAGTGGGCAAGGGGAGGGGGTAGTACGGGTAGGGAGGGTCGGGCAGGAAGCCTGTGGGCAGGCCTGCCCTGGACCCTCTGAGCAGGAGCTGGTGGATATCTCTGCTCTAGAAGGATGTGGAGAAGGGCGCTGTCCCTGAAATGCCCCTGGGGTCTGCACCCCAAGACCTTGGTCTGAAGGAAGAGGGAAAGGCACATGCATCCAGGGGCCTGGCTGGCCCCATTCTGACCAGGGTGGACTTTGAGATCCAGGTGGGAGCCATGGAAAAGGCAGTGGGGTGGGTCAGTGCTGTCCGGAAAGATTAGATAAATAGGAGGAAGAAGGGAGCTAGAAGTGGGGCAAGTGACTATCAGAGGAGCAGCCAAGGGAGGAGGACACCAGACTGGGGAAATCCCAAAGGGTCCCCAGACAGCCCCTCCCTGATCTAGCCTGGAAAGGAGGGTGGAGGGGGAAACTGATGAGCTCAGGTCACACAACAAGTTAAAGAACAGCCAGTTCCAGACCCCAGATCTCCTGACTCCCAGCCCAGGGCACTGGCCACCACCCCACAGATCTAGGCTAGACCCACAGAAGGCCACGCCCAAAGCAGGCACTGTCAGAACACTGGGACTGGCTGGTGGAGGATGGGGGCCTTGGATTCCCCCTCCCCAAATAACCAAAGTCACAACCACTAGGTGAGGGTGGGGAGAAATGTTGGGAGAGGAACCCAGGTTCACTCGCTGGGATCACTGGCCCGTCGGAGAAGAGAACTTCACTTCTGCATCCCTGCAAAAACATCCATATACTTGACCTCTACAGGTCTTTCTTTGCCAAGGATCCACTTTGAGTCACCGAAGGGACCAGTATATGGAATTTAAAACAAGCATGGCTCATCCCTTCAGAGAGCTTAAGTCTAGGAAGGACAGTAAGCCACACACTCAGGGAACCCCCCAAGAGCCTCTCCAGTGAGGAAGAGAGGCAGCAAAAGTGACTAAACTTGGCCTGACAGAAATAAGGGCCCCTGGCCAGGGCGCAAGCCTTCGGGGCACTGCCTCTGCCCGCAGGCCTGGGTTTCTGGCTCTCAGGACTGGGTGGGCTCTGGCGAGTCCTGGGGTCTCTGTTAGGCCAAGGAGAAGAGGGATGGGGAGAAGGAGACACAAGAGAGAACTGAGAAAAGGCCCAGAAGAGGGGCAACCCTGGGCCACCCAGCCCACCCTTCCCTCACAGGTCGGCCTTGCCCTGCCCAGGCCTCTCTCTTGCTCTCCATCCGGGGACTGGGCTCTCAGCCCTGCAAACCTGACAGAGTAACTGAGGCTGGAGGAGCCTTAGCAGGGCAGCCCTGAAGCCCAGGCCACCCTCCTCCACACCCCTGCAGGGCTCTCTGGGAAACAGAGAAGCAAAGCAACCCTGATGACTCCAGAAAGTGAGACAAGTCTACAGCCTCCCCCTTATGGGGTGGGGAAGAAAGAGGTGGGGGCTGGGCGTTGCTTTAGATTAAAGGCGACTTAAGAGGCATAAGAATCAAATTAACACGTGGACCTTGAGTAGATCCTAATTTAAAGAAACCAGCGGTCAAGGCTAGACTGAGAACAATAGAGTGTATTGGACTATGGATTGGGCATCAGACGCTATTAGGAAATTACTAATTGGTATGATAACAGCACTGTGGTTACACAGGAACATAGCCTATTTCCTGTAAAATGAAGGATGTAGAGGTGAAAAAAATGCATGTAATCTACCATAAAATACTTCAGCAAAAAAGAAACATAGCAAATATGGCAAAATGTAAACAATGATTAAGTCTAGGTGGTGGGTATGTGGGTGTTCTAAATGGTTCTATTTTTTTTTTTTTTTTTTGGGCATACCACGTGGAACGCGGGATCTTAGTTCCCTGACCAAGGATCGAACCCGTGCCCCCTGCATTGGGAATGTGGAGTCTTAACCACTGGACCACCAGGGAAGTCCCTCTCTCTACTTTTATAAATTATATATATGCCTCTGGTTGGTGGTAAGGGGTCAAAGGGACAGCACAGGCCAGAGCTGTAAACACTCGGTGAAGTCCGTTTATCGTCAGCAGCAGCATCTCTGAGACACAGACTTAACTCTCCCTCGCATGACCTCTATCACCCCTGTCACCCATTTCTAGACTCGGACCCCGGAGAGCCGGCTCTCCTGCAGGCTGGAAGAAGCGGGTGATGGCTGGCTGGCTGAGTGATGGGAGAGGGATTTGTGAACCAAATATGCACAGCTGCCCCTGGGCTAAGATTTATGTTCACTGTCTCTCCTGGCTCTGCCCACCTGCCAGCCAAACAAATATGTACCTTTACACACCACTGTGATCATTTTACTCCCCCACTCAATCCCCTGCAAGGAGTCCCTACTGTCTGTCTCCTCAGGTGGGAAGCCCTCTGCAGTGTGTCCTCCCCACCCCCCAGCCCACACCCCAGGCGCACTGTGCTGTCAGCTCCCAGTCTCGTCTCTGCCCTGGTGTGAAGAGTCCTGCAGCCTCCTCTCCGGTGGCACGCGGGACTCCTGCTGGCTTACGGCCCCCACCTCCACCCCCAGCAAATCGCTTAGCCCCACTAAGCCAGGGGTCCTCCCTGCAGCAGGCTGGCTACAGGCACAACTGCTGGGAACCATTACCACTACTGGGCGTGACCCGCGTGACGCACTTCGGGGAGCTCAGAGCTGACATTCAGAGGCCTGTGATGAACTTACTGGAGATTTGGGCTCTGCTCTCCTCCCCCTTTCCCAGGCCTCCTTCCCACCTCCCTCACAGCCCCCACTTCCAGGCAGGAGCCCCCCAGCTCCACATGGGGTGAAGTGTGGCGAGCAGGCCTCGGGGTAGACTGCAGGAGATGTGTGCTCAGGGGTAACTGAAACCCAGACACCTGCCCGTAAACTGACAGCAGAAAGCTCCTGTGACCCCACCCTAAAATCCAGCACAGCACCCCACCTCCAGCCCAAGCCTCCACCCCACAGCCCCACTGGGCCAAGTCAGGGAGCGGAGGGGAGGGGAAGGGAGAGGAGGGGAAGGGACATGGGGTCAGGAACGCAGGGCAGGACAGAGTGTGAGCAAGTGGCTACAGCAGGATTCTTTAAGGCCTAGGAGCTGCATGCAGCCTGGGTCCCTGGAGTCCCTCAGTGGGACCTTGGGGCTGATCCTGTCCTCAGGCAACCCACACACCACCCCTCTGTCTACTTCACCCCCTCCCCACTGCAGCCGCCACGCCCAACCTGGCCCAACCTCGAGGGCAGGGGCTGGTATTACTCCCCACACCCCTAGCACAACACTCTCAAACTCGTGACGTGAAGTGGGCCAGACCCCCAGGGCGCAGGGTCCCCGTTTCCACCTCCTCCGCCACCAGAGTAATGTGCAGAGTTAGAGCCAGCAAGGTAAAAGCTGTGCCTTGGGAGTTCCCTTGTGGTCCAGAGGTAAGGACTCTGAGCTCTCACTGCTGAGGGCCCAGATTCAAACCATGGTCAGGGAACGATCCCAAAAGCCACGCAGCCACGTGCCGCGGCAGGAAAAATAAATAAAGATGTGCCTTCCCTTTGATCTCAGAATTCCACTTCTGGGAATCTATCCTGAGAGGATAACTGGACAAGTGTTCGGGCATGTATGGACTAGGATGTTCAGGGCAGATTGTTTGGAACAGCAAAAAATTTAGAGACCAGCTGAATGCCCAATACTAGAGTTGCTTAAGTAAATGAAGGTACATCATACCGGGGGATGCTCTGTGGCCACAACAGTCGTAGGCTGGCACGCATGGGAAAATACAGTTTAATGTATTCCCCCCGAAAAGACAGGATACAAAGCCAGATGTGCAATGTGATATTGTTTTGTAAATCTTTATTTGCGTGCATAAAAGGCTAGAAAGTCCATATAGAGGCTGTCAATATAATCACAGTGGTATTACAGATAATTTTTATTTTAGTTTTTCAAGTTTTCTCCATGGAGCATATATTATTTTTTAATCAGGAAAAAAATATGTATGGGAATTTCCTGGCGGTCCAGTGGTTAGGACTCGGAGCTTTCATTGCCGGGGCCTGGGTTCAATCCCTGGTCAGGGAACTAAGATCCCAAAAGTCACAGGGCATGGCCAAAAAAATTTTTTCATTTAAAAAAGAAAAAAGGGGCTTCCCTGGTGGCGCAGTGGTTGAGAATCTGCCTGCCAATGCAGGGGACACGGGTTCGAGCCCTGGTCTGGGAAGATCCCACATGCCGCGGAGCAACTAGGCCCGTGAGCCACAACTACTGAGCCTGCGCGTCTGGAGCCTGTGCTCCGCAACAAGAGAGGCCGCGATAGTGAGAGGCCCGCGCACCGCGATGAAGAGTGGCCCCCACTTGCCGCAACTAGAGAAAGCCCTCGCACAGAAATGAAGACCCAACACAGCCATAAATAAATAAATAAATAAATGTTTAAAAAAGAAAAAAGAGGGACTTCCCTGGTGGCGCAGCGGTTAAGAATCTGCCTGCCATTGCAAGGGACGTGGGTTCGATCCCTTGTCCGGGAAGATCCCACATGCCGCGGAGCAACTAAGCCCGTGCGCCACAACGACTGAGCCTGCGCTCTAGAGCCCAGGAGCCACAACTACTGAGCCCACGTGCCACACCTACTGAAGCCCGCGTGCCTAGAGCCCATGCTCTGCAACAAGAGAAGCCACCGCAGTGAGAAGCCCGCGCGCTGCAACAAAGAGTAGCCCCCGCTCGCCGCAACTAGAGAAAGCCCACACGCAGCAACGAAGACCCAACGCAGCCAAAAATAAAATAAATTAACTAATTAATTTAAAAAAAAGAATGTTATGTGAATAAAATCATATAGTGTGTAACCTTTTTAAAAAAAAAAAAAAAAAAAAGAAAAAAATATACATTTTCCAAAAAAACATGAGTTGTATGGATTGGCCTAGTGGAGGCTGAGACCCTGCCTTGGGGCACAGGACAGGGGTAAGTCCAACATCTCATTCCAGTGAAGTCACCATTAAGTGAAAGCCAACGGCAGGTCTGAAATCTGCCCGTGGAATGTCGTCTGCACGGGAGGGGCAGCGCCCCCTCCTGGAATCACATGAGCCTCAGGGCCTTAAGGAACAAAGGGCCCTTAAAGACCATCTCTCCCAGCTCTCCGCTGTACAGACTGGAACAGGCTGGACTCTGTCTTGGTTACCACTGATTCCCCAGTGACTAGAACAGTGCCTGGCACATAGTAGGTGCTCATTAGATGTTTGTTGAATGACTTAATGAAGTCTGATGAAGGCTAAGAGATGGGCTCTCTGGACCAAGGGGCAGGCAGACCCAACAGCTAGGCTTCCTCACAGCCTGTCAGCCTGAGAGGGCCCTGAGAAGGGACCCCCCGCACCCCACGTACACATTAGAAGCACTGGGGAGCTTTAAAAATCCAAACCTCAGACGCCCACCCCTAGAAATGTTAATACAGTTGGTCTGACATGGGACATGGGAGCTGGAATTTTTTTTAAAGACCCACAGGAAGATTCTCGGGTGCAAACAGAGCACCTTAGAGGACAACCAGGCTGATAGAAACAGACTCTGAGAGGGAGGGCCTTGCCAAAATCACCCATCCAGTTAGTGACAAAGCAGGTCCTGACCCTGGGGACCTGGGACTTCCTCCACGTTTTCTGGGTCCTGACCTCCAATGCCCACCCTCCTGGGGAAGAAGATCCGGCTGGAAGATAGACACGGAATCCCAACGTCACTTCTGACCCTACTCCCTGTGATCACCCAGCCCTGGGTGACACAGGTCCAGAGGCCCTGAGAGCCCCCAAATGGTGCTCCAAGGCCCAGCCATGTGCAGGCAGAGGCAATCTGACAAATCTTGGGAGCTCAACTGCAAGACCCAGTTCACCTGCACTCCCCAGCTTACCCCAGTGGTCTCGGGGCCGCCCCTCTGGGCACTCAAAAGAGACCTTCTAGGAACTGGACATGAGAACCTGAGGGGCCTACCCTGCACACAGGGCCAGTTCCCCACAGCCACTGGCCGGGAGCCATAGTAAATCCTTCACCTGAAGTGGCCCTGACCTGCCGCTGCAGCCCTGGCCTCTGCTGCCTCCCACCCAGAGCGAGGGACAAGGCAGTGTCCCTGGCCATGCTCTCCTCCCAAGAACAGGTGTGGGCCTGCTTTCCCTTCCCGGCTGAGGTCTCAACCTGCTCCAGGATCCACTCCCCAGACCCCTCCCATCCTCCCAACCCAGAGTTAATGTACAATCTTCACCGGGAGCTCTAATTACGCAGGCAGCTCTAATTGGCCTCCTCCACTTGGCTCTGCAGAGCCTGGCTGGAATCTGAAGCTGCCCCAGACTCCCTCCTCCACCAATGTCCCCCATCCTTTCCACCCCCCAGCTGAGCCAGTCCCACTGTCCACCAACGTTGCCCCTGTCCTCATCAAATTCATTTTCTCCAGCCCTTACTGGGCACCTCTTGGGCACCGAGCATTGCGATCGCCTGGGAACTCAGTCAAATCAGCCTCCAGGGTTCGCAGACATGGGCACCAACAGCCAGGATGAAGGCAAAGGGGACCAGAGCTGAGGATGGAGGCAGAAAGATTCCGGTGAGGCTGGAGCAGAGAGAGACTCACATAGAGCAATGCTTCTCTTTAAAGCTCCAAATCCCCTGGGGCTCAAAATGCAGATTCTGATTCAGTAGGACAGGCAGGGGTGTGAGATTCTGTATTTTCTAACAAGCTTCTTGGTGATGCTGATGCTGCTGGATCAAGGACTACACTTTGAGTAGCGATGCCTTATGGTGTTTAGAAACCATTCCTTCACTGAGTCTAGTTCTGAGAAGGTGCCCAGCACAGTGCCTGAGTGGATGAATGGGGTAATTAATCAGTCAATCCTGGCAAAGCTCCCAGTGTTAGAGGGCCCTACAGAGAAACCTTCAACTAATTGTAAAACAACACAATTAACACCCGAGAGGAATGTGTATAAAGCAGTGCGAAGCACAGGGGAAAAGGGGTTAATTCTGCTGGGGTGGGGGAGGGGGGTTGGAGCTCACAAAGGAGGCCACTCTGTACCAGGTCTGAGAGGGTGGGTCAGATTTACTCAGGTGGAGACTGGCTAAAGGGCAGGGGCAACAGGAGCAAAGGTAAAGAGACCGAGACCGCAAGAGCGCACCAGACCGCAAGAGCGTGGGGAAGGTTCCAGGCATCCCAATCCAGGTGGTGCACCTGGAGTGTCAGGGTCGTGAAGGGGGTGGTGAAAAAAAAAAAATAGAAAGTGAAGTTGGGGCCAGCACATGTCAGTGCTAGAAGGCCAGGCTGGGAGGGTGGGAGTGCCAGGAGGGTGGGCGTGTACCGGCGGGAAATTGGGAGCTCCTGGAGATGTTTGCACTGGGAAGCGGCCCCTGGAGTAGAAGGGCTCTGGGCGGTCACCAGGCCCTGCCTCAGAATCAAACTGGACTGTAGGAAGCAGCTTCCTGGGGCAGGAAGGGCCAGGGCGGGAGGGAGCTGTGCTAGAAAGCAATAGAGGGAATCCCTAGTGAGGGCATGAGGCCTGTGTGGTCGGCCTTGGTTCTGTTAGATCCTCCCAGGTGCTAAAAAAGCCCCCACAGTGTGCTCAGCCCTGAGCCTGGCACTCAGAGCAACAGAGAAGATGGTCATTTCCCAAAAGCCCCCAGCATTGTTCAGACACCAGGAAGGGGGCCACCGTCTGCCCCTGCATCCCCCACGTCCCCACAGTCTCTTCTCCTTCCCTCAGCGCTATCAGACGTGTTTACTATGTGCTGGGAATGCAGCTCACCCCCATCCTCTGGTAAACTGAGCAAAACAAGTCAGATGTATCGGGGAGGGGACGCAGGGCTGGGGAGTCCACATCTGAATGGGGAGGGGAATGAGAAGGCCTGGAGGGTGCTGAGATAAGGAGCGCAGGTATTCTGGAATTCCAAGTCAGCATCCATTCCCCGGTGGCTAAGCCAGCCCTCCAACGCTCCCGATCTTTCCCACAGGACTAAAGCTAAACTCCCAACAAGACACCAAGAGAGCCAGGTGACGCCCACCTCCCCAGCTCAGGGTGAGCCAGCCCTGGGCTCAGAGTGTCAAGGCTGTCCTCCAAAGCCCCCAGGGAGGGGGCACCTTGCAGCTGGTTGGCATCCAGATGAGGGTAGGGTCAGCAGAAGAGGGTGGGTTTACCCTAAAATAAAACGGCTGGGTGGGGTGGGGAAGATGAGACCATTTAACACAAGTCCCCAGACCGAAAATGTGACAAAGGTAACAGGCCCTGCCCTGAGGCTGGAGAGGTGGAGAAATCACTCTTACCCCCCATCGCCACCGACTCACTCAACTGCTCTCTGAAGATAAAACCCATTCGCTCTAATTCTTGCCCTGCCCTATGCCAGCTTCAGGCCTGGCTCTCTCCAGGGACTTGAATTGATTCCTTGCTTATCCAGACCCTGGGGGGTGGCGGCCAGAATTAATTAATGTTGGTAAAGCGCTCCAGAGATCCTGGGACCAGGGACCCAGAGGCGCCAGATGAGCTACTCAGGAAATTGACAGGGAGAGGCGGGGAGAAGGGGGCAGCCGGCAGGAACCTGGGACGCCTGGAAGGGGAGGGCTGCGAAGACACTCTTAGTGATGGGGGCGGGGGGGGGGGGCGCAGGACAGGAGAGAGCTAGGAGGAAAAGGTGCGACCCTTCAAAGGTGCGACAGGTCTGTTACTAGAGGACTCCGGGCTGAGCCTGCCCACCCCCCCACGGCTCCGCCCCACCCCAGAGTCGGTCACTTCCAGGCCCGGATGCCTTTCCCCAACTAACGCCCCAGCCACCCACCTGCCCCCGCACAGGGACCACCTGCAGAGGAAGTCTCGGCCTCCCCGCCCCTTCTGAAGAAGGGCGAGAGCGCCAGGGTGGAGGCTTCGCGAAGGGGGGCGCCTCCTGACAACTCCGGCTGGGCGCCCGACTTTACCTGGGCAAACATTTCACTTCCTTTCTCTGAAAGAAGGAGGCGAGCCGTTCCCCCGCTCCTTAAAGCTGGGGACGTCCAGGTCCTCTGTCGGCGGGAGGCAGCAGGACGCACGCAACTAGCACCAGGGCCCACCGCGCCCCCGCCCCCGCCCACGCGAACTCGGCTCACTCACCCCAGAGTGCTGATGAAGCCATTGACGGAGCCCTCGGCGTACAGGGAGACGATGTCCCCGATGTGGAGGAAGCTGGACATCTCGCTCATGGCTGCGGCCCTCCGGGGAGCCTGGGCGGTGGGGGCGCCCAGGGGCGCGCGGCCAGGCTAGGTACAGAGGGCGGAGATGACCGGGGAGGCCAAGAGGGGCGCGCCCCCACCTCGGAGCCGGGCGCTCGGCGCGGCCGGGGCGGGCTAGCAGCCCCCGGGGCGGAAGGCTGCGCGGCGCGGCCCGGGAGCCGGTGGTGGCGTCCGGGTGAGGAGGTGCCCGCGTCTCGGCTCACCCGCCGCCCGCCCGGCCCGGCCCGCGCGTACCTGCAGCGTAGCAGAGCAGGAAGTCTGGGGCCGCCACACACACATGTAAATCTCGCCCGGGAGGCGGAGAAGCCACACCCCGCCCCCACCCCTCACCCGGCTGCGGCCCGCCCGCCGGCACCCACGTGCGCCGGCCCTCCTCCCGCGCCCCTAGCGCGTCCCGGCCCGGTCTCCCGGACGCCGAGCCGGCCTCCTGCCCCGCGCGATTCCGAGGGGTCTCGGGGCCCCAGCGGGCTCGCGGGACAGGTTTTCAGTTCCGGCGAGTCCCCAGCCAGACTCGCGGAACCGCCATCCCCAGGAGGCCCAGCCGTAGCTGGGGCTCTCCGCCCTCGAGGTTCCCCGAACTATCTACTCCTCGGCCCTCGGGTCGCCGAGAGCCGTGCAGCAGCCCGCGGAAGGGGGAGTCCAACGACCCCGCGGGCGCTACCTTGAGCCGCGCGCGGAGGACGTGCCTCCGAGCGCCCAGGCCGCGGTCGCCCTGCGGCCACCGCGCCGTCTCCGCGCCCAGCTGAGAGCCGTCTCGCGCCGAGAGGCGCGCTCATTCCTTCGCAGCGCAAATCGAGATTCATTTTTCTCAACGTGAAAAGCCTTTTCATTGCACAACAGAAAGTGCTCGGGCTTGGAGGGGAAATGAAGCAATGGGGTGGGTTTTGTTTTTTTCTCTCCGCATTCCTGTGTACAAAGAGATCCAACTTCCGAATCAGTTCAGCCGCTCCCTCTCCAGGAGTTGGCTCCAAAACTCCCGGCTTCTTCTTTCTTTTCTTTTAAGGGGGGGAGGGGGGCAGGAGTGAAAACTACCTTCGCTAGTTAATTGCGCACCCGAGCGCCAACAAGGACAAGGCCAGTGCCGGCCCCCTGTGAGTGACCCGCTGCGGTGTCGCCGCTGAGCTCTTGCTCACGAAGTCCTGCCCTCAAACGCACGTCCCCAGCTCGCCTACTTTCTGTTCTGTTCCCGGGTGCTTGGGTGTTTGCTTCCTAGTCCTTTATTTTTGCTTCTGGGATAAAGTGCTCACTACCACCCCCATTCATCACGTTTACTCCCTTCCGACCCCCCACCCCACCCCACCCTGACTTCCTGGGAAGGGGGAGGCTTGTCCCTGGGAGAAAGGGAGGAGGGGACTGAGGACTGAAGCAGGAAGGAGAAAGACCCGGGGAGGGGTGAAGCAGCGAAGAGCAGAGAGACAGCTGCTGACACGCAGGGGGAGGAAGAGAAGAGCCCCTGGGTCTGTGGCCTTTTCACAAAGACCCCTAGAATGTGGGAGAGGAGGACACCTCCGGGATTGCTGAGTTCAGTGTCTTACAGTCTTTTCACCAGGATCCACAGTAGCAAATAAGTTTTACATCAGACCAGTCGGCACCTTCATCTATATATAAGCAAAACAATAGTTTCACAAAACAATACTTACCCTTATGACCTGTGATTGCACTCTGATATTTTCTGTTCTATTTGTGTTTTGGTTTGTTTTTTAATACTGATTGTGAACCACTAAATTGCTCCAAATGGGCTGCAAATTGCAGTTGGAAAAACCTCACCCAGGCCACTCTGCCAAAAAGAGATGAGCAAAGCCCAGAGAAGGATGAACCAGACCTCTAGGTCATGCAGCCGGTTCATGGCAACTGGAGCCAGAAGCCCAGCCCTTTGACCCCCAGCTCCTGACTTCAGCCCAGTACTCTCTCTCCACTGCCTTACACTGCACTGGAGCCTCAGCTGTCCATCCCTGGATCCCAGCTGGGAAGGGCCAGCCACTGGAACAGCTTCACTTGCTCCCAGAAGTCAGGCCTCCACGGCATTTCCTGCGGACAGAAGGGGAATATATGCATTTGTTCCATAAGCATTTATCAAGGGCCTACTATGTGCCGGTTTCTGCTGGGCGCCAGGCTCTGATCAAGCCACTGGCCTCAACCCAATTGACTTTCCCCTTCCCCAGACAGTGATGACGAAGAGAAATGTGCTGGAAACACCCCTCCAGTGGCTTCACTCTGCACACGTGCCTTCCTTGCCCCAGCCATATCCAGGAGTCCATGTCCTTCCTCTCCTAAGATTCAAATGGATGGGGACTTCCCTGGTGGCACAGTGGTTAAGAATCCGCCCGCCAATGCAGGGGACACAGGTTCGAGCCCTGGTCCGGGAAGATCCCACATGCCGCGGAGCAACTAGGCCCGTGCGCCACAACTACTGAGCCTGAGCTCTGGAGCCCGTGAGCCACAACTACTGAGCCCCCATGCCACAACTACTGAAGCCCACGCACCTAGAGTCCGTGCTCCGCAACAAGAGAAGCCACCGCAATGAGAAGCCCGCGCACCGCAACAAAGAGTAGCCCCAGCTCACCGCAAGTAGAGAAAGCCCAGGCGCAGCAACAAAGACCCAACGCAGCCAAAAATAATAATTAAAAAAAAAAAAGATTTAAATGGATGGTTCCATAACTCAGCCAAGGTCTTACAGCCAGGAAGTGGAGGTCAGGCCTATGTTGCCAAAAGCACATGCTGCTGGTTCTCCCTCCACCCCCAGATCGGGAGTGCTCTGAGCCTCTGCCCCTCCACCAACCAGAAGGACTCAGAGGAGGGGAACAGAACTGTCATCCAACTGAGAAACCCTGGTAGGGATGCCCCTGGCAGCCTCCTACCACACACACTGCTTCTGTGTATTCCTCTGAACCACGACATCCATGCTGTGTTCCCAGAGGAGCCACTCCTGGGCTCTAGACCCCTGGTCACCTGCCTCTGCAAAATCAATTCCACTGTAAGTGCTTTTCTGTATCTGGGTTCTGAGTTAGAGTTTGTTTAAAGAAAGGTTCAGTTGGTCAAAAAAATCATGATAAAATTTAAGAAACTGATGATACAGCTCCAGTGAGTTCACTGTCCTGCTCCCCTGCTTGAAACCTTCCTGCATTTCCTCATCACCCACAGAATCAAGCCTACAGGCCTTAGCTCAACACACCAGACCCTGTCTGTCCCCACCCCTCCCCACTCCGGCACCCTCGGCAGACACAAAGGTCACTCCTCAAGAACCATGCTGTGGGGCTTCCCTGGTGGCGCAGTGGTTGAGAATCTGCCTGCCAATGCAGGGGACACGGGTTCGAGCCCTGGTCTGGGAAGATCCCACATGCCACGGAGCAACTAGGCCCGTGAGCCACAACTACTGAGCCTGCGCGTCTAGAGCTTGTGCTCTGCGACAAGAGAGGCCGCGACAGTGAGAGGCCCGCGCACCACGATGAAGAGTGGCCCCCGCTCGCCGCAACTAGAGAAAGCCCTCGCACAGAAACAAAGACCCAACACAGCCATAAATTAATTAATTAATTAATTAATTTTAAAAAAAATTAAGAACTGTTAAAAAAAAAGTATTAAAAAAAAAAAAACGTGCTGTGAACTGCGCAGGCTATGACTCTCATAGGCCTGTGTTAGAGGCTCAGCTCTGCCATTTTTCCAGAGGCAATTCTCTCAGCCTCCATTTCCATCTGTTAAAGCCCTCTGTTTGCTTGTCTGTTAAATGGGGAGAATATTATACCAACATGTGGGGGAAGTGGGATAAAGCCATCAGCACAGCATCCCCCAGTTAAGAAGAACTGAGTATGTTCAACCTCATTTCCCTAGGACCACGTCCAGTCTCACCTCTGTAGCCGGGCTGCTGGGGTTCCCTCCATCACCCCCCTCTTTCTGTTCCCATGGTCAGAATAAAGTCTCCTTCCCTGATGTCCTGGAGCAGCAATCTTTTAAGTCTTATTATGAAATACTTTTAGAAATACTATTAAATTTAAAATAATATATCAAAAATATAGTGAGCGCCCTGTACCTTTCCTCCAACTTTGTCAAATCTTAATATTTGGCAAAATTTGGTTCCAGTATATATATTTTTAAACTAAACCTTAAAAATTCAGTTAAAAAGTGAAAAAAAATTCATTTGAAGTTCCTTATGGATGCCTCCCAACTACACTTTCCTCCAGGAAGAACCACTGTCCTGATTTATGCTTGTACCAGGTACAGATGTATCCATAAACAATGTACCCTATCACTCTTCAGGTTTTTTACCTTTTATATAAATAGTATCACCCCGTGTGTATCCTTTGGTACTTGGAGCAGAGGTGTGACAGTCCACTTCCTGACCACATCACAATTTGTTTACCTATTTGGTCGGTGACCATGAAAGCCCTATCTAGGTTTTGGCTATTACAACTACCTTGCAGTGAACATTCTTGTCTCCTTGTGCAAACACATGAGTGTCTCTAGGGCAGAGTGTTCCAAACTATGGACTCAGATGTATTCGTGGGTCATGAAATCAAGTGAGTAGGTAAAGCAAAAATCAGCATTTTTTAAAATTAATTAATTAATTAATTTTTGGCTGCATTGGGTCTTTTGTTTTTTTTGGCTGCGTTGGGTCTTTGTTGCTGCGCCCAGGCTTTCTCTAGTTGTGGCGAGTGGGGGCTACTCTTCGTTGCGGTGTGCGGGCTTCTCATTGTGGTGGCTTCTCTTGTTGCAGAGCACGGGCTCTAGGCATGCGGGCCTCAGTAGTTGTGGCTCATGGGCTCCAGAGCTCAGGCTCAGTAGTTGTGGCGCACCAGATTAGTTGCTCCGCGGCATGTGGGATCTTCCCGAGCCAGGTCTTGAACCCGTGTCCCCTGCATTGGCAGGCGGATGCTTAACCACTGCGCCACCAGGGAAGCCCCAAGATCAGCAATTTTTAAAACTCAAAATTGATTAGAGGGACTTCCCTGGCAGTCCAGTGGTTTTTCCCTGTGTGCAAAATAAAAAATTGATTAGAAAATAATGTGCATCACATGTCACTGGAGTCACCATTAGGGTGAAAGATGTGTGTGGCACATTCTGGATCACAGTTCATGCTTATTGAGGACACCTGTCCAAAAGTTTGAAAAACTCTACTCCAGAGTGAGAACTTAGAAAGTGGACTTGCTGGATCACAGGGAAGGTGCATGGTCAACTTCCTAGGAATCGCCAAATTATGCTCCAAAGTGGCCCTTCTAAGTCACCCTCTCACCGGCCACTTTAAGTATGCCCACTGAGCCATGCCCTCACCAACACTTGCTAGTGTCAGGCTTTTTAGCCTGGAATTTCTCTGTATCCCCAGTATCAGAGAACATATCATGAGCCATCTTGAATTGTAATGATCTCTCTCCTTTTTGGCCTCCCCTTCTAGACCATGAATTCCTGGATGGAGGAGGCTGTGTCCATTTCACTTTGTGTCTCCAGACCAGGCCGGACATATCATAAGTGCTCACTAAATCTGAGTGTAATTGAACTGTCAAGGAGCAGGAAGATGGGGAAAGTATATAAATTATACCAGGGGATAAAGGGAGACTGTGGGAGTCTCAGCTTGGGGTATCGGACACCTGGGTCCCCAGGTGGGAGGTGGGAGCTTCCAGGGGTGCTCTAAGCAGTTGGAAAGGAGAACCGATGGGCCGCACCCCTCCTGAGTGGCTTGAGTAGGATGCTCTTAAGCTGGGGCCAAGTTCAGGCCCAGGAAGGAGGCCACCACCATCCTCATGGCAACTGGTTCAGGCCCCAACCTCCATGACTGGGTACCCCCAGCATCCCCTCCCAAGGGGGGGCCTCTTCTAGAGGGAAAACAGAGGGGATGGGACACTCTGGTCAGAAATTCCAAACTCAGGATTCCCAGGGAGCCAGTGACTGCAGGGGCCCCCAGGAGGGGGAACTGAGGGGCAGGGGCTGGATTGTGGGGAAAATTCCTTTTCACTGTATCTCTTTTTTCAACTTTTGAATTTTGGACTATGTGGATGTTTAACCTATAACCAAAACTAAAGAGATTCAAAGTCTCACTCCCCAAGCTCCAAGTGCCCGCAGGAAGACCTACAGGAAACCCACCCCTATTCTCCATCCAACCCAGACCTGAGGGGTCAAGGGGGATGGTGCTCAGACCCTCCCCCTGGAATCAGAGGGAACTTTGTGTGTGTTGGGGGCAGGGGCGATAAAACAACTGGGGGGGGGCTGCCAGCTCTGAATCCTAGGCCCCCTTCACCAGCATGCTCCCCTGCCTCCCCACCACCACACCTGCCTTCTGGAGACTTCTCCCCAGCTCTGCTGTGTGACTTTGCAGAGGGTACAGACCTCTCTGGGTCTCCGGTTCCTTCTTGTAACCAGAGTTCACATCACCTTCCCAGATTTCACCCTTGGCACTGACTGTTCTTTGAGCTCTTTCTGGCCCTCCCTGTCTGGGATTGGGAGGGGCAGGAACGCCACCTCCATGCTAGCTGTGTCATCTCATGGTTTGGGGCAGATAACAGGGAGTTCGCAGGGCTTCCTCGGCCCCTTGCTCCTGATGTGGCAGCAGGGCCAGGAGGGGAGGGGTGGATTCAGGCCAGAAGGGCGATTCAGTGCTGCAGCCACCCTGCCCGCTGCCGGGGTTCCCAGAGAATTCCTTCCCCATGCCATAAGCTGCCCTGGGCGGGCACCTCAGCCCCCAGCAAGCACTCAGCCACAGCCAGGGCTGTCGGCCCCGCCAGCCTGCACTCCCACTCCCATACACACACACACACACACACACACACACACACACAGTCACCCTCCCAGGGAGTCTGAAAGGAGACAGAACTTGTTCTGTTGGCCTTCCCCCCACCCCACCTCCCAGTCATCAATGCCATATCTATTTATTTCAGACACTCGCTGACCACTGACCACATGCAAGGGCCTGGAGAGGAAACGGACCGGAGGAATGTAGCCAGCTAACCTGAACACGTGGTCCCGGCCTGGTGAAGAAAGAGATCAAAGAATCTGCTGCTGCCCTTCCCACTGGTCGCAGAAGAAAGAGTGATCCCCTCCCACTGCTAATTTTGGCCTCTTAAGAGGGAAACCTCCTGGTTCTGGAGTCCTGAATCCAAGGGGCCCGACCCCAGGTCTTTCCTCTTCCTCTGCGCAGAGGTGTCGGCTGGCAGGTAAGGTGACCCCATCCTGGGCACCTTCACAAACAGTGAAAAGCAGAAGTCCTGGAGCAAGACCACGGAGTGCAGGCTCCAAGCGCTCTATAGAGAAGCTGCCCCGCCTCTCTGGGCCTCAGTGTCCTTGTGTGTAAAATAAGAATAGAGAGCTGTGTTGGTGAGATCGTGGCAGGAAACTGGCAACGCATTCTCAGTGGGTGATTAAAGGGAGGTTAATGAATGGATGGAATTGCAGAGGTGTGGGCGGGGCTAAGGGCCCCAGCCAGGGGTGATGCAGTGCCTGGAGCTAGGAACTGCAGAGAGCTGTTACAACCAGTCCAGTCCCAAAAAGGAGCCAATGGAGCAAACACCAAACCTCTCTCCCATCCTGCCCTCCAGTCTCTTTCCAGTGCTTCCCATTGGCTCAGAGGACAAGGGAGCCTGGGTAATTCAGGCCATAGAGGTCAGCCTCCCAGGACACAGAGCAAGCACAGAAGAGCGGACAGTGGATCCGGCAGGGTGAATGGAGAATATCTAACATAAGTAACTACTTTGTAAAACATTTAGCTCGAGCAGCAAATATTCTCTATAACTGTCTTCGTTGGCATAGTCCTCAGGGTTCTCAATAAAGAGAAGTGCTTGTAGATCTAAAGCAGTGACAATCTAATAATGGAATTTTGTTTTATAGGATGACCAAGGAGGGGACATTTATGAGACAGAAGATTTTATCGAGATTTCCACAAAGCTGACCTCTGAGTCCCCTCCCCAATAGAGTAATCAGCTATTGAGTACCCACTGGCCAGAAGGAGGAAGTACAGGGGGCTGGGCTGGCCTGCATGTGCCTTCCCCACACCCCCCACACCCCCCATTCTAAGTCAGAGTTGAACAGTGGTGGAGGTTCCAGTGGAGGCTGTCTGATTACAATTCCCAGTCGCCCTCTGAGGTTACCCCCATCCTGATGCCCAGGTCAGGATCTTGGCAGGAGCCCTGGAGAAGAGGGAGGCCTCTGGCAATTCTGTCTCTTTCCACCCTCAGGAGGGGGACCCTGCCCCGTGAGGGGAAGCTGCACAGGCCTCTACACCTCACCTGCCAACAAGGGAGGCAGGTTTGGAGGAGGGGGAACATCAGCATGGTGATCCTGTTGAGAAAGAGGACCAGAACGAAAACCTCCCCGGGGCCAGGGCCAGGCAGGAGCAGCCTTTGTCTGGCAGGAGACGAACAGGATGATGTCAAGTCCACCTGGGCTGGGCCCTGGGCTCCAGCTGCGCCCCACGCCCACCTTGGCAGGACTGAGGCCTGCAAGCCTGGGCTGCCCGGCCACAGCTTGGAATGGCTGAGGGTTTCACCCAGCAGACAGGACCTGCTCCTACACCAGGTTTGCCAGCCTTTGTTTCTGGATCATTCAGAAGGAAGGGATTCGTGCAGAGAGGGGTGTGCCATGCCCTTCGGAGGGGGTAGGGAGGGGTCATGGTCAAGGCACTCCACTCTAGGGGGAGAGGGAGAGAAAGGCCTGCTGTTTGCCCGGGAGCTGAACAGACACTGGGGCCCTTGTCCTGGGGCAGTGGGGGAGGCTGCTGGCCAGATGCAGAGCAGTGGGGGAGGGGGGGAGGGATTCCAGGGCCCAGCTATCAACCTCTTCCTCCCACACCCCCACCCAGCTCCCTGGCCTGCCGGGCAAGAAGACAGGAGACTTACTGAGACCTGGTAAAGCCCAGCCCCCATTACCACCCAGACACAGAACCTCCGAAGGCAGCCCTGGTGCTGAGCAAGGTACTGCCTTCCTGAGGCCCGGATGCTGCAGAAACCCACTGAGCCTGGGCCCTCGAAGCTGGGCAGGCTTCTCTCTGGAAGGGGCTCTCCTGGTTGACCGTGAACAAACCCGGCCTCAGACCTTCAGGGCAGCGTTCTGGTGAAGAGGGCTGCATCCGGCCACCTGACAAACACTGATGGAATCTGTGCTGTGTGCGGGGCCCTTTACAGGGCAGGAGGGCAAGGGCTCCCCTGCCCCAGCAGACCCTTGACCAACAGGGGTTGGGCCCAGCTGAACCAACCTCAGCAGCTCCCTCCTCTGGCTGGCACTGCTGTTGTTCTAGGCCCTCTTTCTAAGCGTAGCCACTCCCAGGAGTTGCCCCCAGCTCATCAGCCGGCCCTCAGTACTTTCCCAGGGTTGGCTGGGGGAGCAGAGAGGAAGGCCCCCCAAGGCTAGGCGCCTGGAACAGGAACCCCAAAGGGAAACGGTAGCAACCACTCACTGCCGACACCTGGTTCCCACCCCTAGGTGGCGCTCTGGCTGCATTAGTGCACCCAGCCTGCCCTCAGCCCTGTCCCCATTTTATTACTGAGGGGGAAACGGAGGCTCACAGGGCTGAGGGTCTAGACAATCAAACAGCTAACGGATGAGGAAGGGAAATTCTTTTACCTAACAGGTCGGTGAAGGTTGTATGGCTACAAAGGTGTCTCCATTTTGCAGGTAAAGAAAGCTCAGGGAGGTGAAGGGACTTGCACAATGTCACACAGCCAATAAGTGACATGAGGTGGGACTCAAACTCAGGCCTGCCTGACCCCAGAGCCTGTGTCTTCCTCTTCACCCTGCCGAAGGGTCACAGACAGGGAACCTGGGAGGGGAATTTGTTCACTCAGGAGTTATGCCCGGCAGAGGACTGTTCCTTTGCCCTCGCAGACCCTGCCCCGAATTCCTCCTTGGTGGTGGCCGGGGGGACCCTCTCAGCTGGCACAGGGACCCCACCAAGGCCTGTGCCTCCAGCCTCCACCTCCGGCTGCCACCTAGTTCTTTCCTGACTCCACCTTCCAGTGGGGCCTGGCCTGGCTCCCTCCATCCTGAGCCAGGTGGGCCTCCTTGCCCAGGACAGGTTGCCTCTGGGCACCACAGTCTGTGGTCCACGCACAGGCTGCACCTGCCCTGATTCCGGCAGATTCCAGCGCCAACTACCACGATTCATTAGCTCCCCCTTTGTCCCGACAGACAAAATGCACAGCAGGAGGGAAATTGGTTCGACAGCAGGGAGGACCTCCAGGTTGTCAGGGATGGGAGATTCGGGGATTGGGTGCCAGAGGAGGTGGGGCTCTTTAAAAGAGGAATATGCTAGGCTGCCTGAGTGAGAATCCAAATTCAAGCGTTCCAGACAAATTAACTTCCTTTGGCTCCTCCAGCTTCCTCCCCTCGAGGCCCAAGCGCTGGGAGTGGGAGCTGGAAGGTTGCCTCCAGAACCTGTTCAGACCTGCAACCAGGACCACACCCACAATGCACACTGGTCCCATTCAGAGGCAGTAGGAATTAGCACTTACTAAACACTTACTATGGTCCCTTTATGTCTCTATCAGCTCATGTAATCTTCTAATAGCCCGAAGAGGGCTACGGTCATTATGGTCATTATGTCCACTTGACAGAAAAGGAAACCGAGGCCCAAGGCCTTTTCCAGGACTCTCCATCTTCCCAATGTCTGTTCGTCCTTCAAGGCTCAGCTTAAATGCCCCCCTTTGTGCCAAGGACCTCTGCCCTCTGCGGGGCTGTCCACGCACAAGAACCAAGGCTAATCGGAGCCCAGGCTCTCCAGGCCGACCTGCCACTTCCTAGTTCTTGACCGTGAACAAACGACTTCCCTAAACCTGTTTCCTTATATGTCAAATGGGGATAATAAAGCACCAGCCACAGAGGATGGTGGTGAGCGTTCAACAAGATAACACACATTGTGCCCTGTAACCAGACCCTGGCACAGAGGGGGTGCTTAACAGAGGCAGGTTTTCACTGCTGGTTTTATTATGTACACTTTCTTATTGGCACCTCGCCATCCTAACTCTGTTGATTTCACCTCTCAGGCCCGATTGTAAGTTCACTGAGGACTCATCTCAACATCTCTGTCTTGCTTTGGGTTCCCCAGGATGCAGACCCTGAGTTCAGGGACACATACCTGAATGGAGGTGACCAAAGTGAACTCCAGTTAGAGGGTTGGAGAAGTGAGGCCGGGAAGGGACAGATGCCAGTCACGGAGGTATTGTCTACCAGTTCCCACTGTGGAGCCCAGTCCCTCTGGGGAGCTCGGGGAGCCGGGTCCGTCTCTGATGTACCCTTCTCACCCCGTCAACCTCAAACCCCAGCCATGTCCCAGGCCCCAGCTTTCTGCAGCTCTGAGCCCTGGTGACGGGCTATCGTGTGCTCATCCAGCTCCGGCCTTGTTCAGCTAACAGATTGGGGCAGGAGTCCAGGCCTTGGAGACAGGGGTTCCAGGGGCTGAGAGCAGAGCCTGGTTGAGGGCCAGCATGGGCACAAAGATGGGCACCAGGGACACCCTGGTCCTGGCTAAACAAGAGGGACCGACCAGGGTGGAGGTGCCGCCCAGAGGCTCATCTGTCAGATGCTTGGCTGGTCACTGCAGGGTAAGTCAAGCGCTTCCTCGGGAGAGGGTGGGAAGCCTGCCTCAGCTCCCACTTTGCATTCTCAGAGCCCAGGCCGCCATCTCTGAGGGCTTTGAGTCCAGACCAGGAGGGGTTCAGCCTGAGAGACAAGGTGGGAAGAGAACTAAGAGAAGAATTGGGAAAGGTCTGGGGACAATGTTCTGATTACTATTGCTACCTAACAAATTTTCCAAAGCCTAGTTGTGTGAAACAACAGCCATTTCATTTTACTCACAGTTTCGTGGGTCAGGAATTCGGAAGGGCCTGGCTAGGTGGTTGCTGCTGGGGGTCTGTCGTGTGATTGCTGTGGGGGTCAGACGCTGGCTGGGGCTGGAGTCATCTGAAGACGCAACTGAGCTGTACGTGCACGATGGCTGCTCCCTGCGCGGCCGGCAGGTGGTGCTGTCATGGCGGGGGGGGTGGAGCTCAGCTGTGGCTGTGGATGAGACCGACTCCATGCGGCCTCCGACTTCTTACATGGGGGCTGGTTTATCCCAGAGCAAGTGTCCTGTGTGGCCTTTTCTAACGTAGCCTCTGCAGTCATATAGCATCACTCCCACAGTACTTTACGACGGAGGCAGTCATAGCCCTCCAAGATCCAAGGGGAGAATGACACAGATCCCTTTTCCCTGGGGATGTTGGGCCCATGTTTTAAAACTAGCACAGGTGGACTTACCTGGTGGCACAGTGGTTAAAAATCCGCCTGCCAATGCAGGGGACACCGGTTCGAGCCCTGGTCCGGGAAGATCCCACATGCCAGGAAGCAACAAAGCCCGTGTGCCACAACTACTGAGCCTGCGCTCTGGAGACTGCGAGCCGCAACTACTGAGCCCGCGTGCCACAACTACTGAAGCCCACGCACCCTAGGGCCCGTGCTCTGCAACAAGAGAAGCCACCGCAATGAGAAGCCCACACACCGCAATGAAGAGTAGCCCCCGCTCGCCACAACTAGAGAAAGCCCGTGCTCAGCAATGAAGACCCAACGCAGCCAAAAATAAATAAATAAATATATTAAAATTAATTAATTAATTAATTTAAAAGTTTGCTAAGAAAAAAAAAACTAGCACAGGTGACATCTCAGAACAGGTCTCTCTCCCTGTACTACCTGGGATCTCACAGGTTACAGGCCCTGGGGGACACCAAGAGACCTCAAGCCAGCACCCATCTTACAGATTCAAAGACTTGGACCCCAAGAATGTAGAGCCTGGCCCTCAGCACCTGCCTCGGTCCCATCTTGGCCGCCTGTGACAGTGAAGTCCAGGGAGCCCTCAGGCCCTGAGGCCCAGGGTGGGTCAGCAACCTAGAGAGGTGTGTGGGGGGCATGGGTACATGTGCCCGAGGGGTATTTGAGTGTGTGCGTGTGTGTGCAAGGACTCACGCATGTGGCTGGATGTGGGAGGGTTACCCTACCCCCTAGAAGATACTGTGCTCCGTCACCAAACTCCCCTCCCTGAGGACCCAATTTGTGCAGGGATGGGAAAGTTGAGGCAGGACCACGGGGAGGAAAGGGGGAGGGAGGGGCTGAGCAAGAAGGAGGCCCTGGGCTGCGAGGGGCTGGGAGTCTGGTTCTGGGGTCTCAGGTTCAGGGCTCTCAAGAAGCTGGTGACAGTCAATCATCAGAAACCATTGACAGCTTCCCTTTGGCACCATCAACCATAGAAACACCTGCAGAGATGGGGGGAGGGGGGCTTGAGGGGATCAGGGAAGTAGGATAAACCCATCATCTCCAGCTCCTCCCTGAGTCAAGAAGTAAAATATCCCTTCAGCACCCCACCTGTCCCCACTGTCCCCAGGGCAAAGTGCCCAAGGCAGGCCAGCGCCCCACATGTGGCAGCCTGTTACCCAGTCTCTGCCATTCCTCAGCCATCCCCACCAGGAACCTTTGTTCACAGCTGTGCTCCCAACAGGCTCGCAAGAGAGATTTGTTGAATGAATGAGAATGAGGAGCGGGTGCGAGCTTGGGGTTGGTGGTGGGCAGGGGTCTGCCCGGCCGCTGCCCTTGCTCCTCTGCTGGGCCTCTGGGCAGGGCGGCTGCTGCAGCGGCCCCGTGCCCACTCCAGAGGCCCACCCAGGCCCTCAGGCACTTCCTAAGCAGCAGGACATGGCCTGCCCTGAGTGCCCCTGGAAGGAGGCAGCTTATCAGAGGGGAAAGCGCACTTCGTTCAGGCCTGGTCATCTAGCCGGACTGGGGGTGGTGTGTTCAGGGCGTGGCAGGTAGAGCACGGCACTGCCTGCAGGAGGATCCCAGCGAGTAGATGGGGGTGGAAGGCCTGGGGAGGGCAGATGAACACAGCTCCGTGCCCCAGACTGTGCCAGGACCTCGGCCTTTCCAGAGGTCCACTTGGGCCCTCCCTTTCCCTCCACAATTCTACATTCTCTCCATTCCCTTCCTACCTCTCCGAGTCCTGGTGGGGCTTTTTATTCACTCTGTTCATTCACTTAAGTAATGTTTAAGGGTATTTGGAAGGTACTAGTAAGGTCCTAGGCCCTGGGGACACAGCAGCAAACAAAACAGGCAACAGTGCCTGCCCTCGTGAGGCTCATGTTCCAGTTGAGAGACCATAAGCACATAAACAAACAAAATACATGATGTGTTAGATGATGAAAGTGCTCTTAAGAAAAATAAAGCAGGGGGGGGAAGGAGAGAGCCAGTTGGAACAGAGAGGTTTTTTGTTTTTTTTACATAGGGTGGTTAAGAAATATCCCCCAAGAAGGTGACAGCTGACAGCTAAGGAAAGACCTCAAGGACGTGAGGAAGGGAGTCATGTAAATTCCTAGGGGCAGAGAAACAACACAGAGGGAACAGCAAGTGCCAAGGCCCTGAGGCAGGAGTAGACTGAGTGTGTGCAAGGAACAGCAAAGAGGCCAGCGTGGCCAGAGCACACAGAGAAAGAAGCAGGGCAGCAGGAGATGGGGTTGGAGATGCAAAAGGACCGGGTGGTGAGGGGCCTTGTCAGCCCTTGGAAGGACTTGGCTCTTACTTGGGCGATGGGGATTCAGTGCAGGGCTTTAAACGGAGGATTTTTGTTTTATTTTTATTATTATTATTTTTTAACTGTCTAGTTGTTTTTTTTAAACTATTTGGTTTTCTTTTTTTAAGGATTTATGTTTTAATATAACAGTAGTCTCATGTTACCTAGTGCTTAATACGTATCGGTCACTTCTCTAAACACTGAACATGTATTAACCCATTTAATCTTCCTAATAATCTTTACTAAAGATGAGGAAACATACTAGGGAGGTCTCTACCCACGAGATGCTAGTAGGACCCCACCCCAAGTTGTGACAAACCAAAAATGTCTCCAGACATTGCCAAATGTCTCCTGGCAGACATAATTGCCCCGGTTGAGAAGCACTGCCCAAGTGTCCTCCTGTTCACCCCATCTGCCACTGTCCCAGCTCAGGCTTACTCATCTCTCTCACTACAACAATTGTGACAGCCTCCTAATTGGCCCCCTGCCCCCTCCACTCCCCCCTCCACTGTATATCTTATCATGCTACTCCCCCCAGCTTTATAGCCTTCTATGGCTCCCACTGCCCTGAGGATAAATGCCAAGCCATTGAGGTTGCCAGACATGGCCCTATGTAATCTAGCCCCTACCACTCCAGCTCTGTCCCTGAGCCCCCTCCTCCCACCTCCCCTCCCTTGCTCGTTCAGTCTGGCACCTTGGACACTGCAGACATGGGGACAAGCCCCCCCAGGGCCTGCCTTCATAACGTGTCTGTCCAGGCTAGAGAGCAGGAAAACACATGGATCCCATTAGTCCCATAGCCAGGGAGCTGTGAGGACTCCAGGAGAAGAGGAGGTGCCAGAGCTGAGCTGTACAGGATAGGCAGGGGTACGGGGGTAGCAGGGAAGACCTGGGGGGACAGCAGCTTTGAAGGCTTGGGAAGCTGTGGCTGTGATTTGGGGCCCCAGCAAAGGCACTAGAGTGCAAGTTTACAGAGGGATGGATGGCAGGGAGCGAAGGTCTTTTTTTTTTTTTTAATTTTTATTTATTTATTTATTTATTTTTGCCTGAGTTGGGTCTTTGTTTCTGTGCGAGGTCTTTCTCTAGTTGCAGCGAGCGGGGGCCACTCTTCATCACGGTGCGCGGGCCTCTCGCTATCGCGGCCTCTCTTGTTGCGGAGCACAGGCTCCAGACACGCAGGCTCAGCAGTTGTGGCTCATGGGCCCTGTTGCTCCGCGGCATGTGGGATCCTCCCAGACCAGGGCTCGAACTCGCATCCCCCGCACAGGCAGGCTGACTCTCAACCACTGTGCCACCAGGGAAGCCCCTTTTTTTTTTTTTTTTTTTTTTTTTTTTTTTTAAGATTTATTGATTGATTGATTGATTGCTATGTTGGGTCTTCGTTTCTGTGCTAGGGCTTTCTCTAGTTGCGGTGAGCGGGGGCCACTCTTCATCACGGTGCGCGGGCCTCTCACTATCGCGGCCTCTCTTGTTGCGGAGCACAGGCTCCAGACGCGCAGGCTCAGTAGTTGTGGCTCACGGGTCCAGTTGCTCCGTGGCATGTGGGATCCTCCCAGCCCAGGGCTCAAACCCGTGTCCCCTGCATTAGCAGGCAGATTCTCAGCCGCTGCGCCACCAGGGAAGCCCCTTTTTTTTTTTTTTTAAATTTATTTTTGCGCCAGGTCTTAGTTGCGACACGCGGGATCTTCGTTGTGGCATACAGGATCTAGTTCCCTGACCTTGGATCGAACTCGTGTTGCACTGGCAGGCGGATTATTTATAAATTTATTTATTATTTATTTATTTTTGGCTGCGTTGGGTCTTTGTTGCTGCGGGTTTCTCTAGTTGCGGCGAGCGGGGGCTACTCTTCGTTGCGGTGTGCAGGCTTCTCATTGCAGTGGCTTCTCCTTTCGCGGAGCACGGGCTCTAGGCGCGTGGGCTTCAGTAGTTGTGGCTCACGGGCTCTAGAGCGCAGGCTCAGTAGTTGTGGCACACGGGCTTAGTTGCTCCGTGGCATGTGGGATCTTCCCCGACCAGGGCTCAAACCCGTGTCCCCTGCATTGGCAGGCAAGTCCCTCCTCCTTCCTTCCTGATCTCACCCCGTTACTCCTCCTCCCACTCTATCCTCTAGCTACACAGGTCTCCTTCCTGTTTCTCAAACTCCCCAGACCTTCTCCTGCCTCAGGGCATTTGCACTTCGGCTCTCATGTTCTTCCCCGACATCCCCATGGTTCCTGCCCTCACTTCCTGGTGGTCCATGCTTCCACATGACCTCCTCAGAAAGGCCCTTCCCATCCCATCGCTCTGAAAGAGCATCCCATTAGCCAGCTTCTTCATAGTACCCGTCACTTCCTGATACATTATCTGTTCGCTGTCTATCCTACTAGCAATCATAAGGGCTCAAAAAAGTGAAGGTTTTGTGTGTCTTGTTCACTGCTCTATTTCCCCAGTGTCTAGAACAGAATGTAGTACGTGCTTAATAATTATTCGATCCCTGCCAAACAGCACTTAATTCAGCCCACAAGAGAAGCCTGTGATTCGCCTATTTCAAGCATGTGGAAACTGAGATTCAGAGAGGTCAGGGACCTGCCAGCAGTCACGTGAGCTTGTCAGGCTGGAGCCTCGGCTGCCACCCAGCTGAGTCTTTCCCCTCTGCTCCTCTGCGCTCCAGCTCCTTTCCCACTTGGAAAACAAGACAGGTGGTTCTGCCTTTCCCTCACCCCAGGGATAGGCAAGGCTGACAACCGGTGCCTCTGAACAGGGCCCGAGGTGGCATCGTCCCCAAAGGCTATGCCCAGGAGCCCACAGGGAGGGAGACTCCAGTGTCTCCCCAGGCAGGCAGGCCCGCCTTTGACCCTGCCCACATTTCCCTGGGACCACCCACCCTGCTCCCCTCCCCCCACCACCTACTGCCTTCCTTTCAGCCACCACTGTCCCCCAAATACCCTCAGAATGGATCTGGGGGCTGCTTTTCTCACCTCTATCCCTCCAGAGATACAGTAAGAAAGAGAGAAAAGAAACAGAGACCCACATGTAGCTACCAACAGAGAGAGATGGAGGAAGATGCGGGGGGTGGGGGGATGGGCGGGGTGGAGAGAAACCTGGAGAGGGGCAGAGGCTTGGCAAGTTCTGACCTAACAGCTTGACTTAAACCTGCGGGACTGACGAGGGCCACTGCCAGCCCAACTGGCCCTTTTGAGCAAATGAGAGAGAGGCACCTCTCAGGGTTTCAGAGCCTCCTCACCCTTGAGCCTAGTGCCCTGGTGCAGGGCCCAACCTGCACAGCGGTGCATGGCGCTCCCCCACCCCCGCCACCCACCGGCTGTCTGCACACGCTGGAGGGGAGA